>NC_064925.1:505402610-506027610 GCF_023897955.1 Schistocerca gregaria | reverse complement strand
CTTAACATCTGAGGGCATCAGTTTCCTAGACTTAGAACGACTTAAACCTGACTAACCTAAGGACAACACATACTTCCATGCCCTAGGCAGGATTCGAACCTGCGACCGTAGCAGCAGCGCGGTTCCGGATTGAAGTGCCTAGAACCGCTCTTCCACAGCGGCCGGCTAAAACGAGAGGACAGAGGACACACAGTAGTATAGTTTTTGGTCACAGTAAGATAGAACGTCGAGGAAGTTTAACAGGGATGGTCAGTATACTTAGCACAAAGAGCGAGTTTATAGTAAACAGCATAAAGATGAGGTAACAGAAGTCGTGGGATACCTCCCAACATCGTGCCAGGCCTCATTTTGCCTGGCGCAGTGCGGAAACAACAAGTTGTTGGAAGTACCCTGCAGAAATACTGAGCCATGCTGCTTGTTTAGCCGTTCATAACTGTGCAGGATTTGTGCACGAAAAGACCTCTCGATTATGTCACATAAATATTCGATGAGCTTCATCTAGGGCGATCTAGGTCGCCAAACCATTCGCTCGAAGTTTCCAAAACGTTCTTCAAACCAGTCGCGAACAATTATGGCCCGGTGGCATGGCATTGTCACCCATAAAAAATCGAAGGTTTTTTGGGAACACGAAGTCCATTAACGGCTGCAGATGGTCTCCAAGTAGCCGAACATAACAATTTCCAGTCAATGACCGGACCAGAGGACCCAGTCAATGCCATCTAAACTCAGGCCACACCATTATGGGGCAATACCAGCTTACTCTCTGCTTGTAGATATCTCTGGTCCATAGTTCCGTGGGGTCTACGCCGAGATCGAACCCTGCCATCAGCTCTTACCAATTGGAATCTGGACTCATTTGACCAGGCTACGTTCTTTCCAGACGTGTATGGTCCAACCGATATGATCACGATACCAGGAGAAGAGCTGTAGGCGATGTCGCGCTGTTACCAGAAGCACTCAAGTCGGTCGTCCGCTGCCATAGCCTATGAACGCCACATTTCGGCGTAGTGTCGTAACGGATACGTTCGTCGTAAGTCCCACACTTATTTCTGCGGTTACTTCATGCAGTGTTGCTTGAGTGTTAGCACTGACAGCTCTGCGCAAACACCAGTGCTCTCGGACGTTAAATGAAGCCCGTCGGCTCGTGCGCTGTCGGTGTTGAGGGGTAACGCCCGAGACTGGTTTTCGCCGCACGGTCTTCACACTGTGGATCTCGGAATACTGAATACCCTAACGATTTACGACATGGGATATGCCATGCGTTTAGCTCCAACTACCATTCCACGTTGAAAGTCTGTTAATCCCGTCGTGCGGCCATAATCGCGTCGGCAACTTTTCACTTGACTCACCTGAGCACAAATGATGGATCTTCCAATGCACTGCCCTTTTATACCTTGTTTGCGCGATACTACCGCCATCTGTATATGTGCTTATCGCTTTCCCATTATTTTGCCAACTTTGTGAATTAGGACTAGGCGGAATACAAGCGTAAATATAATTTGAAAAGTTCTCGGAATGGAATAGAAGGAAACGACTTACCAAAGTGGAAAGTTTTTATTTTTCAGTGTAGTCTCCCTGTACACTAGTACACTTGGTACAGCGATGTCCCAATGCCTTGATATCTCGACAATTAGATTACTGCAGGCCCGCAAAATAGCTGTCAACTTCGGCTGCCAGTTCTTCGTTTGAAGAGAATTTTCGTCCACCGAGGAAAACTCTGAGCGTGAGGAAGTGATGGAAGTCTGATGGACCCATATCAGCCGAATAAGTCTGATGGACCCAAATCAGCCGAATAAGGCGCTCATTGTTTTGGTGAAAGATGACTTTCTTCCTTGGCAAAATGGCCTTCCTTCCCCTGTCTTTTGCAGTAGGTAATCCCGTAGCTATCCGACCAGTGGTAAGGTAATCTATCGGCAGAATCCCAGAAAACTAATGCCATGACCTTTAGGGTAGACTATATTTCCTTCGCTTTCATAGGTCGTGGTAAACCAGTGTGTCTGCGCTGTTTAAAAGTGGTTCAAATGGCTCTAAGCACTATGGGACTTAACATGTGAGGTCATCAGTCCCCCTAGACTTAGAACTAATTAAACCTAACTAACCTAAGGACATTACACACATCCTTGCCCGGGGCAGGATTCAAACCTGCGACCATAGCAGCAGCGCGGTTCCGGACTGCAGCGCCTAGAACCGCTCGGCCACAGCGGCCGGCTTCTGTACTATTTGACTCTTGTTTTGTCTCTGAGGTACAGCAGTGGACGAAAGTTCCACTTGTGGTCACAAATTGGTGCAAAAAATCTTGTTGGTTGCTCTGGAAACAGGTCAAACATTGTTCGGAAGTTGCTATTCTGACGCGTTTCTGATTCTGCGTTAAGAATCAGAGCAACCATCTAGGATTCCAGGTTCCACTGTTAAAATGCGACACTGCCGTTCGGATTACATTCCTACAGCTTCAGCAATGTTTAGCTTTTTCATTTAGTGGTCCTCCATTACCATTTTATGCACTTTTCCAATAATTTCTGGGCTCGTGGCAATCATCTAATCTGTCCCGACCAAAATTAAAGTCGTTTGTGTACTTGGCAATATTGAATACGAAGGAGTAGAATTCAGAGTGTTCTGATAATCGACATGGATTTCCTTTGCTTTCACACCATTCTTTACGAAGTATTTAATCAGTGCACGAATTTTTACATTCTACAGATCACTACACGGGAACAATGAGAGAGGAGGTGCGGACCTCTGATTACCCAGAGCACTGACGCGTCACGTATTTGTTCATAAAGGATGACATATTATTTCTCATTGCGTTGGCGCTGACATTTTGTGTTGATTCCGCGAAATTTTCGAAGCACCCTCGTATGATGGACATAATTTTCCACCGATAGTACAAAATATTGGAAAAAGTTGTATTCCAGAACCACTCATAGCAGGTCATTACATGAAGCTTTATTAACTACCAGTAGAAATTAATCGATCATCATCAAGAAAGGTGAAACGTAAACGTAAACACGACTCAGACCATGTGCCTTTAGTGTCTGACAATGTTTAAGATTTCCCGCCTAGCCCGAGTGACAACAAGGACAGCGCGTCAGAGATACTCAAGCTTCATTCCACGGCCACAGTTTACACCCACTAGGAGCGCCGCGGCAGCCACAGACGTATTATCTGGACCCGTCCACCGACGCAAAAATGTTACTTGGCACTAACGAGAAAGGCTCGCTAGTTCCTTGAAGCCTTTGATACACGCTATCGGTTAGTAGTGGCTAACCATGCATGTATTACGTTTCGATTCGGATTACTCCCTGGACTGCTCGCGCTTACGAAAATATTGCTACGCTCTGGACTTCATTTTTAGGTAGCCGTTTACTTCATGAACTCTGCCGTCACCGACTTCAGGAGCCGCCTGTTTCTTCCAGTGGTCTCTGCGTTGCCGTCACCGCAAGTGGTATTAAACTGTCCTACCTACAGAGAGTAAGACAGAAAAATGCCGTTGCTTCTTTATTCAAGCAGTTTCTCATTTCGCCACACGAGACTGAATGGGCCTTACTCCAGGCTTCCCTAACCTCAGGAAAAACTGAGAACGTACCGGCAACCGGGCCCGGAATATTCGACCTCGAAGGCAGCAAGGCTAACAATTCGGCTACGGAGACAGTCCTGCAATCATTAGGTGCCATCGAATTATTTATCTTCTCACGGTCGGGGTCCACAGTCATGTAGAATTTGTTAAAAGACATCGTATTCACTGTGGACTGTAGAAATTATTTATTTCACAATTTCAGTCCCGGCCTTTAGACCATTTTCGAGCGATACTGCAAGAGATTTTTCTTCAGCAAAAGCCAGACTTTAAAATCCTCCGACATGTATACACGCCATAGTCAGATGTAGGCCTTTTCCCCGTAGAAGTACAGTTTGATGCTACTGTATTTCTACAGCGAAAAGGCTTATTTTTGACTATGACATGTATAAATGTCGGAGATTTTAAAGTCTGACATTTGCTGAAGCAATATCTCTTACAGTACCACGTGAAAATGGCCTAAAGGCCGAAACTTCAATTGTGAAGTAAATAATTCCTTCAGTCAACAGCGAATACAATATTCTTTTAAAAAATAAAATTATTATATTTGCCTGCTTTAAAACGTTCTTACTGTGGAACAGAAAGTAAAGTAAATAAAAACCATAGTACATCAGCAACACAGCCTGTCAATAGAAAAATTCATCAATACATTTGTCCTCTAGCCATCCCTGCTTACACATTTTGCATTGTTGACTATTTACAATTTCTACAGGAACCAGATGGCAGTTATAAGAGTCGAGGGGTAGCTGGAAGAGCAGCTGAACGGAATGGACAGTGTCTTGAAAGGAGGATATAAGATGAACATCAACAAACGCAAAACGAGGATAATGGAATGTAGTCGAGCTAACTCGGGTGATGATGAGGTAATTACATTAGGAAATGAGACACTTAAAGTAGTAAATGAGTTTTTCTATTTGGGGAGCAAAATAACAAATGATGGTCGAAGTAGAGAGGATATAAAACGTAGACTGGCAATGGCAAGGAAAGCGTTTCTGAAGAAGAGAAATTAGATAACATCGAGTATAGATTTAAGTGTCAGGAAGTCGTTTGTGAAAGTATTTGTATGGAGTGTCGCCATGTATGCAAGTGAAACGTGGACGATAAATAGTTTAGACAAGTAGAGGATAGAAGCTTTCGAAATGTGGTGCTACAGAAGAATGCTGAAGATTAGATGGGTAGATCACACAACTAATGAGGAGGTTTTGAATAGAATTGGGGAGAAGAGGAGTTTGTGGCACATCTTGAATAGAAGAAGGGATCGGTTGGTAGGACATATTCTGAGGCATCAAGGGATCACTAATTTAGTATTGGAAGGCGGCGTGGAGGGTAAAAATCGTAGAGGGAGACCAAGAGATGAATACACTAAGCAGATTCAGAAGGATGTAGGTTTCAATAGGTACTGGGAGATGAAGAAGCTTGCGCAGCATAGAGTAGCATGGAGAGCTGCATCAAACCAGTCTCTGGACTGAAGACCCGTAACAACAACAACAGTCAACAACAAGATGATTTTATATAGCTAAATAAACTTCGCACACTGTCTTATTCAGGTTCTGTCCTCCTGTGCTCCGTGCACTCTGTATAAAAGAGTATGTGAGTAATCGCAATCATGTCCTCAAGGAATTAATACCAGTTTTTATGCCGGTGAACAGTTCCCGCTGAAGTGATGAATGAAGCCATACTTAAAACCCGGCAAGAGATTCCGCTCTCTGACAATATTGTGGTGTACCGCTGGCGTTATAAGCACTTTGTGCCCGCGTCCCGTGGAGAGACGCCTCCCGGCTGGGGCGGAGCGGGATGTAAAAAGTGTAACGTACACACAGGCCGACAGATGTGGCGGAGGCTCTTGTTAGCTGCCTGCCCGCCCACCGAACGCGTAAACACTTCCTAGCGACACCGCCTCGTCTCGTCCTCTCCCTCCCTCCCCCCCCCCCCTCCCCAAAATTCCCTAACCATCCACGCCTCTGCCACTATAGCAAAGCGTTGCTTCTTGTTGTCTGCCCTTCCCGCTGTCCTTTTTGTAAGGAAGTGAACGTGACCTTCGTGAATTGAAATGCCGAACGCCGCGGCACAGTGTTCATGGCGCTTGACAGACATTCGGAATAGGAATCATTCAAAGTCTTATCCAACCATCTAGCAAGGTCTTTCTTTCTTTCACTGATGCCATGCCCCGTGCTGACGCAGGGTCGGCATTATTAGTAACGGATTTGGCAAGGATTTGGCAAGGTTTGGAAAGGGGTGGCCGGATGCCCTTACTGCCGCCACCCCATATCCCCCGGGACGGAATTAGTGTACTCCTACTGTCTGCATTGAGTGTAATTAATGGAATAGTGCGAGCGTGGTCGGATGTCTGCGAGTCGTGTAACTGGGGCGGAACGTGGGGACCAGCCCGGTATTCACCTTGCGGGATGTGGAAAACCGTCTAAAAGCAACATCCAGGCTGGCCGGCACATCGGTCGACGACGGTAATCCAACAGGCGGACTCGATCCGGGGCCGGTGCGCCCCCCCCCGCCCCCCTCCACTCCCCCGAGTCCAGGAAGCAGTGCATTAGCGCTCTCGGCTAACCTGGCGGGTCTACCATCTAGCAAGGTCTAGTTTCCCTAAATCGCTTGAGGATATTTGGCAAAGCCAAACGACGTGCTGTGAAGCCAACGGGGCATTAAGCTTTGAAAACTCTACCTCCATTCTCATCATAAATCTCGCTGGTAGCTAAATGAGCAAGGTAGACCAAAGTTTGCTTGAAGGGCAATAGCATAAATTTCTACAGAGTCGACAAAAGTTTTAGGGACGTCAGGATCTCGTCCCTGAGAAGATAAAAGAAAAGAACTGTTCATACTAGGTAACGACCGAAAATTTACCCAGCTGGATGGTAATACTGTTGCTGTTCTTTTGCTCTAGCCCTGTTTGTGTTTGGAACGCAGCAAAAGCTAGCCACATGACAGGAAGAAAACTGTAGCATGAGATTTATGATTTGACAACAGGAAATCTAGCAAACAGATAACGAGACCCGTCCGGGTAGCCGCTCGTATTGTAAGTAGGCTGTTTAGGTTTTTTATATTGGTAACACCACGTAGCGATCTGTTGGTAACATTACGTAGCGATCTGTATGAAAATCACTGACTGTACTGTGGACAGTCTGTGGCTGCTTGGCATTGTTGTAATATTCGCTATTGTAGTGTTGGGCAGTTTGATGTGAAGAGCGCGTAGCGTTGCGCAGTTGGAGGTGAGCTGCCAGCAGTGGGGAGAGAGATGGCGGAGTTTTGAGAGCAGGAGTAAATTTGTAAGACTGGATGTCATGAACTGATATATATATATATATATATATATATATATATATATATATATATATATTTGAACACTATTAAGGTAAATACATTGTTTGTTCTCTATCAAAATCTTTCATTTGCTAACTATGCCTATCAGTAGTTAGTGACTTCAGTAGTGAGAGTCTTTTATTTAGCTAACAGTATTGGCGCTCTCTGTATTGCAGTAGTTCGAGTAACGAAGATTTTTGTGAGGTAAGTGATTCATGAAAGGTATAGGTTACTGTTAGTCAGGGCCACTCTTTTGTAGGGATTATTGAAAGTCAGATTGCGTTGCGCTAAAAATATTGTGTGTCACTTTAGTGATGATCAGAATTAGTAAAGAGAGAAGTGTCTGAGTATTGTACGTTCAGTTTAGCTCAGCTGTTTGAAAATTAAATAACGTAAGGGGTTTATTAGCACAATCATTCATAAATTTTTCTAAGGGGACGTTTCAGTATTAACACGACCGCTTCTGGGACTGGAAGCTTCGCCGGCCCTGGATGGAATACGCCCGGCTGACTAACGACTACCTGCTGGTGTGCCAGTCAGGATGTGGTTTTTAGGTGGTTTTCCACATCGTACTAGGTAAATATGGGACTGGTTCCCATATTCCGCCTCTGGTACACGCTATACAAACATTTACAACATGTTCTCCCACATGCACACGGAATTTACTGTAAGGTACATGTACCGAATAAGACCTAGTTCCTAATAAGGCCCGCTCCCATTTTCTAGCATAGAAAGTTTGAAAACAGCACTAAATGTCTTCGTTAGTGATACCTTGTGACATCTGGTGGCCAAGGCAACAACTATTCCCTCACCCGCTCTTGTGCCGGCCATTTTACGTTCAGTTATGCTACGGCGTTTCTTATTTTCACGTTATGTTTCATCTAATGCAATCGTTTCGATTATGATGCATTTTTACTAGTAAATATGTATTTACGAACAGGAAATGGTGCCGTATTAAGATAGTGGCATTATCTTCCTAATAATAAGTTTCTTTTTAAACAATAAATGCACACGCGTTTTGCCGGCCCGTGTGGCCGAGCGGTTCTAGGCGAAGGATCAAGCAGCTGGAAATGATCCAGGAAAGGCCCCTATGTACTAACTGCATTACCCTGACAAACAAAAATTTTAACATGCAGTGTGCTCAAGTGATGTTGCATTTTTCATTTAGGTAGGACATGTGTGGTATTTGAACTCAATTAGATGTGGAATTAATCGAAAAGTTTACGTTTAAAACACATTTGACCTAACTAGGACAATATTTCAACGTTCAAGACTGTGGAGGCTCGAAATTACGCATTCGCAGTTATCTTGCAAACGCACGCTTGTGATCATGCGGTTATTGAGACGTCTTTGCATAATTTTATGCTTCCATGCAAGTCAGTTTAGGCTACTAATTATAACATAGCGTGTATATCACATCGATATTTTAACGATGTGACAAGCTCCAGAATTTACCGCCAACCATGGAATCGCACTCCGTCGGGAACTCTTAGCTATATATGGGAATTATATTTATCCTTATCTCAGCAGGGTGGTGATATGTTGTTACATCTATATTTTAACTGAGAAGCAGATGAATTTTGCTACAGTAAGTGGCGTAAAATTCAACTGAAGATGGAAGTAAAATATTCAGGCAGGAAGTCAACATTATCAAGCTACAATGTTATGGATTACTGGTATAAGGGCATGGCATTTGTCTCTTTTATGTGCTGATGGAAAGGTAGGTGGTCAACGCAGACCAATACAGTAAGGCCTGAAACACTCTCCAAAGCTTGTAAGGGTGTTGCAAGGTAGGTTATTCCGAGAAATATTTGTTAAGGAAAAACAAAATCCTGCAACGGCCTGATTGGCTGACTTCAGTGGTGATGAACACGCAAATGGCGCAATGTGTTCGATTTTACAACGAGTACCTACTCTAAAGCATTGGCTCCTTACCTAGCTTGCATCCATCGTCAATCTCTTGCCTGCCACAAAGACCCAAGCGACTGGAAAAAACCGCAGTAACTCCGCCATATAAAAAGGGCAAAAGAACGGACTCGCAAAAAATCTCTACTTTCCGTTTGCTGCCGATTCCTTGAAAATATTCTCAGTTCGAATATAATAAACTTTCTTGAGACAGAGAAGCTTATGTGCATGAATCAGCATGGTTTTAGAAAACATCGCTCGTGCGAAACTCAGCTTGCCCTTTTCTCACATGATGTACTGCAAGCGATGGATCAAGGCAATCAGACCGGCCGTGTGGCCGAGCGGTTCTACGCGCTTCAGTCCGGAACCGCGCTGCTGTTATGGTCGCAAGTTCGAATCCTGCCTCGGGCATGGATGTGTGTGCTGTTCTTAGGTTAGTTAGGTTTAAGTAGTTCTAAGTCTAGCGGACTGATGGCCTCAGATGTTAAGTCCCATAGCGCTCAGAGCCATTTGAACCATTTTTTGAAGGCAAACAGGCAGATTCCATATTTCTAGGTTTCCGGAAAGCATTTGACACGGTGCCCCATAGCAGGCTATTAACGAAGACGAGCACAGTGAAAAAGTTCACAGATATGCGAGTGGCTCGAAGACTTCTTAAATGATACAACCTAGTATGTGAGAACTGTGGTAGTGGAGGTGGTCGACTTCGATTTATTGGGAGAATTTTAGGGAAGAGTGGTCCACCTGTAAAGGAGGCCGTATATAGAACCCTGTTGCGACCTATTATAGTGTATAGTTCGAGTGTTTGGGTTCCTACTAGATCGGACTGAAGGAAGACATTGGAGCAATTCAGAGGCGGGCTGGTGGATTTGTTACAGGTGGGTTCGAACAACACGTAAGTACAACGGAGATGCTTTGGAAATTCAAATGGGAATCTCTGGAGTGAAGTCGATGCTCTTTTCGAGAAACACTATTGAGAAAATTTAGAGAAGCGGCATCCGATGCTGACTGACGAACGATTCTACTGTCGCTAACATACCTTGCGCATAAGGACCACGAAGATAAGATACGAGAAATTAGGGCTCATACGAAGGCATATAGACAGTCGTTTTTCCCTCGCTCTGTTTGCGAGTGGAACAGGAAAGGAAGCGACAAGTAGTGGTCCAGGGTACTCTCCGCCATGCACCTTATAGTGGCTTGCGGAATATCTATGTGGATGTTGATATGTCGAATTTTTTTCTTCACAATTGTTTGTCAGCACAACCTACCTTGCAACACCCTTACAAGCTTTGCATAAATCTTCTGACCACTTTATATATTGTCGGCTGGGATATGTACATGCGGGCCACCGTCACGGAGACTTGTGTCGCATTTCTTAGGACCTAGAGGCGAGCGGACGAGCTGTCCCACCCTGCTGCTGCTGCTCTTGCTTCCGTCACCACTTTTTGTGTGTGACGCTCGCGTGCGGCCGGCCAAGGTGACGCCGTTATAAATACCGCCAGTGGAGACGCGAGATGGTGTGCCACCCCCCACCCCTGGCCGCTCCACTTGCTCCAGTAGCCGGAATGCGATGCTCGTTTCAGCCCGCAAAGAAAACTGGTCAGACATTCGGAGCTCGTAGCTGTTGGAAATGCTTATGAGCGATGCGAAGGACTTTTCCTTTACCGAGTAATATCATCTAACAACGGACTTCAATAGTCGACGATTGACCATCTTACGTACCTCCTTGCTTAGCGTCCTCAGCTCGTGGGCTAGTGGCTAGCGTTGATGACCCTGAATCACGGGGCCCCGGGTTCGATTCCTGGCCGGGTCGGGGATTTTCTCCACCTGGGGACTGAGTGTTTGTGTTGTCCTCATCATCTCATCATCATTCGAGACGCGGCGAGCCAGGGCATGGAAAGATTGGGAACTTTTACGGGCCCTGATGACCACAATGTTGAGCACACCACAAACCAACATCATCATCATTATCCTTGGGTAGCATAATGTTCGAAGTTAAGTGCTATCAAGGCTAATTGTATTTGGCTCGTGTTCAACCAGCATAACGAGAGGTAAAGAACCCATCTGCCAGTCTGTCGTTTACACTCACTTCCTCTAGCGAGGGTGTTCAGTTTCCTGAGGGTGTCACAGTACTTTGCAGAGTTTATCGCGGTGACTTTAGGCATGAGTTCCAAATGCATCACATCATGAACATCCCAGAACACAGTGAGTATGGCTTTGCCTACGGATGGCATGTTCTTGAATTTCTTTGGCGTCGGTGACACTCTCACTGGCACATTGAGCTGACCACCACCTTTTCCTTCATTACGAGCACAAACAACCCAAAGTCACACGTTGTTGATGACAACACAATCGTCGCGGTACATAGCTTTCTCCTTCTATACTTCTATGTACGGCGACAATTATTGAACTATATGAAAAGAAAAACGTAAATTGGTTACAAGCTACCCCGTGCAGACACTTTATTCAACATGTAAGCGTCGCTACTGATAACCGGATTTAGGCAATGACATTTTAGATATGCCTGCTATCATTGGCGATGATGTGCCGCAGGCTGGAACCGTCCGACCGCTAAGGTCGCAGGTTCGAATGCTGCCTCGGGCATGGATGTGTGTGATGTCCTTAGGTTAGTTAGGCTTAAGTAGTTCTACGTTCCTGGGGACTGATGACCATAGATGTTAAGTCCCATAGAGCTCAGAGCCATTTAAAAGAATGAAAAGATGCATAGTTGTTTTCATTTTGAAACTTGAGTGCAGGCCAGGTCTGCTGGTCGAAAAATAACATTACTCTGCAATTCTTTATTGCAGAAGCATAGTGCCTGTTTTGCTGGAGTATCAGGCTGTGGTGCTGTCACCCTCAGCGAAAATTATCAGTGGATTCTGACATCAGTTATAAATTTTTAACATTGCTACTGCGGTAGCTGGAGAGAGACTTTTTTAGTCACCTGATGCTCATCATCTCAGTTTTACTTACGCATTTCGAGTAAACTCATGTTCAGAATATCAGAGGAAATAAGGTGCCTCACACACCCAGTATGGCGTCACGTCTGAGTCACCAGTTTCATATTACATGAGTTGCAATGCGAAACTGGTGACACACAAATGACGCCATACAGTGTGTATAAAGCACCTTGGCTCCTTTGATGTTCTGAAGATGAATTAATTTGAAACGCTTAAATGAAACTGAGTTGCAAAACATCAAAGGACCGAAAGTTGCTTTTTTTCCTGTGACCAGAATAAAAGTGTTTAAAATTTATAATTTCGTGAAATGGTCGCAGGCTTCGTATGTGACTACATTTCAAATTCCTGACATCAGTGTTGCTTTATTTCAGACATCCAAAGAAGATAAGGCAATAGAGTACAGTATCTTGCTTAAAATTTATAATTTCATGAAACGATCGCAGGCCTCTTTCGTGACTATATGCCGCATCGTGCGCTCCTGGTAGCTGAGTGGTCAGCGCAACAGAACGTCATGCCTAAAGGCCCGGGTTCGATTCCCAGCTGGATTGGTGATTTTCTAGCGCTCAGGGACTGGATGTTGGTGTTGTCCTTATCATCGTAATTTCATCACCATCGACAACAAAGTCGCCGAAGTGGCGTCAACTCGGAAGACTTACACCGGGCGAACGGTCAACCCGACGGGAGACCCTAGCCACACGGCATTTCCATTAATAATGAGCCGTGGCTCCGTCGGTGAATATTTAGATGTAGAAGTAACAAGATCAGATAACAGACAGGACTAGAATTCATAACTGTGACTGAAATGCAACTGGAGTTGCATTCGACGTACAGCCACCAGACGAATCTATGGCAGATGAACCAAGAAATTTCTTAACTCGATTCAAAGAGGCAAAAAAAGGGACGAAAACGTAATGAAAGCTGGGTGGACGACATTGTAACACATGCAGGAGCAACGTGAGTACTTATAGCTGAAGCCAGAAATGCAAGGAAAACTGTAAAACAGACCTTTTCCCAGGAGTGGGAGCCAAGTGGTAATATGGTGAGAGTAACAAAGAGGACTTGTTACTGGCGTCCTCTCAGAGTAGCTTCAAGGCGAACATTCGGCTAAGAATTGACTTTTACAAGCTCCTATAAGGTTCTGCGGTAATTGGTTATTCTAATTTCTGTTGGGTCTACTTTTAGTTCTTGTCGCTTTGTTCCTTTTTGTTTAAAGTGGTCTTTTCTTCAGAATCCTGTTTTTCATCTTAGAAGTTTCATCCCTGCGCTTCGTACTTTATCGGATGCTCTTTTTGTAGTTACTACCATGAAGAAGTGCTGGAGGAGCAACAGTTTTGTAAAATTTTCTCCTCTTTTCTTGTCTGCTCATATTTTTAAATACATTACGAATAGTGTCACATATATTTACAAACCCAACCAATTTGACAAGTAGATTTTTATTACTGTTTCGGCCAGTTTGACATTCCAAATAACTGAAGCAGTACATTTGTTCTAAAATCACATTATCTGCAATAATTTTCGGTCCAACCGGATCTTTGCCCCAGACAGCCATTACTTTAGTCTTCGAAATCTTACCGTGTACTGAGAATCATCACACAGTACAGCCGGACAGAGGAGCACGACAATGGGTACAATCTGTTCCATTCAGTACTCAGTGATACTGCGCCAGCTTAGGTATTATTTGGGGTAGAGGATGGGGGTTTGTTCCGTCACATAAATATTTGTTCTGTTAATGTTAGCTACTCAATAGCATGCATCAGTGTCTATTGAAAGCACGATCTTTGGAAATTTATGAATTTTTTTTTAATTTTATCCATTGTTTTTCAGTGTTTCGTCCGAAACTGTTTTACTTTCGTAAAATGAATAACAAACCGCCTTCAGTCACAAGTTGCGTTTATTTACTGCACTATGCATTCCGAGCCCTGGAGGATCATCTTCAGGCGCATTTTAGTGATTTACATCAGTTTTTTTTTTAGTTTGCCTGTTGATATTAAATTTTTGTGTTACAATTTGGTATATTGTTGGTGTAAGTTTAACAGCGTTAATAATATGAAAATAACTTACAGTTTAACATTGTATGATGCCTGCTTCTGTTGTGCAGTTGGTATACACAATATACATCTTTAATTTGTGGTACATACTGGGATATATACATAGTCAATGTAATATCAACAGGCAAACAACTAAAAAAAACCTGATGTAAATCACTAAAAAGCACCTGAAGATGAGCATCCAGGGCTCGAAATGCATAGTGCAGTAAATAAACGCAACCTGTGACTGAAGGCGGTTTGTTCTTCACTTTACGAATTTATGAAATGCCTGGCTGGCAACTGAAGAGACCGTTCAGGACGGATAGTTCTTCGAGTCACTTGTTATGTTATACTTTCCAGTAGGCGTTTCGGAGGATTAGATGTCCATCATCAGGTGCATTTTTGTCGGTTATTAAGACATTGTTTTATGTCTAGGGCCTGCGACTTTACCCGTGTTTACTATGGTCTTTCCGTGGTCACAGACTGCTTTTCCAATCGCATTTACGTAACGTCCATACCTTGTGAACTGACATAAAATTCACCTGGTGATGGAGGTCTGATCCTCCGAAACGCGCGCTGTGAAGTTTAGTGCGATAAATGTGTCTGGTTACAGCACTACGTATCTTCAGTTGATATTCATATCGGTCACAGTCAAACCTGCCCCCTACATGTTGACATTTAAAAACATTTCTTTCTTCCCAGCAACGAACTACAGCTGAAGTTGGTCAACCTGCTCCGAGTTCGCCGTAGCGGAGCAGCCAGAGCCGCAGACAACAAATGGACTGCTCTCCTTCCTCCCCGCTGGCCGTGTGTGTGTGTGTGTGTGTGTGTGTGTGTGTGGTGGGCGCGCGAGATCCTGTGGGCTGTGAAATGAGATTTCCGCGAACCGATCGGCCACCCGCAACCACCTGTCGCATCCTCAGGGCCCATTGTCGGCGCAGAGATTTATCTGCGCTCCGAGAGACGGTGCCGCTGGTCCGGGCGCAGGCCGCGCGTTTGAGAAATGGCACGCCGCGACCGCAGAGGACAGTCGTCCCAGCAGGAACGTGCAGAAATCCCGAGGAGTCAGCGATTACAAGTCCCGTAGCGGGATGCGTTCTTTTTGTTATCAAATTGGTTCCTGGAGCGTGGCTTTGTAATTTATGAATTCCATATGTCATCGGTGTCGATTCTGAATCGTTATAGCATCAATGATGTTTCCAGCCTTTTTTTTTTTTACTCTTTTACTTTTGCTACAGTGAACCTATTGTGACGGTAGCCACGTTTAATTCATCAAACATCCTTAAAAATAGTTTCGGTCGCTTTTGAAGTCTTTCACGAGGCTAATCTGATATATTGCCCTATACACGTTTTGCAATGTTACCCATGTCCTTCTTCCTATCTTTTTGGCTGTACTTTTTTTCTTTTTAACGTGTCCGTAATTTTCTTAGCTCAACTTAGTTTACATTACATGTGCATTCAGCAATGTGGCGCCATCTGCCGGAAAAAGTCCGATCTTCCTGAACGCCATTAACTGTACGCTAGATGGATGCCAACACCGTTTTACGTTTTGGCATTATTACTAACTTTTGCTCTTGGATAAAAATTGTGATAAATAATTTTAAAAAATTGTTAAAAGTTTTTCGATGGTGTGCTTCTCATCTATGTTTGTTCCTTTTTACTAATTTGTACAATCGCTTTTTGGCGTATAATACTGTTCTATGTGGTTGACAAAATCTTTGTCAATATATCCATTTCATGTAAATATTTTAGTATTAGATCATTATATTTTATCTTACTTTGTAAGTCATACCTCTTTCTTCTTCTTCTCGTTTTTATTTTAGGCGTATCTTTTCGCATAGAGGGCGGATTTGCTTTGCAGCGCTGGTTTCTCGTTGTCATAGTCAATTCTCGATGTATCACATTATGTTTGACGTCTGCTTAAAACAGTATTACTACACAGGGCACATATTGGTTGAAAGGTAAATTTGTATGTCCATTTTAAATGGTTTAATGCGTCTATATACATTTAATTGGCTTACGTTGGTTTATGTACATTTATTCATTTGGACACTCTTATTAATTATTTTTATTCTTGTATTTATAGCACCGATGATGGCTATTAATCAGTCGAAATCGATTTGCAAAAGTGAATAAATAAAACATGATTTTGCGACTGGTTGCTGCATATTTGTTAATATTTTTTCTTTTTGTCATAGCCCTTATGTGAAGTTGAATCTGACTTTAATTTTCTCTGTTACCTATTTTAATCAAGGACAGTAAAGTTTCCAGTTTGCCGGCCGCGGTGGTCTCGCTGTTCTAGGCGCTCAGTCCGGAACCGCGCGACCGCTACGGTCGCAGGTTCGAATCCTGCCTCGGGCATGGATGTGTGTGATGTCCTTAGGTTAGTTAGGTTTAAGTAGTTCTAAGTTCTAGGTGACTGATGAGCACAGATGTTAAGTCCCATAGTGCTCAGAGCCATTTGAACCATTTAGTTTCCAGTTTGTTTTTACGTCTCACATACTTTCAATGAAAAAACAAGACTGCACACCTTTCACGATCCTCAAAGGTCTATACCGGTGATTCCGTGACGATGTTGCAAAGTTGCAGAGATGTACAATGGCAAATGTTTCTATTTGAGGTAAGGGAGCTAGTCCGGAGACGACCGAGTATAAGCGAAAAGCTACTGATGTTCCGCCTTACCCACGCGCAGCGCTTTAAACTAAGGGCCTCACCTCCTGAACCCTAATCATGACTTGCAGAACTGCCGATTAATACTCATCAGTAGTTTCAGATAATTGATGCCGTAGTAGCGGCGAACTTAACTCGATGTCAGAGAGACGAAAAATCCTAAGTCTACGGTACAGTAATAACAAATTCCAGTTACCTGCACAAGTTTCACAAGCTTCTGCATTTACAACAGCTGTTCAGAATGGCGTCTCCCAGCGTCAATGCAGATAAGGCATCGTCGCACAAAGTTCTGTCGTACCCATTCTAATATCCTCGATCATCATCTGAACAGTGTAGCAGGAAGCGAGAATTCTCGCCAGGAGATCCTCTTAAGTCTTGACAGGCGTCTCGTACACAAGACTTTCCACATTATCCCACAAAAGAAACTCAAGTGGAGTGACATCACGTGATCGTGCTGGCCACGAAACAGGCCTGTCTCCTTGTCGGGGAGTATCTGGATGTCCGATCCAGGTGTCCACGAACCGTCAGTCCAAAATGAGGTGAGGCTCCATAATATTGGAACCACATCTTGTGACGAACCACGTTCGCTTATGACTTCCGATTCGGTCGTTTCTGGACTATGGTCCCGTACCATAAATTGATACACTCACCCATCTCCTTCATCCCTGAAAGTTTATAATCCCATCACGGAGTCACCTTGTAGACCGGCTCCAAATTTCCAAATCTTCGGCACCTTCCTCGTATGGGTAACAGAAAAAATGATCATAGCTTACGTTGTTAGTTACAAGCAGAAATGCCGACGGCTTTTCCGCAGTGGTAACACAGGTCAGCGCTGTCGAGCTTGGATAGGTGACCGTCCGGTCTGCCGAGCGTTATTGACAAGCATGATGTATTCAGCCCTTGTGATGTCAGTTGAGGAGCTACTTGACTGAGAAGTAGCGGCTCCGGTAACGAAAACTGTCAACGTCAGGGAGAACAGTGTGCTCATCAAATGCCCCGGCATCCAGTAAAGCATTTCGGCTAAGGATGACACGGTGGTCGGTTGGTATCGTTGAGGCTTCCGAGGCCTGTTCGGACGGACTTTAGTTAAGTTTTAGCAAAGCAGAAACAATTAACTGTCTCCTACAATTACGACTATTAATTTCAGTTCCTCAACTATTTACAACAGTTGTCCGTCATGAAGCAATATTGACGAGGGGTAACGGTATGGCTATCTGCTTAATAGTGTGTCCGTCTATCATCGAAATGCAATATAGCAGCGGGTCCGCGTGGCGCGGATTTGGCAGGTCATTGTTGGACCAGATGTCTACGCACGGGTCACGCAATTCTCCTTAATTGCGCGTCTGTTGCGTGTGGGCGCGTAGCTGGCGCCCGAATGTGTCCCAGGCGACTCAGTTGGTCGTTTCTGAGATGCTGGTACGCAGGTGCCACGCTATAACAATCCGCCCTTTGTAAAAGTCACAAACCGCGCGGAATAGCCGCGTGGTTTGAGGCGCCACGTCACGGACGGCGCGGCCCCTCCCGTCGGAGGTTCGAGTCCTCCCTCGGGCATGGGTGTGTGTTTGATGTTCTTAGCATAAGTTAATTTAAGTTAGTTTAAGTAGTGTGTAAGTCTTGGGACTGATAACCTAAGCAGTTTGGTCCCTTAGGAATCCACACATTAGAAACATTTTTCAAAGTCATGTATCTCAATAGATTTCTCTATTTGCTGGCCGTATCGTTGTTACAATGACTGTTCGTCTCTGTTTGGCCTGTACATATTTTTTACTGCGTGACCGGCCTGGAACGCCACCAAGTCTGCTTGAATCTAGCAATCATTCTCAGTGGTTCTGGAAATTGTTAATGCGTTTGAAATAGTTTATAACAATGCGAAAACTGCGTGCGTGAAGTGTTTGCAAGCTTTCCTCTGCCCTACACATACATTGGGCTAGTTCCCTTTATTAACTCTTCGACAGTTCTCTAGACGTTGAAATACTTCCTCGACTAGGTTGCCCATTAAATTTTATTCGCCAACAAGTTCTGTGTGGACTGACGTAGAATTATTGGCCTAAATTCGCTCTTCACACCAGCTGTCGGTGAGGCGTGATCGCAGATGTACAAGATTACGCTTTCAGTGGATCAGGGGGGCGAGTCTTTGTTGCCGTCAGGTAGTTACATATTTCAGTGGAGTTCAGTAAACAACTAAGCTAATGACCATTTAAAATCGTGGCTCGGTGCTGCCAGAATACAAATCCAGAAGTCTTTGGTTCGATTGCTCAGGATCCCTAGGATTTGTAACTATCACTTGTCACTTCTTTGACGGCTGGAACAGTTTATTATTCTCGTGGGTGGTCCCCTTATAACTGGCTAGATAAATCACTTCAAAGGTCGGAAGAAGCAAACGGCTTACCAACTCAAATAGTACTATACCTAGTAAAGCACTGTTATGTTCAAGCCAATCTTCGGATTGATTGCTTTACTCTTTTTTAACTTAAAATTGTACTGCATGATGACCACGTCATAACGAATGCGGAATTTCCCCCCAGCTTACTAACCTCTTCTCAGTCTTAGTTGCGAACGGAAGTAACATAAGTTGTTTATCAACTTCTATACCCATCGTTACTTACCAGCGGTAAGCAGTGCGTGGCGTTATTTAACTTTTCATTTCTTCGTATGTCTTCCTTCCCGTGCATAATATTCTTTCCAGAAACTACAGGGGTTGGACAAAACTATGGGAACACCGAGAGAATTGCAAGCTTGGACTTAAATGCAAGCGCTAGCCAAGCATGCAGGTTAGCGATGTTGTATTTGACGATGAACGGCACCTGTGCAGTGTCGTGGAAACGTGTGTCGTGGAAACGTTGCACGTGACAGCCGTGGGCTGAACACTGCCCATGTAGTCGTGAGTGCATTATGTCGGAGCTAAGTGACTTCGAACGTGGGCAAATGGTTGATGTTCGTACGGCGCGTGCTTCCGTAACCAGGGTAGTGGAGGCGTTAATGTTTCAGGAGGCAGCGTATTGAAGCTTTGTGCATCATACAGGGGAAGCGGAAAAACATTATCGGCTAAGTCACAACGCTGACGAAAGTGTGTGTTGAGTGATCGTGACAAACGGTCGCTGAAGGTGATCGTGGTGAAAAATATGGGGACGACAGCTGCAAAGGTCGCTGCAGTTCTGAATGTCGCACTCCCGAACCCTTTCAGCATCAAGACAACACTATGGGAGCAGGGAATTAAAAGGAGAGATGGAATTCCAAAACCATTCATCAGCGACCCAAATGCCCACAGAAGGAAGTCATCTGGTTGCTGTGATTTGGTTGGTTGGGGGAGGGGACCAAACAGCGAGATCATCGTTCCTCTCAGATTAGGGAAGAATGGGGAAGGAAGTCGGCCGTGCCCTTTCAAAGGAACCATCCCTGCATTTGCCTGATTCGGCTAAGGGAAATCACGGAAGACCTAAATCTGGATGGCCGGTCGTGGGTTTGAACCGTCGTCCTTCCGAATGCGAGTCCAGTGTGCTAACCACTGCGCCACCTCGCTCGGTAATGATTCTGTCTGATGAGTCTTGTTTCACACTGTTTCCAACTTCTGGCCGAGTGTACGTCTCAGGAGTGAAAGACGCTGGAGGTTCGGTGACGATTTGACCAGCTATACCGTGGTTTTCCGTGGGCCTTATAATTAGTCTGCAAGGTCGCATTACTGCCTGGGTGTGTGTGACCATCTTGACTCATCAGGCCCATCCCACGACACAATGTTTGTTCCCTTGGGGTGACGCTGTCTCCGAAGACGACAGGGCCACTGTTCTCACTACTCCCAACGTCCAAGACTGGTTTTAGGTGCACGAAGATGAATTGTCGCGTCTCCCCTGGTCACCGTAGTCACCAGAACTCAATATTGTTGTGCATTTGTGGTCTACTTTGGAGATAAGGGAGCGCCATCACCGTCCACCGCCTTCATCATCATCACCAGAACATCCCAGTAGTCTGCAGGACGAATGGTATAAGATTCCGTTGAAAACCATATAATTTCTGTATTTATCCATCCGGAGACGACTAGAAGCTACAGTACTGGCTATTAAAATTGCTGCACCACTAAGATGACGTGCTACAGACGCGAACCAACAGGAAGATGCTGTGACATGCAAATGATTAGCTTTTCAGAGCATTCACAGAAGTTTGGCGCCGGTGGCGACACCTAAAACGTGCTGACACGAGGAAAGTTTCCAGCCGATTTCTCATACGCAAACAGCAGTTGACCGGCGTTGCCTGGTGAAACGTTGTTTTGATGCCTCGTGTAAGCAGGAGAAATGCGTACCATCACGTTTCCTACTTTGATAAAGGTCGGATTGTAGCCTATCGCGATTGCGGTTTATCGTATTGGGACATTGGTGATCGCATTGGTCGAGATCCAATGACTGTTAGCAGAATATGGAATCGGTGGGTTCAAGAGGGTAATACGGAACGCCGTGCTGGATCCCAACGACCTCGTATCACTAGCAGTCGACATGACAGGAATATTATCCGCATGGCTGTGGATCGTGCAGCCACGTCTCGATCCCTGAGTCAACAGATGGGGACGTTTACAAGACAACAACAGTTCGAGGACGTTTGCAGCAGCATGGACTATCAGCTCGGAGACAAGGCTGCGGTTACCCTTGACGCTGCATCACAGACAGGAGCACCTGCGATGGTGTAGTCAACGACGCACCTGGGTGTACAAATGACAAAACGTCATTTTTTCGGATGAATCCAGGTTGTGTTTACAGCATGATGATGGTCGCATCCGTGTTTGGCGCCATCGCGGTGAACTCACATTGGAAGCGTGTCTTCGTCATCGCCATACTGGCGTATCACCCGGGGTGATGGTATGGGGTGCCATTGGTTACACGTCTCGGTCATCTCTTGTTTGCACTGATGGCACTTCGAACAGTGGACGTTACAGTACAGATGTGTTACGACCCGTGGCTCAACCCCTCATCCGATCCCTGCGAAACCCTACATTTCATTTCAGCAGGATAATGCACGACCGCATGTTGCAGGTCCCGTACGGGTCTTTCTGGATACAGAAAATGTTCGACTGCTGCCCTGGCCAGCACATTCTCCAGACCTCTCACCAACTGACAACGGCTGGTCAATGGTGGCCGAGCAACTGGCTCGTCACAATACGCCAGTCACTACTCTTGATGAACTGTGGTATCGTGTTGAAGCTGTACCTGTACACGCCATCCAAGCTATGTTTGACTCAATACCCAGGCGTATCAAGGGCGTTATTACGGCTGGAGGTGGTTGTTCTGGGTACTGATTTCTCAGGATCTATGCACCCAAATTGCGTGAAAATTTAATGACATGGCCGTTCTAGTAAAATATATTTGTCCAATGAATACCCGTTTACATCTGCATTTCTTCTCGGTGTAGCAATTTTAATGGCCAGTAGTGTATTTTGAATGGCAACGGTTTTCTTGCAATTATACATGTTAATACTTTGTTTTTCTAGTGTTTATATATTTTTGTCCACCCCCTGTAGTGTTGCGCAAGCTATCCGTACGGACTGGTTCCGAAAGCACGAAGACAGGTGACGAGCTTCGCTTGAAGGTCTCAGCGTGAGCGTCCACCCAGTTATCGCTGAGGTAGAGGGAGAAGGGGCAGGGTTGCAACGAAATGGTCGTGATAGAGCACCCATCACTGACACGAGACACGCCATCTTTCGTTATTTTCTGGAGCGGCAACGACGTCTTCAGAGAATTGTTCCATTTGACACCTCCAGGTGCGCTGGCAATCTACGGCGTAGAATATTTAAAAATATCATAACAGGATTCTGTTCCAGACTTACAAAATGTGACCAATGAGTATTAATGTGTGCAAAATGAAATCTGAACACCGGAATGTTTTTGGTTGGAGTAAGTGACTCTTTACCAAGCATCGGGGTAAAATTTCGCAGCCGGCCAGAGTGGCCGAGCGGTTCTAGACGCTACAGTCTGGAACCGCGTGACCGCTACGGTCGCAGGTTCGAATCCTGCCTCGGGCATGGATGTGTGTGATGTCCTTAGGTTAGTTAGGTTTAGGTAGTTCTAAGTTCTAGGGGACTGATGACCATAGATGTTAAGTCGCATAGTGCTCAGAGCCATTTGAACACTTAGCAACTGTAGCAGATCTACTAATGGGAGGGCCTGTGCTAAGTTTGTACGACCACTTTTAGAATACGGCTGCGCGGTGTGGGATGCTTATCAGATTGGACTGACGGAGTAAATCGAAAAAGTTGAGAGAGGGGCAGCAAGTTTTATGTTATTGTGAAATAGGGGAGAGAGGGTCTTTGAAATATTACAGGATTTGGGATGGACATCATTAAAACAAAGGCGTTTTTCGTTGTGGGGGAATCTTCTCACGAAATTCCAATCGCCAACTTTCTCCTCCGAATGCGAAAATATTTTTTTGACGCCGACCTGCATAGGGAGAAACGATCACCTTGATAAAATAAGGGAAATCAGAGCTCGTACGGAAAGATATAGGTGTTTGTTCTTTCCGTGCGCTGTAAGAGATTGGAATAATAGAGAATTGTGGAGGTGGTTCGATGAACCCTCTGCCAGGCACTGAAATGTGGTTTGCAGAGTATCTATGTAGATGCAGATGTAGATGTAGAACTGGAAAGGAACTGATCTAGAAGCCTGTGAATTCACAGCGGAAAGGTAACAAATGATACGATGTAGAAACTGTGAGAAAGTAGTCTAAACGTCGAAAGGGAAAATTTGGGTTTATCGCCTCGTCTACGACAGGGTAATTAGAGACGAAGAACAATTAGGGAAAAGAATATCTCATCATTTGCCTAAAGCGGTTTCGGGATATCACCGAAAACCCAAATGGGGGTGTCCGAACTTATCGTTGTGTACCTGAACTGCTTTCCTCCCCAGTATGAGTCAAATGGCTCACCTCCTAGCTACCCCACACATTAGAGGGGAAATAAGTTTATCGTGAATGAAGTATAACAAGTTATTCACCTTAATCAAATGGTTCAAATGACTCTGAGCACCATAGCACTTGACATCTGAGGACATCAGTCGCCTAGAACGTAGAACTACTTAAACCTAACTAACCTAAAGACATCACACACATCCATGACCGAGACAGGATTCGAACCTGCGACGGTAGCGGTCACGCGGTTCCAGACTGTAGCCCCTTGAACCGCTCGGCCACACCGTCCGGCTCACCTTAATCGATTTTCCTGTCCCGTCTTGGGAGAACACTGTTATATTTTATCAACAAATCCTTTTTGTTGCACTAATTTTTATTTATTGCTCTATGGTTTTCGTCTTTTTGGACACGAGGTGACAGGTTGCCTTGTGATGGGCTAATACTTAGTAATAAACAAATGTTACTATGTAGCAGATATCTCCCTACAAACAAATATTGATAGAACATAATGCAGTTTGTCAGATTTTCATTAGATAAGTAATTTATGAGGTTTTGATTGAAGCATTTAGTGAGCCGAAACACTCTGAGTGGGAGAAAACGATGCGCTGTGCATTGTAAGACTAATACCGCATTTATACTCTCTAGTGAATCCGTGAGCATCATGCTCGTTATCTGGGTATACTGAAAATGTCGGGGACATCAAATTACGTAGATAAGAATGTTCCAGAGTAAGGGATTCGTCATTAGCTTCATTTGATCATTAAGTGATGGATTTGCTGTTCGATAATCATGGAAATTACTGGGAAGTATGCTTCTGCAGTGTACGGTCGAATCTCTGCGGCTAGATGTGCTTATGTCTCCAAGGAGGCCCTTTCTTAGGGATTTACCGAGAAATAACAGTTCCCAACTCCACCAGTCCGCTGCAGCCAACTTCGTACTTTGACGGAGAATAGTGAATGATAAAATGATCAGCAGCTCTATGTCACCTTGTTTCTTCCGATATAGTGATATGCAGACAGACGAAATTTCTTCCATTACCAGATTCGCGAACGGCTGCCTTCATCCTGTTAACCTGATTTAACGAACATGTCAGCATTCCAATGCTCCAATACTGATGTACAAATATTTGAAATTCAATAAAACGGAACATTGTTACAAGAGCAAAAAATTAATCTGTTGATCGGCGAAATTTGCTCCTTTCAAGTACGTTGCCAATAGCGGAAATTCAGCGAAGCCTCGGTGCTTGTGGCGCTATAGAGAAAAGCATTCAGAACTGAGCGTCCAGTTCACGAGCGCTTTCTTCACGGCTGTCTAACGCTTAAGAAGACCTGTAATGAGATAATGCGGGAGGTAATGGTACGACGTCATTAGGCGAGTGTTGAAATCCTATCAGAGAAAATTGTTAGCAATGAATGGTAGAGAGTAATCTATTATGTGGCCAACGAAAACCGTGCGATGCCAACACACATGAACAAACTGGGAACAAAGACTCAGCTCTGTCATTATAGTCGCGTTAGAAGCCGCCTCTAATAAAGCAAGAGGAACGTCTTCATTTTCCAGGGCCTACCGCGACGGCCCCCCCCCCCCCCCCCACCCCTTCCTCATCTCCCGACGACCATTACCACCCTTGGTCGTATCTCACAGCCAATTCCCGCTTGTGCTTATTTCATCAGTCCTCTTCTATTTCATGTTGTCTATTACTTTCCAGGAATGCTGATGCTCCCTCCTTTAGCTTTCTGTTTAGTGCCTAGTCTTGTTTTACAGGTGCGATCGACTAGCTCCCACACGACATCCACGGACACCAATATGGTTTCACGAGTTTGATTAATAGCTATTCGCACCACGTTGTTCAGAGTGTGACACACGTGAGAAACATAGTTCTAGGCTGGCCTACTCCGTAAATGACAAAATACGTTTCTGGGGTGGTAAAAGCTGTGGATAGTAACGCCATCTTAAGAGAGGGATCATTGATAAGTTCACATTGCTTTTAAGAATAGTATGATACCGTTCCATTGGATAGTTTACCCCCTTTGATGTATCTTTACCCACGTAACCACAGTGGCGAAAATATCGTCCCCAATGTGGCCGAGCGGTTCTAGGCGCCACAGTCTGGAACCACGCGACCGCTACGATCGCAGGTTCGAATCCTGCCTCGGGCATGGATGTGTATGATGTCCTTAGGTTAGGTAGGTTTAAGCAGTTCTAAGTTCTAGGGGACTGACCTCAGAAGTTAAGTCATGGCATTGCGATATGCACATATACAGATGGCGGTACTATCGAACACACAACTTTCAAAAGGGTGGTGCGTTGACGAAGCTGTCATTTGTACTCAGGTGATTCATATGAAGTGATTTCCCAGATTATTATGGTTAAACGATGGGACTTAACAGACTTTGAACGCGAGATTCTAGTTGGAACTAGATGCATGGCAAAACGACACAGTTTTCGAGAGGTCCTCAATATACTGGTGCATTGAAACAGAATATATGCATATGGCGTCAGTTATAATACAAAATCCACCGAATACGGACTTGAAACGATGAAATTCAATATGGCGTCTCCCGAGTTCTGCTTGTGACATAGAATGTTACCTGTCATGACCACAGAAAATGTTAATAATTTTAATTAAACGTGAGATAAGAAACTGTCATTAATTTTAATTGCATATTAGGTCATAACTAGAAGCGGACACAGGTATCAGGCGTCAGGAACGGACGGGAGACAAACACGTTGAGATAACTTCCCTAAGGCAACCGAAAGCTGTCTGCTTCTCAACAGTTGGTGGTTCGCCAAAGCGACAAGAATCGAGGTCACAGACGTCAGTGGTAACCTTCCCATGCACGTAATGGAGGAATTTCCAGTGGAAGTTAGAACGATAATCTAACATTAATAAGCACACATGTCAAGGGAAGATTCCAAAGGAATGTTTCCGACTGATACGGCAGAGGGTCACGTGCACACATAAACAAGCAGAGTAGAATAAAAGCTCAGACAGAGGCACATTAAAGGAGAGTGAAGACTCAGCGAGTAATGCGAGCAGCTGGAGTACACTGACCCTCCTCAGCAACACCTGATGGAGCGATAGGAACTTCATCAATGCGAAGGCAGACTCTGGTGGACACATGACAACTGCATACTCACTGGAATAGCACTGAACAGACACTGCCTGTCTCTTTCTCCAAGAATGAAGACTATATTTAGTGAAGTCAAGTTACTGATTGGTAACTGTCTCTTCTACTATGAGGCAAGTGGCCTTTGACTGATAGGGTATGATTTCAGAGTGTTGATGATTTATGGTTTAGGCCACGTGGCCAGTAGGTAACAGACCGAGTTGCAGTAAAAGCACTCGTATCTGACAAAGGTTCTTCATTGTGATAATTTAAAGCATCTGACAGTCTGTTAAGAGGTTTTGATCCGACACTTGGATAAACAAATGTGTTGGTTACAACAATAAACGAACCGATTAGAAGTAATAACCTGGCAGGACACTTAGAAGATGCAACAAGTCCACTAAAGAGACAGCTTACACTACACTCGTTCGTCCTCTGTTAGAATATTGCTGCGCGGTGTGGGATCCTTACCAGGTGGGATTGACGGAGGACATCGAAAGGGTGCAAAAAAGGGCAGCTCGTTTTGTATTATCGCGTTATAGGGGAGAGAGTGTGGCAGATATGATACACGAGTTGGGATGGAAGTCATTACAGCATAGACGTTTTTCGTCGCGGCGAGACCTTTTTACGAAATTTCAGTCACCAACTTTCTCTTCCGAATGCGAAAATATTTTGTTGAGCCCAACCTACATAGGTAGGAATGATCATCAAAATAAAATAAGAGAAATCAGAGCTAGAACAGAAAGGTTTAGGTGTTCGTTTTTCCCGCTCGCTGTTCGGGAGTGGAATAGTAGAGAGATAGTATGATTGTGGTTCGATGAACCCTCTGCCAAGCACTTAAATGTGAATTGCAGAGTAGTCATGTAGATGTAGATGTACTTCAGCACGTCAATCATGCAATCTCTACGACAATTATTTACCTGTTTTAACGGAACACCCATCCAGTCATCAGTGTTCTGACTGGTCTTTTGCGGCCCACCACGAATTCCTCTCCAGTGCCACCCTCTTCATCCCAGAGTAGCGCTTGCAACCTACGTCCTCAATTATTTGCTGGATGTATTCCAATCTCTGTCTTCCTCTATAGTTTTTGCCCTCTAAAGCTCCCTCTAGTACCATGGAAATCATTCCCTGAGGTCTTAACAGATGTCCTATCATCCTGTAGTTTCTCCTTGTCAGTGTTTTCCAATCTCCGATTCTACACAGACTGCCTCATTCTTTACCTTACCAGTCCACCTAATATTCAACATTAGTCTGTAGACATGTACGGAAGTGAAACATGGACGATAAATAGTTTGGACAAGAAGAGAATAGAAGCTTTTGAAATGTGGTGCTACAGAAGAATGCTGAAGATTAGATGGGTAGATCACATTACTAATGAGGAGGTATTGAATAGAATCGGGGAGAAGAGGAGTTTGTGGCACAACTTGACTAGAAGAAGGGATCGGTTGGTACGACATGTTCTGAGGCATCAAGGGATCACCAATTTAGTATTGGAGGGCAGCGTGGAGGGTAAAAATCGTAGAGGAAGACCTAGAGATGAATACACTAAGCAGATTCAGAAGGATGTAGGCCGCAGTACGTACTGGGAGATGAAGCAGCTTGCACAGGATAGAGTAGCATGGAGAGCTGCATCAAACCAGTCTCAGGACTGAAGACCACAACAACAACAGTCTATAGCACAACATCTCCAATGCTTCGATTTTCTTCTATTCGAGTTTTCCCGCAGTCCATTTTTCACTACCATACAATACTGAGCTCCAGTCGTACATTCTCAGAAATTTCTTCCTCAAATTAAGGCCTATGTTTGATACCAGTCGATTTCTATTGGCCAGAAATGCCCTTTTTGCCAGTATTAGCCTGTCTTTCATGTCCTCCTTGCTCCATCAGTCATTGGTTATTTTGCAGCCTAGGAAGCAGAATTCCTTCTACTTCGTGACCGTCGATCCTGATGTTTTCTCATTTCTGCTTCTTCTCATTACTTTCGCCTTTCTTCAATTTACTCTCAATCCATATTCAATGCTTATTAGACTGTTCATTCCATTCAGCATATCATGTAATTCTTCTTCATTTTCACTCGGGACAGCAATATCGTCGTCGAACGCAGTTAATATCGGCTGCAAAAGAAAAACGAAATTGGTGTAGTGAAGTTGTACTGGGACGTGACACATCTTGCGTCTCATTCGCCACGTTCCTCTCCACGTTCCTTGAATATCCGGAGCGGTTCTAGGCGCTACAGTCTGGAACCGCGCGACCGCTACGGTCGCAGGTTCGAATCCTGCCTCGGGCATGGAAGTGCGTGATGTCTTTAGGTTAATTAGGTTTATGTAGTTCTAAGTTCTAGGGGTCTGATGACCTCATAAGTTAAGTCCCATAGTGCTCAGAACCATTCGAACCATTTGAACTTGAATATCCACCTTGTGATGTCACAAAATTCGACCAGCTCCTCATCCACGAACGCTTACCTATTGCATGTGAGTACAGCTTTATCTATTGGACTTGCTGGATCGTATGCTAGGTACGTTTAGGACAAGTTACATTGTAATTACAATGAAATGGAAACCCTTAGCTGATTACAAGCGTTGACATACGTCAACGGGGACAGATGAAAATGTGTGCCTCGATCGGGACTCGAACCCGGGATCTCCTACTTACATTGCAGACGCTCTATCCATCTGAGCCACCGAGAACACAGAGGACAGTGCGACTGCAGGGACTTCTCCCTGGCACGCATCCCGCGAAACCCACATTCTCAACGTATTGTCCCACACTACATTCGTAGTGCTCCCGCCCATTAGATTCACCACTCGCGGCGCGTTGCCGATTCCCGTAAGAGTTCGGGCACTGTTTGTGCATTCGCACAGAAGAAGAAAACGGTCAAGTGGCCGGCGAGCCTTAACTATATATATACTAAGATAGTATCTGTTCTTTAGGACATGTCCGAAAGAACAGATACCATCTTAGTATGTACAGGGTGTTACAAAAAGGTACGGCCAATGTTTCAGGAAACATTCCTCACACACAAATAAAGAAAAGACGTTATGAGGACATATGTCCGGAAACGCTTAATTTCTATGTTAGAGCTCATTGTAGTTTCGTCAGTATGTACTGTACTTCCTCGATTCACCGCCAGTTGGCCCAATTGAAGGAAGGTAATGTTGACCTCGGTGCTTGAGTTGACATCTGTGAACGTTTGGGCAGGCATTGTTGGTGATGTCTTGATTGGGCCCCATGTTCTTCCACCTACGTTCAATGGAGCACGTTATCATGATTTCATACTGGATACTCTACCTGTGCTGCTAGAACATGTGCCTTTACAAGTACGACACAACATGTGGTTCACGCACGTTGGAGCACATGCACATTTCAGTCGAAGTGTTCGTACGCTTCTCAACAACAGATTCGGTGACCGATGGATTGGTAGAGGTGGACCAATTCCATGGCCTCCACACTCTCCTGCTCAACCGTCTTGACTTTCATTTATGGGGGCATTTGAAAGCTCTTGTCTACGCAATCCCAGTACCAAATGTAGAGACTCTTCGTGCTCGTACTGTGGACGGCTGTGATACGCTACGCCATTCTCCAGGACTGGATCAGCGCATCAGGGATTCCATGCGACGGAGGGTGGATGCGTGTATCCTCGCTAACAGAGGACATTTTGAACATTTCCTGTAACAAAGTGTTTGAAGTCACGCTGGTACGTTCTGTTGCTGTGTGTTTCCATTCCATGATTAACGTGATTTGAAGAGAAGTAACAAAATGAGCTCTAACATGGGAATTTAGCGTTTCCGGACACATGTCAACATAACATATTTTCTTTCTTTGTGTGTGAGGAATGTTTCCTGAAAGTTTGGCCGTACCTTTTTGTCACACCAGCCGGCCGCGGTGGTCTCGCGGTTCTAGGCGCGCAGTCCGGAACCGTGCGACTGCTACGGTCGCAGGTTCGAATCCTGCCTCGGGCATGGATGTGTGTGATGTCCTTAGGTTAGTTAGGTTTAAGTAGTTCTAAGTTCTAGGGGACTAATGACCACAGCAGTTGAGTCCCATAGTGCTCAGAGCCATTTGAACCATTTTTTTTTTTTGGTAACACCCTGTATAAAGTTACATTGTTACCTACGATTTGCTCTGTGGTAATTCTTCTCCTCCGCCAAAACTCTGAGCCAACCCCCCCCCCCCCCCCCCCCGCTTCCTTCGAACCCTCCCACCCCCCATGCTTTCGAGGACCTAGCAGCGAGCACATTTCTCGCCGGAAATTCTCACATACAGCGCGGACAGCCTCGTCCGTGGCTCAGTGATAGACGGCGGGGAGCGTCGTGACACGCGCGGTATATTACCCGTACGGCGCAGCGCACGGCGGAATGACAGCGACTAATACTCGGTGTGGCTCCATGCATCACCCAGCGCCGCGAGCCCTGCGTTCAATTAAGCCGCGCGCGCTGCTGGGAACAACAATTCGCGTCGGCCACAGCAGCCGCCATTACTCTGGGCCTGCCACACCTGCCGCTGATGAATTGGAGGAGTGGCGCGGGGTAGCCTAGCGAACCGGCCGCGGCCGCTCATACGCGTACTGGCTGGTAGTGGCTGTGGGCCGGAGCTACCGGCGCGGCGTCGCGGAATGTTGCAGCTCGCCCCGTCCTGCAGATGTAGATCTTCCACGTCTCGCTGCCGGGTGTGGCAGGCTGGAGCACGATTACCATTCGTTCGGCAGTTGCCACTGCTAGATCTGACATCATTAAAGAGAGAAACATTTATCCTCAGATACGGCTCGGTTCAATTTGTTGGAGACCACTGTGCAGCCGTTCTGTGAAACAGTATAGCCTAAGTAAATTTAAACAGGGACTGGCTTGAGCTACTGGACTGTCGCTGCAGGCTATCGGGCATTCCACACCGCCAAGATGGCGGAGACAGAGACTGGCAGTCTCTGTTGAATGCTGTTCTACGTCTACATCCATACTCCGCAAGCCACCTGACGGAGTATGGCGGAGGGTACTCTGAGTACTTCTATCGGTTCTCCCTTCTATTCCAGTCTCGTATTGTTCGTGGAAAGAAAGATTCGTAAAATGAAGAACGAACCGCCTTCAGTCAGAAGTTGAGTTTATTTACTGCACTATGCATTTCGAGCCCTGGAGGCTCATCTTCAGGTGCATTTTAGTGATTTACATCAGGTTTTTTAGTAGTTTGCCTGTTGATATTACATTTTTGTGTTACAACATGGTATATTGTAGATATAAGTTTAACAGCGTTAATAATATGAAACTAACTTACAGTTTAACATTGTATGATGTCTGCTTCTGTTGTGCAGTTGGCATACACAATATACATCTTTAATTTTGCAGTACATACTGGGATATATACATAGTCACACACTTTTTCGCACATTGTAGTAGCAGAACGTAAACCTGTCAAAGATTTTCGTTCATGCAGATGTTCTACTTCTAAATATAGCCGATTTTCTTGTTTCACAGAAGATAATATGATATACTATTACTAGTACACAGGTATTATTAAAATGATTATTTGGTACCATGTTGTAGGTTGTCAGCTGTTTGTACTGTTATAGATTCGATTCCTCACGAAAAATAAACTTTTAAAGGTGTAAAAAAAATTGTGGCTGTTAAACTCTGCCAACAAGTTTTCGGAATATTTTTCTTTGTATAGCATTATTTCTAACTGTTCTAATAGATTAAGATTTTTACTGTTGGGTTCTGTGTGAAGTTTCTTTGCAGGTATGCAGCGAACTTTTGGAACAGTACGAGAATGGTGAAGATGAATTTCTTGGAAGTATTGTGACAGGTGATGAAACATGGCTCCATCATTTTTCACCAGAGACGAAGAGGCATTCAATGGAGTGCCATCATGCAAATTCACTCAAGAAAAAAATTCCAAAACCACGCCTTCTGCTGGAAAAGTTATGGCTACGGTTTTTCTCGATTCCGAAGGACTCTTGCTTGTGGACATCATGCCAAATGGAACCACTATAAATTCTGATGCATATGTGACGACACTGAAGCAACTTCAAGCTCGACTGAGCCGTGTTTTTCTGTTGCACGACAATGCACGGCCACATGTCAGTCAAAAAACCATGGAAGCAATCACGAAACTCGGATGCACAACACTGAAACACCCGCTTTACAGTCCTGACCTGGCTCCATGTGACTATCATCTCTTTGGGAAACTGAACGACTCTCTTCGTGGAACAAGGTTTGAAGATGATGACTCCCTTGTGCACGATGCCAAACAGTGGCTCCTACAGGTTGGTCCAGAATTTTACCGTGCGGGTACACAGGCGCTGGTTCCAAGATGGCGTAAGGCAGTTGAGAGGGATGGCAATTATGGGAGAAATGAAAATATTGTTCCTAAAGAATGTATCTACACACTGTAAAGATTTCAAACATGTAGAATAAATGATGGATGTTTCAAAAAATAGTTTGCATTTCTTTTGGCGTGACCCTCGGTAGCTGTCGCATTACCTTTGTCACCTCAGCAAGCGTAGAAAGATTAGTACTGGTCCACAATTCAACCCTGTGGAACACCAATTCTGATTGACCCCACTTGAAGAATAAGCATCATGAGAGCTGCAAGAACTATCTACAATGATCTTTTTCTGTCATTTGAATCCGAAGTGAGCCACTTACTCGATGTACAGATGCATCGAAAGCTATAGCTTTTAAGTTTGCACAAAAATATAATAAAGATCATGGCATACCACATTTTTTTTAAAAAAATGTGGGTATCATAAGGCTAGTAATTCTATCTTTGGGGCTAGGGTGTAAAATGAATTAACATTGTTTCCAATGGGAAAACTCGTTATTTGTCCAGTAGCGCCAAACAGAAGTCTCCTGCGTCCTGGTCCTTAAGGGGAAAGACTTCGTGACGGGAACCATAGAAAGGGCGAGGCTAGGAGTGGAAGGAGGTGGAGAAGGCATGAATAAAACATGTGCGAACGAGGCGGAGGAGGACGAGGAGGAGGAGGAGGGGGAGGGGTTGGGAGGTGGGAGGTGGGAGGGTCCAACAGGCGGCCGATTACCGCTCATTACCCCGCGAGCGCGCGGCCTTCACATTGCTCGCATTCCAGTGTACGCGGCTGGCGCTGCACGCCGACGTCTTCGTATGTACCAAACAGCCGGGCAGGCCAGACATGCGTGCTACCCTGGTCGCCCCTGTCTGGTCCTTATCTGCATGTGCACCTAATTCGTGGCTCAGAAATCACAGCTCAATACTTAAAAGCAAGGGTGGTAACATCAAGGCTGCAACGGGAATTCCGCTATTAAATGCAGAGGAGAGAGCGGATAGGTGGAAAGAGTACATTGAAGGCTCTACGAGGGAGAAAATTTGGTCAGATGTGACAGAAGAAGAAACAGGAGTTGACGCAGATGAGGTAGGGGAACCAGTATTAGAATGAGAATTTAAGAAAGCTTTGGAGGACTTTAAGATCAAACAAGGCAGAAGGGATAGATAACTTTCCTTCAGAATTCATAAAACCATTGCGGGAAGTGGCAACGAAACGACGGTTCACGTTGGTGTGTGGAATATATGATTCTGGCGACGCGTCATCTGATGTTCGGAAAAATATCATCCACGCAATTCTGAAGACTGCAAGAGCAGAAAAGTGTGAGATATTTTGGGTTTGAGGACCCCCAGTTATGAAAAACACCGTTTTTCTCAGTACCCAAACACGTTTCGGCACCACTGTGCCATCATCAGTGGGTTTTCGTTTTTATTTTCTGCAATGAGGACATTTTTGTTACATGATTATAAGATTGTTTGTATTTTTAATTCAAACAACACATGGTTTCTTTTTGTAAATACCTTTACATTTGATGAGCATGAACTTTCTGGACCACATTTCTTTTCATTATTAGAGGTATCTTGTCATCTGCAACCAAACGATGTTGATGAGAAAGTTTTTTTTTTTTTCTTTTCGCTGAGAGTTAACCTATCTTCTAGAGTGTAATTTAGTTTTTCGCGATGCTTTCGCGCCTATTTTCGTGTTTACTTACGTTTTCGTGTGGCAAGCACTTCCATTCTCCGCATCTTGCTGGGATGTTGTGATGCATACGTAATTATAACAAGTATTTTTCACAAATAAACGTAGTAAAACGCTTTTCACTACACCAGAAAACAGTGTCCCAGTCCAGTCAGTGTTCATTTGTTCACCAGAGAGTTCGGCGCCAAATTTGAATTTTATTTGCATTTTATCTTTGTGCGTGTGTGTTTTCTGTTTGCTTCTTAGCTGTGTGTGTTGTCTTTTATAATGGTATTTACACACACACACACACACACACACACACACACACACACACACACACACACACAAAACTTTCTCATCAACATCGTTTGGTTGCAGATGACAGGCAACCTATAATAATGAACACAAAAGTGGTCCAGAAAATTCATGCTCACCAAATGTACGGTATTTACTAATAGAAACGATCTGTTGTTTGAATTAAAAATACACACAATTTTATAATCATGTAACAAAAATGTTTTCATTGCAGAAAATAAAAACGAAAACCCACTGATGATGGCACAGTGGTGCCGAAACGTGTTTGGGTACTGAGAAAAATTGGGTTTTCCATAACTGGCCGACCTCAGATCCAAAAAAATTGTAACTGCAAATACGACCAATACAAGGAGCTGCAATCAAGAAGACGGAAAAATGTGAGAATTATCGTATAGTCAGATTAACAGCTCATGCATCCAAGTTGCTGACAAGAATAATACACTGAAGAATGGAAAAGAAAACGGAACTGAGGATGTGTGACAATCAGTTTGGCTTTAGAAAAAGTAAAGGCACCAGAGAGGCAATTCTGACGTTGTGGTTGATGATAGTGCAAGCAAGACTAAAGGAAAACGAAGACACGTTCATAGGATTTGTCGACCTGGAAAAAGTGTTCGACAATGTAAAATGGTGCAAGATGTACTAAATTCTGAGAAAAATAGGGATAAGCTCTAAGGGGAGACGGGTAATATACAATATGTACAAGAGCCAAGAGGGAATAATAAGAGTGAACGACCTAGAACGACTTGCTTAGATAAAAAAGAGTGTAAGGCAGGGATGTAATCTTTCGCCCCTACTGTTAAATCTGTACATCGAAGAAGCAATATGGAAATAAAAGGAACGTTCAGGAGTGGAATTAAAATTCTGCGTGAAAGTATATCAATGATACGTTTTGCTGATGACATTGCTATCCTGAATGAAAGTGAAGAAGAATTAAATGATCTGCTGAATGGAATGAAGAGTCTAATGAGTACAGAATATGGATTGAGAGAAAATCGATGAAAGACGAAAGTAACGAGAAGTAGCAAAAATGATAACAGCGATAAACTTAATATCAAGATTGATGCTCACGAAGTAGATAAGTTAAGGAATTCTACTACCTAGGCAGCAAAATAACCAATGACGGACGGAGCAAGTAGGACAACAAAAATAGACTAGCTCTGGCATAAACGGGATTCTTGGACAAGAGAAGTGTACTAGTATCAAACATGCACCTTAATTTGAGGAAGACATTTCTGAAAATGTACGTTTGGAGCGCAGAACTATGTGGTAATGAAACATGGATTGTGGGGAAACCGACACAGAAGAGAATCGCAGCATCTGAGATGTGCTGCTACAGGTGAATGTTGAAAATTAGGCGGACTGAGAAGGTAAGGAATGATGCGGTTTGGCCGTGTTTTGCATAAAAATTGTAAAAATTCGCAGGTGCCATTTGCGCTGCCTTAAGGGCTTCTGCATTTTGCTATCACGTAAATTTCGAATTTTCTTCTCTCTGCACGTCACAACAGCGCTTTGTATGTTGCTGCTATTTGTTGAGCCCACACTGATTTCGTCTGAAATCTGTTTATCTGTTGGCCCACTTCTCGCACTGTACATAGTTTTGACATTGCAAATTTCAATGATAGCAATGTTTATAATGCTCTGAAAGAAAGAAATCGACGAGTCCAATTGGGAAGGAAAGGCTGATTTGTTTGTTATCGCATCATGAATGCATTCACTTTGTTTAAGGAGACAAGGAATATGAATGAAAGAAGTGTGGCATCCGTAACGCAATTCTTCGCCAGGTCTTGAACCAAGCAGATTAATGGGTACATTTTGCCGAAAAAATACAACCTCCTCAGAAAAAATTGCGTACAATAAATGTCCGCAAAGTGTGTTCTGCTGTCACTGAGAACCAGAAGGTAAAAACGTTCCAAAAATAAACGTCTTGGTGGTGTCCAAACTGAAATGTATTTCCTTGTATGCCTCAGTGTTTCAAAACATTCCCCACTCAGGTAAACTGTACCTAAGGACCGTGGGTACAAGCCTTTTTTTTAAAAATAACAACACGATTCAGTAAAACATTTTGTTTATGTGCTAATTTTACTATCAAATAATACGATTTGTGAGGGTGGGTAGACCAGGTTTCATCGTTTAGAATGAAACGTCACACAGTTTTATTGCATTGGAGGCTGCAACGCTATGTTTTAGAAAAATGTGTTAAAAACAGCAGTCCAGTTGCCCCATCTAGGATGTCCGAGGACAGTCTCGATTGTGTTTTGCTTTCATATACCTCTCTGCACAGAAACGGTTTCGTTCAATGAAGTCTGGCAGGAGTGAAATAAAGATATACTGTCTTCTGGCTGCGTCCATACCTGTGGTGATTCCGTACAGTCACTATTCAGTCCATGGCGAATGGTAACTTATGCTGTTCAGGGGGGACGGAATCGTATTTGCCAGCAAAAAACGTCAAAATTCAGTGGGAGTGAGAAGTAGTAACATAATTCTATTAACAAAAATCTAAATGTAGATGTGGTATGGACAAAAAGTAAAAATCACTGTATACAGGAAGTTTCTAAGAGCAGTGAAAGCAGTTGTTTGGCAGTTTTTGTCTGAGTTAAACAGAGCGGTGGAAAAAGTGAGCAAGAGTAAAGAAAAGTGAACAGAAACTTTTTGAAAAGAATGGCGTAGACATAGTGAAAGGAACGATAGATTTTTATGGAGTAATGTTGCATTAGACTGCTGAATTGTTAGAAGCGGATCAACAGAGCAGAAGTAAGCTTTCTGACACTGGAGGATGTAAAGGTAATGAAATACAAATGTGGCAGAAACTTTGAAATTGTCCTCGTGGAATATAATATTTTGTGCAATACGGAACATATTGGAACCCGAGGTGAAACATAGGGAAGCTTTTAAGACTTAGCGCTAGAGAACTGTGTTGAGAATTAAGGGGATACATAAAATTCGGATTGGAGCACTACTAGAACAATTATTTAAGAAAAGAAGACCCCGTAAGACAATTATAGGCGAAGGGACAGATAGTTGAAATACTTTGTAAGTCATGCTTTTCCGCTGTGTCGTGAAACAGTTTCCCAGAAAAATGGCTCATCTTTGAGTAGTGCCCATGTGCAGATCATTCATTCCACATTTCTCTTTCTTATGTATAGATGGATTTCTACTGTAATTGAGGCTTCCATCTCACTTAATGATTCTCCCAGATCTTCCCAGACTGGAGCAGGGACTGCAACGCAAAATACGACCCCAGTATTTTGCGAAATTCAAGTCGTGAGTGAGTCGTGTCTAGTTGAAACAAGGAAAATGAGCTTCGAAACGAGGTAAGGTCAGACCAGAAGTTTTAGAGAAATTCTTAAGATTTATCCTGTACTTGCCAACTAAGAAAACTATTGATAATGAGTAAAATACATCTAATTATTGTCCAGACTGACTGTTGCGTGACGCTGTAGAAATGAAGTCTAGACTAAGGTATGCTAGCGTCGAGAATGAATGACACGCGGTTTAGACTCGTTGGTAATTGTGTCTAACGACGTGCCCAATTTACATAAATATAAGAGAATGAAGAAGGAAGTAATTATAACAGCATTTAGATATTAGAATTTCGCACTTTAACACTTTGAACAGCGTTGTGTGTTGGAAAATAATACTTCTGCGAACAGACTTACTATTAGTTAAAAAACATTCGTACCGTGGGAGTTTGATGTGAAGTCAAAGGATCATTTTTTTCAGTATGCCTGTAATAATGAAGTAAACTTCAATAAACTAATACTGCGAAAAAATTGTAAATGTTTAATAGGACCCTGAAAAAGTTTTTTGAAGGATGAACCGAAGTAAATGTTAACAGATGTTTTCGCAGAATTGCCGAGGTTGTGTACACGTGTTAGATGAAGCAGTGACATCAGTGTTCTCTAATTGAGCATATAATGAAGTGTTAATTCTTCACTAAATATTACTCAACATCAGATTGGTACACCTTGGTATAGAACACAAAAATGCATCAAATTATCACATGTTAAAAGATAGTACATTAACTGAGAAGTGATTTGTTCGTGAAGCACAAGGGAACTCTTATTTGGAGCAAAGCCAGAGTTCATTTTTTGTCGCGTTCTCCATTTGCCGCTACACAACATTTGATACTCGAGTTTCTGTATATGAATTTCAGCCCGAATATGGGCATATAGCTATCGAGTTGGAGATAGTATCATTGCATTACAATGAGGGAAATTTTAACGTAATTACACTAAAAGTTCTTTTGAAAGATTGTTGAGCATAATGTTACTTGGGTCGATTTGAATATAGTAACAGGGCAGGAGACAGTTTTCAGTGAAGAGTTTGTTCGTAAGAAATGATACTGATGTTCTATAAATGAACTTCTTTCATTAAATGTTGCTGTGTAGCGCAGTCTACAAAATGATATTGATAAAAAGATTAATGAGTAAGGTTGTCAGGTGTTCTTGCAGTATAATGGTGCCCTTTATTCGATGGTTGCTCTAAAGAAGCAATATTCGATGGTTGCTCTAAAGAAACAAGGGTGACAGTTCTGCAATAGGCTGCAACGAAAACTATAGCAAAGTCGGAGACAAAAACCTCGTTGATGAATCTCCTTTCGGGACTTTAAGATGTGGAAGTGGTGCGTAGGGCTGATGACTGATTGGATTATATGTGTAACAGTACACGACTTGTTGCACCAAAAGTGTAATACTTTATGAGTAATGTTCAGCATGATCCCATTGGATTTTTTGGCGCCAGTCACTTTTAACTGACGCAGAGATTTAAGCCCAACGCCACAATTACTGAGCTGAATATGTAATGCATATAGGTCACAAATAAACCTCTAGCGCAGAACTTAGGAGTGTGTGGGTAGGAACGCTAGTGCAAAGCACGCTGCCTGCAGAATCTCATATCTCTAACTTAAGACATATTCATGAAGTTATGAACTGAAGACCAGAAGAGTGAAGAACATTTCCTTACGCCACCTTTCGCAACACACACAAACTCGTGGACGCATAAACACGCACGTACATAATGCAAAATCATACACAGATTTATGTGGAGAAATATTTTTAAGAACTCAAAATTTTAGAATAGCACAATTCTTAATTAAGAGCTTCAGTTCAGTATGATACAGATCCCCATCTTTCTCCTGCCCCGTTCTTCTCTCTCCACCGCTGTGGACTTTTAATGTTGGTATTTTTGTCAGCGATCGAAACCTGGTAGACAAAGTCACCGACTAACAGTACTATTTACTACACAAAAGTGGCAGAATGGAAAGATGAATGTCCCGTCTCTAGCTGAAGGGCACGGATCGAAGTGATGGCTCATATGCCAGATGGTGGCCACGCTGTAAAGTTTTATTGTGACTCCATAGCTGTATTAAAGGCAACAGATGTGTGATCGCGGGGCAGATTTCTAACGAGCGAATCCAGCTGGGAGGCTTTTTTGGCATGACGGCACCCCGCAGGTTGTTGTAATGGAGCAATATGCGAAGGCTTGTTACGGGCAACCGCAGATTGTTTGGAAATTGGCTCTCTGACGCGGCTGAAACCGAATACATTCCCATGTGCAACGCTTGAGCGAAACTTCCTGTACTCTCCGTATATAACGTTAAAGTTAAAAGAATATGGCAAATCACATTATATGCGAGATGATACTGGAACCATTATGGTTGTTGTTCCGGTGTTTAGTAACGACTAAACAGATTTAATCTGCATTCAGTCGCTCAACCATAAAAAGAATTAAAGGGGAAGTTTTGACCTGAATAAGGGTGTGCAGGATGGAGAATTGTTATTGACGGAAGGTGGTATGATATTCCTTCCTCTTTTGTTCTCAATCTGTAGACGGGTAGACAACAATAATCGTTCTCCATTTCTCCCTGTCTACCGCAAGTCTCTTCAGCTCAAACTACGTTATCAATTCCAAATCATTTTTCATCTGCCTGAGGTAGCGACGTCTTAGTCCTTCTCGGGAATATTTCCCAGTCATTTCTGAAAACATCTTGTTCATCTATTCTGTGGATTTTCAATATACGTGGTGTTTAAGAAATTATTCCATACTTTGAGAAGTGGTAATAAGGACTAAAACAACGAAAGAGATTCCAGTAAACTTGGGCTCTCAACTGCATACCTTATGAACTATGAGCACTTAGAGGATATAAAATGTAGACTGTGCAATAGCAAGGAAAGCGTTTCTGAAGAAGAGAAATTTGTTAACATCGAGTATAGAATTTAGTGTCAGGAAGTCGTTTCTGAAAGTATTTGTATGGAGTGTAGCCATGTATGGAAGTGAAACATGGACGATAAATAGTTTGGACAAGAAGAGAATAGAAGCTTTCGAAATGTGGTGCTACAGAAGAATGCTGAAGATTAGATGGGTAGATCACATAACTAATGAGGAGGTATTGAATAGGATTGGGGAGAAGAGACGTTTGTGGCACAACTTGACCAGAAGAAGGGATTGGTTGGTAGGACATGTTCTGAGGCATCAAGTATTGGAGGGCAGCGTGGAGGGTAAAAATCGTAGAGGAAGACCAAGAGATGAATACACTAAGCAGATTCAAAAGGATGTAGGTTGCAGTAGGTACTGGGAGATGAAGAAGCTTGCACAGGATAGGGTAGCATGGAGAGCTGCATCAAACCAGTCTCAGGACTGAAGACCACAACAACAACAACCCTCCAATAAAGAATCGATGAACAGTTGTTTTCCTTATTATAAGAAATGTCTATCCTGAACCAATAAAGTGACAGAGACCGCTCCCAGAAAAGTGAATTAAACAATTTATTTATTTTATTTATTGAAGCAGATCCGTTTAGGACAATCAGCTCCTCTCTGACATAGGACCAGGATTTCACACCGTATTTATGCCGTAGTTACTTCAGAAATAAAAAAAATTAATATAAGAGTAGTAATCACTATCAAGATAATATCTTCATTGTTTGAAGGACTTTGGGAGAAAGACATGTTCACTGCCTTATTATGCAATTGTCTCCACTGCACCTAAGGAGATGTAGAGAAATCTAGGAAAATGTTGACAAGGATAAATGGACATTGCGTTTTTCATTCTTCTTGATTACAAGCGCAATATCTTGCTTAATGAGACAACAATCGTGAACAAAATAATATTTGAACGAACGATACTGATGTAACTTTCGAACTACCTTTAGCCTAAAATACACCGGAACTTCATCACCAACGAATGCACAGAGATAGCGAATTGTTTCCATACAAAATTTTAGAATAACGTTGAAACACGGTGGCTCTTGAATGAAGTATGAAAGTTGTAATGTGACGGAATTCTTAGTAGCTACTGAGAGATAATGGACTTCCACCAGGGAAAGCCGCGGTTCAAATCCTCGTCTAACCAACCCGATTTAGATTGTTCCCTAATTTCCTTAAGTCGCTTAAGATGAATGCCGGCATGGTCCCCTGGAAACGCATGGCCGATTTTGTTCCTCATTCTTCCTCTATTCGGGCCTCTGCTACAAAGTGACCGAGTCGTCGAAGGCACAGAAAATCAATGTCTTTTTTTTATTTAGGGTGGATCTGCATCAAGGGCATTGTAACTTAGACGATCTAAATGCCGAACATAAGCTATTCGCGATTGATACGGTTATGAACAGCCTTTTCAGAACGAAAGAGTATATTTTGCTTCGCCTGACGGATAAGACTAACACGGCAAAATGAGAAGAGGCATTACTAATCGGAAACCAACATACCTTACGAAAGTTCTGAAAATACGGAAAATTTACGAATCTGAAGTGTAAATAGTCGGTGTTACCCTGTAGGGATATCTGCGGATAATCCATGATTCGATAGTTATGAGAGCTGAATAAATTATTTCGTTTGAGCGTCCTTCAATTAATGAGATTCATTCTTACTTTGAATGCTGGAATACATCTTGCAAATGCGTGTCGCAGTTTGCTGTTAGTGCGGAAAGTAGTGTCACGTGGGGCGCAAGCAGGCATGGTGAAAAATGGCGTCCCTTCAATACGAGCAGTCCGTGCTTTCACTTGAGAGTACTAAAATAGAATATAAGGAATGGGAAATATATTCGTTTTAGTTGTCTTGTATAAATTGCAAAACAGTTAGCCAAAATGAAAGAATCATACATTAATGTTTTTCTCCGTTGCTGTTTTTTTCAACTTATTTATTTATCATTTTTTGTAGAATCAGTTCAACAGAATCACGTGACCAGATAGCTCCAATAAGAATACTGGCGGCCCATTTTCACGACTATTTTGAGAGCAAACATAGAAGCAATTAATTTGCTATCGATTAAGCTTCTTCATGGGAGAGAACAGGTGTTAACGCCTTTTTTTTGTATTTTTGCTGTTGCCCCCTTTAGTTATCAAAATTTAGGTCTGCAGCATTCTGCACTTAATTGCAGATAGCTGTCCTGCCTTCAGTTAAATGACAAAACATTCCATTCCACAAAACCGGTGAGTACACAGTAGATTTCGAGGGAGAAGGCGCTGAGGGCTATGCACGTTAGCTTCCGAAAACTAAACATGAAAGAAAATAAATGTTACTGCCAACAAACCAATTCAGATATCATATTTTGAACAATATAGGGGTATTCTATGTAGGAACTCGATGTTTATATGCGTCGAACTGGCTCACTGTTTATCGTGAGGGTGAACGAGAGTATATCACATTCAATTGCAGAGAAATCAATCTACTGTATGTCTGATTAATGAATGATGGAAAAATTTTCACTCAAGACTTGAAATAAAATATATTAAAAAAATTATTTTCTTCAATCTAGAAGCTTTCCCTTGAGCGACAGCTCTGGAGGTATGTACGAAATGCATGTTGATGACTGTGCTGCAGAAAGAGACAGAACATTCGAGTCGATACCCGTTTTCAGCAACGAGGGTGAACGAAACAGCCTCCATCACTCACTTCATTTCATCAGTGTGTGTGTGTGTGTGTGTGTGAGAGAGAGAGAGAGAGAGAGAGAGAGAGAGAGAGAGAGAGAGAGAGAGGTGTTAAAACACATAGTATCATTATTTCAAGACGCTGTCTCTACGTAAGAATGTGCTGGAGAGAACTTCTGGAACGTCCATAGTGATTTGAGCGTTTGAGGCTGCTGACAGGTGTAAAACTGGTTGAACTCATAAACTGCCTTTCCCTAGTCACCAAGTTTATTAAAAGAAAACTAAACTCCGTCCGAAGTGGTCTAGAGGGCGCAACGGCACCGACCGACCGCCGTGTCATCCTCGCCCACTGGTTTCACTGGATTGCGGATATGAAGGGGCATGTGGTCAGAACACAGCTCCCCAGGCCGTTTTCGTGTCCTGAGCCGCTACTTCCCCATCTAGTCACTCCGCAGTCAGCCACACAAGGGCTAAGTGCATCCTACTGAGTGCACCGCACTTGCCAACAGCTCTCGGCAGACCGGACGGTCACCCATCCAAGCGCTATCCTAGCCCGACAGTGCTTAAATTCGATGACTGACGGGAATCGGTATTATCACTGTAGTAAGAACGTAGGCATGCTATGTTTACAGCACAGAGAAAAGTGTGGAAATCCGGATACTCGGTTTGTTTTTGATTTTTAAAAAGTAGATAGTTGTAAAAAGTTATGTTTGAAAAACGTGTAATATTTACTTTTTAATGTTATGCACCACCTACAATTTACTCTTAGAAAATGCTGTTAGAAGTTGTTTTATATATATATTTCATCAGGTTACATTTTTTTTCTATGCCTCCCTTGCTGAACGCAAGAGCCCTGCTACAAAGTGTTTCCGTAGACTTTCTTGGTGACAGTTTGGTTTTGTGACGATTAAGACTAATTCACTTTTCAGTAGCAATTTCGTCTTTGAACGGACGGTCAGCGTTGTTTCTCTCTGTCAATTTTTCGCTAGTTTTTCAGAAGTCGTTGCGAGCAAACCCAAAGAAAGAAACTTCCTTAGCAAGTCAGCATTTCTCCAAGATACTTACCCAAAATTCTAGGTTCAGCCAACTTGTTTTTTTTTTCTGCTCCTTCTTGCATTCCGTACTTCATCCTGTACAGTCTCGTAAGTGTTGTTTAGGAAACATTAAACTGTTTACTGGCCTTCTCCCAACTCATCTGCTTCTTCTGAACTGCATTTATAGCTTCAGTCATCTTAGAAGGACTGCACTTTCTTTGATCAACCTCCCCCATTATCCTCTTCGGATCTGCAAGAGAATTCCAAGAGGACAGGAGTGTGTACTAACACAGGCACATTTTAAACATGAAAAAGAATGGGACCCGTTTCCAGCAACTGAAGAGCATCTATTTTAGGACACTACCATCTATACTTTGTTAATCAAACTTTTAACCAAACATCTAAATGAAACATTTTAGTCTTAAACATCAACTTTAGACCCCACTATTCAAGAACTCATATATATTGAAAAGTTTATGTGCCGATATCTAGGCGAAAGAACGAGAAATGCAGCACAATGTGAAAATTTTTACATTGTTCAGACGTGTAATGAGGGAACTGATAAGTAACAAGTGAATCGGGTGGCTTGTGGACTCTGCCAGAGAATGGCAGAAGCGTGAACTACTAAATACGCTTGGTTCCACTAGAGTTCAGGATAACACAGAACCAAGAACCAATGGGTGCGCTTTAGGGGAGTCAGGTTTTGGGCACTTCCCTCCATTTGAGAAAATACGACATTGCAGCTACACTTTCTTGCTTATGAGTCACAAGGAAAACTTCATTTGATCGATTCTTGATACAACTGCGCTATATTTCTGTTTCCGAATATATCGCAGTTTTAAACACATCAGGAAGATAACTTTTTTTATTATGGTTGCATTGACACAATTCCGTTGTACGATTCGTTTGCGACAAAAAGACTCCATGAATCTGCGAGGTAAGAGTATCTTTCGATTTATCCGTTGAGGGCAGCAGATACAATCTCTCTGAATATATTCGTAGTAAATGTTTAACCTTTTCCGTCACTCCAGTTTTGATTCGTCAGCAACGAATTGCAACATGCCATAGACGGCCATAATTTGACTGCCATAAGAGTCTGTCACTGGAAAAACATTTCGAAGAAACTGGCAACCCATCAATTGGCCAGTTTCTCTTCAAGAAGTGGGAATGATGGTCGTAATTAGATACGCAGATGTATATGTTAATTCAGGGCCTTCCATATATAGACGGACACTTAATCATGTTTTAACTCTGAAATACGTTTGACTGACGTTTCCAGTTGCTGTAGCAAATGTTTTAAGGCCACCACACTGGACAACAGCACAAATTACCGTACGGGTGAGGAACTGAAATGCTCTTAACCACTTAAATTGCTTTTTAATACAGCAACGAGGTCATTCGAAAAATGTCACTCGAGTAACGTCAGAAAATGAGGTTAAGGCCCCCGCCCACCCGCCCACCACACTGTGCTATTATGCCTCCTGCCTGACCAATGTCCTTTCTTTCTGTTTAACGTAACTTACCTCCTTTACACTTTCATTTCAAGTTCCCATCGTCTAAGGGAAATGCTGATCTGAAAATGATCGGTGAAGCAGAATGGTACCTAATACCGTGTTTCATACTGCATACTACGCCGAAAAAAATTTGCGATGATCCGTTTCGGGAGCACCTCTACGCCCGACGGCATACATTATGTAAATTTAGATTTGGGTCTGGCAGTGCTTGAAACTGTATGTAGTATTCTGTTGTCTTATTTGTAAGCATAGCCACAGATATGAGGGCATCATTCATAAGAAAGAGTCAATGGAATCTTACTACAGATTCGTTTTTCATGACCGACCCAAGTCTCAACAAAAAGTTGTGTGCCCTTCTCCATCACTGCGTAGTGAAAAATATGAATGATCCATTTCCAGCATCACAGGAAATAAATATATCACTTTTCGATACCCATTTTAGTCACAAGGATATTGTCTAAAAAATGAGCCGTGTAGTTGGTGGCGCGGCAAAAATACAGAGAATAGTTCACGTACTGATACCTTGTCGATATAACCAGTCACTGCATATCCACTTAGTTGGTATGTGGTAAGTCGTGCATTCTCAAAACTGCAGTGAAAGATGCAATGTTTATAAGGACAGTAGACGCTGGCGTTGGTATCTCTTGTCGGTTTGAAATTGGAAGAATTCGTTCCGCGCTTCTGCTCACGTCTGGATTTTTAAAAATCTTGGATCACTGTGATTCTCGCCCAGCGACAGCAACATAAGCTTCGGCAAGTGTGGGCACTTCACAACCCCCCCCCCCCCCCCTTCCCAGCACCCCTCTCCACCGCAACCTGGAACCATATATTGAGCCGATGGTCACAAATTCTCTGGGATTAAATAAGTTCTTATGGAACGACACGTCTCCACTGTTGCACTCCCACCTGGAAAAATTTCTTTGGAAGGTCATGATCGCAAGCAGTCGTACATGTGCAGAGCGGTTACTCGGTCTTACATGACTGACTCGTATCTTGAGTTTTGTCCGTTTCAGCAAGATATTCCCCAGAACCAAGCAATGAACCCTGGGAAGACAGGCTTTCAGTTTTTCCGGGAATTTAAAATAAGTACTTGTTTTAGCTCATAAAGACCGATCGCTTGTACTGCATGGACAAATATTGCTCACACAGGTCAGACAGATAAGTACTGATTGAAACATATCTACAGGACGTAGTATGGTGCATTACGGACTGAACTGGGGCGTTTGTGACTCTTGTGGCGTTAATGGTGAAATGCTACTGTCTCATCTGCTAGAGCAAAACTACCAAATACCAATAGCTTCAGGTTCAATGCTGCCAGCAAATAATGGTTGGTTGGTCGATTTGGGGGAGGGGACCAAACAGCCCCATCGGATTAGGGAAGGAATGGGAAGGAAGTCGGCCGTGCCCTTTGAAAGGAACCATCCCGGCACTTGCCTGAGGCGATTTAGGGAAATCAGGATGGCCAGACGCGGGTCTGAGCCGTCATCCTCCCGAATGCGAGTCCAGTGTGCTAACCACTGCGCCACTTCGCTCGGTAAAATAATGGAATTACATTTTATGAGACCGTTTGTGCTCTGGCAGATGAGACAACACAGATAGAACTGTCGGAAAATAGCGTTATGCAGCTGCGTTAACCTTGCCACTTGATCATTCGTATTAAGAAACTAATGTAGGATATCTGACCTAAGCGATGTGAAAAGAACAGGACAGAAATTGTGAAGAGAGATTAGAAAGCGACAGATCACATTGGAACAGTTATGTTAAGTGGGGTGATTTGAACAGTGCAGGAAATGTGCCTGTTCCAAATCAGAGAGGGATAGGAAAATCAAAATCAAAGAAGGGAGTAAGACAGTTTATCATTACTTCAACATAGGTTGCAGAAATAATTCGAAGAAGAAGAAACCGTGTAGCTTAACGCTACGATTTACACGGAGGCCATCATAAGAAGCACACGCTAGGCCCTATTAAAGGAAGCTTCCAAGCTTTTGCCTGTAGTGACATAGGGAAAGGAAATTATAGTTTAGGATCGCAAGAGTTATGTTTGAATCCTACTCCACGTGCATAGTGGTGAACGCTATTCAGTAGCAGGAGATGTATCTCTAAGTGTAAGGTTGAGAAGATTGTGGGAAGAGATGGAAGAGGTAAAAGACAAAGAGCAATACTATTGTGGAGATTTAAAGAACCGGCATTCGTGGCTGACTGCAGAACGACTCTGCCGCCGCGAAGGTATGAGATGTGGCTAAAAAGGTTCCGTTCGTAGACTTTACAATCCAGAATCGGTACGCCAACGAGGCAAAATTGCACCGATGCCCTGGGTTGAAGATAGGTGAAACGCCGTGTCCTGCTACGTGATGAAGCCTGTAACTGCCTGCTGCACATCCACGTCCGACAGGAATCGTCAACCCTTCGAGGCCTTTTTTAAGGACCAAAGACGCTATAGTCTCATGGGAAAAGATGAGGACTATAGGGCGGGTGCTCGAATATTTCACAGTCGTTGTTGCCCGTAATGGATGAGGCTGATCTGCCAGATCGACCCCTGTCTTGTGTCGAATCGCAACTAGTATGGAATTTGGCGCACCATTCCACAACGGTGGTTTTTACGGACATTCTGCCGCATACGTATCCTTCATTCTCCGACGGTTATCTACTCTTGTGTGTTCTTTGGCAGCCAAGAAAAAGAATAAAAGAATGTTGTTGTGGTCACATTTGACAACAACGTCACCTTAGCTCACACTTCCGCATTTACCGCACGCAAATCTGTCAGACACGAATGCCGCACTACTTCCTTGCCTACATGTCGGTGCTTATATACCCGCATCGAAGCCTCGCTACTCTGCATAAACGCTGCAGAAACGCCCTTCGACGGAAACTTTTTCATCAGCCCTTATATACCGGGTGATCAAAAAGTCAGTATAAATTTGAGAAACTAATAAACCACGGAATAATGTAGATAGAGAGGTAAAAATTGACACACATGCTTGGAATGACATGGGGTTTTATTAGAACAAAAAAAAAAAAAAAACAAATTTCATAAAACGTGAGACAAATGGCGCTGAACAACAAAACGTCAGTGACTGCGCATGACAATCGTGTATAAAAGGAGCTGTAATGAGAGAGAGAGAGAATCAGATGCGCCAGCAGTCGCAGCATGTTGACCTGAAAAGGCGCTTTTAGTGAAGCTGTATTATCAGAATGGGGAATGCGCTAGTTCAGCGTTACGATCCTATCGCCATAGGAAGGGGATTCGAATGGGTAAAGGTCCGTTGACAAATGCAGCTGTGGCGAGAATGATTACGAAGTTCGAAGCCACTGGTTGTTTAGACGATAGACACAGTAGTGGCCGACCGAGCACAAGGCGTAATGCTGCTGAGACAGCTCAGGAAGAAATGGAGACTGTAGTGGGTTCGTCTATGCAAGGGGAAGTTAGCGCTCGTGCAGTCGCACGTCGCACCGGCATTCCATACACTACTGTTTGGTTGGCACTTAGGCGTACCCTCCGATGCTATCCGTACAAAATCCATCGGCATCATGAATTGTTACCTGGCGATTTAGTGAAGCGGAGGGCATTTGCGGTGTGGGCGTTTCAAAAGATGGCGGAAGATGACGATTGGTTGAGTGACGTGACCGATGAAGCTCATTTCACGCTCCGAGGGTCTGTCAACGCCCACAACTGCAGAATTTGGGGTACCGGATATCCTATAACTGTCGTGGAAACTCCATTGCACGACGAGAAAGTCACTGTATGGGTTGGATTTACCACTTCTACCGTTATCGGGCCTTTTTTCTTCGAGGAAATGCGTGATTCTGGTTTTGTAACTGCTGCCGTGACGGGTGAGACGTACGCCGATATGTTACAGAATCGCATCATCCCCAGCCTGGCTGATAAACACCTACTGGAACGTACGATGTTTATGCAGGATGGCGCTCCACCCCATATTGCTAGACTCGTGAAAGATCTCTTGCGCGCGTCGCTTGGTGATGATCGTGTGCTCAGCCGCCACTTTCGTCACGCTTGGCTTCCTAGGTCCCCAGACCTCAGTCCGTGCGATTATTGGCTTTGGGGTGACCTGAAGTCGCAAGTGTATCGTGATCGACCGACATCTCTAGGGATGCTGAAAGACAACATCCGACGCCAATGCCTCACCATAACTCCGGACATGCTTTACAGTGCTGTTCACAACATTATTTCTCGACTACAGCTATTGTTAAGGAATGATGGCGGACATATTGAGCACTTCCTATAAAGAAGATCATCTTTGCTTTGTCTTACTTTGTTATGCTAATTATTGCTTTTCTGATCAGATGAAGCACCATCTGTCGGACATTTTTTGAACTTTTGTGTTTTTTTTTTTTTTGGTTCTAATAAAACCTCATGTCATTCTAAGCATTTGTGTCAATTTGTTCCTCTCTATCTACATTATTCCGTGATTTATTCAGTTTTCAATTTCATACTGACTTTTTGATCACCTGGTAAGAAACACTACGACAAGATAAGAGAAATCAGGGCTCGTACTGAGGCGAACAGAGTCGTTTATTCCTCGCTTTATTTACGGGTAGAAGTTACCACCGCCATTCACCATATGGTGCCTTGTGGAGTATGTACGTAGTTGTAAACAGAGTAAAAGAAGGTGCCACAGGAATTGCAAAGGAGTTTTGAAAGAAGTAGAAGAAGAAGGGGAGGAGGAATGAGGAGGAGGAGGAGGAGGAGGACGTATGAAAAGAGTTGAAAGAAGAAGGGAACAGGTTGAGACGAAGCAAAGGTTGAGTAAAGAGGAGAGAGAGGCTGAAGACGTAGTCTGGCAGCGGCGTTAGGTTGTCCGAGCGCTCTCCACCACCTGGGAGGGGAGGCCCTCCGCGTCCGGCGCACGACCGCGCCTCTCTGCCACAACAATCTATTAGGGGCAGCACGCCAGAGCAGGCCGGGCCGGACCGGGCCACGCGGCCAGATAGCATCGTGTCGCTTCGCTGCACAGACTCGTGCCCGGAGCCTCCTCCACTCTGACCGCACGTCGCCGCGAGCCTGTTGATGTTCCCCTCGCTGCGTTCAACAAGTCGCGAAAACTTCATTTCACCCTTCTCTAGAGGCCGGCTGTCTGCTCCAAGACCCCCTTAGCTTGTTTCCTCTGTGTGTAAATCTTGAGACACACGAAATAGGAGCGATTCCAAAACCGGAGAAGTTATACAGTAACTGTAGGTCTCTTCTTCCTCCGCTAATGCTGCTACAGGTGGGCAAATAAAAGTGGCCGGGCCGAGTGTATACCATTTGTGGTAGCTTTAACGGAGGAGGAAAAACCTACAGCTACTTCCAGATGGATGGAGCAACTGCCGATAAACCCGGACGAATCATCGATCACGTTTACACAATCTTCACACCTGACAGAATTGTATCATGTCATTTCTGGATCCCATTTCTGGATCCCAGAATCTACTCTGTAGGAATCAACATGGATTCCGGAAACAGCGATCGTGCGAGACCCAACTCGCTTTATTTGTTCATGAGACCCAGAAAATATTAGATACAGGCTCCCAGATAGATGCCATTTTCCTTGACTTCCGGAAGGCCTTCGACACAGTTCCGAACTGTCGCCTGATAAACAAAGTAACAGCCTACGGAATATCAGACCAGCTGTTTGGCTGGATTGAAGAGTTTTTAGCAAACAGAACACAGCATGTTGTTCTCAATGGAGAGACGTCTATAGACGTTAAAGTAACCTCTGGCGTGCCACAGGGTAGTGTTATGGGACCATTGCTTTTGGCAATATATATCAATGACCTCGTAGATAGTGTCGGAAGTTCCATGCGGCTTTTCGCGGATGAGGCTGTATTATACAGAGAAGTTGCAGCATTAGAAAATTGCAGCGAAATGCAGGAAGATCTGCAGCGGATAGGCACTTGCTGCAGGGAGTCGCAATTGGCCCTTAACATAGACAAATGTAATGTATTGCGAATACATAGAAAGAAGGATCCTTTATTGCATGATTATATGATAGCGGAACAAACACTGGTAGAAGTTACTTCTGTAAAATATCTGGGAGTATGCCTGCGGAACGATTTGAAGTGGAATGATCATATAAAATTAATTGTTGGTAAGGCGGGTACCAGGCTGAGATTCATTAGGAGAGTGCTTAGAAATTGTAGTCCATCAACAAAGGAGGTTTTACAAAACAACCGTTCGACCTATACTTAAATATTGCTCATCAGTGTGGGATCCGTACCACGTCGGGTTGACAGAGTAGATAGAGAAGATCCAAAGAAGAGCGGCGCGTTTCGTCACAGGGTTATTTCGTAAGCGTGATAGCGTTACGGAGATGTTTAGCAAACCCAAGTGGCAGACTATGCAAGAGAGGCGCTCTGCATCGCGGTGTAGCTTGCTGTCCCGGTTTCGAGAGGGTGCGTTTCTGGATGAGGTATCGAATATATTGCTTCCCCCTACTTATACCTCCAGAGGAAATCACGAATGTAAAATTAGAGAGATTCGAGCGCGCACGGAGGCTTTCTGGCACTCGTTCTTCCCGTAAACCATACGCTACTGAAACAGAAAAGGGAGGTAATGACAGTGGCACGTTAAGTACCATCCGCCACACACCGTTGGGTGGCTTGCGGAGTGTAGATGTAGAATTGTTAGCAGTGATCAGTTTGGTTGCGGCCACCTAAGTCACCTGATCCGTCGGTGTGCGATTACTTTATGTGGGGAGCCCTCAAGATTAAGGTATATCGCAATAACCCTCATAGTCTTCAAGAACTGCAGCAGAGCATTTCGGATGAGATTGCAGCAGTACCAGAAATCCAGCCTCGATTCGCCTTCAGCAACTTGCTGATCTGGGCTGAAAAGTGCCAAGAGATGAATGGTGGTCACATTCAACATGTGCTATAGCGAGGTTAGTACTGTACTTCCCTTCCGCGGCTGTGTTTCTCCTTACCCTGGAACACTGTTCTCCAGGCCATTTTTATTGTCCCACCCACGAATGAAAGTTTCTCTAACCATGTGCCATGTGTTCCTTGTGAGTTGCAAGATGCAGCAGAATGATCCAGTATTCTTGTCTGGAAAAAAAAAAGCTCTGAGCACTGTGGGACTTAACTTCTGAGGTCATCACTCCCGTAGAACTTAGAACTACTTAAACCTAACGAACCGAAGGACATCACACACATCCATGCCCGAGGCAGCATTCGAATCTGTGACCGTAGCGGTCGCGCGGTTCCAGACTGTAGCACCTAGAACCGCTTGGTCACCCCGGCCGGCTGTCTGGAAAAAGCTGAGATGGTGCTAGTGTAGGACCAAGCAGATGGAAACGGACGAGAGGCAGCACAACTATACCAAAACAAGTACCTTCACAGACACCAAACACGTCAGTCAACATTTCAAGCCATTTTTGGGCGTTTGTGTGCTCATAGGTCCTTGCAGACAGATGAATGTGCAGCGAGGTCGTGGACTGTGCGTACACCAGATTTGGGGGAACGTGTTCTACAGCATATTGAGACGATCCCTAATACATGCTCCAGGCAATTGACCCGCCAACATGGTGTAAATCAATGCATCCCTATCACCTGTAATCCCGTGGAGCGACTCTGTACATCTGTTGTGACGTGAAGGGGATGTAACTCTGCACTGTGTTCAGGGACGATCTATTGTTGTCACACGCAAACCGTCCATTTCTGGACACACGTCCGTAAGTCCTTTTTCCCTCCATTTCTAGTCAGATATCTGTCAAATGGTTGAAATGGCTGTCAGCACTATGGGACTTAACTTCTGAGGTCATCAGTCCCCTAGAACTTAGAACTACTTAAAGCTAACTAACCTAAGGACATCGCACACATCCATGCCCGAGGCAGGATTCGAACCTGCGACCGTAGCGTTCGCGCGGTGCCAGACTGTAGCGCCTAGAACCGCTCGGCCACCCCGGCCGGGAGCGGTCGTTGTGTGTCTCTCTGACCAAGGAGGATAATTCCATCGCCGAGGAACTGAGAGCGTGTTAGTACGTTCGGCCGTTTTTTATAGAAACTTGGTGATCATGCTGAAAAATATTTTATTGTACCAGTGTTACGTTAAATTGCAGTGCAGCATTCATTAAAAGTTACTTGGCCCGCTATCATAATGTGTAACTTACTTCATGAAGTCCTCTCGTACGAAAAATTTTCTGGTTGTGTATTTAGACATAACAACTGAATAACGTTTTATGGTACCTAAACAAACCGGGACGTATTTTTGAAAATATTTCTGAGAAAGTCAGCGATTAAAATAGAACATTTGAAATTAATTGTAAAACAGTCCAGACGACAAAAACACGTTTATTACGAGGTGACTGGTTTTGAACATCACATGATCATGTTCAGACCTTGAACTGCTGAATGACGATTTTTTGTGCTCTAGACTGTTCTATAATTCACTTCAAACGTCAAAGGAATCTACTAGGACAAAAAACGCATTTTTGTGCTGATGTAGCTTATATGCAACATGGCTTTGGTGAAGCACGACATTCTTGTAATTTAGTGTTTTAGTCTTATTTTGTCCCAGAACAACGCATTGACCAACAATATAAACTTTTGACTCTCGTAATCTAAACTCAGGACAGTGGGTATTTAGGGATGAGCGCTACATTATAAAACGTTCTGTCGTTTCATAGGTCCAGGCATTTTTTCTAGTTGCACATACAGACACATGAGAAGTAATAATCAGTAAAAAAGGACGGATTGGATTTACAAAAACCGAAACGAAACAGTTGTCGCGGAAAGCGATCCGCGCTAACACGGACTCGGCGCGGACACAAACGTGGCGCTGCACTGCGCCGCGTTCATTAAAATAATCACCGTTCCGGACAGATTAGCCTTGGTTTGTCGCAACACAACTCATTAGTCTTTCTAATTATTATTGTTGTTGTTATTCGGCTGTATTTAAATCTTTCCTTTTGAAAAGGCTAATTAGCGAAGGGGTGAGGCGCGCAAAACACGACAGCGCTTCCCGAATAACATGTTTATTTCGCTATAAATATCCGGCCAGAGCGATGCCAAAGGGAAAGCCCGTTTCCGGCCCTTCCGACTCGTCTGAAGGGCGGCGAAGCTCGTCTGACGTTTCACATAGCCGCACCAACCAAAACAAAAAAAAGAGAGTTCCCCCACAAAATTATCAGTCTGGCGTAATACGAAAAATCTGTCCGTAAATTGTCAGGACGAAATTAAACAGTTCCAGTGAATAGAGGGGTGGAATTCTGAGTAATAGAAGTTACGTATCGGCCAAACAAAGTATAGTCCTCGAGAAAAATTCCGAAATCATCCAAAATCTGTTACTGAGATCGGGGGAATTCATAATGAAAGCAAGATACGACTTTATTCTGAGTGTTTGCTTGATACCTGACTCATCACTTCATTGGTGCCACTATGTGAGTCAGTTCACTTACAGTGTTATATCATTATATTCAGATGCGTATAAAGACTAAGCTTAAGTAGAACGTCTGTGTAAGAGCTCAACCGAAATGTATAAAATTGTAGGAAGGAATCACAAAAATGTTTTAATACTATTGAAATCGGAAAGGTAACATAACGGTTCTACGGCAAACGCGTAACAGAGAGAAAAAAGATAACTGATAAAAACTCCTCATAAAAACTATTTTTTTCATAGATTTATCGAGACAAAGATTGATATCGTTTCTCAGCAGTCCTGGTGTCACACCATGAAATTCTATTTAGTGTCGTTGCCTATTCACATGACTGCCCAGTGCTCCTAACTACTGTATCTACTTTGGGATAACTACGAACCGGTTCGGTTAGCCTGGTGACGATAACTGGCCGGCCGTGGTGGCCGAGCGGTTCTAAGCGCTACAGTCTGGAACCGTGCGACCGCTACGATCGCAGGTTTGAATCCTGCCTCGGGCATGGATGTGTGTGATGTCCTTAGGTTAGTTAGGCTTAAGTAGTTCTAAGTTCTAGGGGATGACCTCAGCAGTTAAGTCTCATAGTGCTCAGAGCCATTTGAACCATTTGACGATAACTGTGTAACTGCTTGAATAAAAAGTAATAGCACTAACACACTTGTCAACAGTAGTTTGAGATATACGATTTAAAAAAAAAAAAAAACAGAAAATGTATGACAGCTATGATCTATACATATATTTGCTAACTTGAAAGCAAAATTATGAGAAACTCCATTAAAATTTCAGGACGTCCAGAAGCAGCTAAAAACTGATATGCCGTATAAACAGCGTAGTTCCATCGCAATGTAAAGTTGGCATAGACTGTGACAAACGAACTGCACTGGAGCCGGCAGAAGTATCTAGGAAGTCGTGAACGGAACATAATAAATTCAGAGTATAATAAGGTCCGTTAGACGAAGAACTAAATGAGGAAAATACGAGAAGTAGAGAAGAGAAAACTGAAAGTTTGGTTATTGACGAAAACAGCGTAACAACTTTGTTGAAGTTAAAAATGATCAGCTGTCAGAAAACGAAACAGAAGAATTAATAGCTGCGCTTGAAGTTAAGTACATAATCAATCGATTCAGGTTAAAGGGAACAACTATTTCTGCCATTTGAGATAAGAGTACTCTCGAGAGGTGAATATTTCCATGGTAGACGTTGGCACCGCTTTACACTGAATAACATTAGATCTATCGCTTTACTCTTACGCAACTTTCTCTTAATCTCTATTAAAATGGTGAGTCATTTCTATCGGGAAGATGAAGGGATCATATATACGGACAACGGACCTGAAAATGTTTCGAAAACCAGACGGATTTACGAAGAAATGTAGGCTGAAGAGCAGCAATCAAATCGCAAAACTTGTGTAGTCGTCTTTCTGCTTTTATTTTAGATATAGTTTCTAGATTAAACGGGCGAACATGGGTCGTGGATGCATCATGCTGACACACGAAACAGGTAATCAAACACTGAAGCTCGTCCCTGCTTTACATACTGAAAGCTGTGCGATAATTCTAAGTTCATAGAGACGACAAAACTACACCAAACTTCCTTAAATAAATCAATCTTCCTGATTTGAGACCCCGCGTTTTATGGCTACAGCTAGTCATTCAATACAAATTTTTACTACACTATGACTTTCGATCATCAACTGGTGCTTTGCTGCATCTGCATTTGATTTGCCTTGGAACAGAATGTTGTCTACTGTTTAACATTAACCCTAATTTTTCTAAAGAGCTTTCTTATTATGCAGAAGTCTATTTATCATGCCGCTGTCTACCCTGTGTTTGTATGTAGCTGGGTAAAATGGTTCAAATGGCTCTGAGCACTATGAGACTTAACGTCTAAGGTCATCAGTCCCCTAGAACTTAGAACTACTTAAATCTAAATAACCTAAGGACATCACACACATCGATGCCCGAGGCAGGATTCGAAACTGCGACCGTAGCGGTCGCGCGGTTCCAGACGGAAGCGCCTAGCTGGGTAATTTCTACTGAATTTGTTGCAGTTGACTGAAGTTTCGACACACAATAACAGTCTGCACTAGCTGCCGACAAACGCGCAATTCAAGTAGTTTTTGTAGAGAAAAAGCCTCTAATGTCGGTCAGCTACGATGTTTCCTGCTTTTTTTTGCCATTATAAAGTTGACCAATACATATGGCTTTGTAAATTATTTTCTGTTTACTTGTTTATAGTCCGTTGTATGTACTACGCCTTCTTCCTTTGGACGGCAACCGTGGACATTTAATTCACTTACGTACGTTTCATGTATTGTGGTAACAGGCCAATATTTCGGTGAAGGATGACTTAATGGCGTTAAGACAGAGGAAGACGATGACTATGTCTGAAAACCATTAATCGGTATCTACATACCTATATCCATCGAGTCCATTGATCGCACTATGACAGTTGTATGATCAGTATGTGTACTAACGGAATGTGTCACATCTCGCAGACTGTTACATACAGTTACAGAGACAAGCATAATTAGATGAAATTCGCGCCAGAATACAACTTAAAACTACTATTACATCCTTCAATTTATACCTGTGTAGAAGTAAATTAATCTGTTTACTCCACTGTCCTCTAAGCCACTTATGTGGAACAACATGTTACCATTTGCTTGGTTTTATCTACTAACATAAGCTGCGCATGCATATGAAATACATGAATAAATACTAATTGAATTCTGTTTTTCGTTACAACAATTTCATAAGTTTCTGTTCAATGTTCTGTTGTTATTACCATATACCTTACAGGTTACCAGCTTTAACCAGAGTATCACATTACTGGATGAATATATGCGAAACAAACTAACGGTAGCTAACAGTAAGGAATCCATGGAAATAAAGTCAGGAAACATAACACTGTTGAAGTGGACTTAATTTTTTCTAATCAGGCTGTCTAAGACACTACATACACACATTCATTTAGTTTCCAATTTCAAATCCTGCCACCTACTATAGCTACTTAGCACCGCTTGTGGTGTATATCTATTTCATTAAGAACGAAACTATTGATAGTGAACCATTAAATACTCCAGGCTAGGGTGAAATGACAGGAATCCATGACAACGAATACGGAAGAAATAAAAAAAAAAATCAGGAGACTGCAGTGAACTGGAAGGTTATCGTGATCTTCACATGTTGAATATGAAATAAGGTTTTCATTAACTAAATATCTTCTCTACTGACATCGCGATTATAAGACGGGATAAAATTACTCGATTATACAGAATTTTAAATACACTAATAACGTCATGTGAGTCGGAAGTGAAGTCACCTTCGCTGAATAAGATGTAAATTATAAAGATCGGGACTCAGCAGAATGAAACGCTTGTATATATGCGTGATAATGGACGTTCTTACCGACGGAATATTATCTGGACTGCATTATTTCTTAGCTATACGCCTTCCGAAAAATTTCTTCTTGTAAGTGCTAAGAATCTTCGTTGACCTCTTTAATGTTTTTCGTCGCTGTATCGCGATAAAAGTCGTCCTTAGAACTGAAGAATTATTTTAGGTCTATACACGTTAAAATAACTCGGAAAGGCTGTCACAGAAGCTCTTCCAGCAAGGCACTTCAAATGGAAATATTCACGGAATTGAACCGCACTCCAAGTGAAGTCTCTCGCCAGAGTTGGAAGATTTCCGTAGACATGAATATTTAAAATCCCTTATCAACGAATTAACGGTAGGGCTATGTACCAGACAAAATTATTTGTTGATAACATTAAAGAGTAAAATGATAACGCACTAAAAGTATCCTACAGACACAACGTGGATTTGATGCATACGGTGACACTAAAGAAACGTTTTTCGTTCAGCCAGACCGTAATGGCTTGTGATTCGTGGTAACTTCGAATATCTGGCAACGCTGAGGCAATAACACAGCTATTAACGTAGTCGCTTTGAAAACAACGATTCTGATAGTTTTCATGACACATAAATGGAGAAATACTGTTGTACTGGTAGTGTGGACACCTCGTGCTAAATGAGACATGTGTTACGTTCGTGCTTCATCGAGGAAAACAATGACATTACCAAAACGCAACTCATATGACAATAATGAGCAAAATGATTTAAGAAGGAAGCATTACCATATTTCAACAGTCTGTGCGTCGTCGTGCGTATAAGAGGAGGGAAAATATGGAGTATCAAAAATATCTCACAACCTTAATGACTTCGTAGTCACGTTTTTCAAGAAACGATGTTTTGTACCTGACTGTGGGACATTACTGGAGAAGTGAAGATGTATGTATGTCCCCATTTCCACACTAATATAAGCCATGTATAAGGCATGCGTTGTTAATTTTATTAGATTCTCGAAGGCTGCGTTAGTGTGGTTCTACTCTATTGGAATTGAAGTGATTTTTATCGTTATAGTTTTTAAAACGTGCGTAACGAGAGGCGAATAACTTCATCTCACAATGTCTTGGGAAGTCTGTAACCAATATTTTTTTTTGTTTCAGAGTAGCCCTCGACAATAACAATGGCGCTTTATTTGTTGATAGCTCTCTCCTACACTCTGGCGCAAACCGCACAAAACACAAATTTCTTTGATTTGCCGTTTCTAATATAGCAGAATCGGACAAGCAGAAATTTTATTTTCCAAATGATGCTTCTAACTGCTTATTAATCTGTTATCTTTGATTAAGTAAAAGGGAAACTGTCTCATTTTAACGCATCGATCCAAACGGCGTTGCAATATCCCGAAGTGGCGGCTGATGTTCTGATTCCAATATGGCAAGGTACTTATTGTCAGTTACAACAAATGCGTGTCATGGGGAACTTCATTTGTTGTGTGGATTCTACCACATAATTAAGGTTAATAATACATACTCCATACATGGAAATCTCTCGGTAGAGTGCAGGACTTGAAAGTACCTCGTGACGCGATATACGACGGCGGCTATGATGAGCCACTGATGTTCTTAATCAGCAAGAGTATTATGATTTTACTTTTTTGCTATAGATCGTCTTGGGATTATCAAAGATGAGGAAGCCCAACAGCTAGCATCTGGAAATGGAAATTTTAATTTCGGAATAGGTAATATTATAAGTCAATTTATCAAAAAATGCAGCTGTTAAATATACTGCTACTTAAAAAAATTAGTTTTATATTTAATAACGTATTTTAAAATCAATATTAGTTTTAGTTGCACTAAAGACTTCGTTAAAGATTTCAGAACCAACACATCAGCACTTTAAGGAAGTGTATAATTAAATATTGTACCCACACGATCTATTTGACCGTTAGACGTCAGTTAAAGGCTTTTTTGTTTGTTATCGGATTTACTGGTGGTAAGAGACTGAGGCTGGTCTGCGAGTGTATTTGTGTGTGTGTGTGTGTGTGTGTGTGTGTGAAAAGGGGGGGGAGAGGAAGGGGGGCATGAGGAGGAGGAGGAGGAGGAGAAGGAGGAGGAGGGAGGGGGGAGGGAGGAGGGAGTCTGGGTTTTTGTTACTGACGTTGTCTCAAAAAATTAAGTCTTCCTTCTAACAACAGGGCATATTTAACGTTTTAGTAGTTAGTGTTCCTATGTACTCCCTTTGTCTTCCATTCTGCGAAGAACCTCATTGCTTCGCAGTTGACCTAATTTTCAGAATTCTTCCATAACTCTGCATCTCAAACACTTCGATTCTCGTTACAAGTTTTCATTGCTGCTGTCAAAAGAAAACTGAGCTTTCGAAAGCTTAGTTCCTACTATTAAACATTAACATAGCTCGTGCAGTTAGCAATTTCTGTATTTTCAGTTGATATTGTTGCTACTTTCCCAGTGAAAATTGAGCCACACATTATGTGGATACTGTAAACAAGGGAGCACATGTCCCAGTATAAATGTAGGTGAATATGAATGCTTGCTTGTAGTGTCCTGATTTACAGTCTGGTCATAAACTACTAGGTGAACGTATGAATGAATTTGAACATCACACTTGTCTTGGACAGTCACCTGACTATTAAGAACTAACCCGAAGCACATTTCTTTTTTCGTCAACCGAACTAAGTATAGAACTCCATGTCGGATGCTATAAAATTTGATACAGAGACGTTTTAGACGGTGTAGGGTCCATTTCGTGAGAGGTTATAATTCTTAGCATCGACGGTTGACAAACTAAATTAAAGGAGGAGGCAGGGAAGGGTCAGAAATGAGATGAGTAATTCATCAAGTGTAAATTTAATCAATGCAAGTGCATTACAAATTTTTTTTTCTCTGAAACACTTGCAGTCAAGGCAATACGAGGAAGTCACAGAGCTTTATGAAATGCTTTTTCTTAAAATTTTGAAATCCGACTATCCACAACGCTGTAGAAACTTACATTACTTCTTGCCATAAATACCTCACGTAATGACGTGACTATTAAATTAGACCAATGCGGTGCTACTCTGAAGACTGCTGTAGTCACTTCTTTCTGGAGTACGAAAAGGGAAAAAATATCCTGGTATCCGTGTCCCAAAGACCGCACACCATATAGTGGCTTCTGCGATGTAAATGTTTTGTATTATTACTAAGGGGCTTACACTAAGGCGAGGTTAAGTCTAATAGTCTAAATATTTCCACTATTTTTCAACAAATTTGTAAATATCCCTTTACTTTTTATTACTGTTGACGTTTCGATTTAACAAAAAGTAACGAAGTATGCGAAAAAAATTGTGGCAACGAGAATAGGACCTTCACTTTAGTAATTACGTGATTAATAGAATTTCTTGATTAAGAACTATGAATTAAGTAATGAGAATTATCTGGCAAGGTGAGGTGCGCACAGAACATTCACGTTCGTAACAAAAGGGGGAAAAGGCAGTGCGTGTCGCAGGAAGAAAACACAACGCGAAAAGCCAAATGTCATATTTAACAGAATACAGAAAAAAATGAAATCTCTGGTCTTTTGAAATTCATACTCGCTGAGTATCCTGAAAGGGGAAATGGAAAGCGCGGCACAGGACAGTGGAATTCTGCGCGCCAGGAATAACGCGTAATTACGCTTCTGAACTCGGCAGACAACAGCAACGGAAAGCGGGCTGGCGAAAGTCAAGTCGAATGCGGCCTACCGGTGGGTACCAGGTTTTCACCGCATGCGACAGTGGAACTACGGCGGATATTATTCAAATAACAGAGCGTCCGAGGGGGACCGACTGCCTCGTTTTCGTGCCTGTAGAGTCAAAAGAAGAGCAGGAGCTCGTAGTGTGCACTGTGACTTCGTCCAGAGTACCGTCTCTACACATGTCTACCTGCGACTCCCGCGGTGTTTGTGTGCGCTGCACATAACTTCTAAAAAAGCCCGCGTCAGCGCAAACAGAACAGAGGGAAAACGGTCGCGCTGAGTTGATTTCTGAAGCACCTCTTGCCTATACCGAGGACAAAATTTTATTTCGTTGTTGGACAATAACTTTTAACAGATTTAGAAACCAGCTGACAGCGACATAGAAATAAACGAATCGAACTTAACGTATAATCCACATTAATCTTATTGTTATTACATGACTACAGCAGGAGCAATTGGCGTTTCGACTCGGTAGAGAGAGAAGTGCACAGAAAAGAAACAAGAGTCATAAATGAATTTATCGGTAGTATTTTCAGTTTAACGAGTGAAAGTAATAGTATTTTTGCTGTCCATTACGTCAGTACGAGGTGTGGGCCCACTTAGAATCAATTGCACGTTTTATAGTTACTTAGTATTGGAAATCACTTGGGAATCCCTTGTTGCTTTTCCCTGAACATTTTTAAATAAAATAAGGTCTGCCTCAAAACTGTTAGAAAGTGGGCAAGAAAATATTTAAGATTGGGCTTGCAAACAGACAAGGTGTACCTCCATCGTCCAATCGTATCTGCTTGATAATAGCAACCATATTACTGATGACTTCTGAGATACAGAAAGTGAGAGACGAATTTAGAAAAAGAGCTTTAGGATAAATTTTGGAGCCGGCCGAGGTGGCCGAGCGGTTCTAGGCGCTACAGTCTGGAACCACGCGACCGATACAGTCACAGGTTCGAATCCTGCCTCGGGCATGGATGTGTGTGCCGTCCTTAGGTTAGTTAGATTTAAGTAGTTCTACGTTCTAGGGGACTGAGGACCTCAGAAGTTAAGTCCCATAGTGCTCAGAGCGATTTTTAAATTTTGGAAACATAAAATTTTTGATCGTTGATGAAGCTGTAGAAACTGAAGGAAATGTTGTTGAGCATCTCAAGAAATTATGAAAAAAAGCTTTTATCTGTACTTAATGAATGACACAAAGGAAAGCAGTAGTAAAATGATATTACGATACGTAACAAAGCATCAATAAATCTAAAACTTGATCTGTAAGGAGAGAGGAAAAAGTTTCCATCATCACATACTTTGGTGGAAGAATAACCGAAGATGGCAGTCACTTTCTGGGAGTTAGAAAACAGAACATCACAAGCTAAAATGGCATTTGGTAATGAGAAGACGGTATCAACACAAAAACTGTAATGGCGACCTCTGTGTCTCTGATGAACAGACAACAGGAGAGCCCTAGAGAAAAAGATCACAAACGTTGAAAGTTTCCCTAAGGGAAGCGTGAAGCAGAATTCATGGACAGACTGACTGAAAATGTCCTTAACAGTATACGACTGGAAAGAAACCGTTGGGAAATTCTCAAGGACAGACACACGTGTAAGCACTGCCCTTTCATAATAAACATCACAGGAAGAATAACGCCAGGACAAAATCCGCGAAAGTGACGTTGCTTGTGCTCCAAGAAATGGATTTGGGATCCCTTTGTCTCAGTATTTATAAACAATTAATTTTCTAGGGAAAACAACACTTAGTGAATGTTTGATGAAGACGCTGTTTACGAAGCAAGATCGTTCCTGGATATCTAAAAGAAAAAAAAAAAAACAGGGCGACGTAGAGAGTGGTTCTATGTGATTACGAAATTTGCTCTTTCTTTGCATGTGAATAAAAGAATGCATGAGTATCAGAGCACCGAGCTAGGTGGCGCAGTGGTTAGCACACTGGACTCGCATTCGGGAGGACGACGGTTCAATCCCGCGTCCGGCCAACCTGATTTAGGTTTTCCGTGATTTCCCTAAATCGCTCCAGGAAAATGCCGGGATGGTTCCTGGAAAAGGGCACGGCCGACTTCTTTCCCTGTCCTTCCGTAATCCGATGAGAGCGATGACCTCGCTGCCTCGCTGTTTGGTCTCTTCTCCCAAACAACCAACCAACCAGTATCAGAGCACAGCATTAGTGAACCTGAAGGAAGAATTCGAATAAATGCAGTCACGGAGTTAGGTCAACGTAATGTCGTGACAATTCACACGAGAGTGTGAAAGAGACACCCAGCAAACATAAATGGGAAACCCCAGAAGTAAGGTGTCGTTGCCCACTCGGAATCCAGTTCGGTAAATTTAGAGATCTGAGTCGTGATATACGATGAAACAACTCTACTGTCTCCTACGTGTATTTTGCGCAAGGATGAATAGAAGAAATGATAAGAAATAAGGAGATATATGTAGGATCATTTTTCAATTGCCCCATTCGCGAAAGCGAGCGATTAGTGTTGGCACGAAGCACTTACCACCATGTCTAGTACAGAGGCTTTTGTATGTACATTCTAGTCGTCCCACTCCAGTACCATTATGGAACAAGGGTGACACGTTGTCAGAAGAGAGTACATCTTTCAGGCATCCTGTAGGTATGGTAAAGCTACGTTAAGGGTAATACGTGCATCAAAGTCTTCGAGTGAAATAGCGCGCTAACTGGAAACATTTCCCAAAGTTGAAGTACGCGGGACAGGACGATAACTGTGTGCAAAACGTCTAAATTTAATATAGATTCGTCGTAAAAGTCTGCCTGTATTTGATCCAAATGTAAATCGCATCCGGCAGTAGCGATGCGGTGACAACAGTTTGTCTAAAGCCACACAGACGTAGGCTTTACTGATACACCATGCAGTCGAGATATTCTATCATTCGATATCTATCTTTTCGGCAAACTTCGGCGTTTTGAAAAACCATCTGGAGAATGAGATTTTTGTAACTGTGAGGAAATCTGCAGAGCAGTTATCGAATGGTGGCGTGACCAAGGAGAGAAACTGAACGATTGGTAAAATGTTCCGACCATTCTTTATATGGACTTGGTGACTACGTTGAAAAATAGTGTCATATATATGTGTCACTTGTGTAACTTTTAATAAAAGTACCTAACTTACCATGATAATGTGTAATTTACTTTATGAAGTCTCGTCGTATATGTGGATACAGATGATTCCGCACATCAAGCAGATTACACGAAAATTAACAACACCGAACTAAGGCGACTTGCTAAAGATAGTGCTAAATGGAGCATGAAACTTGTTTTAGACCAATCTTCAGGTTCACAAATTAATGATGTTCAGCATATACACGTATTCGTTACACGCATACTTGTTTGTCGTGTTAATGACTGGACACGATTGACATATCACCAGAAGGCTGGTCTGTAATCCCACTCCAGCGTTGTGTCTATTTGAACTCTGGAAATTGTAAGACTTTGAGTTGTAGTAGTTCTTATTTAAGTTCACGCTATTCCCAGTAGTTTATTCGTCCAAACTCAATCGTGTAGCTGTAGTCCTATATCTACCTGAAAAATATGCAAGACAGATACCTTCCGTGGTGGCATGGCATGTCTGGAAGTTCAGTTTGTTCGCATTGCTATTTCTCAACACAGCAGTTCCATGTATCATCGGCGGATTAGGGCAGAGAATTCCGCACCAGGACTGCACGACAAAATTCTTAAAATATATAAGCAATATACTTAGGGAAGGCGCAGGAAGCATCACAGAAAAAATCTTCCAAATGTTTCTAGCCTCAAATTTAAGGTCGCCTACTTATGTCGAACCAGAGCGCAAAATTTACACACATGACTACATCTACTACATAGAAACAAGTCACTTAAGCGAGAACAGACTGAAGTAATCCTCAACGTCAGTCTACCGACAATGAATTCAATCCAGATCCCTCATATACGTCCAGCGGCAATTAATTTTCATCACACAATTAGATCAAAAGTTTGGGCAAATGTCCAGGCAAAGATTTTACCCACATACGTAAGAGCTATATAGCTGGGGGCACCACTCGAATCTTGCTAAGAAATATAAAATCACACTGGTTTGCGTTCATATTGTAAATTTTTCCCTGATGCTAAATACAATGCGCTTGCCTAACTCGTTGGTCACTTGAAGTTTTCAGACTGAAATTTTCACTCTGCAGCAGAGCGTGCACTGATATGAAACTTCCTGGCAGGTCAAAACTGTGTATCGGACATAGACTCGAATTCGGGACTGAGTTTCCTAGTTCGAGTCTGGGTCCGGCACACAGTTTTAATCTGCCAGGAAGTTTCACTTTACATTTTTTCTCGCCAAAATCAAGGGCACTGATATATAGGAATTTACCGACTGTTTGTCATTGTAACATTGGACCCTTGCATATCAACTAGGAACCAGATATATAATTACGTGTTAGAATAAGACATTGGAGAAAGTCATTTTATGTTTACAATAACAAATCTTTGTGTGGTGTAACTTCGTGTTTTCTCTCTTTTTTTAAAAAAACAAGTTGATAAGTATTGTTAGTATTATTTTTGTAAGTTTAAGAGAAGAAATCATACGTTTTTCAAATGCGTTAACGTTTGTAAAACCTTGTATTTCTTATTTCAGCTCAATGTAAAATGCATAAACAAATCATGGTGCTCTAAGGTTTCTTTGTCGAGAGATGTACAAATTATTTATGACCAGGACTGAAAATATATACATAATAAATACTGCATCCTTGCTGTTTCTCCTTCAGTTGCTATAACTAAAATTGTACCTATAAATGAGTTGCGCTCTACAAAAAGTATGGTTCTGTAGTTTTGGTGCAGTACATAAATGACATTGTAAATAGTAGGATTACAGGTACAGGTACTGGTACTGGTACTGGTAGAGAAAGAAACATAAATTAATGTGTAAGAGAGAAACTGGGAGCCGACATTTTCTCTTTGTTGTTTTGTTTGTTTGGTTCCTAGTTTTGTACATACTCAGAACTGCACGACATTCAGTGTTAATCCTATTTCATATCCTTACAGAATATAAATTGTATTTTATAGGTAATAAAAATTAGTTGCTCACCTAATCTCTGAGCTTTTGTGTAACCAAAGCAATTGCTTTCAATACAAGTACAGTTTACATGCGCAAACGTAAAATAATATACATAATTGTTATTGTTATTTTTTGCTCAACAGAATGTTATTCATTATGATCAGAGGCAAAAGTATAGTATTATTACTGATAATTGCAAAAGTTGTTTATGAATAACATTTTTATGTAAGTTTGATGAACTGTTGAAATGGTTACATATATTTTGTTTTGCCATATCTTATTTCTTTTATTTTACCATTTTGTAGAAGAAATTGCGTTTTCTAGCACTATTTGATAAACCTGTATCGTCTTCTTCATTTTTACTACATCTGCCCCCTCTTTCACATTACAAATCAACAGTTTTCGAATAAAACTTGAATTAAACATCGACAAGTTAAATTTTACCATAAACACTGTTTATCTTTAGGTAAAAGACTGGAGGATAACCATGAAGAATAAAATTACAATGAAATTAACACCCTTAGCTGCTTACAGGCGTTGACATACGCAACGGGGACAGATGTAAATGTGTGCCCCGACCGGGACTCTAACCCAGGATCTCCTGCTTACTTGGCAGACGCTCTACCCATCTGAGCCACCGAGGACACACAGACTAGCGCGACTGCAGGGATATATCTCTGGCACTTCTCCCTCTCAACGTATTGTCCCACACTACATTCGTGGTGCCCCCACCCATTATACTCGTTACTCGAGGCCTGTTGCCGATTCCCGTAAGAGTTTGGGCACTGTTTGTGCATTCGCACAGAAGAAGAAGATTGTCAAGCGGCCGGTGAGCCTTAACTATACATATACTAAGATGTCCGAAAGAACAGATACCATCTTAGTATGTATATGTAGAATAAAAATGTTCTGAAGGTTATGCGGCCCTTTATATGCCCACACTCAGTTTCTAGAAAATCTACCTCTTTCAGGGTTTAGAGGAATCTTGCAAGACACAGCTCGCATTCGTAAAGAAAGCGACTGTTATGAGGTAACGCCCGATAGGTATGCAACACACCGAACTTATATGTAATGTGGGTACGACCTTAAATGACAAAAGCTGCTAGCAAAACAAACGTAGTCAGCGCTTACTTAGGACAGTCTACTGTAGTGTACGGTAATTTTACAACTTTAGCTACAAATGTTTGCAGTGACCGTTCTGGAGGTGGAAGACCGCATTAAAAGTGGTGGGAAACGGGAGAGCACCAGTGGCTACTTTGCTCGCGGCGGTACGTAAAGCACGGTGTGATTGGCTGCCCCGCCCCGCAGCGTACACACGCCGTTCGCGGTTGGGCGACCATCGCGCGCCGCCCGAGGCCAGACCGGGGTGTTTCCTGCCCCGGGGACAGCCGGAGAGTAAATACAAAGCGCGGCGCGGGCCACGCGCCACGCCAAGTAGCCAGCCACGCACAGCGCGCATTTCAATTGCTAATATTATTCGCAATTTGAATTTCATGTTTTATTAATTTATGAAAACACGCCGGTGTTTTGGCAGCACTGCTGGGGAGTTCCCCAGCCGTCTCCGGTGCTGCCCGGCCGCGCTCTACCCCGGCCAGCCCTAACACTGTCTGTCTGACGCGTCGGGATTCGATTTTCTCAGACCAGCTACAGGTCCCCCCGGAAATCAATGCCCCTCACGCATGGACGCTGTTGCGTGCGGCTTCCACCTGTACTGACAAAAGCGATAATCGACAGATACAAAATACTGCAGAACGGACTAAGGAATGAACCATTTAGAGGCACATACAGTAAAGGCGTCATCTCACTTGACGTGAAAGCGTCCGCGGCCGAAGTGTGTGTCGAGTTTTATGACGTCACAGTGTGGAATTCCATGTTCCACTACATTGCGAAACGAGAAAGGAAGACTCATGAACAACCAAAAAATGAAACTTACTTGCAGATTAAAACTGTTTGCCCGACCGAGACTCGAACTCGGGACCTTTGGAAGAAGTAGGGCTGTGAGGACCGGGCGTGAGTCGTGCTTCGGTAACTCAGATGGTAGAGCACTTGCCCGCGAAAGGCAAAGGTCCCGAGTTCGAGTCTCGGTCGGGCAAACAGTTTTAATCGGCCAGGAAGTGTCATATCAGCGCACACTCCGCTGCAGAGTGAAAATCTCATTCTGGAACCAAAAAATTGTTGAAATGGCTCTGAGCACTATGGGACTTAACATGTGTGGTCGTCAGTCCCCTAGAACTTAGAACTACTTAAACCTAACTAACCTAAAGACATCACACACATCCATGCCAGAGGCAGGATTCGAACCTGCGACCGTAGCAGTCGCCGGTTCCTGACTGAAGCGCCTAGAACCGCTCGGCCACAACGGCCGGCATGAACAACTACTAGCTTGTAGAAACATCCATACCCGAAGACTGGAAAGTTGCACAAGTCGAACCAATACCCAAGAAATGAAACATAAGCAATCCCTCGAAAGTCTGTCAACTGTATTAACATTTAACTGTAAAAACAGTCTCAGTCAGGTGTTTTTATGCCATTGTTAGCGTTTTCAGCAGGAGAACATCATCAGACAACATTTAAGACAATGGTGACAAGAATATTAAGCGGAAGTCTGACTGATACTAATCAGTATTACTTCGATGTTCATTTCACCATTGCCTAAAATGTTGCCTGACGATGAGCTACAAACCGAAAACGCTAACAATATTGAAATTCGAAAATCTGCCCCGCAGACTTCAGTGGTAAAACTCCAATAGAAACGGTATTTTTAATACAGTTGACAGAAGTTTTCATTTAACTCTCATTGCGCTCACGGTTAAGAAATGCCAAGGAAAACTGTCACATTTTCAGAACCACACTCTGTTGTCAATGAACAGGGCAAGACTAGTGTATGCATGGCTAAATGGTAGAGTGTGCGGAATTCTTTCCACTAACTGCGCAATCTTTGTTTTACACGAGTTATTACTTCTATAGCTCTGACAACTATGTACATATATAAAGAAAATTCCATGTTCCACCACAGTATACAGTCCAAGCTAAATAGAGAGACACATCTCTCTATAAGCGATAGGGTAAGGGAGTTCAAAGGTTGGAGGGAGGTAAGGGCAATTCATCTACAACAGAACCATGTGCAGTAAGGTACGTGTTCACATCAACTTTTCATATGTGAATAGCTGTCCCATTTCTTACTGTCTTCTAATAGATTTGTCTTTATGGGCTTTAAAAATGTTAAAGTACGACTCCAACACATTACTGTTGTGATATTAGGAATCCTTGCAAATACACATCACAATAAATACTTTTAGGGAGTCATATGTTTCCCTATCATATAAACTTTATGTTCTTTCGTCGACGGTTCCATATCAACATTCTTCGTGTGCCAAAGGTTTTCTTGTTTTAAACATCGACGGTGAATCGATATCCCAGCCTTAGTGATTATCGCGGCAAATACGTCAGCTGAAGGAACATAGTAGTATTATCAATCAAATGTAGCTTAATATACAAACGCTGCGCACTGGTCAATGTAATAAAGCAGTATCTAAATACTAACTAAACTAGCGTTGCCTTTGACTGTCAAAACTTTTCAGAAAAAAACCATAAAACTTTGCGTGTCTGTTACTAAATTATAACTCTATGACTGGGTGAAATCACTTGCAAACTTACGCAAAAAAACAACGTGTGTGCAAGGTGTCGATGACATAACAGACCGTATCAAAGCTCGAACATCCTCATCATATCAAAATAAAACACATCCTCAAAATGCAACTTATCCGTATACGATATTCGAAATTCATTAATGTAGTTCAAAGAAATTATTATCATTAACAGAAAGATTCTAGACATTCATATTATTCCCCTCATGAGATTTCTCTATGGTCAGAGAGTCAACACAGTTCATTCCGGTGAGGACTCAGAGCTCTTTTCATTTCAGTTACGAAACTCCTTCCGTTAGAATGTTTATTTAATGAGCAAGAAGAATATAAAAACAGGGCAAAACAGTTTTAATAAACAATTTTTAGCCGTATTGACGCTTAAATACCTGTCATTCAATGAAAAACATAAATCGTATATACGGGCGTAAGCTGCCGCTTATATTGCTAAGTTATTTATAAGCTAAAAGGCACTGTGTGTTTCATATATATTCGAAGAGCGTCTAAAACCTTGGCCTTATCTATGTTTATTCTTATAACATAGTGTAAGGTTAAAGAATCAAAAATAATGTTTTAATAATAAACGTGGCTGTACAAAGAACTGTAAGGAACACGAGAAGTTGAGTGTAATCAAGAAAACGTTTCTGTAATGCTAGATAAATATGAACAGAAAAGCTGACAATAACAGAGGTTGTCGATACGAAATATATCACATATCAACGCAATGTTGTGAATTCACATACGAAAGGTATTCTTCTGTAGTGACTGATGGAAAAATACGATACAAACTTTTCACGATATCCCCGGTCTGTCAGGCTATCCACCCAGAGTAGCGAAAAGCGCTGTACTTAAATATAATATTTGCTATTTAAGTGATTAAATCTGTCTTCCACTCGTATTTTCAGGTATCAGCACACCAATGAGTCGTTGGGAAAGGTGGCGGGAAGCTAGCGCACTGGGAAAACGTTTTTGGACGACCGCCACTTACAAAGTTCCCGAAGCAGAAATTATTTTGCAGTGGAAGCAGAAACGTACGTTATACAAGAAACGCTTCAGAGCACTCCAAAATTTTTTATCGGATCGGGGAAAAATATTTTTATTCAGCTGTCCACTGAGACGTGGTCACAATCTGAAGCAATACTCCACTCGAGAGATGAAATCGTTGAACGGAAATAAAATCATTTTACTTAACGGGTGGAAATTTCATGCTGGCAGCAATATTAATCTTTTTATTTTTTCTTGGAGTCCATCGAAGCATTTTACATTCAAATTTGCCGCTCACTGTGCTCAATCGCTTGTTACGCACCTACCCAAAACGAACGTATAATATAGATATTTATAAGATAAAGAGAAATAAAAATAATGAATTAAGTTGTCGTTCTGCACATATTTGATATGTTGATATTTTCATATAAAACCAGTCATCTCTTTCTCTATCAAGAAATGTATAGGAAATTTAAATAGGGAAGAACTGCTAAAATATAATGCTCTGTTTTAGTATATTTTTTCCTTAATTGTCAATGGATAGTCACCGATGAATAACATGCGCAGAATGTGTTTCTCGGTTTAGTGAGCTACGTTACTGTTCTGAACTTGTAGATTAACGAAATCGTATCAGTGATGACCCAGCCAACAAATAAAAACTAAAGGAATTAAACAAAAAACTTTTCCGCATTGTTTAGTAAGGCATGGTGTATTTCTGATATGTAACTGATGCGAAGAAGCGTTTGACTGCGTTTGCTGCTGTGGACACAACAAAAGTTTTCTAGAGGTATTACATGAAATTACAAGTGTCTGGGTGGCTATTCTCAACCCGATCAAAGCGAGCTGAGATCTGATAACAGCTTTTGTAAAGCCGGCCAGAGTGGTCGAGCGGTTCTAGGCGCTATAGTCTGGAACCGCGCGACCGCTACGGTCGCAGGTTTGAATCCTGCCTCGGGCATGGATGTGTGTGATGTCCTTAGATTAGTTAGGTTTAAGTAGTTCTACGTTCCTGGGGACTGATGACCTCAGAAGTTAAGTCCCATAGTGCTCAGAGCTATTTCAACCATTTTTAAAGAAACAGTTCTCTATCTTTATGTAATGTAGTGCATTGAAATAGGATTTCCGTAACAGAGTGTTTTCTTATCTATAAGTTCCGTTGTCTGTTCTTGTGTACGTTATGATACCCTACAATTTTCAGGTTTCAAGACTGCGAGTTAAGAGGGAAAATGGGATTCAATTACTTCACGAACAGCGGGCAACGTTCTCAACACCGGAATGAGGAGTCTGTTATTTCATTTTTTTCCCCTAAGTAAACGCAAAAATGTATTCTACTTCAAAATTTACTAACTGCAGTTTTAGCACCCTGCAGTAATGATACAAAAGTCATGTAAGATCGCAGCAGTTTTTAAATAGCTCTCTGTTATTGTTAGGAATCGTAGGATTTTGAAAATTTTTATCATTCACTGAATAATAAAATAAATTTCGTGCCATTACCCCTTAAAAGCAAGACGTGTACATCATCATGCTGCCAACAGCCGTATGATGGCCAAAATGATTGGCGCGTGCCACAGCATGCCTCGGTTACGTATTCAAAAGAAATTTATTAAAGCTAATTTCGGTTTCTATGCAACACGGACATGTAACCCTTTATACTGAACGCAGAACGTTCTCACTGCCCTCTTCGTTACCCTCAAGCTTAACTAGCTAACTACGTCGTGCCAGTATCGCGTAGCACTTGCAACAGTGATTAACACCTTCCGCTGCTCCTGGCCTCAACCCATATTCATCGACAACGTGGAAAGCCTGCATTAACATCCCAAAAACGGAAGAAACGAAGTTAGCGTTAACGACACCTTACGGAGGAGTCTGTATCAAGAATCGTTAGGAGGTACAATTTTTTAATTGTTTCTTTGTTCGTGCATCGGTATTCGAACGCTGTCGAATTCTACGTTTTAGGCGCGAGGCGTGAAGCATGCTCTATTCAGCGAAATGAGAAAGGATTACCTCTGATTTTTACGAAAGTGTCCAATTTTGGAAGCCAGTGAGATTACATTCCACCCTTTTGGCGATTACAGAGCAATATCTACAAGCAACGAACTGTTTCATAATGGACTGCTGGGAGTTGAAGCGTAGTATCTAGTATCTACGGAGTCTTCCGTGAAAGACTCAGCTTGCGGAATTCCGAGGAATACACTGTAATGGCACACTCTTTCACCACTCAAAAAAAGTTCGTTTCTACGTGCCGAGACGGCCTGGTAAAATGAAGTGAGGTTGTTGCCAAAGGTGTGTAAATTATGTTAAATTGTCCACTTTATTTATTCTCTAACCTCTAACTTATATAGTGTTTTCAGAGAAATCAGGTACTATGTCAAGCTGTGAGAAAAGGGAGTTGTGGTTGCGAATGGTGCACCTGATGTACGGTCGGTACGGCACATCACAAGAGACAATGAAATGCTTTTTAAGAATGGAACCACTGGATGTCTCGGTCGTCATTTGTGAATCACAAACATGTACCCGTCGTTCTGGAATTAAATATTAGCGCCGTTCAACTATCCTAAACTCACACATTATTTTCATTGGTATCCACATGAAAACGTCGTTGTTGAGATACCTTTAGCGGGACGGAATGCTTGCAAGACACTTGAAGTAGATGCCACAAATACTTGCAGCTTTGTTAGAACACGTAAACCCATAGTGAACTTGAAAAAAACAATAGGAAAATGAGAAAAAAATTAGGAAAATGAGTGAAATGTAGAACACATACTATAATTTCTGAACAAGCACTGCGTTATAAAAATGATTAATCATTTCCTTAAAATCTGATTAATATTACGGTCGTACTAGACGAGAACATAGCACAGTAGCAGTAAATTACTAGATGAGCATCTCTTGACTACCGTTCTCGATTAAAATTTCATTTAATCTTGGCCCATTTGCTCAAGCTCCTGAAAATGATTTCGTGAACATTTGACTGTTTCTCCGAAAAACTATCCAATTGAGGCCAAATAAAACATATTCATCAACTTCGTACAGCTGTCACACCATTATCTGTAAGGAAATGCTGCAGTAGTTCATTAGACAATTTCAAATCTACGCACCCACCTAAAGGTGTTAATTTGTTATTCAAAACTGTTCAAGCAGTTTTATGAGGGGATTCGTGATACGTTACAAAAAATGAGTCACAGTTAATGCGTGGTTACCGGTTCTGCTTTCCAAACTAATTATAGCTCTTCCCCTCCCAGTAGAGTTCGTGGTCGCTGTGTGGCTACTTATTTTATTGTACACGAAAGTCGTTGAAAACAACATCGCACATTATTAGGGGGTTCCGTCGCTTGCGGTGGTATTACTGATGTGAAGCCATCATATAACTGTTATTCAAGAAATATTGAGGATATTCAGTCCCGTTGTCAATCGTGTGATTATTGCCACAACATGTTTCTGGACAACATTATCCCATTGTCAAGTGCTAAAAACACGGAAGCCAGATAGAAAAATCCTCCCAACCGTACATCTGGAACGGTGGATGCATCAGCCTGTGATACTTCTTTATGGTTTGAGTTGACAATGCAAGTGTGCAGCTTGTCTTTAAGTCGTGATGAGGTCTAATGGCATCAAAAATTTTCTGAAGGTAGGTTACAGCTCAGGACATTCGTAATCCTTATATGTCTGTCGGTATGAGGAGGATTGTTTTCTTTGGTGTCCTTATTTTTAGCACTTGAAAACGGGATATTGTCCCAAAACATGTTGTGGCAATAATCATAGAATTGAAAACTGCGCTGAATATCCTCAATATAGTATTTTCTTACGTGCTGAGCTTATTCACCTCTTATATGTTCCAATCACCAGAAAATACACATTAAGTGACAATTTGGAACTGGATTAATACACGTGTACGTCGGGTTAATGCGCTCAAATATGCCATTAAAATGATGGATTTCGCTATTTTGATGGCCAACCAATCCCCCAGGATAAAGGATGCTCTATCATTTATCCGTAAAATGAAGCTTAATAACTGTACTTGAATCATTATCCGTGGAATATTGTATTTCGTTGCATATGTAGAACCTTCAGGAAACGTGGAAGCATACAGGCAGAGCAGATAGTTTCATATCGTGTTTCTGCAACCATTGTTGGAAACTTGGTCACGCGTTACGACACTAATAGCTCGGAAGTCCCCAGGGAAGTGAGAAAACTTTTCGCTTTGTATTACTGCAGTGAATTTCCTACCCCAAATACAAAGTAGAGTAATTTATGAACGCCAAATGTATAACGGAACGGTCACAAGGAAGATGAAAGTTCAGATCTCCATCCGTTTCTGACTTCTTTGTACTACGTTGTGAAATCTAAGAAGTAAACACTGCTCTTGCATCGCCTTTCATAAGGCTGAGCGTATGTCACAGGAGTTATCTGCACATTCTGCAGGCAGATAGGGCACACCGATTTTGCTAGCCATACCCTTAGTTCTGGTGCATCGCGGTTAATCACACGAATCTGAATTCCTCTTGACTTCTTTGGTGTTATTCCGTTTCTTGTGATACACATACAGGAGATGGCCATTCGTTCAACTTGAATTCAGGTTTTATTTTTATGAGAAGCTTCCCTTCTTGTTTCCACAGCGACAATAGACTGACTGGAAGAAGATGGGGAGCAGGACCAAGTAATGAATTTAACCGATCTGTGAACACCATAAGCTCAGTCGAACGTTCATTCACGTTTCCACAGTTTCCTCATTGTGCATCTGAAAAGGAAATCTGGAAACGGAAATTGAAAGTGGTATGAAGCCTAATTTCGGGTTGACCTGCATGGGGAGCCCACTACAGCGTTTCATTCCAAGTCTGGTCACCTGCGCGTGTCGAAAACTGTCGCTGGGAACGATAATGGTAATACATTTGTTTAGATAAATTATTTTCGACGTCGATGATATTCCAGTCTTAGTGTCTTATTATTACACTACACGATGACAGAGTGGTTACACAAAAAAGCACAAAAAAGTTGCAGTGGAATGCATATATATAAACGTATCAAAATGAAGTTGAGAGAAATTAAGTTAATTTTAAACTGGTGTTGCACTATGCTGAAACCAGTTTTGTTTGCGCACACGGATGATGACATTGAATTAACCCAGTAGAACCATCGTAAATGACAAAAAAATCTAATAGCAGAGCTACGATTGAATATTGTGTAGCGCTTTGAAAATTGCGAGTACCCGTACAGAACACTCTCCTGATAATCTGCGACAGTAAATAAAGTATACTGAGGCTCAGACTGCGGTTTCAGTGATTTATGATCGCACCATAAAATTTAATGAGTTACAACAGTCGTCGGTATCTTTTGGTCTACAATAACAAGAGCCATATATTATTAAAGAAGAAAATAGCAAATTTCATAAACATTTCCTTTGTACCAATACTTTAGAACATTCATCTACGGTTGTTACCCTTTAGGTATGAATTAGCGACTACAGGTACCAGTTGAGGATGCTACCAGCTTCTTAGAATAGACTTCTAGGTAAGAAAAAGAAAAGATTCGTCGTCGTTAATGAAATACAAGAAAGTGATTCTTATTTTCGAGTTAACAGTGTTGCATTCACAGAGGAAGGTGAATCAGGTTTCTTTCAGTGATTTGCCACTGTGAAATTTCTAAGAAAAGCGGTTCGTTGAAATAATCTGGAATGTGAAGGTGGCGTTTGAAGGATTTATAGAAACGCAGTGTCCGCCTCCGTAGCGCAGCGGTAGCTTTACCTCCTACCACACAAGAAGGCTCGGGTTCGATTCCCGGCAGGGGACTGAGTGTAGTGTGACGTTCATCATCTTTTTCATCGGCAGTGACACGCAAGTCACCGAAATGGCGTCAACTAACAAGACTTGCAATACGGCGGCCGAACCCTGCAGGGGATATCCCGGCCCATAAATGCCACACGATCATTAGTTCATTTCATATAAACAAAAACTAAAACTAATTACTCTTCGTAACAATATGCAACAGAGACAGACGTACACAACCCGGGAGAGGACGTATAACGGAAAACATCGAGAAAACGGTATACGAACAAAAAAATAAGCATTTTACTGAAATGAAACGCAGTGCTTCGATGTGAAGTGTGATTGAAAATTATTTAAAACTGTTCGAAAAATTATATAAAAAGCGCTATTTCATGTTTTCAACTACATTTGTTAAAGTATTGGGAACAATACAAAATCATAGCCAAGTGTTGAAGAATTACGATACACTCGACAAGTTAAAAATATTCCTATTTTTCAAAAATGGTTCAAATGGCTCTGAGCACTATGCGACTTAACTTCTGAAGTCATCAGTCACCTAGAACTTAGAACTAATTAAACCTAACTAACCTAAGGACATCAAACACATTCATGCCCGAGGCAGGATTCGAACCAACGACCGTAGCGGTGGCTCGGCTCCAGACTGTAGCGCCTAGAACCGCACGGCCACTCCAGCCGGCTTTTCAAAAACAATAAAATCCTATTTCTTAAAGGAGAATCGTGGTTGTAAGCTTCTAAAGGAACTTAATTTACTGAAAAAGTAATAGATATATTGGCTTTAGAAAAGCTTTGAGATTGTACATTGTAATAATACGAGGGCATATTACAGAATCAGTAATAAGAAACCCAGATTGAAAATTAGACCACACACATAAAGATTATTCAAATGAATCTATTTATAATATATGCTGATAGGTCCTTCATGAGGTATTCATTAACTTTAGAGCAAATTGTCTACCGTGTATCCATTATTGGGATCATGATAGTAACAGCCTGTCTCTCATGTATCTGAGTGAGAAAATCCCACACACTACGACGGTACGCCCTAAAATCTTTTCGTGCTATAAACGTCACTGAATTACTTATACCACGATAAGAACAAAAACAAGGAAACAACTCTTCGATTCAATCATTTTTCAGAAAAACATAAGAAGATATTCGTCTAAAAACTGACCGAGCGAGATGGCGCAGTGTTTAGCATAGCGGATTCGCATTCGTGAGGACGACGTTAGAAACCCGCGTCCAGGCAAACGCCAAGATGGTTCCTCTGAAAGGGCGCTGCCGATTTCCTTCCTTGTCCTTGAACAATCGGTGCATGTGTTCCGTCTCTAATGACTTAGATGTCGATTCGACGTTAAACACTAATCTTCTTTTCTTCCTTCTAGTAAGGTACCTGAAACGTTTTATACCTTAATGAGCTGAATTCTGTGAAGGTAATGTTGAGTTTAGTCTACCCTTGCAAGTTGTGGATATACAGTATATAATATGACATGTCCTTCCTAAGAGTCATCATATGCATCTGCTCTGGTGTTTCGGCAGATATTTTCAATTTCGTGTTTGCATTGTGTAGTTAGAGTCAGCCCACACAAATACTGCTCATAACGTCTTTCAAGGGACGCTCAGCGTCGATTGAAAGTATTAGTTTCTTACCCAAAACAAATAAAAATCATTTTAAGGGGAATTTTCACTCCCATTCGATGATGTCGTCCTTAATTAGTCTAATGCGATATTCGTTTTCTCGATACGTATTAACAGGGACATTAGAATGCGAAGAATAGCCTATATGTGTCTCAGTGTGAAAACTAGATTCTACTCTTCATTCTCAGCATAAATATAGCCTCTCCGGAAAGTCCAAGATACATATTGGCGTATTATGATCTACGATGTTTATTCTCATACAACATAAGTACTGCTTCAAATCGTGCAAGACTTAGCTACATCTCACTTTTATTCACATCACTCATTATCCATGGAACACTTGGTTCTTCTGAATGTGCAAGACAATCATTAGCATACAGACGTCAACTGCGCCTTAATGTAAGCAGACGGTGTTTCCAGTAACATCTCTTAAACAATAGTCATAAAATTTCCTTAACACCACCAGCTTTCAAATCTTCACTAATCCCTAGAGAGAAAACCGAGTAATTTTGACTTTTTTCACATAGGGAAGTATTTCTTTTTATCAACTCTAAGCACTAAAATTTTGTATAAGGATTTTTTTTACGCCCTTTATATGATTTGTTCCACAAAAATTATACAGGTAAATAATTATGCGTTACTATATATTCTGTCAGTTACTTCGTAATAAATGAAGAGTGAATTAAGAGTAGTAATATATATTACTACACCACGAAAACAGCGAATATAATTAATTGTGACTGTCTCCTACCATCCACGTAATTCTGTAACTTCTTCGTCTACATGTTAACCTGCAAACCACTGTGAAGTGTATGGCACACTATCATGTTCTTTGTTACTTGGTCATTCAGCTACATTTATAATATATGACCAATTTCTAGAATTCTAAGTGAGGAACAATTACTAGATTATATCATAACCCACAAAACCAAACCTTTTACAAAAACACCCGAAGATACTGCTGTCTCAAGCATGCAGCCCTAAAGTGAGGAATACGCTCGATTTCAGCACATTGTTTAGGCATCCATCTGTTAACGATATGCAATAAAGCACTCCAGTAAAAGCGCCCCTACTAATGTTTCATTTGCCAATTGCATGAACGGATTGAAAATAAGTCTTCCTCTAAATTACGCAATGGTTTTTTATCAGAATTATCACAGCCAAACGCAGAGTGGGAAATGGCGAAATTGAGTATAAAACCGACCAGTGTAAGATCTAGAGAAAGATATTTAATTGCTTTAAAGTATTCACGGTAATTAAGAAACAATTAATTAGTAATCTGAGAGAAAATTTGAAATATTTTGTGAACAGATGCTGCAGCTGCGCATAAAACATTACGACGGTGTAATATTTAACAGTCAAAAACGCTTCCTTTGACTCAAGTAGTAAATTTCGAACATTTAGAGAACAGAAGGTGCTATGAAAGTAGACGAGGTGTCACATTCTTCACCTCCTCAATGCCTAGCCGTTTCGAGTGAATGAAATTGCATGATGTGATCTTTAACTGTCAAAATGGCTTCCTTCGAATCAGTTACTATATTCTGGCGCTAGAAAAGCCGCTGCGGTTTCAAAGAGATCGTGCCTTTTTAATGAAAGTTGAACATAAACAAATATTTTGGGGAAAAACGGATCAAATAATTTATGAAATGATTCGTCTAAAAGTAAGAAATAGAATAGAGCAGTGAAACGTTTGTTGCATTTTCGTTTGAATGACGCTCGGTATCATATACAGCATGGGAGATGTCGATTGAGAATTTGAAGTTCAGTGTTTAACTTATAGTCTTAGAAATTAAAGGAGTGCTAGAGGACATTTGCCAGTGAATTATGATGGTAGTGCAGTCTGCTGTTGTGTGGCCCTCGACATATTTCTGTCATCTACGCCAGCGGGTGGAAGGGAGTTCCAACAGTTTTTCAGTCTCAAAAAACCCTTCAAATATCAGGAAAGCGAATGAACATTCTCAGTCAGCACCAATTTTACTGTTCATGATTCCAATCATCGTTCAAAGGCGTGTCAAATATTTCTATAATCTATTTTATTTCTTACTTTTAGACAAATCACTTATCAAAAAAATTTGACCCCATCTTTGTGCAAAATATTTCTTGTATCAACACAATCAATAACACCTAGGAAAGTGGATCTGAAATTACAAGGGGCGTAATGCAGTACATTCTTTTTCTGAAAGCAGTTTAGTTTTATTCAGAATTCCGATGCATCGTACCACACCCCACTCTTTTGGCTACAAAAAGCCTGTTTCCCAGCATGATCGCCGTTGAACGCGGCTGTCTTATGGCACCTTACGTGGTGAAAATGTACAACCGCATGCCGCCACTCTATTGGTTGACATCGAAGCGAAAGGCTTGCTGCATCAGTAACCACCCGTTCGCCCCCGGTAGCTGAGTTGTCGCCGGCACGGTAGCTCAGCGTGTTCGGTCGGAGGGCTAGCTACCCTCTGTAGTAAAAAAAACTGAGTGAACGGATCAACGAAGAACCTGAAGGGGTGTCATGGGACGTCCACCCCGAACGAACACAACGAACAATTTAGAACGATATGAGATAAACAAAGATTAGAAAAAAAGAAAGTTGTCAGCGCGACAGAATGACGATCCTAAGGGCCCGGGTTCGGTTCCCGGCTGGGTCGGAGATTTTCTCCGCTCAGGGACTGGGTGTTGTGTTGTCCTAATCATCATCGTTTCATCCCCTTCGACGCGCATGTCGCCGAAGTGGCGTCAAATGGAAGGACTTGCACCCGGCGAACGGTCTACCCGACGGGAGGCCCTAGTCACACGAGATTTTCTTTCTTTTCTTTTTTTTTTTAAGTAACTTCCCCATCGTCAACGTACTGCTTCCGGCGGAGTACATCCTTCATTTGGCCCAACAGATGAATTCTGAAGGTGCGAGATCCGGCTGTAAGGTGGATGATGAAGAACAGTCAGTGAAGTTTTGTGATATCTTCTCAGGCGTGCAGGATTGTGTAAGGCCTTGCGTTGCAGTGGAGAAAAATCAAGTTCGTTTGCATTTTTGTGGCCACGGACAAGCTGTTTCCTGACGGCAGTAAAAGACACTTCAGAGTTTATTCTTACACTGTGAGGAAGGTCATCAAACAGGTTAGCCACTTCAGAGTCCCAGAAGACCGTCGATTTGACTTTACGGCTGATGGCGCGGCTTTGAACTTTTCCTTCGGAAGAGAGGTGGTGTGGCGCTGCTCCATGGACTGCCGTTTTGTTTCCGGTTCTAAGTAATGGTCCCTTTATTCATCGCCTGTGACGATGTTCGCCAAAAAATTGCCACGATCAATCTTGTAAGGCGCAAGCAATTCCTCACAGATGGTCCTTTGTTGCTCTTTACGGTCTGCTGTTAGGGGGCTAGGGCCCGGCGGGTACACACCTCTGAGTACTCCAATTGATGGACGAGTGTGTCAGGACTAGCAACAGAGATGTTCATTTGTACAGCGAGGTGTTTGTGATCCGTCGATCACATCGAATGAGAGTGTCCGCACGTTCCAACCCTGCAGGAGTCAGAACTGCGTGCGGGCGGCCAGCCGGCACGCGAAAGACCGGACATGTCTGCGCGAAACTTCCTGGCAGATTACAGCTGTGTGCCGGACCTGTGGTAGAGCACTTGCCTGCCAAAGGCAAAGGTCCTGAGTTCGAGTCTCGGTTCGGCACAGAGTTTTTATCTGCCAGGAAGTTTCATATCAGCGCACACTCCGCTGCAGAGTGAAAATCTCTTTCTGGAAACATCCCCCAGGCTGTGGTTAAGCCATGTCTCTGCTATATCCTTTCTTTCAGGAGTGCTAGTTCTGCAGGGTTCGCAGGAGAGCTTCTGTAAAGTTTAGAAGGTAGGAGACGAGATACTGGCAGAAGTGAAGCTGTGAGGACGGGGCATGAGTCGTGCTTGGGTAGCTCAGTTGGTAGAGCACTTGCCCTCGAAAGGCGAAGGTCCCGAGTTCGAGTCTCGGTCCGGCACACGGTTTTAATCTACCAGGATGTTTCATATCAGCGCACACTCCGCTGCAGAGTGAAAATCTCATTCAAGTATGCGCGACTTTGTTGCAGTGATGACAGACGCCTCGCCCAACGACTCACCGTGCTTTTGTTCGTTACCAGATCTCCGTAGACACACTGCAAGAGCTTTGAATATCTGGATGCTCTGGTTTCCCGAAAGCTCTTTGCCTGAAACAAACCTCCATTTCAAGTACCATTTTGAACACTTCATGACAGTACAGCTGCTGAAGCTGGAATATACCACGATATCGCCAAACAAATACCTTAATTTTTCAACCGAAACTGGCCGAGAAAAACAATGTGTTGCACTTCTAAGTGAACGCCTCTCGTATGTATTATTCGACTTCAAGCTTTGTTTGCGACGCAAAATTGTTAGACGTTTTAGTTCAGCCGCCACAGAGTCTGTAACTAGTATAAAGGTAGATGCTGACTAGAATGGGAGAGCTACCTGTGGGAAGGCGACGCGAGAGCAGCGCCGGTACAGGCTAGTGCAGCCGAGTGACGGCCCCCGGGGCGGTCGGCGCGCGGGCGTGCGTGTGAGCGGCTGGCTGCGGCGTGCGTGCTGCGTGCGGCCGGCCACGCGTGCTGATGCGTGCGCGCCGCCTGCACGCCCCGCGGCGCGCTCAGCGCACGCGTCGCCGCACACAGGGCAGAGGGCGCCGCTTCGAGTCCCGGCCGGCCCTGCGCACCGAGGACGACCGCCCGGGGCGGCTGCGCTAACGCTCTGTTCTCGCCCCAAAATACCTGCTCTTCACGAGCCATCGGGCAGCGTCACGAGTCTCCAAATTTCAACCACGAGAGCGGATTCACATTCCAACGTATCTGTGACGGCTTGTGATCACAAATGCGTATTGAAACTCGATCGCCAGTCGCTAAATTTTACTTATTAGGCGCAGTGGGTTTAGAGAGCTTAGCTCCACCTTCAGAATATAATTTCCACTGGTAAAAGAAAGGGAGACTAAAGTGCGCATCATTTATGACGGCGGCCGAGTTTAGGTTCGTTCTTCGCATCTGACGTCACAAAACACAGTCAGCCAATGAACAGAGAACGACGTTGCCAGAGCTCGACTGCAGTAGAGAGCACGGACGAGTGTCTTCAGTTTTAGAAACGTTCAGTCAGAAATAAAGTAACTGAACGAAAGCAATGTCTTGATAGCAGAATTTCTTTTAGAGAAATTTTGGAAAAAGCATTCTTTATACCAGTTGCTTCATATTCTATTAATTAATTGAACCAAACAAGAAATAAGCCTCCTAATTCAGGCGATAGGAAGGAAAGGTGTTTGCATCATTCTCACTAACCACTTTTTCGCAACAAAGAACGAGCGAGGTGGCGCAGTGGTTAGCACACTGGACTCGAATTCGTCCGGCCATTCTGATTTAGGTTTTCCGTGATTTCCCTAAATCGCTCCAGGCAAATGCCGGATGGTTCCTTTGAAAAGGCACGGCCGACTTCCTTCTCCGTCCTTCCCTAATCCGATGCGACCGATGACCTCGCTGTCTGGTCTCTTCTCCCAAAGAATCCAAAAAAATCCGCAATAAAGAACAGTGGTAATTGTTTATTTCCTATTGTACTTCGCCGAAATGTGAGTAATTCACACCAACAGTGTTTGTCGGTATTTTGCGTCCTAGTTTAAAGTCCTCCAGGAAGAGTATTTAATGACGAACTGCGTTAGCGTTATGTTTAAAGTGTTTGGCTGCTAAGCGAAACGTTCCGAGTTCAAACCTTGATCAGTGCTTAACATTTTCTTTATTTAAAAACTATATCGAAGTGTCTTACTTCACCAATTTTATTCGTTTGAATGTAATTATTTTGAAATTTCTAGTGGGAACTGAAATGATCCACACAGAAAGTATAGGCTATGGATTTTTACCTCTGCAAACTCTTCAAAATTTCGTGCAGTGGTTTACTACATTTAATGCTGCACAATAACTGCGTTGAACATCGAAACAAAATTAAGTCATTTATGGGGGGAAGGTATCAGTGAAGAAGATGTGTAAAAATCAAATTTTTGGGCCAAATAGGTTTTGTGAAATCTAATGATAAGTGTGTCAGAGCAGTCGGAACACCAGGTGTCTGCACAGGCGAGCATTGCAGTGATGACAAAATCGCGCACAGAGCGGAATGCGAGGAGCACGTCTCTGTTGCAGCTCAAGGGTTAATGCGGCCGTGGTGGCTTTACTTCATAAACTGCGCGCTCCCCCCTAAACGTAAGTCTGCGAAATATACTATGGCGCTGCTTCTCTTGGCGCGTACAACTGGCAACGCACCAATCTCTCGCGTCTGGGCGGGCATGCACGAACCGCCAAGATAAAGGAATTGAACTATAGATACGGTAAACTCGCTTGTCAGCCGCTAAACTTTATTTATCAGAGACGATGAGCTTCGTCGGCTTAGCTTCATCTTCAGGATATAGTTTCTACTGGTTAAAAAAGGGGAGACTAGATAAGGTACATCTACACCTACATGATTACTCTGCAATTCATATTTAAGTGCTTTGCAGAGGGTTCATCGAACCACAATCATACTATCTCTCTACCATTCCACTCCTGAACAGCGCACGGGGAAAACGAACACCTAAACCTGTCTGTTCGAGCTCTGATTTCTCTTATTGTATTTCGATGATCATTCCTGCCTATGTAGGTGGGGGTCAACAAAACATTTTCGCGTTCGGAAGAGAAAGTTGGTGACTGAAATTTCGTAAATAGATCTCGCCGCGACGAAAAACGTTTTTGCTGTAATGACTTCCATCCCAATTCGCGTATCATATCTGCCACACTCTCTCCCCTATTACGTGATAATACAAAACGAGCTGCCCTTTTTTGCACCCTTTCGATATCCTCCGTCAATCCCACCTGGTAAGGATCCCACACCGAGTAGCAATATTCTAACAGAGGACGAACGAGTGTAGTGTAAGCTGTCTCTTTAGTGGACTTGTTGCATCTTCTAAGTGTCCTGCCAATGAAACACAACCTTTGGCTCGCCTTCCCCACAATATTATCTATGTGGTCTTTCCAACTGAAGTTATTCGTAATTTTAACACCCAGGTACTTAGTTGAATTGACAGCCATGAGAATTGTACCATTTATCGAGTAATCGAATTTCAACGGATTTCTTGTGGAACGCATGTGGATCATCTCACACTTTTCGTTATTTAGCGTCAACTGCCACGTGCCACACCATACAGCAATCTTTTCTAAATCACTTTGCAACTGATACTGGTCTTCGGATGACCTTACTAGATGGTATATTACAGCATCATCTGCGAACAACCTAAGAGAACTGCTCAGATTGTCACCCAGGTCACTTAAATAGATCAGGAACAGCAGAGGTCCCGGGACGCTTCCCAGGGGAACACCTGATATCACTTCAGTTTTACTCGATGATTTGCCGTCTATTACTACGAACTGCGACCTTCCTGACAGGAACACACAATAATTGGTGTATCAATACAGGCGACATGTCACCCTAAAAGTTGGCATTTGCATACGTGGCAGGGTGAGTGGGATGTAACTGGCAAGGGACATAGACTGTACGACTTTCTTCCTGGCATAGGTGAGTGGTTGAGAACGCAGCACACCGATCCCATCCGCGGTGTTACATTTACTAACTAAACATGTGTCTTATCCCACGCACTTAAATCGCATGACTCTGAGATAGACACCTAATGCACATGCCGGGAAGAAGGTTCCCCACAATGCACTGTCTTTTTCTGATGACAATAAACGAATAAGACATACACTACACTTAAACTACCCAGAAACAGAAATGCACAGCGACAAGAGACCAGGAACAACGGGCGGAATTAAATGCATTAAAAGACAGAATTTCAGACAAAAACATATGAAGAGTACCTTCGGACACGACAAAACAGACACGCCTATACACAACGTAACAATAGTCTCCAGAGGGTGGACAGGGACACTCACAGTGAGAGCGAAAACAGTGACACTGAAGAGAAACAGGAGAAGGAGGAGGACGAAGACGAGATGTGACAGTATATGAGACACCTAGAATTATGAATCAGACATAGCATGCCAAAATGCACGGACAAGTTGTACGTATCAGTCAAATAATAGTGAAGGATTTCGAATACTGGAGTAAATGTCCACTCCCTTTAGCTGACTGGTGCCGGCACGGCAACTCAGCGTGTTCGGTCAGAGGGTTAGCTGCCCTCTCTCTCTCTCTCTCTCTCTCTCTCTCTCTCTCTCTCTCTAAAACGGGTGTCTTGTGACGTCCGCACCGAGCATATAGAACGAACGAAAACGAACAAAATGAGATAATAAATATATACATAGGGACTTTAGAAACGAAGTAACACAGCTCGTCTCACGCTACAAGTATTACGCCAAAAGAGAAGCGCTTTATCACAAGATACTACTCGTGCAAGTTCTGGATCTCCTGCAGACAGTGTTCTGTTGCAGTAGGAAGACAGTTGCATCACATTGTTGGTGTGAAATTCTTCGGCAACTGGAAACTTACTCCACAGCTGAAGTACGTGGTACAGTACGGTTCCTGCGGCCAAAATGTATAAAGGGCTCACAGATTCACCGCGAATTTCTGGCGGTACACCGACCAAACACAATGTCGCATCCAATGGTAGTTTAATAGTGTCAACAATTTGACGAAGGCAATGCACGGTTGAGTGATGGTGGTCGGGAAGGAATGTTGATCTTGCACCATACTACTTCCACCTTATTGGCAATCTGAAAGAATATCTGTGTAGAAAGAAACTTTCCAACGATGGGTATGTTCACTCAGCGGTTCTCGAATTGTTCCGTGTGCAAGGAGTGGATTTCTGTCGTCGAGAAATTGAATGATTGGTAGAACATTAAGACCGTTGTTTACAGAGAATTGGTGAGTACGTTACAAAATAGTTTCATCTATCTGTGTCACACTGAAGTACACTGCAGCATCCAGTAGAAGTTACGTGGCCTGCCATAATAATAATTAATCTATTTTTGAAGTTCCCTCACAATATGGAGGGCGAGCTCGAAGAAAAGAAAGGCGCTGCGATGTGACAGTGTTTCAGTAGAAATTATAAAGACAGGAGGAAAATAAACCACTTCTAAACATAGCTTATGCAACATATTTAAAGTAATGTATTAAGATTGCAAGATACGAACGCTCTGCCGTTCTTTGATCACCAAATACCTGCTCTTCATGAACCATCATGCATCGTTATTTCTTAAAATTTCATCAACAAGAGCACATCCACATTGAACCACATTTGTAGCGGCCTGTGCTCCCGCAAGTTTATTAAAACTCTTCCACTCGCTAAATTTTCTAATAATCACACTCCGTTTCGAGGGCTCAGCTCCATCTTCAGAATATAATTTCGGATTCTGTCTCGTTGTTACTTGGCTCACAACTATAATGAAGGTATTATTCCGTAATAATATTCGTCTAGTGCTGAATTGATTCCAATGTTTACGAAAATGACCCTGAAAGAAGCATAACCGTTTCCACAATTTTGTTTTCGTGTTTGGAATCCTTATCAGCTAGGGGTGTCAAAAATATAAGGGATTTACAGACGTGCTCCAAAGACTCTATTGTGATAGGCCTATATCGTCATACGAAGGTGTCACAGAAATACAAGTGGAATTTAAATGGGGATCCTTCCAAGAAAGGAGACGCACTTCTCGCAAAAGTGAGTAAGTTTAGAGAACTTACTGTATATTCGAATAATGTCTCACGTTGGATTCAGAGAAATAAGATAAGGCAGATTAGGCAGCGTACTCAGACCCATAATCTTTTTCTCTCACCCAATACGGCTATGGAATACGAAATAAAATCTATAATATTGTCACGGGGTACCCTCTGCCGTGCAATGCACTGTCGCTCGAGGTATATATATTTACATGTAGATGTAGACCTATTTCCTAGACGTTTTGGTGAAGTGGGTATAATCGAAAAATGCAAATTTCTCAACATAGCTTTTGCAAAATGTACGTTCAAAGCAAATCGTAGGGCTACCAAGTTAAGACCCTGCTGTGGTAGCAAAATTCTACTCTTCGCAACCAAATTTGAGCTAGAATAGTTTGTGTGCTTGAATGCTTATTAAACTCCTGCCAGTCGCTAAATTTTATATTAATTAATCTCAGTACGTTCCACAGCTCGATCATCAGAAGATAATTTTGAATTTTAGCTCGTCGATACGTAGCTCAAAAGCTTCGTCGTCAGAAACATCCTTGCGCAAAACTGTACATTGCTTGAAAGTAAATGTAAGCAGGTAATATGTTAATAAAAGAAATTCGCTTTCACTTCCCTTGTAACCTCGTCCACTTCTTAAAACTGAGGTGAACGGTAGGAAAGCTATTGCAAATGGAACTTGGGAAGTTCACAGAATAACCTGTGCGACTCACACAACGAAAAACCACGTAAACGACGCCCGCGCGAGGACCGATTAAACACGCTCTTATATACTGTTGAAAGTGGCAGCATTTACTGTAACGCTGTGCATCAATTTATCTGCTTCAGTTGAAATATCTAATGAAGCAGAAAATGCTTTATTTTCGAGACACACAATTCTCTACGGGTGCGAAACGTGGCCAACTGGGGAACACAGAAATGACACGGTTAGGGGCTTTTGAAATTTGGTATTACAGGATACTGTTGAAGACCAGATTGATTAATGGAGTAAGAAACCAAGCCTTCTTGAAACGAGAATAATTTCTAGTAGTGTGCATAAGGAATCGAAGAGCTACAGTACATGGGAACCCATTAAGACGAGTAATTTCTTAAAACTTGTAGTTGTAAGGTTGAGATATCTGTCTGTTTCCCCAAGGTTATAAAAGCTGATGTATCTGGCAATTGTTTGACGTGGAAAGGCTTTCCAAGGTGAAAACCGGCAACTACTGATGTACTAATTAATTTCAATTTTATACAAAATATTTACAGCCACGGCGGAACAATGGATACAGTTTTTTAACAAGTTCCTAGTGGCTGTAAGGAGGTCGATTCAGTAGTTAGTAGGGTATCGATGTTAATGTCGATCATTGGGGTGCACAGTTTTGTATAGTTCTTAAGGCCAGCGTAAAAGAATTCGTGGGACGCATAGGTCTCTGGCTTCCCAACAGTAAGTCTACACAAGGAGAGAAATTAAAATATTTAATTACTTTATCCGTCTAACACCTTTTATGAGTTCGGCGAAAACTGAAGAAGTGAAATAATCGTTGAAGGCCACACTGAAAGCCGAGGAGATAGTTCTAATTTGAAAATGAGGTGATGCCTTACACACGGAATATTTGTATTATTCGGGGACAAGAAGTTGGCCGATCCAACAGGTGTAAGAAATGAATCGGAAATGTTTGTTAATTCACTTATTGTGCATTTATATTCATATAACGTTATCCGTTGTTTAGCACATACGGAAAGGTTCCCTGTTACTGACACGGTTCGCTTGCTTCCTTATTTGTTGCTAACGAGGGTTAAATGAAAATGATCGTATGAAGCAGACTGTGATTTTCGTTTCATGGATCATATGAGGAAGAATGCGACTTACGTTTCTCTTATGTACATACTGACTGAGAAGCTGTTGAATGTACCGGAAAGAAATATCTTCAAACGTCTTTGTTTTGTGCGAAAGAACGGGGTTATTTTATAAGCACATACAAATGCCACTAAATCTGTTACAATAATAAATGCTATGGAAGAAAAGTTACAAATAACAGGATACGAATTTCTTTTCATTTTCTTTTGAAATGGTATATAGCCAAACAAAGCCCACACTAAAATAAAACAAGAAAAAAATGCATACAGTTCTTTCTGGGAACTGGTTACGTACAGTGTGATGTGTCTTTCAACCAAATACGGATAATTTCTATCTAAAGTTCGATAAATGACACGCTATAGAGTGTTAAATGAGTAAAATATGTAGTGTTGAACGCCGAATTAACCTTAACTCTGATTTCTTTGTAGTGCTTTCAGTGACAGTAACGTAAGGTAAGCCAAAGGGCGAAGAAAGAAAATAGAAACGGACAAATGCAATCTGGAAGTACATGAAAAATTAAAGTCATGTGAGTCATAAAGTGAGCATACGCACGGTAACCAATGCCAATGGTCTTCACATAATCGAAATTTTCCACAGTTCAGCCACTGCTGGTAGTACAGCAAACAACAGGTAGTTTCACACAACTACATACATACTCTAAAAGCCACCGTACTCTGTGGTGGAGGTCCAAAGTACTGTATACACAGTAAAAAATATCTAATTGTGAAAATCAGTACTGAGTCTATGAGTATTTCACGTTCTTGGAGAGAAAAAGCTTGAAAATGGGAATGAGAGTTAAAAATATATGCAACTGTAAAAAACAAATATTATAAAGATATTAAAGAGTAATTTTAACGTATACTTGTTTGTAATATTAACACGATACGTACGAAGTGACATTTTCATTATTGTGTCTTTTTAAGTGGTGTGTTGCATATGTTTCAAATAATTACATCTTTTTAATTTAAGTTCTAACACAAAAATCACATTTCAACTGCACACAAAGCAAACTGTGTAAATTTTATCAATATAGACACACGATGCGACTTTTTTACATTCTTCTCATTTCGTGAGTTGTGTTTTGCATGCGTGAGTTTCAAGTAACTACAGTTTTTTTTAGTCGCAATACAAGAAACTCATTTCAACTGCGTAGGTAGAAATTTGTGTAAATTTTATGATTTTAGATGCAAAATGGAAGTCATTACAATAATTATCACGAATCCATTTGAATATATCATTTTTATATTACAGCAAACATCTCTGCGGCGTTTGGAAATGGTTATAGAGGTCCGATATGTATTCAGTAGCGCAAATAGATTTTTTTTTTGAATTACCCTCCATTTAGCCTTTTACATTTTCCCCACAAGGAGTATGATTATGGGAGCAAATTTATTTCACGACTCCAAGTTGTTCCAGCTACGTAACAGGTGAACTCTTCCGCTTTAAAAGTGACACGCATGGAAGAAAATACTTAGAAAATCCCCTAAGGAGTCCAGTGGTGGAAGATGTACTGAAGTTACTTCCTCGCTGTGAAAATTTCTAGTGCAACCAAAGCACTCAAAACAACGCTTGTGGTTTTCTTATACAAGAAGATGTGTTGTCGTCGGTTGAAACGTATCAGTGATATTGCGTTCCTCTTGTGAGATCCGCAAGTAATGAAAGGTGAGTAGAATTTAGTTCCTATTGGGATTAAAAACAATGTCGTTGGATCTTTCACTAACAGCGAAACTCCGGAAATGACTCCATGGCGCATACGTTATTGTCCTCAAACGAATTTTGTGTTGATTATCCTGCACAGCAATACTTGTGCAGCAACGGAAGTGTCACAAAGAGCTAGGGTTTATTTACGAAATAACGCGGCGGATGAAAGCTTCTCATTGTTGCTCGTAAGAATAAAATTTGTATTTCAGAAATTCGCCTGCAACTTCGCAGACAAATGGTGTATTGAAAACTACAAAATTGCAATATATTCTGATAACTTAGGAACCTACTTACCTTAGAATGGAAACGCTATTTTCACAATCATATCACAAGGCGTGAAGAGAAATTTAGAATGAGTTCAGAGTTTACATGCAGGTAATAACAGTAATATGGAAACAATGATCAAATCTGTTTTAGGAAAATTTAAGTATGTGCAAACTTTAAAAAAGGTTGTAAAAAAACCTTGTACACTAATTAGCGAACCACTGACAGGAACTAAAATATTGTTTTACGCATAAATTTTTATAAAAGCCCTTGCTGACTTTTCGTATACCATTAGGCTACTACGTGTGTATTGTCGACTATTTTCATCAATGAATACAAATATGAGCAACTTGTGTTTAGTTTCACAGTAACACACTCAAGAATTTTTTTAATTTTTTTATAGTAACATTGCCTCTTTATTGGGGGGTAGATATCGTCTCTGGAAATGCATACGAATCGCGTCAGCTAAGAGTAACGAAGAAAATAATACCATAACACAATTATAACTACCGTACACTTCACATTGGTTAATAAGAACGACTAATGTACGAGATAATCTGCTTTCGTGAAACATTTCAGTTTTAGACTATCGTTTCAATTTGTGCAGTCATGTGGATGACTTATTTGCATCTTGTTAAAGTCACAGAAAGGGGATGAGTGGAGCGCGTTGTATTCTACTGTTACTGACTTAAGTGTTAGATCTACTTGTGTAGTTTAACACGAGAACCGCCTGAATATGAGGTAGAAGACGGGCCAGTCTCGCATCGAATCAACGAACCTGATTAACGAATATTTATCCACACTGCAGGCTGGTGTTTTCTTTACCGATCTGGAAGTGTCAAGCACTGATTTTCTTCAGAAAAGCGTCGGAAATCAGCCGTTAAGGTACAAAAACACACTCGTTCAAAATTTACTCTATACAAACCGTAGGCTTTCAGGATAACCCTTTATATCTTACAACACTAAAGTCGCATTGTAACCAAAGAAATATCGAAGATCCCAGAAATGTAGTGACGGTAAATCTACGACAGCAGAGTGGCAATGTCTTGAGGTACCAATAAAAGGGAGGGAATTACTGGGCAGAAATAGATAGTGAATAGACATATTTTGTGTTTAATATAAAACAAAATCAAACGATTGAAGTCAACGTGTCTCCATTTGGTTTGCAATACATACTGCAGTCATAATCATATAAAATCACTCCTCTTCATCACATACGTCGGTTTACATTGTCTCCCCTTTAATGTAAAACGTAAATGTTATCGCACTGACGAAGACCCTTGCGTATCACCTACAGCATATTTTGTTCGACATTTGCCACACCCATCCAACCACCCACCAACTGACACCCACCCACACCAACTCGCCAACCCCCCCCCCCCCTCCCCTTCATCCACCCCTTCCCCATCCTCCCCACACACAGCGTGTGTGTGTGTGTGTGTGTGTGTCTGTCTGTGTGTGTGTGTGTGTGTGTGTGTGTGTGAGAGAGAGAGAGAGAGAGAGAGAGAGAGAGAGAGAGAGAGAGAAGAATTTTACTTAAAGTGAATTCATCAGCGCAGGCAAATTAATATATTGTATTGTTATTACTATTCTTTACATCTACATGCATACTCTGAAAAGTACCGTAAAGCGTCAGACACAGGCTACTTAGCATGGTACCAAATATAAAGATTTCCACCCGTTCCAGTCACACTGAGGGCACGGAGAATGACTGCTGTAATTATTTCGATTTTGTCTTCACCGCTTTTATGGGCGCGATACGAAGTTGCACATCGTCGAGTCTTTGTATGTTTCATTAAGCGATCACCTTTGTGTTGCAAGGATATCCCTTAATTGCGTTTCATAGCTTTCCCACCTCTTTTTTTCATAGCATTTGATACTTGGCCAGTATTTCAATGCGTGCTCTACCCTCTGCCCCTTCCCGGTAGCTGTATTGCTACACAAATTGGCATGTCTTTAAAGCTACTTTGCTGTCATACACACACATAACACGTAATATGGTGACATTGCTAAAACTGTACTCTGCAAAGGTCTATGTAAGCTTTCTGATAAACAAACGTGTCGCCTTAATTAAACACTATATGATACATTAGACCAGTTGTCGTCCGAAGACGGAACGTACGTAGGATAGGAACTCTAAAAGAATTCAGCGAAAACACACACGACATTGGTAAAGCAGTTTTCTAACGTAATGCTCCGTCTTGATCCCTGTTAAAAAATTTTACGAACTTTGACTTCAGCCGTAACAAGAATGAGCGTTAAAAGAACGCCGATAGAACGCGTGTCGGCAAATACACAGTATTTATGCAAATTTGACAAGATGTATAGGGTGAAAACAGTAACTATTTACTATGTATCACTATGGTGTAGTGGAAGTGGAGACGAACGACTTCATATAGGACACTTGCGGTATATCAAGACAGCAAGCAGCCTCAAATTGGCCTACAAAAGCCGCCTAAGTAGGAAAGCATGCACGTCGCGCAAGATTTTCAATATCCTCTCGTTTTCTTACGCCACCAGGTTAGTTGGCTCTTTCGTTAACATTATTAATTTAAAGTTTCCCCTGAATGTAATGAGAAAAAAATTCTTTAAATGATATGCAAAAACAAATTACGTTTGCAGTTCGATCTAACAATAAGCTTAACCATTACAAGAAAAGTAATTCCGTAATACGATGGCCACGTGAAAAAAAAAATTAATTTAATTTTATACTATTAGAACTGGAAATATTTTGAGGCAAAGTTTATTCAAAGGTCAAATTTACTTTTTGTAAGTACAAGAACAAGGGGTTTTCAATATTCAAGGACGATATTAACCAAAATCTCTCGCGGCGGGAGTGTACCGTAACGTACATGGATTTTGTAGGACCATTTGAGGGTCTTTCTCGGCTGGATGAACCACAAGAATCTCGTACAATCTGTAGATCTCAACTTGGCCTTTGCGACTGTGTTACGCTGTATCTTTTGAAGCAGATTTTGAAAAAAAGTAAAAATAAATTATCAAAGTGGATAATTATCTAATGATAATGATTGCGGACTAGTACTATAATTTCATGTCACTTTAAGTTTTGGTTAAGTGACAACAAGCAGCAGTTAAGTACTTGAAAAAATGCATTATTAACCACGAGATGTTTATTATAGACCTATATGTTTCGGTCATCACAGGACGTAAGGTGAAAATAGGACAGGTAAAAGCATATTCCACGACCCTTTTAGGTTCATACAATATCTGTTACGTCATTTATTGATATCAGTATTTCAGCTTGATATCACACATAGCTGCTAATTGACTTACGGGAAAATTACTGCAGCCAGCACGCGATGGCTAGACAAATTGTCTTTCGGTCGTTGTTTTCGTGTGACTACCGTTTTATGTAACAAACTTATTTTCACCATTTTATCCTTCTTCAGCAACTGTAGTTGTGTTTATTGAAATAATCAGCAACTAGCTGTACAAAAGAAATTTTATTTCCTGAACCGGTTTCAGACACTTAATGCCTTTATTCAGAAGGTTAATGAAATAAAATTCTCTATATGATGTAGCTGCTGATCATGTCAATAAAAGAAAACTTACTTTCCATGTAGAAGGTAGGATTTACCTTCCTGTTCTCGGCGCGTACTTCTGAATTAAGAACACAATCACTAGTAACTGGAAAACCACAATGTATTTAGAAGGAACGTTTATTTATGATCGTCTACTAGTTACTAGACAGGTCCTAGACTATTTGTGGTAAATATCTCAGTGTTTTAGATTTATCGGAGAGTCTATTATTAGAAGTAGATTTGTAGCCTCCTTAACATTCTTTCATTATTATTATTTTACAAATGAATTAAACATAAGTAACGGGGCACCTTTCGCAGAAAAACCCACGATGCAGGCAAATGCGTTGTGTGAGAAAACATTCTACAAAGCATTATCGGTGCACAGACAAGTTATCTGGTTTACTGTAGATGGATTCCAATTAAACTCGTCCAGCTCTCATTTCGCTATGTGCCACTATTCTTACACTGTCATAGTGGTAGATCTGTTTCTCATGAGATATGTAGCTGTGAAACATGCACTTCATTAAAAGGAACAGTTGCATCTGATTAGTTCTCCATTGCTGAGTTAGCGCATAAATTTTCAAGACGCGCCTACGAGAACTGAAGAGTGTAAATTCACATTTTGAAGCTCAAACTAAAGATTTTACTTCAGACAAACCATCTTTATTTGTTGCGGTGATGCAACATTAGTTTCAACTTACTAATATTAAGACTAATTAGAAAATACCATTCTCGAACCATCTCATGCAAATTGCTGGATGTTTCGTAACAATGGTCCATGATCATCAAGTACCCGTCATTAACAACATGAGTAAATATTTTATAAAAACAGTAATTGTACATATTGGATACATAATCATCGATTCATGCGTAACAAAGAGAGGAAGGATCTTCCGATTGACGTCATGAAGAACAAGTGACGATAAAGTTAACTCTTACTTCTAATGCCGTTCTTAGTGGTTCGATGTATGAAAATCTGGACTGTTTTCTAAGCACTTACCACGTTACTCTTGACAGTAAAAAGTCTTAACACATGTACCATCCGTCACATCATTAAAGTCACCATTTTAAGTACATTCAGAATACCATAACAGCTTTTTGCTCTTGAAAGTAATTACCAGAGATTCAATAAAGTTTCATTTGCTCTTAACCACAGGAGAAATATATGATTAGGCATACAAACATGCAAGTCTGGTTCAACTAAACGAAATGCAGCTATAAATATGCGTATCGCCAAGGAAGATAACGTAAAAGAGAGCGAAAAAATCATAGCTTACCTAAAATATAAAAATAGTTTTAGGTGCCGTTTAGTACGACCATTTGACACGTAATATTAATATTTTATTAGTGTAATCATTAAAACTCATTTAATGTAGTGAAATGTTCCTAAGTTGTGTGTCAACATTGTAGCAACCGTAATGAAGAAACATACAGCAAAACAGACAATAAAAATAATATCAGTCTCTCACGTTAGGTCGATGCACTAAGTACATCCTTGATTTAAGAGTGGAAGAGGTCAGTTTTCTGGAGAGAAAGATACGTAACGTCATAGTAACTCTATCACTGCGAGAATATCTATACAACACCAGTTGATGATGACATAGAAGAAAACACCAGCCAGCTATTGTTAACAGTACTATTTATTTACACAAACAGCACCTTTACCAGGTTCGTCTCCAGACGGCTGTTCAAGTTTAGATTACATTTTTTGTCGTTTACATAAGTTGTCGGCTGTGTTTCTCCTTATGGCGAAAGACCCTTAGGACAGTAATGCCCTATAGCAAGGAACGATATGGGAAACGGCCTATTTAACTCTACCTGTACCTGATAACGAATGAAAATAATGTAAACAGACTTGCAAGGTAGAAATGGATTAGTTTGAAGTTACTTGCGTTGAAATACTGCGATATTATATTACACTGTTGACTTCCTGTGTTCACGAAACAGTAAAAAAGAACATGAAAAATACATAAAGAACTTTTAGGTATATAAATATGCACATATTGACACACACACACACACAACCATCGAATTGTTTATGCACCCACGTAACATATTTGGTCAAAAGGGGGATAAGTAAATGTAATCTAAATGTGAATAGCAGTCTGAAGATGAACCTGACGGTTCGAAACCGCTAACGTCGCTGTTTATGTAAATAAATAACATTATTAACAGTGGCTGTCTTTTTTGTAAGAATCAACTTTTGTGTTCAGACACAGCCGTGGATTCAAAATTTTGTTTTTGAGCAAAATAGCATAGCTACGGGGTGTTTACGTAAGATCATGCAAAAATGTAACAGACATACAGAATGCTCCACTGAACAATTTGAAGCAGGGAACATGGGGTCGGAGAAGACAGCTTAAGGAGATATGGAAGTAAAGTTGTCTGCTGCTTTGTCTAGCATTACTGTTTTCCATCTCATTTAGGACTAAAATGCCTAGAAGTCTACACGTAGTGTGCTGTTTATTTACATACACATTTTTTTTTTTAATTTCCTGCAAGGAAAGAAGGAATTGCCAGAACTGTAGGTGACTGTGATGTGATTCTAAACACACCAGAGATATTTGTCAGGGTGCGTCAGAACCTTGTTCGCCGATGTCATGCTTGCATCGAGGTTCATGGCAGTCAGTTTCAGAACATTTTGTAAGATCCAGCACAGATGGTACATTCACTGTGTCAGTAATGGTATCTGCATTTAACTGTAACTAAGGTAAATAAAAGAGAACACAGTAATGTGATTTTATTACTATTACCTTCTTAAGCTGGCTTCTACGACCCCAGGTTCCCTACTTCAAACAGTTCAATGGATTTTCCTCTATGTCTTGTTAAATTTTTGCACTCTCTTAAGGAAACACCATTTAGGTAAGCGATCATTTTGACGATATTGTTATCGTAGTGGGGGAACTTATGTTTTTAAAACGCAAACGGGGGTACAAGGGATTTTAAACAGAGAGACAGATCAGCTGGTGCACCTGTACGTTTAAAGCAATGAGTAACACACAAACCAAAAACATCACTACTGGAAAGGCAATCTAGCAAAGTGAAAGCTAATATCAGGGTCCCTTACGTTCTACGAGTCGGAATGGCCTTGATGTCATGCGAGGAAACGGCCGTCGTGTTTACCATTGAGCCGAGGGTGCGGGCGTAGAAGTGCCGGTGGGCGTCCGTGTTGTCGTCGTCAGCGAACACGTGGCGTCATAGCGGCCCGCGGGCGACAGTAGTCCACTTCCTCCTGATCCCCTCTCCTCCTCCTCCTCCTCCTCCTCCTCTCGTTCGCGGCGTCGCCTCGTCTGTCCGTTCGCAACACACACTCGCACTGCCTCGTGTCCGCGTCTGTAAAACTACCGGCGCCGCTTCTCACAGGCTACGGGCTGTTTCACCTCCGGGGGGTGTTCTGTCACCAGTTCACGATGAATGATGACGGCTCGAGCCGAGAGCTTTTTTTTTCCTTCCCCCACCTTGCGTCACTGAATGTCGGTGTCAGACGTCCTGCACACGCGGATTTTTGGTCTGTTTTGTTACCGAAGGCTACACACACACGCAGGCACACACACTCGCACAGGGAGCACAGATGCGAGTTGTCCAAATACCGCGAGCGGAGATCACAATCGTCGATACACCTGTTGGTTGCTTGTAATATCTCCTTCGCCCGGAGTCGGGAGATCAGTCCTGCCACCGGCGGGCAGCGGAACACCGCACGACGTGGAAAAGTGAAAAAAGAAGGGAGATCGGTTGGTGGTAATAATAATAATAATAAAAAAGGGAAACGGTAAGTGGACGTGTGTGTAAGAGAAAGAGAGAGACAGAGGGGAGGGAGAGTGGGAGAGAAAGAGTGAGAGGGAGAGGGAGAGAGAGAGAGAGAGACAGACAGAGACGGACGCGGAGCAGTCGGAGCCTTGGCCGCTAATCTGCGCGCGGCATCTGCGCTATCGCCGGCCGTATCTGGGTTCGCGACAGGGCAGCGGGCGCCGTGGGCAGAGCGAGGGTCCGGCGGCTGAGCGTCGGCTGCGCGCGAGGCGGGACGCACGGCAGAGGAGAAGCGGCGGGCGGTCGGCGCGCGCTGCAGGGTCGCACTGATCGCCCGACACCCGACGGCTACGGGACGCAATCGTCCCTCCAGCTACGGACGGCCGGCCAGCCGCGCCGAGGGGGAAGGAGGGGGCAGCGTGCCCGGGAGGGGGCCGAGAGGTAATTGCTGGCCGCCCATTGGCTGGCCGCCGCTCGCCAGGTTAGCCGGCTGCCGGGATCGGCCCCCGCAGCCAGCGGCGACGCTAGAAGCGCCCCGTGCGGCGACTTCCGAAGCGCGCGTGAGTTATGCCGCCGGTGGCGCGAACGGCTCCGGAAACGGCGTCTCGCGCCGCGGGATGCCGGGAAAGAGGGTGCCGGATAAACGTACGGTAGGACCGAGGCTAAAGAGCCACCGACGTCGAGATGGGGCTCTTACCAACAGGCAGTGGTTCTGTCGCAGACAAGCACATTTCAAACTACTGTGCTGTACGATTCAGACGGAATCACAAAGGTAGAAAATTTTAGCGACTGCGGTAAAAAAATTACAGAGGAAGTCCCACAGGGTGCAATTCTAGGTCCATTCCTGTTCCTAATATAGGGTATCTCCGCGAGCGTTGGGCCACTTAGCTTCTTTACCATAAAATTTATATCTTCCTATATCCATAACTGAAACGGACGACTTGGGACGTCAGCTAGTTTAAGGTATGTTAAAAAACGACGAGATTCCTCCAGCTGTATTAAGGTGTTGGTTTTATTGGCAACTAGTTTCGATGTTGTTGCAACGTCATTTCAGGGCAATACTTCTTGACAGCAACCGTATTTGTCTAACAATAGTAGTCAGTGGTGAGTTAGGCGTGTTCCATGCGGCAGGCAGGTAGAAACTCAGGGCACCCAGTTACGGGCTGTATTGTGGGAAATGAAACACTTCCCATCGAAAACGCTGCAGGTAGTAACCTGCCTTCCGCATTGAACACGCTTATCTCACCACTGACTACTAGTGTTAGACACATAAGGTTGCTGTCAACAAGTATGGGCCTGAAGATGATGCTGTAACAACACCGAAACCAGTTGCCAATAAAACCAACAAATTAATACAGCTGGAGGAATCCCGTTATTTTTTAACATATAAAATTTATATGTTTTTCTACTTTTTTTGACTAAAGATCCACTGACGTCGAGCTGAGGCTCTTACCGACAGACAGGGGTGTCGGTAGTGGTTCTGTCGCAGAGAAGCGCTTGGCGTACAGATTGCAAAAAGGCTGTGCTGGACGATTCAGACAGGGTGAGAAAAGTAGAACATTTTAGCGACTGGTGTAAAAATCGCAGAGGAAGTCCCATAGGGTTCAGTTTCAGGTCCATGCCTATTCCTAGTAGGGTAAGTCCGCGAGCGTTGAACCACGCAAAATGTATACGTTTTTCAACTTTTTTGACTAACGAGCCACCGACGTCGACATGAGGCTCTTACTAACAGAAAGGAGTATCGGCAGTGGCTCTGTCGCACACAAGCACTTGGTATACAGATCGCAAAAGATTGTACTCAACAATTCAGACGTGTCAGAGAAGGTAGAAAATTTTAGCGACTGGGGTAAAAAAATTACAGAGGAAGTCCCACAGGGTTCATTTCTGGGTCCATTCCTATTCATAATATAGGGTAGGTAAGTCGGCGAGTGTTGGACCACCTTGCTTCTTCACCATAAAATTTGTATCTTCGCATATCCATAATTGAAACGGACAACTTGGGACGTCAGCTAGTATACAATATGTTAAAAAATGACGAGATTCCTCCAGCTGCATTAAGGTGTTGGTTTTATTGGCAATTAGTTTCGATGTTGTTACAGCATTATCTTCAGGCCCATACTTGTTGACAGCAACCGTATGTGTCTAACACTAGTAGTATTCAGTGGTGAGATAGGCATGTTCCATGCGGAAGGGAGGTAGTAATTCAGGGGCACCCAGTTACGGGCTGTATTGTGTGTAATGAAACACTTCCCATCCAAAACGCTGCAGGTAGTAACCTGCCTAACGCATGGAACACGCTTATCTCACCACTGACTACTAGTGTTGGACACATAAGGTTGCAGTCAACAAGTATGGGCCTGAAGATGATGATGTAACAACATCGAAACTAGTTGCCAACAAAAACAACACTTTAAACAGCTGGAGGAATCTCGTCATTTTTAACATATAAAATTTATATGTTTTTCAACTTTTTCTGACTAAAGAGACACCGACGTCGAGATGAGGCTCTTACCGACAGACAGGGGTATCGGCTGTGGCTCTGTCGCACAGAAGCACTTGGCGTACAGATCCCAAAAGGCTGTGTTGTACGTTTCAGACAGTGTCAGAAAGGCAGAAAATTTTAGCGACTGGGGTAAAAAAAATCACAGAGGAAGTCCCACAGGGTTCAATTCTGGGTCCATTCCTATTCCTAATATAGGGTAAGTCCGCGAGCGTTGGACCACTTCGCTTCTTCGTCATAAAATTTATATCTTCGAATATCCATATGTGAAACGGACGACTTGGGACGTCATCTAGTATAAAATATGTTTAAAACCGACGAGATTCCTCCAGCTGTATTAAGGTGTTGGTTTTATTGGCAACTAGTTTCGATGTTGTTACATTTTAGTCCAAACCGATCTTGTCAGCTTATTATAAACCTTGATTGAAGCATCAGCCTGTCTTTCTCTCACTATGGCAGTTGCACTTATTACCAAACGTTGAACAACATTCACGTGTCCATCGTGACAGCAGACACACTGAATCCAGTTGTCACTTTTATTATTTTCGTAATAGATTTCGTAAGTCATTTTTGTAATATTTTACAATTCAGCATCTCCTAGAGACATAAGTTACCGCCAGCATTTTTTTTTACCTTCTTCAGTCTGCTTTTCTCTTCACTGGCATTTCTCTTTTGTGCCTTTATTCCTTTTCCATGCTTTTCTTATCCCTCTTTTTCTTTATACTTCCAATATTTTCAGCTACCATTTCTATACAGTTGCTGGTTTCCTCTTAATATTCTAAGTTTCATCAATAGCAGGAACAAGTAATATTTCTTCCAAAAGTTTTGGCTGTGTTGGCTTAGGAGTAGCTAGTCAGTTTTGTGTTGGTAAACTTGAACATTTTAGGTTTAGTAGGATTGGAGTCTGAAGTTGCGGCAGAGAAGGAGTTTGACTTGTGCAGATAACTCTGCTCTTCTGATGTGCTTGGGATCAGTAGGTCTTTTAATGAGCTCTGATGTGGTTGGTTGGTCTGTGTGTGAGATTCTACTCTTCCATTTGTTGACACAGACATAGCTTCCGACAAGTAAGCATGGTCTGAGACAACGGGCATCTTCAAAGGAATTATTATTACACATGCTCTGAAGATAAATTTAATCGTGCTCCATCTCTCTCACCAAAACAAGTGGTCCATCTCTGCCAAGCAACCCCTGTCAGTATCTCCCGACCGTCTGGCAGAGATCGACGGCTCCGAATTCTATCTATAGATAGCGCAATCGGCGCACATTTTAGGCTACTTTCACGCCAACACGTTTGTCAAGATCACAGTATAAAACCTGGATCCATATTGTGCTAACTAGGTCTTAATACTAAAATTATGTGTCTGCACGACAAAACTTTTCGGCTTACCAGGAAAGAGGATATAATTTTTCTTCACAACTAACACTATAAAGACAAAAACATTTCTGCACCACGTTTGTTTAGAAAAGACTTTTCTCGCAAGAAGCGAAAGCTCTTCTCAAGCGTCGCGTTTGTGAAACACGCCACTGGTATGTCTGACCCTGTAGTCCAACTCTCTCAGAATTACCCTATATGAATGACCCTCCAGTAAATATTCAACAAGCAAAACTGGTACTTTTTGCAGACGATACTAGTGTTATAAAAAATCCCATTAGAGAGCTAGCAACAAAAGAATTAGAAAATGGTATTTTCCAAAGGAAATATTGAAAAAACACACTGCAATCACTTCTGTACAGCAAATAGAGTAATACCAACAACTGATGTAGCACATGAGCAGGAGTCAGTAAGTAGGGTACAATGCTCCAAATATTTGGGTGAACAAATTGACGAAAACTTGAATTGGAAGAAGCATATTAATGAGCTTCTCAAACAATTAAGTTAAGCTACTTTTGCTCTTCATATAATAGCTAATTTTGGATAAACGTATGAACCTCCTGACATATTTTGCATGTTTCCACTCAATAATGTCGTGCGGAATAATTTCTCAGCTAACTCATCACTTAGAAAGAAAGTACTGATTGCATAAAAGCGGGAAGTTAGAAAAACATTTGGCGTTCACCCACGTATGTCACGTAGGCACCTCTTCAAGAAGCTAGAAATTTTAACTGTGTCGTCACAATACATATTTTCGCTAATTAAATACATCATAAATAGCCCATCACACTTTGAGGAGAACAGTGATGTACATACCTACAATACTGGAGGGAGAAATGACCTTTATTACCCACTGTGAAAGCTGTTAGTGCCTCAGAGACGAGTTCAATACGCAGCAACAAAAGTTTTAGATCGTTTGCTCAGTGAGATAAAATATCTCACAGGTAGTGAAACACGTTTTAAAATTTAATATAAAATCATTTCGCCTGGACAACTCCTTCTATTTAATTAACAAATTTCTACTTATAACTGGTAACTAGTAATAGGAAACAAAAAAGAAAAATAATCTTGATTTAAAGTGTACTTGCATGGGTAGGAATAAAATGATTTATGTTTTCATTAATGTTAACGGCCGATATTCCAACATCTATAGCACTGCTCCAAAACTATAATTTCTTCAGGACATTGCGAGCTGCATCCAAAGCGAGATTTCTCTTAAAGCTAATGCTTTCACTCTTGCACCCAACATCAGTTAAATGCGACGAAATACTAAAGTTATTCTATACAGAATTTTGGAGTTATGCTTCCTGCAAGTGCACTTAAAGCCACTATAATATAGTTGACTTCCTTTTTTTAAAGCTGCACTCAATGTCAGATTATACTGCCACCAGAAACTTTCTTACTTCTTTTCTGAAAGCCACTGAGCAATTATTTAAGATCTTTGAAGTTACCAGTACTCGAATCTGAGTAGCCTGCCAGTATTGAATTGATTTTCGTCGTTTGTAGCATTAAATGAACTGTAGTGAAACTATAAATCACCTTTCACTAATTACTCAGTAACACGTGCTTACTCACACACAGATATTATCTATGCATCGTGTAACAGAAACATGATATAGCTTCAGCATATAAAGTAACACTATCTGCTCATAAATGTAGCACTTTCTGCCACTTTAGTACAAGCAACCATAATAAAAACGACTCATTTTGGGGGGATTTGTAATGTGGTGTATAATTGAAACTGCATATTTTCGTAATAAACCTGAGTGGTCCCACAGGAATTTGGATATTTCCACATGCAGCTTCGGTGACACCACTCAAGTGGCTGCCAAGTGGCGTCACTTTTGTTTCGTGTGGAAAACTGGCTTTAATCACAGCTTTGAAAGCGCACAGTCGTTACTTTGGAGCACTGTAGATCATGTAGAACTGGCAGCACGGTTTCCTGTAAACCGCTCCCAGAAGAGGTAGAGGAGAGGGGCACTAATCTCTCTGTCCGAATTGCGCAATTTGTCCAGTCGGTGGAAGAGCTGAGGGCTCTTACGTGGTATGCAGATGAAGAGGATTGGAGATGCTGGAAGAAGAACTGTAATGCCAAAATTTCTACAATGGGAAGTGATGATAATCATCAGATGCAGTCACAAAACAGTTATTTATGACACGACCTTCAGCAACTCGAAACACAAATTACAAACAACTAATTTAACAGCCATTTCTCTTCAATTATTACTGGTTTTTCATCATAAGCTTATTGCAATTAAACGAGTACGTACGCTTGTAGGTGGAGAAGCTATGCGCAGCGTACGTCAAGACTTCTGTGGTCATTCTGGAAATATGGTTACATAATATGATTGTAAATTTCGGTTTTTTATAGATAACAAACGGTATTGCTTTATGAAGTTTGCGTTCAACGTACTTAAGTATTTCTGTCCATTGTTCGCATATCGTATAAACGACTAATTTTTTCTTCGTTGATAGCAGATGTTCAGGTCGAAAGGAATATGGTTGTACATCTATTCTTGGCAGTTTTCCCCCTCTTTTGAAACCACTTTTACTTGCGCTGCATTAACATTATTTCTTCTTCACCTCATTTTGTAGGACTTCCCAAGAAAAACTGAACTGCCGGTACATATTAATATATTAATATTTATTCATTTGTTTTCCATGTAGGTTGTGAACATTGACAATCTGTGAGTGCATATGCGTGAGTGAGGGTGTGTGTGTGTGTGTGTGTGTGTGTGGTGTGTGTGTGTGTGGAGAGAGAGAGAGAGAGAGAGAGAGAGAGAGAGAGAGAGAGAGAGAGGGGGGGGGGGGGGGGAGGAGAGAGACAGAAGACAGACTGACAATGTATACTTTAAATTAAACATAAAATAAATGTGGCCCATACCTGTTGATCAGTACACGGTACTAGAATTGTACAACATTATAGATCCATTGTCGTACTAACTAAAAGGACAGGAGTATGCACACATAAAGGTGACGTACGCTGCGCACAGCTTCTCCTCCTACAAGCGTACGTCCTCTGTATGTGATTTCCAAACATGAAAGAAAAAAGTTTATAAATATAACTCCACATATCGTTGTCGCTATTGCCAAGTGGTAGATACAAGGGCACTACAAAATTGTGTATCAAATAAGATATTCCTTAAAACAACGGTACATGCATGATAGAATAACTGATGTGGTAAGAAGAAAGCAAAATTTCTAAGATGACAATGCGTAACAAGATTTTTCATATTAAGTCTGAGAGGGTATATCGTACAAAATTGTGACAACCATCGGCGTCTCTCTTCTTTCGGCAGAAGGATTATTTTACGTCGCTGGTTTTTTTGTATGGCGTCGTCGATGAGGCTAGGCAACTCACTGCGAGTAAAAACAGCTTGTCCCGTGACGGAGACTTAGTTAGCACGTAAGTTGCAGGAATATCGGGCTCGAATTTGACAGATTTCTGTGTGGGAGCAAATTACACTAGGCGCAATTTTCATATGTGTGGTAGTAGGTGGCCATGTGACAGCAGTGAGGTGGTGGGAACGAGCCACATAGCTGTACGGAACCAGCGTGGTAAGATGGGACTTCCACATCACCAGCCCAGCAATGGTATCCACTAGACTACAGAGACGGCCACTGGAAGACTGGATGGTGTGGATGCATGAAAACTGCGAAGATTTCTGTGCGCTGATAGACTGCAGTGATAAAAGTCATGGGTTACCGACATGCACATATAAAGATGGCGGTTTTATTGCGAACGCAAGGTAGGAAAGGGAAGTGCATTGTCAAAGCTATCATTTGTATTCAGGTTATTAATGTGAAAAGGTTTCCGACGTGATTACGGCGGCACGACGGCAATTAACAGACCCTGAACGCGGAATGGTGGTTGGAGCTAGAGAGAGGCATGGGACATTTCATTCGGAAATTGTAAGCAAATTTAATATTCCGAGATCCACAGTGCCAAGAGTGTGCCAGCGATACCAAATTTTAAGCATTATGTCTCACCACGGACAATTCAATGGCCGACGGCCTTCACTTATCGCCCGAAAGCAGTGGCGTTTGCGTAGAATTGTCAGTTCTAAAAGACAAGCAACACTGCGCAAAATAACTGCAGAAATCGATGTGAAACGGGCGACGAACGCATCCGTTATGACAGTGCAGCGAAATTTGGCATTAAGGAGCTATGGCAGTAGATGACACCGTGAGTGCCTTTGCCAACAGCACGAAATCGCCTGCAATGCCTCTCATGGGCTCGTGACTATATCAAATGGACCCTCCAGGACTGGTAAACCTTGGCGTCTTTAGAAGAGTCCCAGTTTCAGCTGGCAGCACAGGATGGCACTGCCTGAGTGTGGCGCAGGCGCCACGAAGCTGTGGATCTTGGTTGACAACAAGGCACTGTGCAAGCCGGTGGTGGTTCCATGTCCGCGGCTCGTGGTCGTGCGGTAACGTCCCCGCTTTCCGCGCCCGGGTTCCCGGGTTCGATTCCCGGCGGGTCAGGGATTTTCTCTGCCTCGTGATGACTGGGTGTTGTGTGATGTCCTTAGGTTAGTTAGGTTTAAGTAGTTCTAAGTTCTAGGGGACTGATGACCATAGATGTTAAGTCCCATAGTGCTCAGGGCCATTTGTACCATTTGGTGGCTCCAAAATGGTATGAGCTTCGTTTACATGTAATGGACTGGGTCCGATGGTCCAGCTGAACTGATCGTTGACTACAAAAGATTACACGTGACAACCTGGAGACCATTTGCAGCCATACCCCAAGGAAGTGTTTTAGGCCCTCTATTGTTCCTGACCTATGTTAACGACATAGGAGACAAACTGAGTAGCCGTCTTAGATTGTTCGCAGATGATGCTGTCATTTACCGTCTTGTAAAGTCATCAGATGACCAAATGAGATGCAAAATGATTTAGATAATATATCTGTATGGTGCGAAAAGTGGCAATTGAACCTGAATAAAGAAAAGTGCGAAGTTATAAACATGAGTAGTAAAAGGCAAACAGGAATACAAAGGTCTCAAAAATGAGATCGACAGGAAATGTAAAATGGCTAAGCAGGCATGGCTAGAGGACAAATGTAAGGATGTAGAGGCTTATCTCACTAGGGGTAAGATAGATACTGCCTATAGGAAAATTAAAGAGACCTTTGGAGAAAAGAGAACCACTTGTAGGAATATCAAGAGCTCAGATGGAAACCCAGTTCTAAGGAAGGAAGGGAAAGCAGAAAGGTGGAAGGACTATATAGAGGGTCTATACAACGGTGATGTACTTGAGGACAATATTATGGACATGGAAGAGGATGTAGATGAATATGAAATGGGAGATATGATACCGCATGAAGAATTTGACAGAGCACTGAAAGACCTGAGACGAAACAAGGCCCCGGGAGTAGACAACATTCCGTTAGAACTACTGACAGCCTTGGGAGAGCCAGTCCTGACAAAACTCTACCATCTGGTGAGCAAAATGTATGAGGTAGGCGAAATAGCCTCAGACTTCAAGAAGAATATAATAATTGCAATCCCGAAGAAAGCAGATGTTGACAGATGTGAAAATTACCGAACTATCAGTTTAATAAGTCACGGCTGCAAAATACTAACGCGAATTCTTTACAGACAAGTGGAAAAACTGGTAGAACCCGACCTCGGGGAAGATCAGTTTGGATTCCGTAGAAATGTTGGAACACGTGAGGCAATACTGACCCTACGACTTATCTTAGAAACTAGATTAAGAAAAGGCAAACCTACGTTTCTATGATTTGTACACTTGGAAAATGATTTTGACACTGTTGACTGGAATACTCTTTTTCAAATTCTGAAGGTGATAAGGGTAAAATACAGGGAGCGAAAGGCTATTTACAATTTGTACAGAAAACAGATGGCAGTTATAACAATCGAGGGGCATGAAAGGGATGCAGTGGTTGGGAACGGAGTGATACAGGGTTGTAGCCTGTCCTCGATGCTGTTCAATCTGTATATTGAGCAAGCAGTAAAGGAAACAAAAAGAAAGTTCGGATTAGGTATTAAAATCCATGGAAAAGAAATAACAACTTTGAGGTTTGCCGATGACGTTGTAATTCTGTCAGAGACAGCAAAGGAGTTGGAAGAGCAGTTGAACGGAATGGACAGTGTCTTGAAAGGAGGATATAAGATGAACTTCAACAAAAGCAAAACTATGATAGTGGAATGTAGTCGAATTAAATCGGGTGGTGCTGTGGGAATTAGATTAGGAAATGAGACGCTTAAATTAGTAAATAAGATTTTCAATTTGGGGAGCAAAATAACTGATGATGGTCGGAGTAGACATGATATAAAATTGTAGACTGGCAATGGCAAGGAAAGCGTTTCTGAAGAAGAGAAATTTGTTCACAGCGAGTATAAATTTAAGTGTCATGATGTCTTTTCTGAAAGTGTTTGTATGGAGTGTAGACATGTATGGAAGAGAAATTTGGACGATAAATAGTTTAGACAAGAAGAGAATAGAAGCTTTCGAAGTGTGGTGCTACAGAAGAATGCTGAAGATTAGCTGGGTAGATCACATTACTAATGAGGAGGTATTGAATGGAATTGGGGAGAAAAGGGAGTCTGTGGCACATCTTGACAAGAAAAAGGGATCGGTTGGTACGACATGTTCTGAGGCATCAAGGGGACACCAATTTAGTGTTGGAGGACAGCGTGGAGGGTAAAAATCGTAGAGGCAGACGGAGAGATGAATACACTAAGCAGCTTCAGAAGAATGTAGGTTGCAGTAGGTACTGGGAGATGAAGCGGCTTGCACAGGATAGAGTAGCATGGAGAGCTGCATCAAACCAGTCTCAGGCCTGAAGACCCCAACAACAACAACAACAACTGTAGGTGTTCTCTCTTCAGCGTATGTTGATCCAAAGAGTTCGTGATGTGTGGACCGGTTGCTTGACATAGCACGCCTTCGGTTCAGAGGATGTGGAAACCGAATTGTTGTCTAGCAAGTGAGCAAGTGTGAGCATTGACTCCACTGTCAACAGGGAGGGCGGTAACTTACGAAGAGCAGCACTAGATTGGGGAGTGGATGCGGAAGACGCGCGGAGCAGGCGGTACCTGTTGCGGCGGTGTCTAATAGAACTGTCAGGCGGCGCGCGGCGCGTGACAAACGGCCTTCTCTCGCCGGAATTAATAAAAGTGTAGCCCCGCGCGCAGACGGGTGCGGCCGAGCTGTCGCCGCACGCTGCGCGCTCAGCGGGGCGTTTTACCCCCTGCCGGCGAGGCCGCGGGCGGGCCGCAGCTTCACGTGCGCCACCGGCCAGGCAGTCTGCGGCGGGCTGCACAAGTCAGCGGCCGACGTGGCCGGCGGGACACCACGAACTGGCGGTGTGACCTTGCAAAATGGCCCCTAACATGTGAGATAACGGATCAAGTCTCCACACACATACGAGGGGCACTCCAAAAGAAATGCACACTGTTGTTCTTCTGGTCTTCAGTCCTGACACTGGTTTGATGCAGCTCTCCATGCTACTCTATCCTGTGCACGCTTCCTCTCCCAGTACCCACTGCACCCTACATCCTTCTGAATCTGCTTAGTGTATTCATCTCTTGGTCTCCCTCTACGATTTTTACCCTCCACGCTGCCCTCCAGTGCTGAACTGCTGATCCCTTGATTCCTCACGACATGTCCTACCAATCGATCCCTTCTTCTAGTCAAGTTGTCCCACAAACTCCTCTTCTCCCCAATTCTATTCAATACCTCCTCATTAGTTATGCTATCTACCCAGCTAATCTTTAGCATTCTTCTGTAGCACCACATTTCGAAAGCTTCTATTCTCCTCTTGTCTAAACTATTTAGCGGCCATGTTTCACTTCCAAACATGGCTACACTCCATACAAATACTTTCAGAAATAGTTTCCTGAAACTTAGAAATCTATACTCGGTGTTAACAAATTTCTCTTCTCCAGAAACGCTTTCCTTGCCATTGTCAGTCTACAATTTTATCTCATGTCTACTCCGACCATCATCAGTTATTTTGCTCCCCAAATTGCAAATCTTACTTACTACTTTAAGCGTCTCATTTCCTAATCTAATTCCCGCAGCATCACCCGATTTAATTCGACTACATTCCATTATCCTTGTTTTTGCTTTTATTGATGTTCATCTTATATCCTCCCTTCAAGACACTGTTCATTCCGTTCAACTGCTCTTCCAAGTCCTTTGCTGTCTCTGACAGAATTACAATGCCATTGGTGAACCAAAAAGTTTTTATTTTTTCCCTGTGAATTTTTCATTCGTACTCCGAATTTTTCTTTTGTATCCTTTACTGCTTGCTCAATATACAGATTTAATAACATCGGGATGAGGCTACAACCCTGTTTCACACCCTTCCCAACCACTACCTCCCTTTCATGCCACTCTACTTTAATAACTGCCATCTGGTTTCTGTACAAATTGTAAATAGCCTTTCGCTCCGTGTATTTTACCCTTGCCACCTTTAGAATTTGAAAGAGAGTACTCCAGTCAACATTGTTAAAAGCTTTCTCTAAGTCTACAAATGCTAGAAACGTAGGTTTGCCATTTCATAATCTATTTTCTAAGATAAGTCATAGGGTCAGTATTGCCTCACGTGTTCCAACATTTCTGCGGTATCCAAACTGATCTTCGCCGAGGGCGGCCTCTAACGGTTTTTCCATTCGTCTGTAAATAATTCGCGTTAGTATTTTGCAGCTGTCACTTATTAAACTGATAGTTCGGTAATTTTCACATCTGTCAACACCTGTTTTCTTTGGGATTGGAATTATTATATTCTTCTTGAAGTCTGAGGGAATTTCGCCTGTCTCATACATCTTACTCACTAGATGGTAGAGTTTTGTCAGGACTGGATCTCCCAAGGCCGTCAGTAGTTCCAATGGAATGTTGTCTACTCTCGGGGCCTTGTTTCGACTCAGGTCTTTCAGTGCTCTGTCAAACTCTTCACGCAGTATCGTATCTCCCATTTCATCTTCATCTACATCCCCTTCCATTTCCATTATATTGTCCTCAAGTACATCGCCCTTGTATAAACCTTCTTTATACTCCTTCCCCCTTCCTGCCTTCCCTTCTTTGCTTAGAACTGGGTTGCCATCTGAGCTCTTGATATTCATACAAGTGGCTCTCATTTCTCCAAAGGTCTCTTTAATTTTCCTGTAGGCAGTATCATTCTTACCCCTAGTGAGATAAGCCTCTACATCCTTACATTTGTCCTCTAGCCATCCCTGCTTACCCAATTTGCTCTTCCTGTCGATCTCATTTTTGAGACGTCTGTATTCATTTTTGCCTGCTTCACTTACTGCATTTTTGTATTTGCTCCTTTCGTCAATTAAATTCAGTATCTCTTTTGTTACCCAAGCATTTCTACTAGCCCTCGTCTTTTTACCTACTTGATCCTCTGCTGCTTTCACCATTTCATTCCTCAAAGCTACCCATTCTTCTTCTACTGTATTTTTTTCTCCCATTCCTGTCAATTGTTCGCTTATGCTCTCCCTGAAACTCTGTACAACCTCTGGTTCTTTCAGTTTATCCAGGTCCCGTCTCCTTAAATTCCCATCTTTTTGCCGTTTCTTAAAAAATGCACACTATTTTTGTAAAAATGCAGTTTTTATTCGGCATGTGTGAACGTTTGGAAGTGTGTAGATACATCCTTCCCGCTTGTTTTCAAACTTAGTTCAACCTGTTCCCGTGAGTAGCGCCGTCAGAGCATGTCTTCCAGATGGCTGCTACACTTGACGTTCGTCAGAAGGAACGTGCTGTCATAAAATTCCAGTGCTGTGAAAACGAGACAGTAGGACACATCAAAAAGAGGTAGACAAAGGTGTGTGGAGATGCTGCTGTCGATCGCAGTTCAGTTAGTCGGTTGGCAAGCGGGTTACGTGATGAAAGCGGGCACGGCAACATTGAGGATTGTCCTCGCAGAGGCAGGCCTCGTACTGTACACACTCCAGACAATGTGCATCACAGTGATCGAATTGTCACGGGACGTTGGGATCGGGGAATCACGTGTTTGCAGAATACTGGAAGTGTTGGAATTAAAAAAGGTTTGTGCCAGGTGGGTTCCCAGGATGTTGACTGTGCCTCACAAAGAAACAAGAAAAACTGTATGCAGCGAACTTTTGGAACAGTACGAGATTGGTGGAGATGAATTTCTTGGAAGAATTGTGACAGGTGATGAAACATGGGTCCATCATTTTTCACCAGAGACGAAGAGGCAATCAATGGAGTGGCATCATCAAAATTCTCCCTAGAAAAAAATTCAAAACCACACCTTCTGCTGGAAAAGTGATGGCTATGGTGTTTTTCGATTCCGAAGGACTCTTGCTTGTGAACATCATACCAAGTGAAACCACTATAAATTCTGATGCATACGTGACGACACTGAAAAAACTTCAAGCTCGCCTGAGTCGTGTTCGACCACATCGGCAAGAGCACTATGTTTTGCTGTTGCACGACAATGCACGGACAGTCAAAAAACCATGGAAGTGATCACAAAACTGGGATGTAGAACACTAAAACACCCGCCTTACACTCTTGACCTTGCTCCGTGTGACTATCATCTCTTTGGGAAACTGAAAGACTCTCCTCGTGGAACAAGGTTTGAAGATGATGACTCCCTTGTGCACGCTGCCAAACAGTGGCTCCAACAGGTTGGTCCAGAATTTTACCGTGCGGGTATACAGGCGCTGGTTCCAAGACGTCATAAGGCAGTTGAGAGGGATGGAAATTATGTGGAGAAATGAAAATATTGTTGCTAAAGGATGTATCTACACACGGTAAAACTTTCAAACATGTGGAATAAAAGATGGATTTAAAAAAATAGTGTGCATTTCTTTTGGAGTGACCCTTGTACGTGTAGAGCTGGCAGAACTCACTGAATACCTCCTGGTATCATATCGAACCTCCATTTGCTCGGAGTAGTTCAACACATCGACATGGCATGACAGCAAGAAGCACTTCTGAGTTTCCTGCAAAAATGTTGAGACATGTTGTAACTATAGCTGTCCACAATTGTGAAATTGTTGCCAGTACATGAGTTAGTGAGCAAAATGACCTCTCAATTACGTTCCTTAACTGTTGGATGACATTCATGTCGGTCGATCTGGGTGGCCATACCATTCACTCTAACTGTCTAGAAAGTTACCAGCAATTGAGGCCCAGTAACACGGCGCAAAGTTGCTTCGGTTCAAAATGGTTCAAATGGCTCTGAGCACTATGGGACTCTACTGCTGTGGTCATCAGTCCCCTAGAACTTAGAACTACTTAAACCTAACTAACCTAAGGACATCACACACATCCATGCCCGAGGCAGGATTCGAAAAAGTTGTTTTGGGAAATGAGGTCCATGAATGGCTGCAAACGGTCGCCAAGTACCCAAACATAACAATTTCCATTAAATTATCGGTTCGCATGGCCCACAGGATCGAGTACATTCCACGTCAACACACCCCACACCATGATGGAGCCACGAACAACCTGCAGAGTGCGTTGTTGACAACCTGGGTCCATGTGTTTATGACGTCTGCGTTATAGTCGAAACCTACCATCAGCTCTTATCAACTGCAGTCGGGACACATATGACCAGGCCACGGTTTTCCAGTCATCTAGGGTCCAAGCAATTTGGCCACGAACTTAGAAGAGGCGCTGCAGGCGATGTCGTGCTGTTAGCAAAGGCACTCGCGTCGGTCGTCTGCTGCCATAGCCCGTTAAGGCCAAATTACACCGAACTGTCCTAACGGATGCGTGCTGCTTGTCTGTGAGCACTGGCAGCTCTACGCTAACGACGCTGCTCTCGGTCGTGAAGTGAAGGCTGTCGGCCATGCCTGAAATTTGGTATTCCCGGCACACCCTTGACACTGTGGATCTCGGAATACTGAATTGCTTAACGGTTTCCGAAATAGAAAGGCCCATGCATCTATCTCCAACTGCCATTAAGCGTTCAGAGCCCGTTAACTCAAGTCGTGTAACCACAATCACGTCGGAAACCTTTTCACGTAGATCACCAGACTACAAATGACGGCTCCGACGATGCAGTACCCTTTTCTACCTTGTGTACGCAATGCTACCGTCGTCTGTGTATGTGTCTATTGCTATGCTTTGACTTTTGTCACCTCGGTGTGTAGTGTAATGTGGCGGAGCAAGACCCACTAAACTGATGTGACCGATACAGTGTACACTAAGAAGCCTATGCCACACTCTGTTTCGTTACACAAATATCAAACTCATACATCAGTCTATCCACATACGTTAATTTTTATCATTGGCTGCAACGTTATTCCTTTGTCAGATATCTAAAACGTCAATAAATCAGACATGTAGAATTACCTCTGTTTTTTTCTTCGTTCTGGGTAACCAATGAGCATGTCATTTCAGCTGTTCTTTTTTCTGAGCTTTTGCCGCCCAATGCTCCAGCATTCGTTTCTGGTGTTACTGCATTCTCGCTTTGACCCACGCGTCCCCTGTCTTCAGTTTCGGCTTTATCTGAAAAACGTTGAGTGATCGTTGTTTTTCGTTACGGTGTTACACTCCCGGATGGCTTTAGGAGAAATTCCCAGTTCTCATAGATCTTTTTCAACTTCTGTGAACTATGACCATTCGATTTTCTTATCTCTTATTTTGAATATAGGTTAATATTCTTTTAGTTATCCTTCATGGTCTCATTCGTGTCATGTGCGCATAAAAGTTAATATTTTTTAGCATGTTTAACACAGCCTCTTTCATGTCTATCTGCCTGATCCACATAAGTTTTGCAGTTGATTTTAAATCTAATTCCCGATGAATATAGCCTTTAACTTTGTAACATAGATCAGAACTGGATGGCAATGCAATATCAACTCGTTTTCTTAGCTGTCTGATCCGTAGGAGTGAGGCCGAGAATAATAAAAAAAGTAGTTCTGCTTGACATCTCGTCTGCCCTGAAAGACCATGTTTTGCAGCTATTATCGGGTTGCTTTCCAGGCGGTATGTGAGTGGACGAGTATGGTGGAGTAGAGGAGTGTGAGTGGGGGGACTTCATGCGTTTTCGTGAGATATACATAAGAGGAATAAAAGTGGTGCTTGAGCGAGGTGCAGGGAAACTGAAATAACCCTTAAATTAACCGTGTGTCTCTGTTGTAACTCATCAAAATGACTGAAGTCCATTGAAAAATTTCGCAAATGTAACAATAAACAGAAAATAATTTTTAAATAAATATGAATTTTTAATATACCAGTTTCTTTTAATTTGAGTAAAAAGTACAAAATAATTTTTTTAACCCTATAAGAATCCCTATCAGCCATACAGATAGTTCTAAAAATTTGTGATTTTTCAATTGCTATGAAAATACTTGTGTGGTTTAAAACGAGAAATGTGGGGCCAATGTAATACATGATTGATGCATGAGTAGGGCATCTTCTACTCTCCTGCTGGGGATAGACATACGGTGGTGGCACTCTAAAGAGATTCTAATCTTTCCCACTGTTATAGTGATCTCAAAAAGATTTATTTTAATGCTAAAATTTCTCTTTTCGTTATAAACAATTTTTAATGCAGTATATGCTGCAGCTGCAACGGCCTTGCCGCAGTGGATACACCGGTTCTCGTGAGATCACTGAAGTTAACCGCTGTTGGGCATAGCCGGCACTTGGATGAATGACCATCCAGCCGCCATGTGCTGTTGCTTTTTTCGGGGTGCACTCATCCTTGCGATGCCAATTGAGGAGCTACTCGACCGAATAGTAGCGGCTTCGGTCAAGAATACCATCATACCGACTAGGAAAGCAGTGTGCTGACCCACGCCCCTCCTAACCGCATCCTCCTCTGAGGATGATACGGCGGTCGGATGGTCCCGTCAGGCCACTCGTGGCCTGAAGACAGAGTACTATAGTACTATATGCTGCAGCGGAAGTTTCCTATGACAGGGGACTAAACAAATAAGGCCCACATTTTTATCGCGTGAACACAAACAAGTGTATGTATCGTCAAAACCACATTTGCAGGCACATTACACATAATGCCCGAGACTCTTGTGGCGCGCACAACCCGGCGTGCCAAGAATTTGGAAGCAGTAACAGGATGGCCACAAAAGGAATAGCAGGGAAATGATACTTGGCAAATATAGGGTGTTCAAAAGTGTAACATATTTCTAGTGGAGGCAGTGTTAGAATTAGAAAAAATAAATCATGTAATCATATGTCCAGAAACCAAAACCTGTTGCGATATGGGTCAATCTGTCCTCTCTGTCTACTCACGAAGAATGCTGCATGCGATTACCACTCATCCCTACACATGATTCAGCAGTTCTTCGTAGTGAATCACGCACTCCTTCAATACTCCTGGCTCCATTCCGCTTGCGTCACGAGCGTTACTCACATGTCCCTGCAGCGTCTTCACATTGCCTATGGGTCGGGCGTACACCAGTGCCTTTAAATGTGCCCATAGCTAGAAATACACTCCTGGAAATTGAAATAAGAACACCGTGAATTCATTGTCCCAGGAAGGGGAAACTTTATTGACACATTCCTGGGGTCAGATACATCACATAATCACACTGACAGAACCACAGGCACATAGACACAGGCAACAGAGCATGCACAATGTCGGCACTAGTACAGTGTATATCCACCTTTCGCAGCAATGCAGGCTGCTATTCTCCCATGGAGACGATCGTAGAGATGCTGGATGTAGTCCTGTGGAACGGCTTGCCATGCCATTTCCACCTGGCGCCTCAGTTGGACCAGCGTTCGTGCTGGACGTGCAGACCGCGTGAGACGACGCTTCATCCAGTCCCAAACATGCTCAATGGGGGACAGATCCGGAGATCTTGCTGGCCAGGGTAGTTGACTTACACCTTCTAGAGCACGTTGGGTGGCACGGGATACATGCGGACGTGCATTGTCCTGTTGGAACAGCAAGTTCCCTTGCCGGTCTAGGAATGGTAGAACGATGGGTTCGATGACGGTTTGGATGTACCGTGCACTATTCAGTGTCTCCTCGACGATCACAAGAGGTGTACGGCCAGTGTAAGAGATCGCTCCCCACACCATTATGCCGGGTGTTGGCCCTGTGTGCCTCGGTCGTATGCAGTCCTGAGTGTGGCGCTCACCTGCACGGCGCCAAACACGCGTACGACTATCATTGGCACCAAGCCAGAAGCGACTCTCATCGCTGAAGACGACACGTCTCCATTCGTCCCTCCATTCACGCCTGTCGCGACACCACTGGAGGCGGGCTGCACGATGTTGGGGCGTGAGCGGAAGACGGCCTAACGGTGTGCGGGACCGTAGCCCAGCTTCATGGAGACGGTTGCGAATGGTCCTCGCCGATACCCCAGGAGCTACAGTGTCCCTAATTTGCTGGGAAGTGGCGGTGCGGTCCCCTACGGCACTGTGTAGGATCCTACGGTCTTGGCGTGCATCCGTGCGTCGCTGCGGTCCGGTCCCAGGTCGACGGGCACGTGCACCTTCCGCCGACCACTGGCGACAACATCGATGTACTGTGGAGACCTCACGCCCCACGTGTTGAGCAACTCGGCGGTACGTCCACCCGGCCTCCCGCATGCCCACTATACGCCCTCGCTCAAAGTCCGTCAACTGCACATACGGTTCACGTCCACGCTGTCGCGGCATGCTACCAGTGTTAAAGAGTGCGATGGAGCTCCGTATGCCACGGCAAACTGGCTGACACTGACGGCGTCGGTGCACAAATGCTGCGCAGCTAGCGCCATTCGACGGCCAACACCGCGGTTCCTGGTGTGTCCGCAGTGCCGTGCGTGTGATCATTGCTTGTACAGCCCTCTCGCAGTGTCCGGAGCAAGTATGGTGGGTCTGACACACCGGTGTCAACGTGTTCTTTTTTCCATTTCCAGGAGTGTATATTTAATAGGAACGAACCCCATTGCTCACGCTAGTAAAATCGGGAACCTTACAGTGAAATCCTGAAGAGTCTTACCCCAAAATAATTATGAGCCAGTCATGAACTAAATGCCGGCCGGAGTGGCCGAGCGGTTCTAGGCACTACAGCCTGGAGCCGCGCGACCGCTACGGTCGCAGGTTCGAATCCTGCCTCGGTCATGGGTGTGTGTGATGTCTTTAGGTTAGTTAGGTATAAGTAGTTCTAAGTTCCAGGGGACTCATGACCTCAGCAGTTAAGTCCCATAGTGCTCAGAGCCATTTGAACCATGAACTCAATCATAAGCCCATATAGTTAGGGATCTTGAAAGACAGTGCAGAAAATGCTTTCATTCACCCTCCTTCTTTGATTGCCTGCCGCCTTTTATTGCGTTATCGGTTGTGCTTAGTTGTTAAGTTCAAAATTTATCTAATTAATTGAATGAATACATATTCGGGCCGCCTCCCACCCCCATTTATTATCTACAAGAAGGAGTGAATCAGAGACGACAGTACGAGTGTTAGCCACTACAAAAACTTTAATTCGCATCGTCAGGCAACGATTGCATATACTACTCGATGAACAATAAAGTCATATCAGTCGAATTCTTTCCACGCAGAAGTAAAAACAACAATAACGGTATGTTTTCACGTTCTCTACACCTACATCTACATTTATACTCCGCAAGCCACCCAACGGTGTGTGGCGGAGGGCACTTTACGTGCCACTGTCATTACCTCCCTTTACTGTTCCACTCGCGTATGGTTCGCGGGAAGAACGACTGCCGGAAAGCCTCCGTGCGGGCTCGAATCTCTCTAATTTTACATTCGCGATCTCTTCGGGAGATATAAGTAGGGGGAAGCAATATATCCGATACCTCATCCAGAAACGCACCGTCTCGAAACCTGGACAGCAAGCTACACCGCGATGCAGAGCGCCTCTCTCGCAGAGTCTGCCACTTGAGTTTGGCTCTGACCACTATGGGACTTAACATCTGTGGTCATCAGTCCCCTAGAACTTAAAACTACCTAAAGCTAACTAAGCTAAGGACATCACACACATCCGTGTCCGAGGCAGGATTCGAACCTGCGACAGTTGCGGTCGCGCGATTCCAAATTGTAGTGCTTAGAACCGCTCGGCCACCCGGGCCGGCCCACTTGAGTCTGCTAAACATCTCCGTAACGCAATCATGCTTACCACATAACCCTTTGACGAAACGCGCCTTTCATCTTTACATCTTCTCTATCTCCTCTGTCAACCCGACCTGGTACGGATCCCACACTGATGAGGAATACTCAAGTATAGGCCGAACGAGAGAATCCTCTGAGACTGATTGGAACAATGCGCGGTAAAGGCATTTATGCTGTCTGGCTGTCACATGGGAGCTCTTGTATCAACAGTGGCTGATCATTGATGTGCCGTGTACCCAGAGTATTTTCCAGTCCTTTGCACAGAGTACCGTTTCTAGCTAGCAAGGCTCTCGGCTTTTCACCAGATCGGTGAGACCAGCGTGGGTAATTTTTAGGCTGGCTAGCTTTATATGAACTGCAGTGCGTGAGTGCTGTACCTAGGAGAGGCAGTAAGCGGCAGCACTCGGTGCCTGGTGTCGGCGTTTGGGTGTCGGGGGCGGCGTCGGGGGCCCCGAGGAGGCGGAGGCGGCGGCAGGTGCTCGGCATACTTGTGCTGGCCCCACCCACGCAATCAGGCGGCAAGCAGCACGCACGGGGCACGCAGCACGCACCTCACTGCATGGCCGCCGCGGATACTCGCTGCTCCGCACACTGGTCCCTCGGCCGCAACGAGACCCAGCGTCTTTCCTGAACCGGTTGCAGTCGGGAGTCAATGGGATACTGTGTGCACTGCCTGAGCAGACGACTCCAGTTTGGTGCACCACCCCAAAACACATTTTGGGGATCATACCATACAGGCTAGAGTTTGATGCGATTTTGTCATATGGTGACATGATGGAGGCCGTGGCTGTCGTTTGAAGACAAATGTTGATGGTGTTACGACAGCAACCAGCCACAAATTTAATTTCAGTTCCTTTATTCAAAGGCTTCCGTTACCGGTTTCTAATCGTAGTGATTCATTCTCAGACGGTTTACATGCTTTCTTTATAACATGTGGAGTGTTTTTTACATATTAATTGTCCTAAAATATAAATAATACAAAATTTTAAACACGCCACACACAGAATGAGATTTTCCCTCTGCAGCGGAGTGTGCGCTGATATGAAACTTCCTGGCAGATTAAAACTGTGTGCCCGACCGAGACTCAAACTCGGGACCTTTGCCTTTCGCGGGCAAGTGTTCTACCATCTGAGCTACCGAAGCACGACTCACTCCCGGTCTCGCAGCTTTACTTCTGCCACTATCTCGTCTCCTACCTTTCAAACTTTACAGAAGCTCTCCTGCGAACCTTGCAGAACTAGCACTCCTGAAAGAAAGTATACTGCGGAGACATGGCTTAGCCACAGCCTGGGGGATGTTTCCAGAATGAGACTTTCTCTCTGCAGCGGAGTGTGCGCTGATATGAAACTTCCTGGCAGATTAAAACTGTGTGCTGGACCGAGACTCGAACTCAGGACCTTTGGCTTTCGCGGGCAAGTGCTCTACCATCTGAGCTACCCAAGCACGACTCACGCGTGGTCTCACAGCTTTACTTCTGCCATTACAGAAGCTCTCCTGCGAACCTTGCAGAACTAACACTCCTGAAAGAAAGGATACTGCGGAGACATGGCTTAGCCACAGCCTGGGAGATGTTTCCAGAATGAGATTTTCACTCCGCAGCGGAGTGTGCGCTGATATGAAACTTCCTGGCAGATTAAAACTGTGTGCCCGTCTCCGCAGTATCCTTTCTTTCAGGAGTGCTAGTTCTGCATGGTTCGCAGGAGAGCTTCTGTAAAGTTTGGAAGGTAGGAGACGAGATACTGGCAAAAGTGAAGCAGTGAGACGGGGCATGAGTCGTGCTTCAATAGCTCAGATGGTACTGCCGACATGGTAACTCAGCGTGTTCGGTCAGAGAGTTAGCTGCCCTCTGTAATAAAAAAACTGAGTTAATGGATCAACAACGAACTGAAACGGGTGTCTTGCGACGTTCGCGCTGACCAGATGAAACGAACGAAAACGAACAAAACAAAGATTACAAAAAAAAAAAAAAAAAAGAAAAGCTGGTAGAGCACTTGCCCGCGAAAAGCAAACGTCCCGAGTTCGAATCTCGGTCGGGCACACAGTTTTAATCTGCTAGGAAGTTTCACGCCACACACAGATGGTTGCGTTACAGATTTTCGTTGCTTGTGACTTACGTGAAACTTCGGTTTCGAGTGTTTGTTTTCATAAAAGTCGTCCAGCAGATGTAAATGCATTCCCACTGCATTCTTATTGTTGCACACGTAAATTGTTCTCACTGAACACTTAAAAAAAATTCAATGTCTCTGTACTAGTGTAAAAGGCATTACAGTTGTGTAAATGAATATATGATCCTTTTCAAACATAGGGCATCATAGTCAAATATTACGATATATCATAGCATCTGCGATACTCATATGTTTGTAAGCTCTTTGTATGTATCAAAACATTTGGTGCGTGGTAGAAATCATCTCAGTGACAAATCTTAAGGGTTCAGTGGAACAATGTACGTGTGCAACAATAAGAATGCAGTGGGAATGCATTTACATCTGCTGGACGAATTTTGTGAAAACAAACACTCGAAGCCGACGTTTCACATGCAACGAAGATCTGTAACGCAACCATATGTGTGTGGCGTGTTTATAATTATGTATTAATTATGGCTTAGGACAATTAATATGTAAAAAACACACCACATGTTATAAAGAAAGCATGTAAACCGTCTGAGGATGAATCACAACGGTTCGAACCGGTAACGGTAGCCTTTGAATAAAGGAACTGAAAGTAAATTTGTGGCTGGTTGCTGTCCTAACACCATCAAAGGCTAGTGTTTACTTCACTTCAAGCTAGAACTATGAAAATTTCAAAAAATCGATTTTTGTTGACTTAAAATGTAAGGGGGGTAACGTTAAGCGTGCAATGGAAATCCCATTGTTAAATGCTGAGAAGAGAGCGGATAGGCGGAAGGAGTACTTTGAAGGCCTCTGTAAGAGGACGACTTGTCTCTTGTCGAGATGGAAAAAGAACAGCAGTTGACAGGCAAAATACAGACGATCCAGTACTAGAGTCAGCATTTAAATGAGCTTTGGAAGACTTAGGACCAAATAAGGTAGAAGGGATCGATAACATTCCATCGGAATTTCTAAAATCACTGGGCGAACTGAAAAAAGAAACAGACTATTCTCGTTGGCGTGTAGAATGTATTATACTCGCTAGATAACACGAGAGTTTCGGAGAAGCATCATCCACACAATTCCGAAGACCGCAGGACCTGACAAGAGCGGGTTTTGCCGCACAATCAGCTTAAAATTTCATGCATCCAAGTTGCTGACACGATTAGTAGTAGCAGTAGTAGTACCTTTATTCATCTATAGATCACTTTTTACAAGGGTATGGGACATGTCAAAATATTTAAAAGCTCAGACCAATTTAAAATAAGCTAATTCTATACACACACATTTACAGACTTCTAGTTTGAGAAAATCATTAGATTTGCTCCTGGTATACAACACTTTTTTTTACAAATAACTTATTAAATAATGTAATGCCACACTGTTCACCCGTATCTCACTATCAGTCACTGCACACACTATACACAAATTGTTTCATAACACTTGACTCACCACACACAAACAAGCGCACACTGGTCATCTGTGGGCCATTTTCTGAACCACAGCTTCCCGTTTGCTATCCTGAAAAACTGAGTCAGCGTCTCTCTGTAATGAGTGAGATGTTGAGCTCAGAAAGAGGAAGAGGTGTTAGTATTGTGAAACACATAGCTTGGTGGTAAGTTTTTCTGGAAAAGGAAAAAAGAAGGAAAAACACGTAGTGTGAAGGTGTTATGTGAAAAGTTGGCTGTTTTATAATCATTATTATTATTTATGTGTATAACACTTCTTTACCAAATCCCTACTCTGTTTTATCTAAGTAATCCTGTAAGTAGGCTGTTTAGGTTTTTATGTTGGTAACGTTACGTAGCGCTCTGTATGAAAATCACTGACAGTAGTGCCGTGTGCAGTCTGTGGTTGGCTGGACTCATTATTGGAATATTCGCTTGTGTAGTGTCGGGCAGTTGGATGTGAACAGCGTGTAGCGTTGGGCAGTTGGAGGTGAGCCGCCAGCAGTGGTGGATGTGGAGAGAGAGGTGCCAGAGTTTTGAGCGGACGATCTGGACACGTGGCAGTCAGAAAAAGGAAAATTGTTTATATTGTGACTTTTGAACGCTATTATGGTAAATACATTGTTTGTTCTGTATCAAAATCTTTCATTTGCTAAGTATGCCTATCAGTAGTTAGTGCCCTCAAGAGTTAGAATCTTTTATTTAGCTGGCAGTACTGGCGCTCGGTGTATTGCAGTAGTTCGAGTAACGAAGATTTTTGTGACGTAAGTGATTCATGAAAGGTATAGGTTATTGTTAGTCAGGGTATAACATTTCAGCTCCTCAACACGAAATTATAACGTTCCACTTCAATTTGTTTGCACTTATAGCGATCCCAGCTTCCTCAACCAAATTATAACATTTCATTAGGAGGTGTCTGCTTCGTGCAAAAGGTCTTGAGTTCATATTGACGACAACAAGTAATTCTTCATTACAGACGTTTATTTACAAACAGAACTGACAGACTTCACAGACTCAACAACTGACTCTCAGAGCTAACCGCACTGCATCCGAACTGGCAACTGACAACTCCTAGGTGTATTAATATCTTTCCAAACAATGAGAGTCTTTAACAATGTTTTGCTTACAATACGATAGCAATTCACGACTCAAAACTAAATTAGACATTACAGAATTTTAGTACAGATTAAAGCAAGTAAAAGGATCAGTACATATAAATTCTTACAAGCATAATTTCCAAATAGATTTTATAACATTTTTCTACCAGCTTCTGGATAACCTTCACCAGATTTGTACCGATGTTTCCAGAAATATCTTGACATTTGATTCTGGATATTTCTTGAGTGATTTAAAACAACTATTTATATGTAAAATGATTTAAATCGTGTTTCAAAACGTAAATAAATCTTTTTAGCAATATTTCTTGATACAAATCGTCTTTCGAAATTAGGTTATGAAACAGTTTTCACAAGTTTTCGTATTTTTGCGATCATAATATAGAATTTCTCCATAGAAAGTTCCAGAAGTGTGCATTAAACGTTCATTTACAGACTTTCCCTTTAGCTGGTGAGTTTTTAAAAGTATCTTGTCCATATTGTACGAAATAATTTAGCTCAAAACTGATAATTTATACAATTAATCAGAGCTACAGCAAACAGTGAGTCTTTCTTTTACAAAATGAAATATAATTAGAAAATTGAATGAAAATAGGTTACTAACACTAATATATATTTACATTAATTCTATTTTTGTTCTTTCTGTGCAAAATGTCCTAATATTGAAACAGTACAATATTTAAACATCAGCAAAGTTTCCCTTTACATTTTGCATATCTGTATCGACATCCCCTAAAAGTCTACAGTATCGAATACTTCAATATGTCCCAATATGTCCTGTAATGTTACAAGGGCCATTCTTTTGTAGGGATTACTGGAAGTCAGACTGCGTTGCGCTACAAAAATAATGTGTGTCAGTTTAGTGATGATCAGATTAGGTAAAGAGAGCTGTCTGAGAACGTTCAGTTTTGCTCAGCTGTTTGAAAATCAAATAACGTAAGAGGTTTTCCAGCACTGTAATTCAATTTTTTTTCGTAAGGGTACGTTACAATCCTCCAGTGTATAAAATATGCTGCCATTCACGAACAGCATTCCTGGAGGTGTTTCCCAACAGGATAACGCTCACCCACATACCGATGTTCTAACCCGACACGGTCTACAGAGTGTCGATGTATTGCCATGACCTGGTCGATCACCAAATCCTTCTCCATTCGCGCACATATGGGACATCATCGAACGACAACTCCAGCGTCATCACCTGAACTGCACCCCACAAACTGCCATCCGGCACCCGTATAACGAAATGCATGCACGTTTGCATGCTCGTGTGCAACATTCTGGCGGTTACACTCTTTATTAATGTGCCAGCGTTTCGCATTTGCAACGGCTTATCTCGCACTTACATTAACCTGTGATCTTACAATGTTAATCATTTAAATATGGCTGACCGTTGTGGCCTAGCGGTTCTAGGCGCTTCAGTCCGGAACCGCGCTGATGCTACGATCGCAGGTACGAATCCTGCTTCGGACATAGATGTGTGTGATGTTCTTAGGTTAGTTAGCTTTAAGTAGTTCTAAGTCTATGGAACTGATGACCTCAGGTGTTAAGTCCCATAGTGATTAGAGCAATTTGAACGATTTGAACTTAAATACGTTAACTAGACAAATGTATTCCCGAAATTTCATTACTCTATATTAATTATTTTTCGGTGTTGCGTTTTTTCCCTTCAGTGTATGTCGTATACCGGAAAAATATTCCAGCCATTATGTACATTGTTCTCGATCATCACCCTTGACACTTGCCGTCTTTATGAGTGTACTTCTAGATTTATAGTAATTTCTACTATCGTTGCTGAAAGAGAAAACTAAGGGTACCTATCGGAAACAGCATCTCAAGGAAACAGGGACGTTTGGGCTCTCTTTATGAAGTGTTTGGAAGCTTACTCATGGTGTGACTGTTTGTTACAGCAGATATGAGGCACACATTATTCGTAACGAACTTTTTTTTGTCTTTTCATCGCACTCAAGGTCGAAGATAGGCCATACCATTCCCGATATCTTTGTGCGCGGGAAGATTGCTGAATAAGTATACTGTGCCCACCAACCTTACATATACATTCACTTCATGTAATGCAGTTATGTTTTAAACATATTGTCTGTGAATTAGTACGTGCTACTTATTTCCATTACAGATTTGTTGCATCTGGTTGACATCTGTGGAATGTACCGATGACATGGTTTCTACTAGACTGTATCAAGTTAAGCAAAGTGGTCAGTAATAGCACTGACGCAGTATCACAAAGCCAAGCGTTATAACAGGATATTCTAGGGGTGTTGAAGCTAAGACCCCAAAGTCTGGTACTGCCTCCAGCAACTTTAGTATGTTCTCTTACAAGATGACGCATATTGGAGAACCGTCGATGTATTTCACAGCGAAACATATTCCTCTTCATGAAAGTCCAGTTAGCATGCTACTTTTTCAATTGTAAATCTAACTGACGATACTACGAATTATTTACTAAAAAGGAGACGTTTCACCGAAAGGCAGAAGCGCTGCGTCGTAGATAGGTACACAAAAGGTACAGCGCTTGGCTAGCCTTAGGAATGGGCTTCCTTTTTCAAGCTGGTAGGAAAAACATGCACGCAAACACACACACACAGTCATTCAAATGTAGGGAGAGAAGCGTGTGCATGTTTTATGTATCTAGCTTGAAAAAGGATGTACATTCCGAAAGCTACCTGAGCTGTACCTTTTGTTTGTGTACTACCGACGACACACCGATTTGCCTTTCGGTGAATCGTCTCTTTTATTGCTAAATATTTCGACACTGTTGGTTCAACAGTCACCGTTCAGTTTCTAAGTGGGATGTTGTGCTTCCAACAGCGTTTTTCTGTGTTGTTAGTTGCGGTACAGATTTCCGCTTATCCTGCTTCACAGGAAGGGAAAGCCTGAACAAAGCATAAGAGTTAAATACCTTGTCGTCAACTAGTGGTTTCACAGCTTTTAATAAATTTTTTACAAAGAGAGGGATGAACATAATTTTTGGACTATAAGGACAATTTTTTTTGTAATAGTCTTTTATCGACTCATAATACCCTGAATAACAGAAAAGGTGTCTTTGTGTAGAGAAACAAAGTAGCAGTGATATATGAGGAGCTGAAATGTTTTACGTCTTGCTGCAATGCGGTGAGACAGAATGGCCAACAAAAGCACAAGAGCATGTCACTGGTTTTTACCTAAACACTCCACTTTCTCGGAAACTGAATGGTCTCTGGACTTCCAGTGAGCATTGCCACACTTTGTTTGGGCACAGTGTCAGCGGAAACGGTGCCTGTCATAAGTGCCGCGGGGAAAGCTATCATTAGCGTAACATCCGTCAACAGAAGTGGAAAGTGTCGTTTGCAAAATCGGACACTTCCTCAATAACACGACGCGGCCATCTAGTCGTGTCCTAGTGTCTCGGAACCACTTCCAGAATACTTGGAGTAAATAAGCGGGACGAGAGGCAGTGAGATTAAGTTCCATGATGTGAGACACACTATTTAAATCTCAGAAATAAAATAGAGCGCGCGTGTACAGGTTGGGAGATCATATTTTAGTGGGATTTCTAGTTTGGTACCAACAATCTTGACTTACGCCACTTCCTTTTTCATGCAAGAAAATTTCCAATCAGTTGATACGATCTACTTTTTTCTCGTTTCCTGATAGAATAAATTCATCATAGAATGCGTGGTCGATAACATATCATGAAGAAGCACGCCATCTCAGGAAACTATCGCCCCTCGACACAATAAGAAACATATTACCGGAATGTTCGTACTCAGGTGCTTGATTTGCTTGTGGTTTAGTTCATCAGAAACAAAAACAACTTGAAGTACATCCCGACGAATGTGGCAGGGTCGGTTAAGCCATCAGTGAGGTATCGAGCAGAGTCAGTCTTCTTTGACAGAACCATTGTCAGTAGGAAAAAAAGCTGAGCCGATTTACGGCTGACAGACAAATCTTCCAACTGGTATAATGGATGCTAATCCTCAATGAACGTGGACATTATGTCAAATACAACATAGCAGCTGTCACCATGATAGAACAATATTCTTCTGGGAAGCATTAATTATACGCAGCTGGAGAAAGTATGATGAAGCAATGAGAACATTGACAAACATATAAAAATGTAAAACTCTATTAATAACTTAATAAAAGATACTAATATCCCACAATAATATTCATTAATTTGTTATGAACGGCTTTCGGCTTCTTAGGACATCGTCAGATAACTTAATATTGAAGAGATAGTCCACACAACGTCAGCGAAAATTCGTAGCTTTACAGAGAATGTTGTACAAATATATGTGACATTTTATGACTTATAAGTTTACTGACGACGGCCTAAGAAGCAGAAAGCCAGTTCATAACGAACTAATACATATTATTGTGGAATATTAATACTTTGTATTCTCGTTATTAGTATGTCTGTGTTGCACCAAGAGTCGACGAAATATCCCATAAATATTACGAAGAACTCTGTTTACAGCCAGAAATTTGCGAACTCATTAGGTACAACTTGTGGCGTAGCTGTGAAGTAGAGAATTTCGCGAGCCTTACTATAGAGTAGTGTTCTAGTGTCAGGGGTTAACAGTGATTCGATCTGAAACAGGGAGAGAGATACGGATTTAACGAGATAAGTAGAAGCGGAACAAATATCGGATAACTGTGGAAAATGATTTCGATCGAGTCCTTTTCAAAGAACTGTGAAATTTTAAAAAATAACGAAAAATTAAATAGAAAGTTTATGGCCAGATGGGACTTAAGGCCTGTCCCTCCCCATTGCGGGACCAGTGCTCTTCCAAAGGATCAACTCTCTCGGTCTAAAGAAGAAACAACAAAACTTCGAGTTGTGGTGCTGCAAATGTAATCAGCCAATCTACTGAACACAAGAAGGCTACTGAGATGATCAGACAACAATTCAGTGACAGTGGCTTCGCTACCATTTGGGTAAATTTTGCCACTGTCCCCAACATATACACATTGATTCCGTAACGTTGTTACAAATTTTCAAGGTTGATGGAGAGACGTAAGTGTATCAGTATGAGAGAAGAACCCTGGTCCGGAAACGAAGGAGTCGGAAATTGTAGGCGCAAATTACTCTTATACCTCTGACAGTGGAATGCATAGTACATCGATACAGTCTAGGTTAATGTTAGGTAACAGTCAGAGGTGATATTATGGACCAAACTGAGAAAAATATGTCGAATAAACATGGGCTCTATAATGCATACCTTCAGAGCTACAAAGATTTGTTCATCTTTGTTACCGTAAAACACATCCCTTTTACTGCAAGCTCTTTGGTTTCCTAATTTTTGGAGGAGAGCGATAGTAAGGACCAAAACAAGAAAAAAATGTCCACTAAATAAGAACTCTAAAATGCGTGGGCACTTGCTCTCAATATGAGAGGTGTGTTTCACAGTAGAGGATATCAACAAGCCATACTACCTCCTCCAAAAATATGGAAACCAAAGGGCTTGCAGTAAAAGAGATGTGTTTTACAATATCGAAGATGAACATGTGCTCGTAGCTCGTAAGGTATACATTTTAGAGTTCATGTTTAGTAGTAACTTTTTCCTTGTTTTAGTCCGTAGTATTACCTATCAAAGTTGCATAACCTACGTTCTTAACAGCAACGGTACCGGCACATGCATTCCACTGTCAAAGATATCAGAAGGGTTATCGCTTATGACTTTTGACTCATTCGTTTCCGGACCAGGGTCCTTTATCTCATATTAATACATTCCTCTTTGTCCATCATCCCTGACAATTAACATCATAACGGAATCATTCTATACTTTAAGCAGTGGGCGTAACGAAAGGGTAACGTCGATTACGGCTCACGCGGAGACTTTTTCTCTCGATCACGAATGAAAAGGGAACTGGTAACATGAAATAGGACTTCACAAGTGGTGACTTCGCAAACTTTACACTGTCAGACACCTGTAGTGAAGTACCACTTAATAAGTATGTAAATGTAGCGTAGCTTGCTTTTCATTCATCCCACGGTAGTTCCTGTAGAGAAATATCAATAATAAGGGCCATGTTAAAGCCACAGCCAGTCACTGTCTTTTTACATTTTATCTGTCTCTAAATGTTTTGCAGTAAGAGCAGAAATTTTTGATTACAAATAGTCAACCTGAAGTTGCCTTCCGTCTGTTCCTGTCAACATGATGTTGATAATCACAGAACTTCAATGTTGAAAATATTTGCAAACGTCATCAAATACGTACTTTCAAACAAGATGTAGCGGGATGGAGAGAAATTTGGGGCTCGTCACGGGTTGTTCATTTTCCATCACTCATATTACACAATCATACATAACATGGTTGTAATTTAGAAAGTACACTGCTGTTTCTGCCGCTGCCAAACCATTCTATCACAGTAAGAAAGACATTTGTACTTTCTGCATCTGTAATTCTTTACTTCTCAGTTTTACGGGGACGCAATCTAAACAGGACATTGCAAACGCCGGCCGCGGTTGTCTCGCGGTTCTAGGCGCGCAGTCCGGAACCGTGCGACTGCTACGGTCGCAGGTTCGAATCCTGCCTCGGGCATGGATGTGTGTGATGTCCTTAGGTTAGTTAGGTTTAAGTAGTTCTAAGTTCTAGGGGACTGATGACCACAGCTGTTAAGTCCCATAGTGCTCCGAGCCATTTGAACCATTTGAACATTGCAAGCGGCCTTCCATGCAGAAACCATCTTTCACTCATTTATAAATAAAAACGCCTGCATATAAAATTTATTTTGTCATTAATGCACAATGAAATAAACTTAAATTATACTTTTAAAAATAAAGAAATTCATGATGCTATTTTGTGTAAAACTGACATGGTGATACGGTGGCTGTGTACAATTAATGTAGGTTAATTCTTACAAAGAAGAAAACAGCAACCATCCACTATAGTGATATAGTGGCTGGTTGCTGTTTTCTTCTTTGTAAGAATTACCCTACATTAAAGAAATTCATAGCAGAAAGTAACTTACAGTTAATATTTACAGCTCCAAATTTGTACTTCTTTTTCGACGCCACATTAGAACTATTAAGAAGGCATATAGTTTTTTTAGATCACTGTTGGCATCCACATGTAACACGTTAAAGATGTAGAGATTTTCTGTCTTGTTATTGAAAAATGTTCCTGTAATGCAACTAAAAGCTGTGATTATCCAAACCAGTTTACTCATTAAGAATGTTAAGGGGTGCATTTAGGGAGAGTAAATGGGTAAAATTCACCATCCATACTTCCAGTACACAAATTATGAGCTTATCACCCACGATTTTTGCTGTATGCATAATACTAAAATACTCAACGGCGAAATACTGTGCGTCTGTCTGACTTAATAGTACACATGTGAAAAACATAGATGTACAACTTAACGAATCCATGTGCATTATTAGTAGGCCAATACAGTTTTCTGCCACATTCTGGTTGCCTATGTTGCTTTCCCCTCCTAATATCATACGGGAGAATGCCAGAAGATTGTTGATAAGCCCGACCTTCCAATATTGTACGACATATTCCCTGTGGAGCGAAAAATATTAACATCAAGAAACCCCATTCAATGGAAGCGCTGTTCTCCACAATGTCTGAAGCTACCCAGCATCCTGGAAAACCCTCTGGATCCGATCAACCTCGGATAGTTTGGACATTACTGAACCGCAACCGAAAGAGCCATGGATGATGTGCAGACTCTCCACAAGTGGGGAAAATCCTTATCACTTTCTTGTTACTATAGTGTGGAACGACAGATAAATGCTCATGAATCAACAAGTTTCGCTCGTTCTAACAATGGACCTTTCGAAGATTTTCTGTCATCGACGAGTGGCGAGATAAACTATACAAAAGACCTTGATATCTATTACCTTTAGCTATTGTCGTTGGTGTTACATTATGCTGGAGACCTGTGTTGCAATGTTGATATGTAGTTGTGTAGTAATCTTTAAATAAATATTTATACATACCTATTCTTGTGATTAAAAATCTCTGAATGTAAGCCATACGATAAATAAATAAATAATATTTGGAATAATGCAATTTTTTTACATGTGATACTTACACATTCAAAACAGTCGGTACCATATGTTTTACGTGAATTTCACCTACGAAAAATCGGTGGCTATCGATGTCGAAATAAGTGGAGTGAGAGCTCTAACGTATCATCAGATGAGAAGAAACGCACAGTTTGGTAGGAGAGATGAGTCATTCTACATAACATTTTATTCTAGAAAAAAATATGGTGTTAACTGTTTCGAATCTTTAAGTACATGTGTAAAAGCAAAACTGATTATTCCAGGGAGAAAAATTTCCACTGAAAATGTCTTCAATATAAAAGGCGAAACGAGTCAGGGACGTAAATAAATAACTATATTACAGAAGAAAAATCTGTTTGAATTGATAAAACGAAGGTTCTTACACTTGTACGAAATACTGCCACACCAACAAAATACAGGAGAGTGCTATAGTCTCTGGACACGTATACAGAGATAATTTAATTTGGGAAGCAAATTAAAGATCATAGTAAAGAAATAAAAGCTTTAAATGTAAAGGTAGGCTTGCGCGGCCTTTATCACAGTCAATAAAATTGTTCTGGGTTTGAGGCCTCATTGCCAACAATAAAATTTCGACGTTTCGGCGACTGTTGCAAGGCACATTCCTCAGGGTTCAACATGGTCTACACTCTGAGGAAGGCGTCTTGCAACAATTGCCGAAACGTCGGAATTTTATGGCTGACAATGCAGGCTCAAACCCAGAAGAATTTTATTGACCGACAAAAGCTTTAAGATTTGTCGATGAGATTGTAATTCTGTCAGAAACGGGACAGGATTTGGAAGAACAACTGAGCGAAATGTTGCTTGAAAAGAGACTATAAGACTATAGAATTACAACGATGGTACTGGAGTGGAACTGAATTAAATCAGGTGGTGCTGAAGGCATTATATTAGAAAATGAGGAACTAGAAGTAGTAGATGAGTTTTGCTATTTAGGCAGCAAAATAACTTCTGATGGTCGAAGCAGAGGATATAAAACGCAGATTAGCAATCGCAAGAAAATCATTTCATGAAAAAGAAGCACTTGTTAATATCTAACACAAAATTAACTGTTTGGAAATCTTTTCAAGTGGTATTTGTCTGGAGTGTAGCCTGGTGCGGAAGTGAAACGCAGACGATGAACAATTTAGACAAGAAGAGAATAGGCGCTTTTTAAATGACGTGCTATAGAAGAATGCTGAAGATTAAATGGGTGGATTGAATAACAAAAGAAGCGTCACTGAATCGAAGTGGGTAGAAAAGAAATTTGTGGTACAACTTGAGTAAAAGAAGGAATCTGTTGATAGTACACGTCCTAAGGCATCAAAGAATTGTCTGTTTGGTAATGGAAGGAAACATTTAGGGGGAGGCAAAATTGTGGATGGAGTCCAAGGCTTGAATATAGTAAGCTTACTCAAGTGGATGTAGGTTGCAGTACTTATGCAGAGATGTAGGGGCTTGCATGGGATTCGTTAGCATGGAGAGCTGCATCAACCAAGTCATCAGACAGAAGAACATAAAAACAACAAAAACTAAATTGCGACACAATTGTCGCTGACAGCAAAATGTGAAACGGGGCATTAAACAGAGCGAGACTCAGTTGTGGTGCGTCGGACGTGAATGTGTCCGGGGGCTCTCGGTAGCGACTGTACCTCACCGTTCCTCTCCTCTCTTTGCCTCTCGCGCCCTCTCCTCACCGTAAGGCACGCACCTTGCACCCAGGAATGTGGCCACCTTGCTCTTCTTTGGAGGCAGCTCACAAGTACCTCCACCGAGACGCACAAGCATAGGGAAAATCATCCTGCGTGCACATGATGAAAAGTCTCACTGTATAGTGCTTAAAACAAAAAAAGTTTGAACGATTATAACTGAGTATACGATTAGCAAGTACATCTCGACAATACTTGAGGCCTGTGCGGATAAAAGAAATGCTTAAGGCTTTTCAGAGGCTGCTACAAGTTACAAATTTTAGTTGATTTACTTAAATTATTTAATAAAGCAACATGTTTCGAAGAATAAACCTGATCTTGATGCTACAATCGGATTACTAAAACATTTAACAAAATTACACATAAATATGAAAGCCGTTTTTTACAATCTTGGCATGAGCTGGTGCCGTCTTTGTTCACACGAACAGTCTTCCAAGTGCTATAACTATATATTGCCATTCTTGCCTGAAGAAGAGGTTTATACCTCGAAACATGTTGCCTCATTAAATAAATTAAGTAAATCAATAACAATTTGCGACTGGTAAGGTCCTCTGAAAAACCTTTTCATATTTCTGAAACAGTCACGGGAGATTAACGATCGATACGGCTTTAAAAAGAATTGCTACCCTCAGGCGTGAGTTCCTCGTCCATAAGTCTTCTAACTGTGTCGGCGGATATTAACATTTTGTAAATCATTGGGATCCTTTCAGTGTGCCGAAGGTCTGACGGTGTGCTTGCATCTGGCCTAAATTCTCATTCGCTGACGTATCACTTTTTACTTTACATTTCATTGACTAAGAACATAGAGGCCGGTCGTGAGCACATTTTAATGTAATATGCCCTGCCATATTCTTCTTAGGTTTTATAAGTTCCAATTTTCCGTCTTAATTAATGAAACAGACTGAATTAGTTTTTCTGTGGAGCACTTACGCAACATTGGAAAGTCAAATGACATCGTTACATGTTGTGATGTATTGTATACTTTCAGGTGTTTGTAATACAGTACGTTTATGAAAAATGCTTTAATTCAGCATAAAATTAAATCATATTTACGAACCACACTTCTGATTGTAATAAACGCTGCAATGTGTACTATTAAATATGTTTAAGAGAAATATTATGACATTCACTGATTTTATACCGTGCACTGTTTATGTCGTGCACTGTGGGATATGAGGGTTCCTGCAAGAGTTCAACAAACCCTTTCGGCAGCTGAGGGTTTCAGTTAATTATCATTTATTCTAGAGAAGCTGCACGGTCATCGATGGTATCTGTTCTTTTGAGAACAGTTACTATCTTCATACAAACGTACATTGACTTCGTGGTGCAGGCTGGAGATGGCGAAATCGAGGAGTCGGCAGTTAGCCGTCTTTGGATAGCGGCGGATAGGCTTGAGTTCTCTCGGCCGTAGTTTGGTTTTAATGTGGTCATCAGTTCGGAAGTCAAGGCTTACTGAGCCTTCGTGATCAAAGAGGTTACTTTTCAGGTTCGGAAATCCTACGGCGCATTCGGAAGTGTGTTTCCGAGCGCAGCCGTCGCATTCTGCATAGCCAGTTCCCTATTTTTCTCGGAGAATGTTGAGGATTGCTGAGTGTAGGCCTGTTTCGTAAAAAGAAACCTCAGAACAGAACGAGGAGACATTACGCAGCGGAACATAGTGTTGGGTAAAAGTAACGGATTTGGCTATTGATGTCAATAAATTTCGTTTGTTCCCGTGCAGATTGGAGTGCAGTGTTTTCGAACGACAATTTTTACTATTGACATGAATCTGTAACCCTGCTTTTTATTGTTGTGATTGTTGGCAGGAGTTACCACTGTAGCTACCAGTTTTTAACATTGCAGTGCTCTGAACACGGAATCTTTTCGTGACAGTGGTTAGATAACTACGGGGCTTTTAATACTGGCTTTGCAGTTTTTGTTGTTGTTGTTATTCAAATGGTTCAAATGGCTCTGAGCACTATGGGGCTTAACATCTGTGGTCATCAGTCCCCTAGAACTTAGAACTACTTAAACCTAACTAACCTAAGGACATCACACACATCCACGCCCAAGGCAGGATTCGAACCTGCGACCGTAGCAGTCGCGCGGTTCCGGACTGCGCGCCTAGAACCGCTAGACCACCGCGGCCGGCTGTTGTTGTTTTTATTGTTGAGATTTTCAGTCTGAAGTGTGGCAACTCTCCAAGCTACTCTGTTCTCTCATGTCCGAATACCTACGTAGCCTATATCTTTTGGACCTGCTTATGTGTTCATCTGTTGGTCCTCCTCTATAACTTACGCCTCACCCTAGTCCATATACTCCCCTCCAGTACTAAGCTGGTGATCCCTTTATGTCTCAGAATGAACCTACCAACATTTCCAAAGCTTTTGTTCTTTTCTTATCTGTACTGTTTATCGTTCACATCTTCTGGAGTACTCCTGCACGGTATGGGGTCCGTATAAATTAGGACTGACGGAGGACATCGAAAAAATTCAAAGAAGAGCAGCTCGATTTGTATCATCGCTAAATGGGGGAGAGAGTGTCACGAACATGAGAAGTGTTAGTTTGGGTGGTAACTATTAAAGCGAAGGTGTTTTTCGTTGGGGCGAGATCTCTTCACAAAATTTCTGTCATCAACATTCTCCTCTGAAAGTGAAGATACTTTATTGCCGCCTAAATAGAGGGGAAGAAACGACCTCAAAATAATATAAGAGACCTCAGAGATTATACAGAACGATTTAAATGTTGGTTTCTCCCACGCGCTGTTAGAGAGTGGAACGGTACAGAAACTGTGTGAAAGTGGTTCGATGAATCCTCTGCCAAGCACTTAAGTGTGAGTCGTCGAGTAGTCATTTAGATGTAGATGCGGATGAATGCATGTGCAAGAGCTCTCGCGAACCTTGTTCCAAAGACAATTTGCTTGCAAAGATCTTCCCACGCCCTCCTCCCGTTTCTGTTGCAGAAACGCTGGCTCTGGCCTCTGGAGACTGCAAGTTATGGACAGCCCTGGCAGAAGCGAGGCGTTAACTGTTCGTCTGGCGAAATTAGCCGCCGTGGAGCGGAGACGACCGTCCCCTTATTCGCACGGTAGTTTACAGCTCGGCTGCCGGCCAGGTTATGCGTCCTTAACTGTTCTGCTCCCGCGCTTGTAGCATAATCTGTCGGAAGACACGCATAGCAAATTACGCTTATTGTCATACTGAATTACTTTCGTTGATACTGAGTTTAACTTGGAAAAGTTATGGGACTATTATCTACAGAATAACAAGGGCTAACGTCGACCATTCAGCTATCGGAGAATTTGCAGTAGGTCCGTAACAGCAAGTAAAGTGCAGGTCATTCAGATGCAACACCATGGAGACGGCACGCAACGAACGTCAGATTGGCGTGAAGTGTACTACACGCTAGTCCATCTCCATAGGTGAGCAGTCAGCACGGATGGGGACTATCATGCGGAAGACCTCGGTTCGATTCCCGGTACTGCCATGGAGTTCTCCTCCGTGGAAGGACTGGAACAGGATTCCCTAAGCCTCGTGATGCCATTGGAGGAGCTACTTCCCCGAGTAGCAGTAGCATCAGGCTACTGATAAGAGCCGGAATTGCGGTGTACTGACCCCAAAACCTTCCATACCGATACCTATGACGCCATTGGCGTAGGATGACTCAGCAATCGGTCGGTACCTATGGGTGCACCAGAGCCTGCTGACAGGTGTTGACGTTTTTACATACTACGCTACTGGCCATTAAAATTGCTACACCAAGAACAAATGCAGATAATAAATGGGTATTCATTGGACAAATATATTATAGTAGAACTGACATGTGATCGCATTTTCACGCGATTTGGATGCATAGATCCTGAGAAATCAGTGCCCAGAACAACCACCTCTGGCCGTAATAACGGCCTTGATACGCCTGGGCATTGCATCAAACAGAGCTAGGATGGCTTGTACAGGTACAGCTGTCCATGCGGCTTCAACACGATACCACAGTTCATCAAGAGTAGTGACTGGCGTATTGTGACAAGCCAGTTGCTCAGCCACCATTGAACAAACCTTTTCAGTTGGTGAGACATCTGGAGAACGTGCTAGCCAGGGCAGCAGTCGAACATTTTCTGTATCCAGGAAGGCCCCTACAGGACCTGCAACATGTGGTCGTGTCATTATCCAGCTGAAATGTAGGGTTTCGCAGGGATCGAATGAAGGGTACAGCCTCGGGTAGTAACACATTTGAAATTTAACGTCCACTGTTCAAAGTGCCGTCAATGTAAACAAGAGCTGACCGAGTCGTGTAATCAATGGCACCCCATAACATCACGTCGGGTGATATGTCAGTATGGCGATGACGAATACACGCTTCCAATGTGCGATGTTGCCAAACACGGATGTGACCATCATGATGCTGTAAACAGAACCTGGATTCATCCAAAAAATGACTTTTTGCCATTCGTGCACCCGGGTTCGTCGTTGAGTACACCATCACAGGCGCTCCTGTCTGTGATCCAGCGTCAAGGGTAACCGCAGCTACGGTCTCCGAGCTGATAGTCTATGCTGCTGCAAACGTCGTCGAACTGTTCGTGCAGATGGTTGTTGTCTTGCAAACGTCCCCATCTGTTGACTCAGGGATCGAGACATGTCTTCACGATCCGTTACAGCCGTGCGGATAAGATGTCTGTCATCTCGATTGCTAGTGATACGAGGCCGTTGGGATCCAGCACGGCGTTCCGTATTACCCTCCTGAACCCACCGATTCCATATTCTGCTAACAGTCATTGGATCTCGACCAACGCGAGTAACAATCTCGCGTTACGGTAAACCGCAATCGCGATAGGCTACAACCGACCTTTATCAAAGTCGGAAACGTGATGGTGCGCATTTCTACTCCTCTCACGAGGCATCACAACAACGTTTCACCAGGCAACGCCGGTCACCGGACTGCTGTTTGTGTATGAGAAATCGGTTGGAAACTTTCCTCATGTCAGCACGCTGTAGGTGTCGCCACCGACGGCAACCTTTTGTGAATGCTCTAAAATGTTATTTATTTGCATATCACAGCATCTTCTTCTTGTCGGTTAAATTTCGGATCTGTAGCACATCTCCGTGGTGTAGCAATTTTAATGGCCAGTGGTGTACATGCTTGGGTATGCAAAGTACCAGTGTTTGAGGCCACCACACTTGGTAGGTAGGAATAAGACGATTTTCGTTCCATACGTAAGGAAGCATAGCGCAGAGCATTTCTCAGTCAGCAATTGTCTTTGAATGTTTTTCGATTGGAGATCATGTTATGCCTCATGTAAGAATGAAGAACACCTGCCAGTACGTGTCGGAATTCGACACCGACACGAATCTGGCCAAATGGGACTGCTGTTTATCGTTTCGTGACACTGCTGCTCGCCCCGGGTGGGACCGCACGACTCCCTAGTGAATATAGAATCGATGGGTTCAGGAGGCCCGTATTCAGTGTCATGCTGGATCTCAAAGGCTCCAAGCCACTACCGCCCGACTGGACAGACGAACTTCTCCCTCAGCTGTACAGGATCGTACAGCTCCATAACCTAAGTTCAGGATACGGACTTGTTTGCAATAACACAAGTATCCAAACGTACAGCGCGATGACGACCAGTGTTACGGCTTACCTTGAAGCGGCAGCAGAGAGAGGCCAGCCGGCAGTGGTGCTCCCCATGACAACCCTGGACACAGCTGTGGCGACGCACCGTCTTTCCACGCAACTCCTGCTTCTGCTTGAAGCACCTCGATGGACTTATTATACCTGTATAGAGGCCCAGAGGAGAACAAACGTTGCTAGACTGGACTCGTCAACGTCGTATGGACTGAGCTCCTGACGTAACGGTATAGGCGGCTGTTGTGTGCTGAACACAACCAAATCTGGTTCGCAGAGCGGATCATTTCTCAGCAAGCGTAACATTTCTGACAATGCTGGTGGCTATGCCGCATCTTCTGGATGTCAGCGACGTTACTGACATTATCTTTCAGCAAAATAACAGAAGACCAGTTGTTGTTAGTGCTGTCCTGACCTACCTTGCCACAGAGATGTGGATCTAGCCATCACGTTCACCAGAACGCTCACCCACAGAAAATATCTGACAATGTGTTGCTGTGAGACATTGTCAGCCACTAGGTCTGAGAAATGAGAGTTAAAGCAGCTTGGAATGATACGACAGTGTTCTAACCCAAGCTTGTTTCCACTCTTCTTACAGCCGTACCAGAGCCATTGTTGCGGCGATAGGTGACAGCTCCGTGTAGTAAACATCCGACCTGTACACCCAGGTGTCAACTACATATTTAACCACGTATTCTTCTTACTTTACTACATTGCCAGAAAATAAATCAACACCTTCAAAGACTAGGTCTTTGCCGGCCGGAGTGGCCGTGCGGTTCTAGGCGCTACAGTCTGGAGCCGAGCGACCGCTACGGTCGCAGGTTCGAATCCTGCCTCGGGCATGGATGTGTGTGATGTCCTTAGGTTAGTTAGGTTTAATTAGTTCTAAGTTCTAGTCGACTGATGACCTCAGAAGATAAGTCGCATCGTGCTCAGAGCCATTTGAACCATTTTTGAACTAGGTCTTTTATTGACAAGTGAGGTGACAGGTAGTTCATCATTGTAGAAATACATGAGAGCAAACTGAAACTAAATGAAACACACATGTCGCAGTAAAGGGAGCCCGAACAGTCGCACAGGCGTGTATTCTCGCCAGCAGACGATCTTAAAGTTGCCGAATAGCATTTTGCGATAGATTGTCCCACGCATTTTGCGACTTTTGTTACACTTCGGCAGTGATTTCTGCAGGCCCTGAAGAACCAGTAACTTCCCGGTTCATCATGTCCCATTCGTGCTACCGAGCGAGGTGGCGCAGTGGCTGGCACACTGGGCTCGCATTCGGGAGAACGACAGTTCAATCCCGTGTCCGGCCATCCTGATTTAGGTTTTCCGTGATTTCCCTAAATCGCTCCAGGCAAATGCCGGGATGGATCCTTCGAAAGGGCACGGCCGACTTCCTTTCCTGATCCGATGAGACCGATGACCTCGCTGTCTGGTCTCCTGCCCCAAAACAACCCCCAACCCATCCGTGCTCAACTGGCAAGAGATCTGGTGATGTCGCTGGCCATGGCAGACGTGTGTCGAGAAGAGCACGTTGCATCCGAGCAGCTGTATGTGGACGTGCATTGTCTTGCTGAATAATCACTCGCCTTCGCGTCGGAGAAATGGTAGTAGCACTAAGATAATAGTTTGTGCAGTGTAGCAGGCACTGGTCACTTTATCCCGCAGAAACGTGAAATGTGGTGGCCTGCCACATCATGAAGCCTGAGCCGGGACCTGTGTGTTGTTGGTGAAGGCATTGGAATAGACAGCTCTTCAACTCTACTCCACAGACGTGCACGTCCATGACTCGCGCACACACAGAACCTACTTGAAGACAACAGAGCATCATTCCACTCTCTAGTCAGTTCTTTCGCCACCCCTGCATGGTGGCGTTGCGGTGTCAGAGGCAGCATTGCCAGAGGCACACGTTATGGGGCTATTGTCCACCTGCAAGCGGACGGTTCCCTGTGGTCCCTGCATGTGCAACATGTACCCCGATTTCGTCCCTGATTGATATTCGGTCGGCCCCTGCTGCTTGTACAATGAGTCTATCTTGATTTGTGCCTTTACTAAGGCCTGCTCTACCTGTGTGGGAATTTTCTACAAACCACTGTTGAAAACAGCGACGTGCAACAGATAAACTGTGCCCAATACTTGCAGCAGTCCGCCAATACGCCCTTCCGCCTTCCCAAACACCCCACAACGCCACCCCGTTCAAATGGCTAAAGCTGTTGAACAGCAGTACATACCCGTAGGTGGGAATGGTTGCATCCTACACTGAATGTTGCACACACTGTTCACCTCTAAACTCAGCACAATCACTGCTTGCAGAGACAAGACAGAGGATGCAGCGACAGGCATCCTGAGTGACATCTGGTCGCCGATGATCGCGACAAATGAATCACTAAAACTGTAACCCCTCAATACACACTCATTATAGACTAGTACCGTTGAACACAATCCTTGAGGGTGCTGAATTTTCACCCGACAGTGGATACACACACAGTAAGTGACATTTCGTTGTTTTCTTTTCTTCTTGATGTTGCACTTCTAATGGTTAGCGGTGTGTTTTGGAATAGCGGTTTGTCAGTAGACACCACTTTCCTTTGGAAATTTCCGTTTTAGCAGGACACAAGAGAGTCACTGAATTGCAGCTTTCTTTACCATGACACGAACTAGCGTTTGATTGTTGCGCACGTGCCATTAACTTGTCACTTCGAAAGAGTTTTCGACCCATATGAAACTCCATTCGCCGAAGGCGTTAAAAAAAAAAAAAAAAAAAAAAAAACCGTCAGGAAAAGGTAGGCGTCATACGGTCTTGTGTAACATTTATCTTTGTGTAGGGGAGGTTCATAGTCGTATAAAAATGTTAATAATACGTCATTCTCTCCTTTGATTGCTACATTTACCTTATTTATTTAAATAATACCACGCAGCATTTTATTTATGTGTCACCGTCACAGGGTCCACCTCCAGTGCCTATGTTTATAACATTTCTGGCATCCTTCGGATAAATAATAGCAAACCACTGTATTTATGCAATTGATGGGGAGTTGCTATCATGCCATAAATAAGTGCAACAATTTGCTGTTATGAATTCTAAGAATACCAGAAATGCTATATCCACAGTCAATGGAGATGGGACACGTAAAGACAATACATAATACATTGATATTTTTGAATTTCAAAGACGGCGTCGATGTTTAGGGAAATTTCTAGCCTCTTTGGTTCTAAGAAATGTTGCAGCTTGTCGAATGACGGCCAGTGCTGTACTATGATTCTACCATTCTGATTTCACACCCCCGCAATTATAATCGCCACCTACATTTTGAGCGTTCTGACAATTCGCGATTTCTTTAGTTGTTTAGGTCTTGACTCACTTGGCAGTCTTTCACTGCAAAGTTCCGAATCTAAGTTCAGGACTTCATACTGTCTCGACCATAAGGCAGCAAAAGATCACAACTACATAGTCTGATACGCGTTATCTCTCTTTCAAATGGTTCAAATGGCTCTGAGCACTATGGGACTCAACTGCTGTGGTCATTAGTCCCCTAGAACTTAGAACTACTTAAATCTAACTAACCTAAGGACATCACAACATCCATGCCCGAACCGAGCGAGGTAGCGCAGTGGTTAGCACACTGGACTCGCATTCGGGAGGACGACGGTTCAATCCCGTCTCCGGCCATCCTGATTTAGGTTTTCCGTGATTTCCCTAAATCGCTTCAGGCAAATGCCGGGATGGTTCCTTTGAAAGGGCACGGCCGATTTCTTTCCCAATCCTTCCCTCACCCGAGCTTGCGCTCCGTCTCTAATGACCTCGTTGTCGACGGGACGTTAAACACTAATGTCCTCCTCCTCCTCCATGCCCGAGGCAGGATTCGAACCTGCGACCGCAGCAGTCGCACGGTTCCGGACTGCGCGCCTAGAACCGCGAGACCACCGCGGCCGGCTGTCTCTCTTTACTGGAGATAGGGAACAAAAGAAGTGTAAATCATTCCGCAATGCAATTGCTCAATTAGCGTTAACAAGTATAATTTTTCCACACTTGTATGTTCTGTGATCTATATCGTAGTGATTTGTCGTTTTGGAGGAGTTCATCGTTGAAATTCAATCTCTGAGGTGATTGTGGTTCACGATCGAACTAAATGGCGCATCCTAGAAGTTGCAGACACCACGCCAAAATCTCTAAAGCTATGGAGAGTATTTAACAGGATTGTGTTGTCGTCAGGCACTGACAACAACTTACTGTGGATCGATGTTGCTGAGTCGCTTCAGATTCGAAGAACAGTTCAGTCCCTGCGCGGTGCAGCAGAAAATTACAGCCTCCATCAGCAGTGGTGGCTTACCTGAAACAAGAGGAAATAAGCGTAAGTATAGGTTAAGCGGAAAAGGAGAAATGCTTCTACCTACTAAATCGTATGTGTTTGCCATTACAGAGCTGCATTGGGCGATGCATTATTTTCCGGTAATTTCCGAAGTGCGTAACTGGAGCACTCTTTTCAGTGTTCTGTTATTTCACAGTAAAATCTTGGAATGATTTAAGAAAGAAATAGCATTTACTCCATGACATACGATAATTCAGTACGTAAACCTCCTACAGGAAGGAAGACAGTGGTCAAAATAGAAAGGATACAAAACCTAGACTGGCTATGGTAAGGAAATGGTTTCTGAATAGGAGAAATTTGTTAATATCTATGTACGGAAGTGAACCATGGACGACAAATAATTTAGACAGGAAGAGAATAGAAGCTTTCGAAATGTGGTGCTACAGAAGAATGCTGAAGGTTAGATGAGTAGATCACGTAACTAATTAGGGGGTACTGAATAGAATTGGGGAGAAGAGGAGTTTGAGGCACAACTTGACTAGAAGAAGGGATCGGTTGGTAGGACAGGTTCCGAGGCATCAAGGTACCACCAGTTTGGTATTGGAGGGTAAAAATCGTAGAGGGAAACTAAGAGATGAATACACTAAGCAGATTCAGAAGGATGTAGGTTGCAGTATTTACTCGGAGATGAAGAAGCTTCCACAGGATAGAGTAGTACGGAGAGCTGCATCAAACCAGTCTCAGGACTTAAGACCACAACAACAACCACGTCAAGCTGCTGTCACATAGAGGTGAGACGGTAGAATAATGAACACCAAAAAATAAAGTAAGGCAACAAAATATTAAAACATACATGTGAGAAGAAACAACGTAACGGATCAGCAATAACGTCGAAAAAGGTTTTGTTACAGAAAATTCGTCGTCCTTTTAACCATTAGTCAGGGTTAAATTAGTAAGCCTTTGAAGTTCTTCATGTGAATCAGAAAGGTATCCTTTACGAATGCAAGAAATTGCTCTTTCCTTAAGTTGTATTTCATGTGTAAACTGGTAGTCAGCACAGAAGACTTCTCTAGTTTTACTCTTAGGGAAAGACAGTATGGCTATGCGGTCCAAATCTTTTGGATTTTTAATGTTCGTCATTTGTTCGAATAAAATTCTCGAGCTTTTGACATCTGTCTCCGTCATTGCCATCAGAAGCAAGACTACCGCCTGTCTGGTGAGTAACGAAAGTGTTCTTCGACGGTGACATAAAAAACTATCATGTGAACGTTAACGATAAACTTATTCAAGAAGTAAACAAATGCACATAGCTCGGAACTAACATTAACAACCAACAGGATATTCGCAAGAAATTAAATGTCAGTACTGAGAAAGCAAAGAGTCACGTTAAAATGACTAAAATGTTCAAGAGACATCGTCTCTCAATCGAAACAAGATTTCTATGTTACTACCTATTTCCAAACCTTTTCTATGGAACTGAGACCTGGACTTTGACTGACACGATGGACAAACGCCTTGAAATATTTGAGGTGTGGATGTGTAGAAGAATGATAAAGTGATGTGGACGGATAAAATTACTAACAATGACCATCTCCGCAAAATGAAGAAAGTAAAAGAAGTCCTAGACACAGTAAAATGTAGAAAACTACTGTAACTCGGACATGTAAAGAGGAATGTAAACAGGTATAAACTGTTGCAGAACATTCTTCAAGGAGAGATGGTTCAAAATGGCTCTGAACACTATGGGACTTAAATTCTGAGGTCATCAGTCCCCTAGAAGTTATAACTACTTAAACCTAACTAACCTAAGGACCTCACACACATCCATGCCCGAGGCAGAATTCGAACCTTCGACCGTAGCGGTCGTACGGTTTCAGACTGAAGCGCCTAGAACCGCTCGGCCACTGTGGCCGGCTCAGGGAAAGATACCTAGTGCAAGACCACGAGGAGGAAAAAGCACTTCATTGCTCAGAAACGTAAGGGCATGATCGCCACACACGAGTGACAAAATTTATCGAGTAAGCAAACGTAATGTAGCTATGATAGTCACCAACATCTGTAGCGGACAGCCACTAGAAGAGAACAAGAACAAGAACAAGAACAAACAAGAACAAAATGACTGTAGGTGATCGTCGTCCGAAAGAATCTTCACTCTATGTACGAAAGTGTCCAAGACTGCTTCTTTTGCGTACAGGATTTAAAAGTAAACTACTGTGTTCCGTATCTAATGACATTAAGTCTCCTGGTGCCAACATACGTACGAAGTGGGACGAGTCTTCACTAAGCATACACGAGAAGTAGGTGTGTATATGGATGCAGCAGGTCTCCAAAATTAAAATGAAACTGTTACGTGATTATCACGAAACACTGTTCGTTTACATTTTGCGCTAAGGTCAGAACTTTAATACTACACAAGTTTGTCCTGTTTTTACACATTCCTTGATTAGCAACGGCAATAGTGAATTATTCTTGTTGCTAAGGATACAATTCGAAATATATCAAAGGTTGCAATGTTAGTAAGACGCGTTTTGTGTGTTTAAAAATACTGAAATGCCGAGTGATAAAGATTCAGTACTGTAGGACTACATCTTGTTACTAGATGATCATATACAGGATGTTTCAGAAATGATGATCAATAATTCACATTTGGAAAGTACAGGACAAAAGTAGCTAAAAAGCTCCAGTAAAAATGGGTTAGGAATTCAACCCTTGCCGAGGTACCGCATTAATTCGATTTGGGAACCAACTGCAAACGCCCCTGCATAACGTGGTATTTACGTTAATATCTCAAGGTTTGGGATCGACTATTTGTTTATTTACAATTGCGCAGCTACTTCCCTTTCTCTCTCCGTGGACTGTGCCGCGCCGGCCTCACAATCAGCTACGAACGTGAAAGCACCATCGAAGATGGTACGCTGACATGCACTTCATGTATGGCAAAGCGAACAGTAGTGCCCTAGAGGCTGCACGATTGTTATGAAGAAGCTTTTCCTATTCGCAGGGCCGGCCGTAGTGGCCGAGCGGTTATAGGCGCTTCAGTCTGGAAACATGCGACCGCTACCGCCGCAGGTTCGAATCCTGCCTCGGGCATGGATGTGTGTCATGTCCTTCGTTTAGTAAGGTTTAAGTAGTTCTCAGTTCTAGGGGACTGATGACCTCAGATGTTAAGTCCCATAGTGCTCAGAGCCATTTGAATCTATCCGCAGGCAGCCTGACAGGCTTACATTTAGCCGGTTACATCAGCTACTTAGAGAAACCAGGAGTTTCGCACACCGCGTACAAGAAGGTCGAGTCAAATCCATAATACCCAATGTTGAGGAAATGGTGTTACTCATTGCACACGAACGTCCGAATACTTCAACAAGGAGGATTGCTAGCCAAGTGCGTGTCGTGACTCATAGCAATGTGTGGCGGATTTTACATCGGCAAGTAGTCTATCCGTATTATCTCTAGTGAGTGAAAGCCCTCAACAATGCAGACTTCCCTCCTAGAGAGAATTTCTGATGGGAGCAACAACAGCGTGCCCTGAATCACCTGTTTCTAAGCAGTATTCTGTACACGGATGAGGTTGGATTTACTCGTGACGATACTTTTAGCCACCAAAACTGTCGCATTTCGGCCGATGTCAACAGCGTTATTCGTTGAATGTCTGGCAGGAGGGCTCGGAGACCGCATAACTGTACCACGCTTCCTAGCACCCAGAGACAAACCGGACAGCGGTATATGCGGTTTATGCGGACTGTACTTCTAGGTGTACATGATGATGTCCCACTGAACCAACGCCTGAAAATGTGGTTCATGCATGACGGTGCTCCAGTACATTTTCATTTACGAGTTCGCCGGCTTCTAACTCGGATTTATAGTCGACACTGGATAGGCAGGCCTGTACAATGGCCTCCATAGTCTCCGGATTTAAATTCGGAGTCATGTCAAAAGCCTGTGATACGCTACCGAGGCCAACTCTCTTGAGGAATTAAGCTCGAGGTTTGAAGCAGCCTTGTAGCATTTACAGAATTCCCCAGGACTGCCTGAGAGGATTCGCAACTCATTTCAGAGAGGAGTTCATTGTTGCATTCAGACGCATGGACAACATTTCGAACACCTACTTTAACGTTTAGAGATGCCATGTGTTCCTAGACACAGATGAACCACAACAGAAAATCTGTTGTGTCTCGCCAGCGGTTGATTGACAGCTAGTCTGACGAATCTGAACATATTTCGAGCAATTTTAATCGGCACATGTGATTTATACGTGACAGTGTAGGCATTTTCTTCGGATTACAGAGATATCCAAGACGCTACGCTTATTTTTAAGGCAGTCATGCTACTGCGCTTCCAGAACCTACGACGGGAGAGTAATTATGTGAGATGAATATTTAAGTTCCCCTAAAGATGAACTAAGATAAAAAGGTTGTACTAAGATGTACGAACAGAAGAAACAAGTCCTTAAAAATATTTCAGAGTGTAATAAATGGCAAATTTGCTGCATATCAAAGTTTAAAATTCAAAATTATTCATGATACTTTCACTTCGGCGTTCTAGGAACAATTTTCGCAAAGCCGCCGCAGCATATTTTATGAAAAACTACACTCGGTAGTTTGATAAAGTACAGCACAGAACCTAAAATATAGTAGAGGTTGAAAATATCTCTTCAGTTGTAAGGGTCTTTTTATTTAAGACACGACCTGTTTCAGAGTCTTGTATGCCCATCATCAGGTGTTATAATTTTGTGCTGTGATCCCGAGCGCTGGTGATACACCGCGTCCTGTACTCGTCCACCGCAGCGCTCGGGGCAACAGCACAAAGTTTTAACGCTTGATGACGGGCATATAAGAGTCAAAAACCGGCCGTGTTTTAGATAAAAATAACCTTAAAACTGCAGCAGTATTTTCAACCTTTGCTCTAATGCTCAGTTGGTGATGTTCCTCCGACAGGATTGTTTGTGCTAAAAAAATGTGGTGGCTATTCCTTCTTTTCCAGTAACATAAAAAGTAGCGACGTCTAGGTGAGACACTTTTCGCAAACAAGAGAAATACCCGTACTTTCTCTCTTCAAAGATTTAATCCAGGTTAATTCCAGATGTTGTTGTTGTTGTTGTTGTCTTCAGTCCAGAGACTGGTTTGATGCAGCTCTAAATGCTAGTCCATCCTGTGCAAGTTTCTTCATCTCCCAGTACCTACTGCAACCTACATCCTTCTGAAACTGCTTAATGTATTCATCTCTTGGTCTCCTTATACGATTTTTGCCCTCCACGCTGTCGTCCAGTACTAAATTGGTGATCTCTTGACGCCTCAGAACATGTCCTACCAACCGATTTCTTCTTCTAGTCAAGTTGTGCCACAAACTTCTCCCCAATCCTGTTCAATACTTCCTCATTAGTTACGTGATCTACCCATCTAATCTTCAGCATTCTTCTGTAGCACCATATTTCGAAAGTTTCTATTCTCTTCTTGTCCAAACTATTTATCGTCCATGTTTCACTTCCGTACATGACTACACTCCATACAAATCCTTTGAGAAACGACTTCCTGGAACTTAAATCTGTACTCGATGATAGCCAATTTTCCTTCTTCAGAAACGCTTTCCTTGCCATTGCCAGTCTACATTTTATATCCTCTCTACTTCGACCATCATCACTTATTTTGCTTCCCAAACAGCAAAACTCCTTTACTACTTTCAGCGTCTCATTTCCTAATCTAATTCCCTCAGCATCACCCGACTTAATTCGACTACACTCCAATATCCTCGTTTTGCTTCTGGTGATGTTCATCTTATACCCTCCTTTCAAGACACTGTCCATTCAGTTCAACTGCTCTTCCAAGTCCTTTGCTGTCTCTGACAGAATTACGATGTCATCGGCGAACCTCGAAGATTCTATTTCTTTTCCATGGATTTTAATACCTACTCAGAATTTTTCTTTTGTTTCGTTTACTGCTTGCTCACTGTACAGATTGAATAACATCGGGGATAGGCTACAACCCTGTCTCAATCCCTTCCCAACCACTGCTTCCCTTTTCATGTACCTCGACTCTCATAACTGCCATCTGGTTTCTGTACAAACTGTAAATAGCCTTTCGCTCCCTGTGTTTTACCTCTGTCACCTTCAGAATTTGAAAGATGTCGAGTGCAAATTTTTAAGATGCCTAATAATCGCTTGTAGAAAATGAATGATTCTTTCGTGTGGGATCTGTCTGTATTAGCGATATAATGACGTTCAAAACATGCACAGGTATAATGGGGCAAACCATACACCGCACCTTGGACGCGAGCTTCTAAAGACGATATACGTCGGCGATTAAAAATTCTGTTAGTGATTCTGGATGCGCACTCCATACCGCTGTTCTCAGTCGCCTGCTCTCCACACGACCCGAAGGCTCGGCTGCCTCTGATCAGGCTCACCGTGCCGGCAATTAGGCGCATCGGATCATCAGTATGCAGGTTCGTGTCGCACTGTGCATACTTCAAGAGGCGCGGGTCCGTGCTCGTGATTCGAGGGAGGGTCGAGCGGTGGCCATTACGTTCGCCGCTGCACGGAGCTGACCCTGTAATCGAGAAATTATAATCGGTGACGGCAGAGACAGCAGCTGTGGCGAGTGTAATGTAGGGTCCATTGTGCGCAACGTGTGTCCGTGCCGCGGCTTCCTGAAATATAACTCGGCTCGCAGAACGGTCGCTCGCAACATCCCCGCCTTTCCTTTCCCGGCAGTAATTCAGATAGGTCCGTTGATGCTACCATTAGCATCGTGGAAGCTGAAGGTTAAGGCGAATTTCGAATTAAACAGTTCCGGTAATGATGTGTCAAAGTTTCAGTGTGTGTTGGTGCGAGAGGAGGGGGCCGAAGGGTTGGGGGTTAAAGTTAACTCGTATAGTTTCAAGGCGCTCTCACAAGTCCAAAAAGCATGACTAGCTTTTGCAGTGCCGAAGGATGAATGAAAACGGTCTGCAGTTTCTCACAAACACATAAAGTGTGGCCAAAATAGAACTGGCTCGGAAAATGTTTACAATAAGACTGACGCGGTGACTGAAACCTTGTTACACTGACAGGCTTAACCAGGCCTCGTATGAAGAAATTAAAAATGGGAGGATTTTTGAATTTGACCGTGTGTTACCTGCGTGTGCGCAAGAGAAGTTTGATAGGACCGTCATCATTCTCTACATACATAAATGTACTGATGGACACGTTGAACATCAGTATACGACTGTTGGCAGATGACGATGTCGTATACGGGAACCTGTCGTGGTTGAGTGACTGTAGGATGATACAACACGACTTGACAAAATGTTCAGTTGGTGTGATGAATGACAGCTTGCTCTAAACGTAAGTTAACGAAGATGAGTAGGAACCACCCCGTAATGTTCGAACTCAGCATTAGTGGTGTACTACTTAATCCAGTCACGCCAATTAAATATCTAGCTGTAACATTGCAAAGCGGTATGAAATGGAACGAGCGATACTAGGGAAAGCAAATGATCGACTTTAATTTACCGGGAGACTTTTGGGAAAGTGTAGCTCATCTATAAAGCAGAACAGTAGTGCGATCCATTGTTGAGTCGTGTTTGGGATCGCAACCATATCAGAATAAAGGGAGGCGTCGAAGCAATTTAGAGGCGAGCCTCAAGATTTGTTACCGGTGGATTCGACCAACACGCGGGTATCACGGGTTGCTTCGTGAACTCAAATGGGAATCTCCAAAGAAAGATGACGTCCTTTTGGCTAAATACTATTGGTTGATTGGTTGGTTGGCTGATTAGTTGGTCGGTTGATTTGGGGGAGGGGACCAAACAGCGAGGTCATCGGTCCCATAGGATTAGGGAAGGATGGGAAAGGAAGTCGGCCGTGTCTTTTCAAAGGAACCATTCTGGCTTTTGCCTGAAGTGATTTAGGAAATCACGGAAAACCTGAATCAGAATGGCTGGACGTGGATTTGAAGCGTTGTCCTCCCGAATGCGAGTCCAGTGTGCTAACCACTGCGCCGCCTCGCTCGGTAAATATTATTGAGAAAAGTTAGAGAACCGGCATTTGAAGCTGACTACAAAACGATCCTCCTACCGCTAATGTACATTTCACGTAAGGACCACGAATATAAGATAAAGGCTCGTACGGAGGAGTACAGACTGTCGTTTCTCCCTCGCTCTATTTGCGAGTGCAACATAAATGACTAGTAGTGATACAAGGTATCCTTTGCCATGCACCGTACGGTGGCTTGCAGAGCGTGCGTATAGCAGTATATGTAGGTGTAGACTTTACTCGTGTAGTACTTGCATCGCACAGTTACTTTTTATTACTTCGGCGTGGGTCGCTTTTGATAATTTGCGAAGGTGAGCTGTTCGCTAGGCGTGTGGCTTTACGAAACCTCAGAGTCTTTGTGTTTCTCGTGATCTCGAAGCCGAGTACAGTATCGTGTATTTTTGTCATTCAGTCCGAGGCATAAAGCATTCAATTTCGAAATTGTCTCCTACAATTTTGGTCACTGGCTGTTATGCACATAGACTATAATCTGTAATATAACTGAAAGTCTCGACTTTCGTTTCACGTGTATCTTGAAAGCCAATTGGCTCCTATCCCTTATTTACTTTATTTGAAGTCAATAAAGATCATTTTAGTCCATTAGCTTTGCTCATTTGAAATTTCTTAATCAATTTATTTGATTGTTTGAATATTCAAATACGAGGGTTAGAACTTAAATAGTGGCAACTATTTATTCACTAAAGATACAAAAGAGTTAGATGTTTGAACCTGTTACTGTCCTTCAGAGTATTCACCGGCGTTGTGTAGAACCCATTTCCTGCGATGTGGAAGGCGTAGTATACCGTTAGCAAACCCTTTTCTGTTGATGGATGGTGCGAATGGAGCGGCCTACTGCCTGTCGAATCTCTGGAACAGTTCTGAAGCGAATGCCACGAAGTGGTTCCTTCATCTTCGGAATCAAATCAGAGTCACAAGGACTTAAGTCCGGGGAGTATGGTGGATGGTACAGTACTTCCCAGTCCCATCGACCGAACAGAGCAGCCACAGCTTAGGCTGTATGCGCCCGCGCATTGTCGTGCAAAATGATGGGTGGGTTGCGCAGAAACCGTCGCCGCTTCTTTCGCAAGGCTGGTCGCAGGTGATGCTCCAAAAACGAACAGCAATACCGTGCATTTAATTCCGAAGATGAAGGAACCAATTCGTGGCATTCGTTTCAGGACTGTTCCAGAGAATCGGCAGACAGTAGACCGCTCCATTCCCACAATCAACAGAACAGGCTCTGCTAACGGTATACTGTGCCTTCTGTGGTGTCACCGCCAGACACCACACTTGCTGGGTGGTAGCCTTTAAATCGGCCGCGGTCCGTTAGTATACGTCGGACCCGCGTGTCGCCACTAACAGTGATTGCAGACCGAGCGCCACCGCACGGCAGGTCTAGTCTAGAGAGACACCCTAGCACTCGCCCCAGTTGTACATCCGACTTTGCTAGCGATGGTTCACTGTCTACATACGCTCTCACTGGCAGACACGACAGTTTAGCATAGCCTTCAGCTACTTCATTTGCTACGACCTAGCAAGGCGCCATATTCTTCAAGAATGTGTTCTGGATAATATTGTGAATCATGTACCGTCAAGAGCGACGTTCATCATTAATGGATTAAAGTTAAGTATGAACTAATGACGTCCGCTTTCTGAATTCTAATTCCTTGTTAAGTTCCAGACCTCACGTCAGTATAGCAGTATAGTCCTTCCCTCCTCACGCTAGACTGCGTGAGCTAAAACACGTGCATTTCGGCCTCCTCTAGTAACACGGTGTTGGCTCTTCAGCCAACACAACACCTTCCACATCGCTGGCAACGGGTTCTACACAACGCTGGTGACGACTTCGAAGGACAGTAACAGGTGCAAACGTGTAACTCTTTTGTATCGGTTGTGAATAAATAGTTGCCACTATTTATTTAAGTTCCAATCCTCGTACATTTCTGGTGAAGCTTTCGTCTGACGCCATCTTGTAGAGACATGTTGCAAGGCACCCGCCTTTGCCTGTTTATGCAAATAGTGCAGATGATGAAGTAATTCGGATTTTATGTAGCTTTTTCACATTAATGGTAATAAATATCCAGTAAGTTGCACGCAGATTTTCAGGTGTGAAGGAAAGTTTGTCACCAGTTGCTGAATGCGGAGTTTCTGTGGCAAGTTTTCTACTGTGTGTATCCAAGTTCCACGAAATAATTTGCACAACGCATTGCATTGCTATGTTTAGCATTCTGTACTGCTGCCTGTCGATTCAGTCCTTTAAAAGAACATCATTATTTCAATAACTAGGAGAAGTATTAATACTATTTACTCAACCCCGTATCTAAGTACAATGGTTACAAATTGGGGCCAAGATCCCCACTGCGCAATGTCTCAACTACAAGCTGATCACTATTACACTCGTATAATCTTACGAATGATTTTCAAAATGGTTAATGTTCAATTGCGCAAGTTACGCCTGCCTTTATTAGCCGCGCGATTTTTGTGTATGCACGAGCTACTGAATTAATGTCTTCCAAATCTACATGTACATCTACACTCCTGGAAATTGAAATAAGAACACCGTGATTCATTGTCCCAGGAAGGGGAAACGTTATTGACACATTCCTGGGGTCAGATACATCACATGATCACACTGACAGAACCACAGGCACATAGACACAGGCAACAGAGCATGCACAATGTCGGCACTAGTACAGTGTATATCCACCTTTCGCAGCAATGCAGGCTGCTATTCTCCCATGGAGACGATCGTAGAGATTCTGGATGTAGTCCTGTGGAACGGCTTGCCATGCCATTTCCACCTGGCGCCTCAGTTGGACCAGCGTTCGTGCTGGACGTGCAGACCGCGTGAGACGACGCTTCATCCAGTCCCAAACATGCTCAATGGGGGACAGATCCGGAGATCTTGCTCGCCAGGGTAGTTGACTTACACCTTCTAGAGCACGTTGGGTGGCACGGGATACATGCGGACGTGCATTGTCCTGTTGGAACAGCAAGTTCCCTTGCCGGTCTAGGAATGGTAGAACGATGGGTTCGATGACGGTTTGGATGTACCGTGCACTATTCAGTGTCCCCTCGATGATCACCAGAGGTGTACGGCCAGTGTAGGAGATCGCTCCCCACACCATGATGCTGGGTGTTGGCCCTGTGTGCCTCGGTCGTATGCAGTCCTGATTGTGGCGCTCACATGCACGGCGCCAAACACGCATACGACCATCATTGGCACCAAGGCAGAAGCGACTCTTATCGCTGAAGACGACACGTCTCCATTCGTCCCTCCATTCACGCCTGTCGCGACACCACTGGAGGCGGGCTGCACGATGTTGGGGCGTGAGCGGAAGACGGCCTAACGGTGTGTGGGACCGTAGCCCAGCTTCATGGAGACGGTTGCGAATGGTCCTCGCCGATACCCCAGGAGCAACAGTGTCCCTAATTTGCTGGGAAGTGGCGGTGCGGTCCCCTACGGCACTGCGTAGGATCCTACGGTCTTGGCGTGCATCCGTGCGTCGCTGCGGTCCGGTCCCAGGTCGACGGGCACGTGCACCTTCCGCCGACCACTGGCGACAACATCGATGTACTGTGGAGACCCCACGCCCCATGTGTTGAGCAATTCGGCGGTACGTCCACCCGGCCTCCCGCATGCCCACTATACGCCCTCGCTCAAAGTCCGTCAACTGCACATACGGTTCACGTTCACGCTGTCGCGGCAAGCTACCAGTGTTAAAGACTGCGATGGAGCTCCGTATGCCACGGCAAACTGGTTGACACTGACGGCGACGGTGCACAAATGCTGCGCAGCTAGCGCCATTCGACGGCCAACACCGCGGTTCCTGGTGTGTCCGCTGTGCCGTGCGTGTGATCATTGCTTGTACAGCCCTCTCGCAGTGTCCGGAGCAAGTATGGTGGGTCTGACACACCGGTGTCAATGTGTTCATTTTTCCATTTCCAGGAGTGTATATACATATTTCGTAAGCCACCCAACGGTGTGTGGTGGAAGGTATTTTTGTGTACAAGGGTCACTTCCCCCATTACCGGTTGCAGTCGTGAATGATTCGCTGAAGAACGACTGCTGATAAGCCCCTACATGAGTTCCAAGCTCTCTGATTTTATCGTAATGATCTTTTCGCGAGACATACGGAGGGGCAGTCTGGAACGCGCGACCGCTACGGTCGCAGATTCGAATCCTGCCTCGGACATGGGTGTGTGTGATGTACTTATGTTAATTAGATTTAACTAGTTCTAAGTTCTAGGGGACTGATGACCTCACAAGTTATGTCCCATAGTGCTCAGAGCCATTTGAAACATATACGCAGGGGGATGCAAGAGATTAGTGACTCATCTAGGAATTTTAACAGTAGCGCACATCGTGATGCAGAACGCCTCTCTTGCACCATATGCCACTGGAACTGGCTGAATATGAAAGGCCCACAACTGAAGGACTTGCACCCAGTCATATGGCCGCACGTAATTACTGTAATCAGACCTAACGCCTTCCTATGACCTTTGGCTGCTCAGTGAATGAAGACGTTAGTTGTAGAGAAATGGCACAGCTTGGATAGCTCCCATTTTCTTCCCTTGTACTGGACGCCATGTGTACTGACTTGCTTTTCTGTCCCGCCCAGTAAAGTATAGCTGACTGCTTTGGCCGACGTTCAACTAAACGTGCCAGTATTGGCACAATAAAAAGATTTATTTGTGCTTAAGTGCCCACTTCTTAGGTAAACTCCTTCTCCATTGCATTCAAATGTATTCACAACTAGGTTTCCATCTGTTAACACTCCTGAGTAAGTTCCTGATTTGTTTGATAAATGTATATCAATTTATTACGTCTTTGATATCTTTATTGAATTTGGTTTCTCATTAAAAACAATCATGTGGCCCACTGACACCCATAAATTCATGGAAACTGTACTCACGTATTAATCAATTATTTAGTAATATCAATTCATGTTTACGATTGATATCTTGTACCCCGGCACATAATTCCTATGTGGCGTGCTTCTATTAAATTTAAATGAAGTATTGTCGCCAGCAGTACGTCATTTCTGATACCAAAAATTCACAATGGCCACAGGTAATATCAGGCGTCTCTCATGGTTCGTTATTAGGTCCTACAGTCTTTTCATTATAACCCAACCACGCGTCGTCAGTCTTGTCTTGCTGTAAATTCCTCATCTTTGTTGCTAACCTGTAACTATATCTGAGTACATAACCAATAAACTTGAAGACAGCTATCGAGAATTTGATATCGACCTGTGTGAAGTATCAAAATGGCACCAGAATACATGGATAAAGCTCAACCCATCCATAGTAAGCGATCTATAGTGGTCATTCTAGCTTCATTAGCTCAAAATTTCGGTGATCACTTTTACCTTCAATCTTAAATCGGACAAATATGAACCTCTGTTCCTCAGCAAAGAGCCTGGGTTAATAATAGATGGAAAGCTAAATTTGGCTGCGCACACAGCTCCAATGTGCAGGAATACATCATCATCTCTCCACTATATTTATACTTTTATCAATACATTTTTTATCTGCCACTATATTATTATTATTATTATTATTATTATTATTATTATTATTATTATTATTACTAGCGGCAGTAGAAAGTAGCAGTAGTTGTATAGTAGCACAGCTACTATTTAACATCATTAGTACTTGTTCACACTGTCCATAAATACATTGCTATCATTTTCAATTCTATTAATGCTATTTTACTACTATCTGTCACATTAAAATTATTGTTATTTGTTAAGTAACGACTATGTAGAAACGTATTGTATGTGTGAAACGTTAGTCGGTTGTAAGAGAGGGCTGAAGACCTTAATCTCATCAAGTTAAATAAATAAATGAAAGTCTGACGCGCTAGAACAAACAATCTGAATTTGAATCAAATATTTTTGGTTATTAGTCCGCAGTTTTACGAAAAAATAAGAAGAACTGTAAAACATGTTTCGACATTGCAGCGGCGCTCTGCAGGACGATTATTTTCATGAATGGCACTGCTGAAAAGATGGCCGGTGCGTCTGTTTTATTCCCGCTTTCAATGTTTCATAATGCTCATGAATTGACACTGACCTCAGAATAAAGTGTATTCTTCTCAGTAAAAAAATATTTGAAATTTTTGCTTTTCGATTAAGTCCCCACGTAATTAGGCTCAAATTTCACCAATAGTATTCCTTAAGTAGAAGTACTATACTACTTCAGTGCGTTCCACGTTACAATTTACTGTTCTCTCTTCCCTGATAAAGGAGGGGGTCCTTGAGTACCCGTTGCATCCGAATCATCTCGCAAAATCTGATAACACTGTATAATTTACTGCTCCAGTTCTTCAATCGTTTCTATCGTTTCTACAGGAATGATGTACACTTCACTTCATTATTCACTATATATATATATATATATATATATATATATATATATATATATATATATATATATATATAGAGAGAGAGAGAGAGAGAGAGAGAGCGTGAGTGAGAAACAGGAGGGGGGGGGGGGGAAGGAGAGTTTCCTAAACTGTACCAATCATTTTCGAAATTTTATGTGTTATAGTCTGAATAGCAAGTTACAGAATTATTTAAACAATGTCATCTGTAAGATGTCCTTCGAATCTGATTCAAGAAATGAAGATTACGAGAAAAATAAACACACTACACTTAATTTTCTAAACAGTTTAAAGTGGTACAAATTAGGAATTTTGTTATGTAGTTTTTACAACGAGGTGCTTAGTACCCCATGTCCCTGAGGTGCAAGATATGTACTGATCTATGTTTACGGAAATGTTCCATATTTTAGTTCCTACATCACTATCTGTAGGCTTACAATATCACTTTTTCACTCCTTTGTCCGCCTCGCATGCTTTCCATGAATCGAAATTCTTTTCTTTTCCATTCGATCTCCTTCAGACAACTTGGAATACCATTCCTCCATTTGACGACTGAGTTTCTTTGGTTATTTCCTTTTCACATATAAAGCTCTGGTTCTTCTTCTTTGTTTCGGTTAACTTATTTATGCGTAAGTTATTCGTTAACTAACAGGCTTCGTCGGTAGATCTTGAAAATTTGCTTGGAACTTTCATCTTTTCTAGGATTCTGTGATATTTCTTGGATGGACACCTTCAGCGCACTTTTTTGCTTGCCATGCCTTCTTCTGATTGAAATTATGGAGCAACACGTATCTTTCTGTAACGACGGAAGCCAGTTGTCCAACACTCATATACCGATCATCATTTATCGTACGCTCTTTCAAATCGTTTTCAAATTCTTTGGAAAACAGTTTCTCTGCAGCCAAACATTTTCATATCCCCGTTTGTTTTTTTACTATTGTTTTCAGTATGTCTCTTAAATGTTGGCTTAGGCACATTTTATAAGTGTACACATTCACTGAATCTTTCATCCGTATTTAGATTTACTGTTACACTTAAACGCAGTTCATCTGTGCTCTACTTTGCGTAACGCTTTTCTGTTGGCATACTGTTACACTGAAGGAATATTTAATTAATAACTTCGAATAAAGAACACATTTAAAATTCACCACATCGTTTCTAAACATTATGTTGCACTGCTAATACTACAATCATTTCTTAAATTTCACAAGAATACTGAAGAATGGTATACATCATGTCGGCTTGACCAATGACTTCACTATCACAGATGATGCATTGCAAAGATTTGAAAGCATGTACGAATGTTGAGAAACAAACGATCATAGTGCAGAGAAAACAGATCGTGGTCTTGCATTCATATCTCGAACGTAATGTTACATATATCACTTTTTTTTTCACGGTAGAAAGGCCTAAAACCTTATTCTTCAGTTGCTCTACGTAGATCAACTGAAGGACAGGATACTTCTGCTAGCAAGGAAAAAAAAAAAAAAACGACATACGTGACACTAGCATGAAGTACTTCTGTTGACATACATACAAATTTTACGTATGTCGGTTTTTTCGCCTTTTCTAGTACTAGTATCAACTGAAGAATAGGATACTAGTACTAGCGAAGGCGAAAAAAGTGGCAAACGTAAAATTTGTATCGTGTACTTCAGTTGACCTATATCGTTCGATTGAAGAATAGCTCAGCTGAGGTACAGGTTGCCAGAGTTACGTACGTCGCTTTTTTTGCTTTCGCTACTATAGTATCCTTTTCTTCAGTTGACCTACATACTCGAATCAATTGCAGGGGAAACAGCAAACTGAAATGACTTGCTATCAGACAAAAGTACAATTCAGAACATGTACACAAATAATTTAAAATTACCACAAGCGACAAAAAGCGCACCCAATATCGGTCTGTCAGTTACACATTCATTTATTTATATTTACGATTGTGGCGCTTCGCCACAGAAGATAACTGATTTATTATCAATGGCTCGAAAATAAACAAATTAGTATCAGTTACTAAAATATGACGCCATTGGTCAAAGCCGACGAGTTGTATTCGATGTTTCAGTTGACCCATTTATACGAGCAAGTTTCTTATAATGTAGTGGTACAATATCGGAAACTTATAGCGGTACATCATAGGCAACGTCGCCGTTTTTTTTTTGTCAGTTTCCTACAAACGTATCATAACAAATGCAGATTTGTGACTGTTTTAAAGAAAGGTAATTTTATGTATATTCACCCACAAATAAAACATTTTGTTGCCACTTACCTTACGGCAATAATTCTCTTCGGATTTTTGCCACTAACGTACATCGGAATAGTATTAAGTAACCTACTTAAACTTTGTGTTCTGCCTTACGGCAGGTCTTGTCATGGGGGAAGCCTCGTCAGAGAGGTCCACCGCAAGAGCGTGTAGGAAGGTGATTCCAGTGGTGGTTTCCCGTTGCCTTCCACTGATGATGATGAAATGATAATTAGGACAACACAACACCAAGTCTCCGAGCGGAGAAAATCTCCGACCCAGCCGGGAATCGAACCCGGGCCCTTGGCGTAAACTACGAGTTCCGCCAATTGTCAACAGTGCGCGGTAAGCCTATCGTTTCCTAGGAAACGCAAGTTTCAGCAACGTCTCGGCCTTCGTGCTGTCTAAATCGCTCCAGTATGAAGCTACTGTAAACCACGACTGTAACATGCAGCAGCACTTCACAGAACGACTGTAACAATCAGAAAAACGATGGGTATCGTTAGGAGCACACTGACGATGGAGCCTCACAGTGGACTACGTTCAGAGTCGGCAGACTGTAGCTAACCCCGCTTCCAGAAAGCCATCCACAAGAGCGGGAAAGAGCCGCGACATCTCGTCCTGGAGCGTGACAAGGAATTAGGACGCCACCATGTCGACCAAACTATACATACAGATGCTGAAGCGCGCCGACGAGGCCCTGCAGCAGCTGCTGCCGGAGGACCAAGACCTGCTGGCGAAGACCAAGCCCATCAAGGACGTGGAAGGCGCTCGTCTGACGGTGGCCCGCCTCTACCTCATCTACGGGCAGATCGTGAAGGAGCTGGACATGTGCTACTTCCAGATGGTCCATCCGCAGAAGAGAGACCTCGTCAGGAAGCTGCTCGACCTCAGCGTAGGTATGTTGTAAACACCCGGCCATACCTGCATATTCGTTAAGAGCAGCACCTAATTTTATTTAACTCAGATACATAAAAAAATTCAATAAAAATAAGTGGCTATACTTCTTCTTAGCGTCTGTCCTGCGCTAGCAGGGTCCGCCTGTTGACACATCTGACTGCTTTGGGTCTGCCTAGAGCATGTTCATAGGTGGCATTGATGAATATTGATGAATTCCATATACTCCTTGATACGGTCCATCCATCGCGTCTTGGGTCAGCCACGAGGTCGTCGGCCATGATACGCCTGTGCATAGCTGTTTTATTTTTTTTTTAACAATTTGTACAGAAACAGGAGTAATCCATTTAACTACAGACCTATATCATTGACGTCGGTTTGCAGTAGGGTTTTGGAGCATATACTGTATTCAAACATTATGAATCACCTCGAAGAGAACGATCTATTGACACGTAATCAGCATGGCTTCAGAAAACATCGCTCTTGTGCAACGCAGCTAGCTCTTTATTCGCACGAAGTAATGGCCGCTATCGACAGGGGATCTCAAGTTGATTCCGTATTTCTTGATTTCCGGAAAGCTTTTGACACCGTTCCTCACAAGCGACTTCTAATCAAGCTGCGGAGCTGTGGGGTATCGTCTCAGTTGTGCGACTGGATTCGTGATTTCCTGTCAGGAAGGTCGCAGTTCGTAGTAATAGACGGCAAATCATCGAGTAAAACTGAAGTGATATCAGGTGTTCCTCAGGGAAGCGTCCTGGGACCTCTACTGTTCCTGATCTATATAAATGACCTGGGTGACAATCTGAGCAGTTCTCTTAGACTGTTCGCAGATGATGCTGTAATTTACCGTCTAGTAAGGTCATCCGAAGACCAGTATCAGCTGCAAAGCGATTTAGAAAAGATTGCTGTATGGTGTGTCAGGTGGCAGTTGACGCTAAATAACGAAAAGTGTGAGATGATCCACATGAGTTCCAAAAGAACTCCGTTGGAATTCGATTACTCGATAAATAGTACAATTCTCAAGGCTGTCAATTCAACTAAGTACCTGGGTGTTAAAATTACGAACAACTTCAGTTGGAAGGACCACATAGACAATATTGTCGGGAAGGCGAGCCAAAGGTTGCGTTTCATTGGCAGGACACTTAGAAGATGCAACAAGTCCACTAAAGAGACAGCTTACACTACACTCGTTCGTCCTCTGTTAGAATATTGCTGCGCGGTGTGGGATCCTTACCAGGTGGGATTGACGGAGGACATCGAGAGGGTGCAAAGAAGGGCAGCTCGTTTTGTATTATCGCGTTATAGAGGAGAGAGTGTGGCAGATATGATACACGAGTTGGGATGGAAGTCATTACAGCATAGACGTTTTTCGTCGCGGCGAGAGCTTTTTACGAAATTTCAGTCACCAACTTTCTCTTCCGAATGCGAAAATATTTTGTTGAGCCCAACCTACATAGGTAGGAATGATCATCAAAATAAAATAAGAGAAATCAGAGCTCGAACAGAAAGGTTTAGGTGTTCGTTTTTCCCGCTCGCTGTTCGGGAGTGGAATAGTAGAGAGATAGTATGATTGTGGTTCGATGAACCCTCTGCCAAGCACTTAAATGTGAATTGCAGAGTAGTCATGTAGATGTAGAAACCAGATGGCAGTTATAAGGGTCGAGGGACATGAAATGGAAGAAGAGGTTGGGAAGGGATTGAGAAAGAGTTGTAGCCTCTCTCTGATGTTATTCAATCGGTATATTGAGCAAGCAGTAAAGGAAACAAAAGAAAAATTCGGAATAGGTATTAAAATGCATTCAGAAGAAATAAAAACTTTGAGGTTCGCCGATGACATTGTAATTCTGTCAGAGACTGCAAAGGACTTGGAAGAGCAGTTGAATGGAATGGACAGTGTCTTGAAGGGAGGATATAAGAAGAACATAAACAAAAGCAAAACAAGGATAATGGAATGTAGTCGAATTAAGTCGGGTGATTCTGACGGAATTAGATTAGAAAATGAGACACTTAAAGTAGTAAAGGAGTTTTGCTATTTGGGGAGAAAAATAACTGATGATGGTAGAAGTAGAGAGGATATAAAATGTAGACTGGCATTGGCAAGGAAAGAGTTTCTGAAGAAGAGAAATTTGTTAACATCGAGTATAGATTTAATTGTCAGGAAGTCGTTTCTCAAAGTATTTGTATGGAGTGTAGCCACGTATGGAAGTGAAACATGGGCGATAAATAGTTTGGACAAAAAGAGAATAGAAGCTTTCGAAATGTGGTGCTACAGAAGAATGCTGAACATTAGATGGGTAGATCACATAACTAATGCGGACGTATTGAATAGGATTGGGGAGAAGAGGAGTTTGTGGCACAACTTGACTAGAAGAAGGGATCAGTTGGTAGGACATGTTCTGAGGCATCAAGGGATCACCAATTTAGTATTAGAGGGTAGCGTAGAGGGTAAAAATCGTAGAGGGAGACCAAGAGATGAATACACTAAGCAGATTCAGAAGGATGTAGGCTGCAGTACGTACTGGGAGATGAAGAAGCTTGCACAGGATAGAGTAGCATGGAGAGCTGCATCAAACCAGTCTCAGGACTGAAGACCTGAACGACAACAGCTGTTGTGGCTACCGAGTGTGCTTTACTGCGCATGACGTGTCCGTACCATCTTAACCTGCTTTCCCGTAGTTTGTCTGAGATGGCTGCAATTCCAAGTCGCCGTCGAATGTCGACGTTTTTTGCATGTTCAAATCGGGGAAGCCCAAGGGACCATCGGAGCATTCGCATTTCCATGCCTCGTTGTAGTTGGCCAACATTACGACCCAAAACGTGCGACTGGGAGTACTAGTACTACAATACTATGAACCTTTGATCTAAGGCGTAAAGCCATAAGGCGATCGCTCAGGACGGCGGTCACTTGGAGCCCTTTCATCCAGGCTGTGTTAGCACGGGCTCGGACATCCGGTAGACTTTCACCATCACTGCATATGAGTGAGATAAGATATTCGAATTGCTCCGCTTTCTTCAGATCTGCTCAACAGACTTCAATGGCCCCACTGATTTGAATACTACACTCGGTGTATACTGTCTTCTTGAAGTTCAGTGAGAGGCCAAATTTGCCAAGTCCTTGATTCCATCGCTGAGCCTGTTCCTGGAGGTATTCGCTTGCCAGTAAAACATCGTCAGCATATAGAAATGACCAAGGATGGTGGTGACTGTAGATCGTATGTCACAGTGTCCATGCAGAGGATAAACAGCAGAGGTGACAGTGCTCAACCTTGATGTACTCCGATATTGACAGTAAAAGGGATGACGTTCCCATTGCACACAGCACATTGCCGGAGACATTTCGATACAGCAGTTGGACCCATCAGACGTAGGCTTCAGAGACATTGTGAGATCGTAATGCATGCCAAATAATCTGATGTGGGACACGTTCGAAGGCCTTTTACTGATCCAAAAAAGGCACTTGAGTATCTTTGTTTTGCCGCGCGGGACTAGCCGAGCGGTCTAAGGCGACGCAGTCACGGACTGTGCGGCTACTCCCGGCGGTGGTTCGAATCCTCCCTGGGGCATATGTGTGTGTGATTGTCCTTAGGATAATTTAAGTTAAGTAGTGTGTAAGCTTTGGGACTGATGACCTTAGCAGTTAAGTCCCATAAGATTTCACACTCATTTTTTTTATTTTTGTTTTTCTTAAGGTGTTTCTCAACAAGTAAACGAGCGGCATGAATGGCATCTGCGGTTCCACTTCCTTTGATAAGCATTGATTTATTTGAGGCGATAGAAGCAATTGCACGGACCCTGGAGTCTATAACACGCTCAAAGATCTTCATGGTGTGACAAAGCAGCGGAATTTGTCGATACTGCGAGCATTCTGTCACATCACCTTTTCTCTTCCAGACTGCCAGCGTGACACTAATTTCGCAGACTGCTGGGACTATATCCTCATCAATGATTCTGTTGAAGAAGGTAGTAAGAATTATGGCACCTTCGTGGCCAACGATTTTCCACACTTGACCTGGGATATCATCAGGACCAGTAGCCTTCCCATTCTTCATCTTCTTGACCGCTTCCCTGAACTTCTCGCTGGTAACTGTTAGTATAAGTCCAGCAACGGAATGAGCACTCAGTATTGGAGAATGGTCAAATTCCTCGTTGCTGATTTAGAAGAAGTAATCACTTCACCTGAGGAGAATGTTGAGGGGGGACTCGAAGGAGTCGATGGGGTTCGTCCTTTACGTGTTTGAAATGAGCAATGTGAGTGGGTCGGTGGCATGCTTTGGCGAGGCGATAAGTCACTAAACGAGGTTAATTAACCCTTACGATAACTATGTACCTTAATCCTTAGCAAATAATATCGCAATCGAAGTTGTGAAGCTACAGTTCACTATCTGACCAAAGGTTGTGACATAAAATTGTAACACACGCACAGAACGGAACATTTTACGCTGTTTAGAAATTTTATAAGTTACTGTAATCATTCAGTTTCAACATTCGAATATCTACTTGTTGAGAGAGCAAGTAGAATTATTAACGTAATCACTAGGTACTGTAGTACCTCTGTGTGGTTTGGAATTATGGGCTTAGAAGCATGTGTAGTTAGGGGAAAGACAGATGGTACCTATTTTTAAATTAAAGAAACTTTTGGAGAGAACAACACCAGCTGCACCAATATCAAGAGCTCAAAAGGCAAGAGAGTACCAGGTAAAGATGGAAAGCTGAAAGGTAAAAGAAATATATAGACGAACATACAAGGGCAATGGAGTTGAAGGCAGTGTTGTAGAAATGGAATTCGAAGTACACGAAGATAAAATACGCCATATAATATTGCGAGAAGAATTCGACAGAGCACTGAAATAGAGAAGTCGAAACAAGCCTTTAAGCTATACGACATTTCCGCAGAATTACTGAGATCCTTTAGAGAGCAATGGCAGCTCTATTCCACCTGTCGAGAAAGAAATATGAGACAGGCGAAATAGCCTGAGACTTTAGAAAAAATGTAATAATTCCAATTCCAGAGTCGGATATTGCTGATAAGTGTGAATACAATTGAACCAACATGGTTTACAAAGTCATGGTTGGAAAATATTGCCACATTATTTAGAGTAGAATGGAAAAAAATGGTATGACACGACCTCGGGGAAGATCAGTTGGCGTTCTACAGAAATGTAACGACACGTGAGGTTATCCTGACCTCACGACTCATCTTAGGATATATGTTCAAGAAAGGCAAACCTAACTTAATAGCGTTTGTTCCCTTAGACAAAGCTCTTGGCATTGTTGACAAGACTACACTCTTCAAAATTCTGTAGGTATCAGGGATAAAACACAGGTATCAGAAGGTTATTTACAACTTGAAACCAAACTGCAGTTATATGAGTAGAAAGACATGAGAGGGAAGCAGTGATTGAGAACAGAATAACATGGGGTTGTAGCATATCCCTGGTGTTAGTCAATCTGGACATTCAATAAGCAATAAACGAAATCAAAGAGATAATTAGAAAGGACATTAAAGGCCATGGGGGAAGAACTTTAAGGTTTGCCAATGACGTTGTAGTTCTGTCATGGACAGAAAAGACTTGGAAGAGCAGTTGAACGGAAGGATAGGGTCATGAAAAGAGATCGTAAGATGAATATTAACAAAAGTAAAATATGGACAATTAAGTGTAATAGAATTAAGTCAGCCGATGCTGAGAGAACTGTATTAGGAAACGAGGAATTAAAGTACTAGAATCTAATATCAACTTAGGTGTTCGTAAGTCTTTTCTAAAAGCATTTGTCTGGAATGTAGCTTCGTATGGAAGCAAAGAGTGGGCAATAACCATTTCAGACAAGAAGAGAACACAAACTTTTGAAATGCGGTACTACAGAAATATACTGAAGATTAGAGGGGTAGGTAGAATAACAACTGAGTTAGTACTGAACAGACCTGCGGAGAAACTAAAAGATTATTCTCTGTTGATTTCCGACGCCAATTCATCAGTGCAATTCGGCAAGAAAGGCTGCATTCAGTCTGTATATACCAGAAGACCTATCCATTGAAGTTCTCAATATTTTTTAGCTTATATGTATTATATGACGAAGAGTATTCTGACGCATATTGGTGGATATGAATCTAGCGTGGTTCCACCTTTATCCTTTGTGAGGGTTTTATCTCTGCTGGGACCCTTTCAACGAGGTGCCTGAATGTTTTTGGAAGAATGTAAGCAACTCTTACTCGAATTTCAAAACCAGAGAGGTTGTGAAGTTGAATGCTGGAGCAAAGCCATCTGCTAGGTTCAGACCGGGACTCTGCGCAGGTCATCCATTTTGGGAATGTCCGCAGGTCCAAGGATGCCGCTTTAAGACAGGCTGCTTTGTCATGCTGGTACAGTCATTGTCTCTGAACTGTTCCTCTACTGCAGGCAGTACACAATGCAGAAAAATGTACCCTTATCTTTCCGCATTAAGCTTTTTCCTAAGTGCAACAAGGGGAACATACCCTAACCACGAAATACCCCCCCACACTGTAAAACAGCCTACGTAATTCATTGTGCCACCAGACGTAATGGCAGGTAAACTCCAGGCATTCTCCAACCCAAAACCTTCCATCGGATGTCCACAGTGTATAGCGTGACTCATCGCTCCAGATCACTCGTTTCGAGTCATCATCTGTCCACTGGCCTCGCTCTTTGTACCGCTTAAAGCGTCACCTAGTACTGACTACAAAAATGTGTAGATTATGAGGAGCTGCTTGACCATTGTACCACTTTATTTTTAACTCCCTAAGAACAGTCATCGTGCTAGGTTGACAGCTGGTAGCTCTTTGGAACTCCTCTGATTCCATGCGAATTTCTTACAACCACCCTCAGCAATGCCTGATAGTCCTTGACTGTCAGTACGTGAGGTCTGTCTGGTCTCGGCTGAGCTGTGGTTGTTCCTCCGCATTGCAGCTTCACAATCACATCACCAACAGGTGTCTCTGGCAGCCTTAGAAGAGTTGAAACGTCGCTATGGGTATGTTTTGCTGACGAAATTCAATGATTCTGCTGGGGACACTTTCACTGCGGTGTCTAAATGGCTGTGAAGCACTAAGACCACATTCTTCGTGAAGAGCTGGGAAGGTCCCGAGTTAGGGTCTTGGTCCGGCTTTCCTTTTGAAGTATGGAAGATAGGAGACGAGACACTGGCGGAATTGAAGCTGTGAGGATGGGTCGTGAGTCGCGCTTGGGTAGCTCAGTTGGTAGGTCCCCAGTTCATGTCTCGATCCGGCAAACAGTTTTAATCTGCCAGGAAGTTTCAACATTGTGATGTTGAACGCTAGGGATCTGGAGCGAAGTCGACATTTTAACTTACCCCGAAGGTGTTGCATTGGGTTGAGGTCGGCTCTCTGGACAGGCCAGTGTATTTCATAAATGTTATTCTCCACAAACCTTGTGCTCCTCCCCCTTTCTGTCCATATGTTCCTTCCACCCTCAAGTCCATTTTGTCTGGCTCCCTTAATCTCCTCATCACCCCTAATAAGCTCACATGCTCCTCCCCCACCTACCGTGTCCTCTTCTATTTCTCTCTGTCCATCTCCTTGTCCTCTTATTTCTGTCAATCTCCTCTTCCCCCCTCTCTCTCACTCTGTCCATTTCCTCCTTGCTATGTCCACCTCGTCCTAACCCTTCTTTCATTTCATCTCGTCCTCTCTCCTCTCTTTGTCCATATCCTTTTTCCTTCACTGTCCATCTCCTCCTCCTATCTGTATGTACATCTCTTCCTTGTGGTATCATGTACTGATACGTTATGCGAAAGGACTTGGAGGTCGCCGTTCGACGCCACTAGTGATCGTGTAGGATCAATGTCAAAGCCCGTTGTGCCACACCTCCAGCAGTTCTGTACTTTGACAGGCTTTTGCCTTTGCAATAAAGAAGAGCCCGTGGTAGCCTCTCAACCCACTCACGCTTGGACCACCCTAGCTATGGAATGCAATGCAGAAGCCGCGTAGTCTTTGCTCCAATTCCATGATTGTGCAATCTGTTTCTTGCGTCATCATTTGTAACGAGTCTTCGTGGATTGCGGAGTATGTATGTAGACTGTAGATGTAGATATAGATGTATGTAGATGTAGATATAGATGTCCCCCCACTGCTCCCTACTACCAATTATTATGTTGTAAGGCTTGTCGAAGCAGTTGGGAGTTATTAAATAGTCGGCGGGTATTTCTCCATCCATACCTATATTTACCTCACTGTGTTAGTGTGTGATTCAGGATATCCGAATGAGACCCAGTTTTGGCCACGGTGTGTTAGTCGCTATCTTGCTACTCTCGCGTCTCCCGCCCCTTCGGCATTTTCTGATTGTAGGGCGCATGCTGGAGCTGAAGGCAGAGCTGGTCACGTTCGACAACGCAGACACGGTGTACCTGGACGACGTGCTCATAGCACTGCACATGACCCCGTACAACGAGAAGAGCGGCGCGCTCATGTACTACGCGCGGGACCGCGACAAGGAGCTGCAGGCCCGCCTCGTCGCCATGGACGCCACCGAGGCCAAGATCGAGACGCTGGCGGAGACGCGCGCCGCCATCGACGAGCTGGGCGTCAAGATCGAGGAGCTGGCCGAGACGTGCCTCTCGCTGGACATGATCGACGAGGACGCGATGGCGGGCGTGGCGGCCAAGGCGGAGCTGCTCAACACGATCGCGCAGATGCTGGACGCGCTGGAGCAGGGCAAGGGCTCCAAGGAGGCGGTGGACCGCAAGCTGCAGGACGTGGGCACGTGGCGGATCATGCTGCCGCAGTACGAGGGCACGGCCGAGGAGGTGGCGGCGCGCAACGCGGCCGCAGACTACATCCACCGCCAGCTGGAGGAGCTGACGGCCAAGCGCGACGCCGTCAAGAGCATCGACCGGCAGCAGGACGCGCTGCCCGCGCGCAGGGCCGCCATGGAGGAGGTGGACGCGAGGCTGCAGAAGCTGGCCGCCTGGCGCAAGGCGCTGCAAGACTTCGACCGCCAGCTCGCCGAGCTCACCTTCAAGCGCGCCGCCTTCGACGACCCCAACAAGAAGCGCGGTAAGTGCAAATGGCTCTGAGCACTATGGGACTTAACATCTGAGGTCATCAGTCCCCTAGAACTTAAAACTACTTAAACCTAACTAACCTAAGGACATCACACACATCCATGCCCGAGGCAGGATTCCAAACTGCGACCGTAGCGGTCGCGCGGTTCCAGAATGTAGCGCCTAGAACCGCTCGACCACACTGGACGGCAGCGCGGTAAGCCGCGCAGCAGCAATGTCTCGTGCATGCCGTAACCGCTTTCACTAACATTTGATCATACAAAAATAAAAAATCAAAGGGCATAGAGTTTAGGGGCAAATTCAGATATTCATTTACATCTCAGGAATAGCTGTGCCCGGCATGAGTTGCAATGCCTCTTATTCTTTGGGAGTGGCTACACATACACAAAGTACGCACATATGGCGTATACGGTATATGTCACACACATACATCACTGGCCATTAAAATTTTTACACCGAGAAGAAATGCAGGTGATAAACGGGGATTCATTGGGCAAATATATTATACTAGAACTGACATGTGATTACATTTTCACGCAATTTGGGTGCATACATACTGAGAAATCAGTGCCCACAACAACCACCCATGGCCGTAACAACGGCCTTGATACGCCTGGGCATTGAGTCAAAAATATGGTTCAAATGGCTCTGAACACTATGCGACTTAACTTGTCAGGTCAGCAGTCGCCTAGAACTTAGAACTAATTAAAGCTAACTAACCTAAGGACATCACACACATCCATGCCCGAGGCAGGATTCGAACCTGCGATCGTAGCGGCCACGCGGTTCCACACTGAAGCGCTTAGAACCGCACGGCCACACCGGCCTGCTTATTGAGTCAAACAGAGCTTGGACGGCTTGTACAGGTACAGCTGCCCATGCAGCTTCAGCACAATACCACAGTTCATCAAGGCTTCCTAAAACTGAAATCTATATTCTTATCAACCGATCCCTACTTCTAGTGAAGTGTGTGCCACAAATTTGTTTTCTCCCAAGTTCTATTCAGTGTCTCCTCATTAGTTATATCATCCACCCACTTAATCTTCAGTATTCTTCTGTAGCACCACATTTCAAAAACCTCTGTTCTCTACTTGTCTATTTATCGTCCATGTTCCACTTCCATACATGGCTACCCTTTATAAACATACATTCAGGAAAGGCTTCCTAAAACTGATATCTATATTCGATGTTAGCACATTTCTCTTCTTCAGATATACTTTCCTTTCCATCGGGAGTCTACAATTTATATTCTCCCTACTTCGACCGTCATCAGTTATTCTGCTGCGCAAATAGTAGAACTCATTTTCTACTTTTATAATTCCGTTTCCTAACCTAATTCCCACAGCTTCATTGATTTAATTTAGCTACATCCCATTATCATTTTGTTGATCCTCATGTTTGTTAATGTTCCTCCTTTCGAGACACTGTTCATTCCGTTCAGCAGCCCTTCCACGTTGCTTGCTGACTCTGACAGAATTACAGTGTCATCAGCAAGCCTTGAAATTATTTTTTTCCCTGCCTGGACTGTAATTCCTACTTCAAATTTTTGTTTCTCCTAGTGCTTGCTCAATCTACAGACTAAATAGCGTTGGGGATTGGCTGCAATCCTGTGTCACTCCAGTTCTCAACCACTGCTTCCCATTCATGCCCCTCAACTCTTGCAACTGCCGTCTGGTTTCTGTACAAGTTGTAAATAGCCTTTCGGTACCTGTATTTTATCCTTGCTACTTTCAGAGTTTCAAAGATAATATCCAGTCAACAAGTTTTCGCTAGGACCACAAAGCCAAGGACGTAGATTTGCCATTCCTTAACCTATTTCGGTTCTTGCCCCCACAGAGACCTTCACTGCCGTGAACATAAAACCTCACAAAATTTTACACTACTGACCATTAAAATTGCTACACCAAGAAGAAATGCAGATTATAAACGGGTATTCATTGGACAAATATATTACACTAGAACTGCCATGTGATTACTTTTTCACGCAAGTTGGGTGCATAGATCCTGAGAAATCAGTTCCCAGAACAACCACCTCTGGCCGTAATAACGGCCTTGATACGCCCTGGCATTGAGTCAAACAGAGCTTGGATGCCGTGTACAGGTACAGCTGCCCATACAGCTTCAACACGATACCACAGTTCATCAAGAGTAGTGACTGGCGTAACGTGACAAGCCAGTTGCTCGGCCACCACTGACAAGACGTTTTCAACTGGTGAGAGATCTGCAGAATATGCTGACCAGGGCAGCAGTCGAACATTTTCTGTATCCAGAAAGGCCCGTACAGGACCTGCAACATGCGGTCGTGCATTGTCCTGATGAAATGTAGGGTTTCCCAGCGATCGAATGAAGGCTAGAGCCACGGGTCGTAACACATCTGAAATGTAACGTCCACTGTTCAAAGTGCCGTCAATGCGAACAAGAGGTGACCGAGACGTGTAACCAACGGCATCCCATACCATCACGCCAGGTGATACGCAAGTATGGCGATGACGAATACACGCTTCCAGTGTGCGTTCACCGCTATGTCGCCAAACACGGATGCGACCATCATGATGAAGTAAACAGAACCTGGATTCATCCGAAAAAATGAAGTTTTGCCATTCGTGCACCCAGGTTCGTCGTTGAGTACACCATCGCATGCGCTCCTGCCTGTGATGCAGCGTCAAGGGTAACCGCAGCCATGGTCTCCGAGGTGATAGTTCATGCTGCTGCAAACGTCGTCGAACTGTTCGTAAAGATGGTTGTTGTCTAGCAAACGTCCCCATCTGTTCACTCACAGATCGAGACTTGGTTGCACGATCCGTAACAGCCGTGCGGATAAGATGCCTGTCATCTCGACTGCTAGTGATACGACACCGTTGGGATCCAGCACGGCGTTCCGTATTACCCTCCTGAACCCACCGGTTCCATATTCTGCTAACAGTCACTGGATCTCAGCCAACGCGAGCAGCAATGTTGCTATACGACAAACCGCAATCGCGATAGGCTACAATCCGTCCTTTATCAAATCGGAAACGTAATGGTACGCATTTCTCCTCCTTACACGAGGCATCTCAACAACGTTTCACTAGGCGACGCCGGTCAACTGCTGTTTGTGTATGAGAAACCGGTTGGAAACTTCCCTCATGTCAACGCGTTGTATGTGTCGCCACCGGCGCCAACCTTGTGTGAATGCTCTGATAAACTAATCATTTCCATATCACAGCGTCTTCTTCCTGTCAGTTAAATTTCACGTCTGCTGCACGTCATCTTCGTGGTGTAGCAATTTTAATGGCCAGTAGTGTATAATAAATGAAAAGTACAGGAACACACAGAAGACGAACAAATAAATATTAAATTTTATACATCAGGTTGCAACCATCTGTGCCTTAACGAAAATGTGAAGTGACATCTAAGCGTCTGAGGACAAGGTAGCCTAACAAAAACAGACAATGTTTGGTAAGTAGCATACTGTTAGTCCATGGTGTAACACTTTCCATTTCCATTAGTGCATTTTGTCAATTTATCTCCAGACAAAAATCCGTCGTTAAGATTTAAGTGCATGTACGGACAGCCCGCTGGATTATCCGAGCGGTCTAGGGCGCTGTAGTCATGGAATTGTGTGGCTGGTCCTGGCGGAGGTTCGAGTCCTCCCTTGGGCATGGGTGTGTGTGTTTGTCCTTAGGATAATTTAGGTTAAGTAGTGTGTAAGCTGAGGGACTGATGACCTTCACAGTTAAGTCGCATAATATTTCACACATATAGGGACAGTATGTAAGTAAGGGGCAGTGTTACAGGTGCGCTCCCGCCTGGAGACGACGTCCAGCCGACGCGGACGCGGCGCTTCAAAAAGGCCCAGGTGGATGAAGAGGAGGAGGAGGCCGGGCCAGCCGAAGAAGGGGGGCCGACGCGCGAGCAAGAGGTGGCGGCCGCCGTTGCGCTCATACAGCGTCACGAGAGGGCCAGGTGAACCAGCAGGCAGTAAACAGCGGGGCACCCGCGACTGGCCGAGTTACCGTGACGTCATAACACCTTGGCACTGTGCGGGGTCCAACTTACATCCAAATCCACATCTACAGGGTGGTCCAATGATCGTGACCGGGCCAAATATCTCAGGAAATAAGCGTCGAACAAAAAAACAACAAAGAACGAAACCTATCTAGCTTGAAGCGGGAAACGAAATGGCGCTATGGTTGGCCCGCTAGATGGCGCTGCCAAGGGTCAAACGGATATCAACTGCGATTTTTTAAATAGGAACCCCCATTTTTTATTACATATTCGTGTAGTACGTAAAGAAATATGAATGTTTTAGTTGGACTGCATTTTTCGCTTTGTGATAGATGGCGCTGTAATAGTCACAAATATATGGCTCACAGTTTTAGACCAACACTTGGTAGCAGGTAGGTTTTTTTAAATTAAAATACAGGACGTAGGTACGATTGAACATTTTATTTCGGCTGTTACAATGTGATACATGTACCTTTGTGAACTTATCATTTCTGAGAACGCATGCTGTTACAGTTTGATTACCTGTAAATATCACATTAATGCATTAAATGCTCAAAATGATGTCCGTAAACTTAATTGCGTTTGGAAATGCGTTTGACGACACTCCTCTCAACAGCGAGTAGTTCGCCTCCCGCACATGCATTGACAATGCGCAGACGCATGTTGTCAGGCGTTGTCGGTGGATCACGATAGCAAATATCCTTCAACTTTCCCCACAGAAAGAAATCCGAGGACGTCAAATCCGGTGAACGTGCTGGCCATGGTATGGCACTTCGACGACCAATCCACCTGTCATGAAATATGCTATTCAATATCGCTTCAACCGCACGCAACCTATGTGCCGGACACCCATTATGTTGGAAGTACATCGCCATTCTGTCATGCAGTGAAACATCTTGTAGCAACATCGGTAGAACATTACGTAGGAAATCAGCATACATTGAACCATTTAGATTGCCATCGATAAAATGCGGACCAATTATCCTTCCTCCCATAATGCCGCACCATACATTAACCCGCCAAGATCGCAGATGTTCCACTTGTCGCAGCCATCGTGGATTTTCCGTTGCTCAGTAGTGCATATTATGTTGGTTTACGTTACCGCTGTTGGTGAATGACGCTTCGTCGATAAATAGAACGCGTGCAAAAAATCTGTTATCGTCCCGTAATTTCTTTTGTGCCCAATGGCAGATCTGTACACGACATTCAGAGTCGGCGCCATGCAATTCCTGGTGCATAGAAATATGGTATGGGCGCAATCGATGTTTATGTAGCATTCTCAACACCGTCGTTTTCGAGAGTCCCGATTCTCGCGCAATTTGTCTGCTACTGACGTGCCGATTACCCGCGACAACAGCTAAAACACCTACTTGAGCATCATCATTTGTTTCAGGTCGTAGTTGACGCTTCACAAGTGGCTGAACACTTCCTGTTTCCTTAAATAACGTAACTATCCGGCCAACGGTCCGGACACTTGGATGATGTCGTCCAGGATACCGAGCAGCATACATAGCACACGCCCGTTGGGCATTTTGATCACAATAGCCATACATCAACAAGGTATCGACCTCTTACACAATTGGTAAACGGTCCATTTTAACACGGGTAATGTATCACGTCGCAAGACCGTCCGCACTGGTGGAATGGTACATGATACCACGTACTTGTATGTTTGTGACTATTATAGCACCATCTATCACAAAACGAAGAAAGTGGTCCAACTAAAGGAATCATATTTCTTAACGCACTACACGAATGTGTAATAAAAATGGGGGTACCTATTTCTAAAAAAACCGCAGTTGATATCCGCTTGATCTATGGCAGCGCCATCTAGCGGGCCAACCATTGCGCCATCTGGTTTCCCTCTTCAAGCTAGACGAGTTTCGTTCTTTGTAGTTTTTTCGTTTTATGCTTATTTCGTGAGATATTTGGTACGATCACTATCAATGGACCACCCTGTATACTCCACAAGCCACCGAGCTTCCCAACCCCCTACGCCACACCGTACCTAATCCAGTCTCGAATAGCTTACGGGAAGGATGATTGTTAGCAAGCCTCTGTGTGAGCTCGAATCTTCATAACTTTACCTTCATTGCCTTTTCGCGAAATACACTGAAGAGACAAAGAAACTGGTACACCTGCCTAACATCGTGTAGGGCACTCGTGAACACGCGGAATTTCCGCAACAAAAAACGTTTAAATGTGTGTGATGTTTTACGGGACTTAACTGCTAAGGTCATCAGTAACTAAGCTTACACACTACTTAACCTAAATTATCCTAAGGACAAACACACACACCCATGCCCCAGGGAGGACTCGAACCTCTGCCGGGACCAGCCGCACAGTCCATGACTGCATCGCCTTAGACCGCTCGGCTAATGAAGTGCCGCAACACGACGTGACATGTAGTCCACTATGTCTGAAGTAGTGCTGGATCGAACTGACACTATGGTTCCTGCAGGGCTGTCCATAAATCCGTAAGAGTACGATGAGGTTTGTAGGACTTCTTAAGTAATAGAATCCAGTACGTTGTCCTCGATAGTGTTAATCGGAGATGAGGGTATCATCTGGAGTGCCCCAGGGGAGTGTGGTAGGTCAGCTGTTGTTTTCTATCTACATAAACGATCTTTTGGATAGGGTGGATAGCAATGCGCGGCTGTTTGCTGATGCTGTGGTGTACGGGAAGGTGTCGTCGTTGAGTGACTGAAGGAGAGGATACAAGATGACTTGGACAGGATTTGTGACTGGTGTAAAGAATGGCAGCTAACTCTAAATATAGATAAATGTAAATTAATGCAGATGATTTGGAAAAAGAATCTTGTAACGTTTGAATACTCCATTAGTAGTGTAGCGCTTGACACAGTCACGTCCATTAAATATTTGGGCGTAACATTGAAGAGCGACATGAAGTGGGACAAGCATGTAATGGCAGTTGTGGGGAAAGCGGATAGTCGTCTTCGGTTCATTGGTAGAATTTTATGAAGATGTGGTTCATCTCTAAAGGAGACTGCCTATAAAACACTAATACGACCTATTCTTGAGTACTGCTCGAGCGTTTGGGACCCCTATCAGGTCGGATTGAGGGAGGACATAGAAGCAATTCAGAGGCGGGCTGCTAGATTTGTTACTGGTAGGTTTGATCATCACGCGAGTGTTACGCAAATGCTTCAGGAACTCGGGTGGCAGTCTCTAGAGGAAAGGAGGCGTTCTTTTCGTGAATCGCTTCTGAGGAAATTTAGAGAACCAGCATTTGAGGCTGACTGCAGTACAATTTTACTGCCGCCAACTTATATTTCGCGGAAAGACCCCAAAGATAAGATCAGAGAGATTAGAGCTCGTACAGAGGCATATAGGCAGTCATTTTTCCCTCGTTCTGTTTGGGAGTGGAACAGGGAGAGAAGATGCTAGTTGTGGTACGAGGTACCCTCCGCCACGCACCGTATGGTGGATTGCGGAGTGTGTATATGGATGTAGATGTAGGTGGAGATGTCTTCTGAACAGAACGTTGCAAGGCATCCCAGATATGGTCAATAATGTTCATGTCTGTGGAGTTCGGTGGCGAGCAGAAGTGTTTAAACTCAGAAAAATATTCCTGGAACCACTATGTAGCAAACCTGTACGTATGGGGGATGACCTTAGCAGTTACGTCCCATAAGATTTCACACACATTTGAACATTTTTTGCTGTGGCACTTCCGCGTGTTCGCGAGGGCCCTTCTCGATGTTAGGCAGGTTTACCAGTTTCTTTGGCTTTTCAGTGTATTTCGCGAAAAGAGTCGCACTTAGATGTATCAGGGGTCCCCTATCACTCCCAACTGCATATCCCCTCACACCATTACAGAGCCTCCACCAGTTTGAACAGTCGTCTGCTGACGTGCAGGGTCCATGGATTCATGAGGTTGTCTCCATACCCGTACATGCCAATCCTCGTGATACAATTTGAAACGTGACAAGTCCGACCAGGCAACATATTTCCAGTCATCAACAGCCCAATGTCGGCTGTGACAGCCCCAAGCGAGGCGTAAAGCTTGATGCTGTGCAGTCATCAGAAGTACACGAGGCGGCCTTCGGCTCCGAAAGCGCATATCGATGATGTTTCGTTGAATAGTACATACACTGACACTTGTTCATGGCCAAGCATTGAAATCTGCAGCAATTTACGGAAGGGTTGCACTTCTGACAAGTTGGACGATTCTGTTCAGTCGTCGTTGGTTCCGTTGTTGCAGGATCTTTTTCCGGCCGCGGCCATGTCAGAGATCTGATGTTTTACTTGATTCCTGAAATATACGGTACACCCGTGAAATAGTCATACTGGAAAATCCCCACTTCATCGCTACTTCGGAGATACTATGTCCCACCGGTCGTGCACCGGCTATAACACCACTTTCAAACTCACTTAAATGTTGATAAGCTGCCATTGTAGCAACAGTAACCGATCTACCAAATGCGCCAGACACTTGTTGTCTTATATAGGCGTTGCCGACCGAATCGCCATATTCTACCTGTTTACATTTCTCTGTATTTCAATACGCATGCCTATATCAGTTTTTTGGCACTTCAGTGTACACGTTGTAGGTGGAAGTCACATATTAGTTGAGTCTTTTGCGAATGTACACTGTCGGAAGTATAATAGTAAACTACACCATGATGTCAAATTGTGTCTGGTCCCAGCCTCCTGCAGTCGTTAGGAGAGAGTTGGATGGGATGCGGTGGTGAGAACCTAGCCGTGCTCCTGAGCTCCAAGAAAACATAATTGACAACAACATATTTATTAGGCAGTAATTCAGGATTGTCATCGAAAGTGTCGTGCCACAGCTGGGACGGCAGCGCAGTGGCCTCGGCGAAGGCCAGCATGGGCTCAGTTTGCGGTTTCTACAACGCAGCCAAGTGTCAGATGACAGCTGTGACATCGCAGAGCGGCCGACAACCTGTGGCCAGCGGAGGCCTCCAATTCTATGTATCGATATCCGAAGAGCTCTCGTTGAACTCGAAGATACGCACTCAGGAGTCACACCTCCAGTCCACCTGAAGTACTCGCAGGTGTCGGCTCTCAGTGCTCATTTAGGAGACAGGAGACGGCAACATCAGTGTCTGCCACATGAATGAGATGAGCAGCACCATTGTATATCCCTCTCGAAGGTGGAGGAGGACAGCCTCCAGATCAAGCAGGTCAAGCCCTTTCAGCCCAGTAGGGTGTTCGAAATGTCCAAATGTGTGTGAATTCCTTAGGGACAAAACTGCTTAGGTCATCGTTCCCTAGACTTACACACTACTTAAACTAACTTAAGCTAACTTATGCGAAGAACAACTCACACGCCCATGCCCCAGGGAGGACTCGAACCTCCGGCGGGGGTTGCTGCGCAGTCGGTACCGTGACGCCTCAAACCATTAGGGTGTGGAGACCTTTGCACACCATCAGCGTTGCCTCGGATATTGGCAGAGCATCTAGCAGCTGGAGCGACCTTCCAGCTGGACATTGGTTCCATAGACGATCAAAGGCAGTTAGGCATTCCGAGGGTCGATCTCTGTATCCGCCCCTCTCAGTGTAGAGATGCAGCTGACACAAGGACTGAGTTTACACCCTGGGCAGTCGGCAATCAGAACCCAGCAATCAGCAATTTGTTAGAAAGGATGGGATGTTTGTGTTGGCTCCTCCAGTGTCCCCTGCGGCAGTGGGAATGGCTATGACATCATGTGCCCGGGTTTTCCCACGCTGTGAGCTCTCCTAGTCACTTCAGGCTTTCGCAACCTCACATTTCAGCGGCTCTTTTCTGCTAGTTTGGCCCCTGAATACTTACTGTTGCGTTGTACCTAACTTCCTGACAACACTCTGCTTTTTCACCAGTATGACGGTGTCTATCAGCTTCCATGACGTTATTATGCTTCTCTTGCAGGCTTGGACACTTGGTCCTTTCCCCGTGCTGCGATAGCTTGCCTCTACTCGCTCGGCATGTCCCCCTAGGTGACTGTGTACTGGTCATTGACACGGGTGGTTCGGTCTCTGGGAGCTGTCAAGATTGATCTTGGACGAATTTTTAGTGTCCACTGAGGACTCTATCCCGGGGTGCAACAAATCGAGCTCCTCTCTTACGTCTGTGTGACATTTTGGCCCATACTAAATGAACCTGTAATGTGTTGCTATTCCTCGGCTCTTCTATACTTCCTTTGTCTCGTACATATCGGAGAATGACGAGAAATATTCAAGTATTAGTCATTCGAGGGTTTTGTTAGCTGCCTACTTTGTGAGTGGCTACACTTCCTGAATATTCTTCCAATGAATCTCAATCTGCCATCTACCTTATGCGTGATTTGTTTCATGCCGTAGTTCCACTTTAACTTGCTCCGTGCTCATAGTTCTAGATACTTTACAGTTGCAGTTACTTCCTGTGATGGTTAAACAATTGTTTATAAATGGATCTTTCTCCCTATTTATGCACAGTACGTTGCAATTTTTTTTATGTTCACAGTATACTACCAATCCCTGCACGAAGCTTCGATCCTCTGAAAGCCTTCCTGTGTTTCACTAGAATTTTGTAACTTTCCGGTTTCTCTGTATACAACTATATCATCCACGAAACGCATCATAGAACATCCGACGTTATCCAGTTATAACACTCTCATAGGTTAAGTCCAACGCTGCTTTTACGTGATGATTTTTCTCCATTGAGAATGACATTTTCTTATTTCTAGAAACTCTTCAGTGTAATCTCACAACTAGTCTGATATCCGTACCCTCGCATTTCGTTCATTAGATGGCACTACAGAAGCAAACTGTCTAGTGGCATTAATGTGATCACCTGTCGAAAGTCTAATCACATTTCACTGGGCGGACTGCTGCGAGACGTGCAAGAAGGGAGTCAGTGAGGTTCTGGAAGGTATGAACAGGGATGTGGAGCCATGGAGACTCCAGTGCCGTGCACTGGATTCTCGGTTGAGGGTCAAAGGCGCGTACAGTCCGACAGAAGTGGTTCACATATTCTCGATGGGCTTAAATCCGGAGAGTTTAGTCGCCAACGGAGTACACTAAACTCATCCTGGTGCTCTTCGTACCATTCATATACATTACTAGCTGTGTGACACATTGCATTGTCCTCCTGGTAGATGCCATTATGCATTGTCCTCCTAGTAGAGGCCATCGTGCATTGTTGTCCTGGTAGCTGCCATCGTGCCGAGGCGAAACCAACTGCATGTAGCTTTTGTACATGACCCCCAAGGATAGAGGCATAATTGTTTTGATCTATTGTGCCTTCCAGGACAACAAGATCATCCAGGGTGTATGACGAAAACATTCCCCAGACAATCGCCACTCAGTGGACGTCCAATAGCGGCATTGGCATTCCAGTTCCAGCGTTCGTCACTGGTGAACAGCAGTTAGCGTGGCTGCATGACCCAGGCATCTGCTGTGGAGGCCCATACGCAGCAATGTTCGCTGAACGGTCGTTGGGCAGACACTGTTGGCAGCTCCTTGGTTCGTCTGGGGAATCAATTGCTCAACAGTTGTGCGTCTATTCATCCTCACATTTCCGCAGCGGTCGGCCAGATCTGTCATTTATGGCCCGTGATGCACCACAATTGCCTCGGCGCCCGTTTTGGACAGTGATATTTCGCAATGCATGGTATACTAAAACCAAGGTGGCACGCCAACAGTTTACAGACTTTCCCGTTTAGGAAATGCTTCCACTCTTGGTCCGAAAGCCAATATTCATGCCCTTTTGGATGTCAGATAAGCCGCTCCGTTTCCGCAATATGACAGCGACTGCACTGTTTTCCACGTCCCCCCCCCCCCCCCCCCCCCCGACCCGCTTTATATACTCGCCATTGCTAGTGCTGCCATCTGTTGTCCGTGAGTAGTAATGGCACTCTGACGTCGAACATAGGCTATGTTCACATTAATGTGACTGGATCGTATATTGAACGCCTTTTAGAAGTCAAAAATCGCAGCATCAACTGACATCAACAAGTTAACTTCTGCTCTCTACGTCTCGTGGACGAGCAGAGCGAGCTGGGTTTCATACGATAGTTGTTTTCGTAAGCCATGTTTATTCCTAAAGTGGAGATTTGATATTCCATAAATCTCGTAGTAGGCGAGCCTAATATTCTACAACCGACCGAGGTTAGAGATGTAGACCTGCGGCTTTGAGCGCCTGTGTGGCAACCCTTCTGTAGAATGGAAATGACCTGCTCTTTTCTCCAATCATTAGGAGCGCATCGCTCCTCCAGCGATCTACGGCTCACTACTGATAGAACAGGAGAAGTTTTTTTCCGACACTCCTATTGGTATCCCATCAGGTCCTGTGGGGTTTCGTCTGTTGAGAGATTTATGCCGCTTTTCTTTCGATTGGACACATATTTTGATATCCGTAACTTCGATTTTTGGGTGTCGATTCAAAAGAGGAAAGACAGTACAATCATCCTCAGTTTTGGAAAAAAAATTGAGGGAAGTCGTAATAGTTTAATCATCATCTTTTCAAAATCAAGCTGCGTATACGAAACCTTTTCGTGATGTTAATTCTTGTCTGCATACTCACGCCTCAGTTGGACACATATATTTGAACGATGGATCACTTGGTGGAGACCATTGTGTTAGAAGTCAGCATTTTGGTTCTGCATTAAATGGTGCATCTCAAAAATTATTTCGTCGTCTTTCTCGAAATTCCTGTCAAGCAACCGTTACTTCCTCCAAGGGAAGAGAACAAATCCACTCGATGTTGCCCCAGGAGAATGAAGTTTACTAACACAAAAAGACTCTGTCCAAGGTGACTGTGTTTGTCATGCGCTTTCGATGCTAGCGAACTGAACTAAGTCGAGCTCAATTCAGTTGTCAGACTTGCCATGTCTCTTTCTTTTAACTCTTTATTTTTATTTCATTAAAATGTTTCCGTCCATAAATTTTTAAATTCGATGTTGATAAAAAAGTCTCCGCAAATCTCTCCACTTACATCGACAGCGGCAAGCAATGACTTCCTCTCGCCTGTTCACATGAAATGACAGAGCTTGCATACTCAGTGACAGGACAGACCATAAGTCTTCCTGCAACTCGACAGTATCTAGTTCTGGGTTGGGTTGTTTGGGGAAAGAGACCAGACAGCGAGGTCATCGGTCTCATCGGATTAGGGAAGGACGGGGAAAGATGTCGGCCGTGTCCTTTCAAAGGAGCCATCCCGGCATCTGCCTGGAGCGATTTAGGGAAATCACGGGAAACCTAAATCAGTATCTAGTTCTGCCCTCCTTTCGTGGAGCGAGACACTTTATATCGTCACTGTGTCTTCGTAGTTTTCTCATCAAAAATGATTGTAGTATGTGTGGAAGCTTAGTCTGCTGTATTAATATAACACTGTCATATATTTTCGAATGTGTCAGAAGTGAAAAAACCATACGTATACATGTCTCCATCTCAGTTTCTCCGATGTAACGCCAGCAACCCATCTTCCATAACAGCCTACCACCTGCTGCGTCACGACATTGTGGTTCTTGTGTCTAATCAGTGCATTACGACTCTGAATTTCCTTCCCGCGTGTGCGTGACAACAACAGTCAATTCTCTCCAACTTCGACTCCCTGCTCAACGCAGCAAACTTTGTTAGTTTATCGTCACTGGGTACCACCCATCGGCAGGATAAAGGTTTGTCTCAAGGGATCAGGACCACATTCCCTGAACGAACTTCTGCCCTGTTGACAATATCATTTGTTCAAGGAACGTTGAAGAAACTTTGTGTCGCTGAAGAGGCCTCCCAGTTTGATAAAGGAGGTGTTGATATACACCATGAGCTGCACTTCAAAAGTATTTATTTTCTAGGCCGATACTCCGGCACGTAGCCCTTCATTGTTGACATCTAATACAGAGGATAAGCAATCAAGTGCATCCATATAGAAGTCGACAGCACTAAACATTTAATATACACTTAAGTAGAAATATAAGATTACTGAAATACTGTGCACCTCTACATCAAACGACGTACCTGTGTAGTGTAAAATATTTATGCTCGTTAAAAATGATGTGGATCTAGAAAAGTCAAAGCTTTGTGAATATTTAAAATCTAATTATATCCCTGTACACAACAATGCCTACATTATCGCGATAGGAGCCATTATCTGTCTTAACTATGCGGCACACAGACACAGGTGATCGTCGTGTGAATATGATGTTGGTGTTGTTTCACACTTTCTGCTCGTGTAGGACCCGACTGTAACGTGATAACATGGGACTGGTAGTCTGGATAAAAAGTCTCATAGTGCAGGTCTCTTGTTACCTCTGAGACCATAGATCTGCAGCATACATTCATGTGTACACTGAATAGCGCATTTTGACCAATATACATCGTGGCTCAGGAGAAATAATCAATCTTCAGGGATATGAGAGAAACGAGCATTTCAAGCAAGAAAACCTTCATATTATGTAAATTGGAAGTGGAGAAAGGAAAGGAAAGGGAAGAAATTATCGATGCCAGTTTCAGGGGCGACGAGTGAAAATGTGTGCCGAAACAGGATTCGAATCCAGGATCACTTGCTTACTAGGTAATTGCATTAACCATTCCGCCATCCAGACACAGCGTTTATCACGATTACGCGGCACTTCTTGCCACCCTCCCAGCCGACCCACATTCTCACCTAGCGCAACGTATCCGCTGTCCCCTTACACATCCTCCATGATCACTACTGTGAGATTCCTGCAGGAGATAGTACGTGTTAGTGCATCCGCACTGAAGGTGGTGGATTCTGAAAAAACAGGCACCACGCATTCATACAAAAAACTCCATATGAACATATGCCCTGTTCCGAAAGGTTCCCGAGATAAAACACATTTAATGCACATTGTTATTGATATGTGCTACTTACTGGAATTAAGGAAAACGTAGAAGGGAGGACCCACAAATATCACTTTCTTTTCATATAACTTGTTTATTTAACAATATATAACCATAAAATTTTCTTTAACAGTGTGAACAAATTTGCAAAATTCTTTTGGCCTTAAACCTTATGTTGAATAAGCTTTTGCAAAATGAATCTGAAGTGCTGTATTGCAAAACAGCAAAGAATATGACAATGATTAAGAAACGGCCGGAACTGCAGCCCGCCCGTTGTAGGGTGAAACCGCGCTGGACACAGTCTGTCTTACTAAATATCCTTTTGCAACACATGAAAACTACACTCCTGGAAATAAAAAAAAGAACACATTGACACCGGTGTGTCAGACCCACCATACTTGCTCCGGACACTGCGAGAGGGCTGTACAAGCAATGATCACACGCACGGCACAGCGGACACACCAGGAACCGCGGTGTTGGCCGTCGAATGGCGCTAGCTGCGCAGCATTTGTGCACCGCCGCCGTCAGTGTCAGCTAGTTTGCCGTGGCATACGGAGCTCCATCGCAGTCTTTAACACTGGTAGCATGCCGCGATAGCGTGGACGTGAACCGTATGTGCAGTTGACGGACTTTGAGCGAGGGCGTATAGTGGGCATGCGGGAGGCCGGGTGGACGTACCGCCGAATTGCTCAACACGTGGGGCGTGAGGTCTCTACAGTACATCGATGTTGTCGCCAGTGGTCGGCGGAAGGTGCACTTGCCCGTCGACCTGGGATCGGACCGCAGCGACGCACGGATGCACGCCAAGACCGTAGGATCCTACGCAGTGCCGTAGGGGACTGCACCGCCACTTCCCAGCAAATTAGGGACACTGTTGCTCCTGGGGTATCGATGAGGACCATTCGCAACCGTCTCCATGAAGCTGGGCTACGGTCCCGCACACCGTTACACCGTCTTCCGCTCACGCCCCAACATCGTGCAGCCCGCCTCCAGTGGTGTCGCGACAGGCGTGAATGGAGGGACGAATGGAGACGTGTCGCATTCAGCGATGAGAGTCGCTTCTGCCTTGGTGCCAATGATGGTCGTATGCGTGTTTGGCGCCGTGCAGGTGAGCGCCACAATCAGGACTGCATACGACCGAGGCACACAGGGCCAACACCCGGCATCATGGTGTGGGGAGCGATCTCCTACACTGGCCGTACACCTCTGGTGATCGTCGAGGGGACACTGAATAGTGCACGGTACATCCAAACCGTCATCGAACCAATCGTTCTACCATTCCTAGACCGGCAAGGGAACTTGCTGTTCCAACAGGACAATGCACGTCCGCATGTATCCCGTGCCACCCAACGTGCTCTAGAAGGTGTAAGTCAACTACCCTGGCCAGCAAGATCTCAGGATCTGTCCCCCATTGAGCATGTTTGGGACTAGATGAAGCTTCGTCTCACGCGGTCTGCACGTCCAGCACGCACACTGGTCCAACTGAGGCGCCAGGTGGAAATGGCATGGCAAGCCGTTCCACAGGACTACATCCAGCATCTCTACGATCGTCTCCATGGGAGAATAGCAGCCTACATTGCTGCGAGAGGTGGATATACACTGTACTAGTGCCGAGATTGTGCATGCTCTGTTGCCTGTGTCTATGTGCCTGTGGTTCTGTCAGTGTGATCATGTGATGTATCTGACCCCAGGAATGTGTCAATAAAGTTTCCCCTTCCTGGGACAATGAATTCACGGTGTTCTTATTTCAATTTCCAGGAGTGTATATAAGCGCCATTGATGACAAGAGTGATTCAATTACTCGAAACAGATGGCGTCACTTTTAATTTGAAAGCTGTATGTCGAAAGATTCGGGGTTAAGGTGCGCGCCAGTCGGTGTGGACGAGCGGTTCTAGGCGCTTCAGTCTGGAACCGAGCGACCACTACGGTCGCAGGTTCGAATCCTGCCCGGGCATGGACGTGTGTGATGTTCGCCTCATTTAAAGCCTTCTTGATCGACGGGTTTGCCTCTCGGCGCGGAAGCGATCCCTAGTCGGTGTAATCCTCCAGCGCAGCCACACCGCTGTCGAAGTACTCGTATAAAAACTGCCACTTGAAAAATGATATTTTATTTTATTTTTCCGAAATTTAGTCGTACGTACGTTTCCCCAGCTAACGCCTGGACATAGTTATGCTTTGCGTCTGACATTCACTCCTGTGTGTCGCAGGCAAGGCCGCACACAGTATGCTGAGGCGGCGAGACTGAGCCGCTTGAAGAAGCGCGCGGCTGCCGGGGAGTTACCGCCCAGGATACCTGCCAAGGTGCTCAACGGCGCCGCCACGCAGATACAGCGCGTCTGGAGGGGCTACAGTACGCGCAAAAAGGTAACCTTGCCTCTTCTCCCCGAGACGACTGTCACAAATTCTAACCCCCAGGAGGCGAAATTTCTCAACTTCCGACAGACACGTATTAACGTATACAGGATGGTCCATTGATCGTGACCGGGCCAAATATCTCACGAAATAAGCGTCGAACGAAAAAACTAGAAAGAACGAAACCTGTGTAGCTTGAAGGGGGAAACCAGATGACGCTATGGTTGGCCCGTTAGATGGCGCTGCCATAGGTCAAACGGATATCAACTGCGTTTTTAAAAAATAGGAACCCCCATTTATTATTACACATTCGGGTAGTACGAAAGATGCGAGGTGCCGGGGCTAGTAGTGTATTTAACACTAAATTCTTCTAGAATCTTCATATATAAATGATGCTCTAAGCTGCCCCCCCCCCCCCCCCCCCCCGTTCTGACTCCGACTTTTGCTGTTGCGCATGGATTAAAAAGAAACGCGAACTGACTGTAATCGACCCTGCAACTGGAGTAGAAAAGAGTTTGACATCTATAATAATTTAATTTGATAAATAAGTTAAATAAAGGAAAGTTTCATTAACGTAGTGAGAAATGAAACGGTTGCTGTACCGATTAACAGAATGAAAGTTCTGTCCAAAATAACAATATGATTTATTATGACTAAATTCAAAATAATAAACAAAACACACAAAACATTTACAATACATCAAATTGGCTCAAACTGGATACTCAAATAAATGCTGTGAAGGTGAAGTTGTCCCTAAACTAGATTGTGACATTTATGACAAAGTGGTATGTGGCGCCATTTCCCTCCAACACAAATCTTAAGAGACACAGCCACCCCAACATTAATAGCTGCTATAGTAGTTAGAACTCAGACAATGAACACCCAAGACAGAACAAAGTTAGAAAAAGACGAACAGGCGTGCTCTGCTGAGCTCTGATTATCACCTAGCAAAATCCCTAATCTGCCGGTGCTGCGGACATACATTACCAAGCTGTCTTCTTAACTGCAAGAACACGATCTGGCGTACCGGAGGCGATGGCTGGTTGCTCCGACGTCCCGTCGTGGCGATGATAATGTCGCGAGTATAGCCCGGAACAAAATATTTTGGTCTGGTTGTTCCATACTAAAGACTTCCTACCAATACTAATGCGCCTCTGAGGGAGACGAAGACGGTACTGTGATTGATTTTAACATGCGAAGTCACACAGTAACTCCGATACAGTCAACTTTAGCCAAAACTGCTCAAGACAGACAACATAGGCCGCTTGTACGCAGAACGCTCAATTGCCAACTGGGCTCGGAAAGTTATGTTGAAGTTGAAACTTCAGCAACTTCGTCAAACAGTTACAATTAAATAAAAGTATATTAGACAGTCAACGGAAGGCAGGCTGTCCAGAGCAGCGAGAGCTCAGTCTTGTAACCTACACCGACCGAAAGGCGAGAGGCGACCCTCTCAAGAGCACCCGTACAAGCCGAACACAGAACATTCCCGCCTCCACGACAGTGGCTGTTGTTAAACGTTCCAATCAGCAACTCGAAAACCGGCGGAGAATGCCACTCTATTGCCGAAGCACTACTAGTCCACCAATGGAGATTCTTGGCGCCAATTTCTGCGCCGATTTTGCTACGTCACGGATCTATACCCTGAGCAAGCCAATCACAGTTACGATTTTGTAGAAAACGCGGGAATTTGCCCGCCAAGACTGCCTGTGAACACAAGTCATTCCCACGCCTCGCTGGTAGCCCGCCAGAAACTGTTTTCACTAAGTTTCTGCGCTCTTATGACAATGTCGGCGTCTGGAAAGCATCCACTCGACTCCCTCACACCCGTCGGTTTAACCCTTTCAAGATCAGCAGAACCCGCCTTTCACCAGACCACCCGAGTGACGAGAGACGCTGAGTGGGAAGTCCGCGTGTGAAGAAATAGCAACTTTTCACCGCATGCAATTAGAGAGGAAAATCGAATTACTCAGACAAATATAGAAATATGACAGTGGGGTCCTGCCACTTCTCAAAGAAATACGAATGTTTTAGTTGGACGACTTTTTTCGCTTTGTGATAGATGGCGCTCTACTACTCACAAACATATGGCTCATAATTTTAGACGAGCAGTTTGTAACAGGTAAGTTTTTTAAATTAAAATACAGAACGTAGGTACGTTTGAACATTTTATTTCGAATGTTCCAATGTGATACATGTACCTTTGTGAACTTATCATTTTTGAGAATGCATGTTGTTACAGCGTGATTACCTATAAATACCACATTTATGCAATAAATGCTCAAAATGATGTCCGTCAACCTCAATGCATTTGGCAATACGTGTAAAGTCATTCCTCTCAACAGCGAGTAGTTCGCCTTCCGTAATATTCGCACATGCATTGACAATGCGCTAACGCATGTAGTCAGGCATTGTCGGTGGTTAATGATAGCAAATATCCTTCAACTAACTTTCCCCACAGAAAGAAATCTGGGAACGACAGATCTGGTGAACGTGCAGGCCATGGTATGGTGCTTCGACGACCAATCCACCTGTCATGAAAGATGCTATTCAATACCGCTTCAACCGCACGCGAGCTATGTGCCGGACATCCATCATGTTGGAAGTACATCGCCATTCTGTCATGCAGTGAAACATCTTGTAGTAACATCGGTAGAACATTAAGTAGGAAATCAGCATACATTGCACCATTTAGATTGCCATCGATAAAATGGGGGCCAGGTATCCTTCCTCCCATAATGCCACACCATACATGAACAAGCCAAGGTCGCTGATGTTCCACTTGTCGCTACCATCGTGGATTTTCCGTTGCCCAATAGTACATATTATGCCGGTTTACGGTACCACTGTTGGTGCATTACGCTTCATCGCTAAATAGAACGCGTGCAAAAACGCTTTCATCGTTCCGTAATTTCTCTTGTGCCCAGTGGCAGAACTGTACACGACGTTCAAAGTCGTTGCCATGCAATTCCTGGTGCATAGAAATATGGTACGGGTGCAATCGATGTTGAAGTAGCATTCTCAACACCGACGTTTTTGAGATTCCCAATTCTTGCGCAGTTTGTCTGCTACTGCTGTGCGGATTAGCCGCGACAGCAGCTAAAACACCTACTTGGGCATCATCATTTGTTGCAGGTCCTGGTTGACGTTTCCCAAGTGGCTGAACACTTCCTGTTTCCTTAAATAACGTAACTATCCGGCAAACGGTTCGGACACTTAGATGATGTCGTCCAGGATACCGAGCAACTTACCTAGTACACGCCCATTGGGCATTTTGATAACAGTAGCCATACATCAACACGATATCGACCTTTTCCGCAGTTAGTTAACGGTCCATTTTAACAAGGGTAATGTATCACGAAGCAAATACCGTCCGCACTGGCGTTTGTGGCTATTACAGCGCCATCTATCACAAAGCGAAAATAGTGGTCCAAATAAAACACTCATATTTCTTTACGTACTACACGAATATGTAATAAAAATAGGGGTTCTATTAAAAAAACGCATTTGATATCCGTTTGACCCTTGGCAGCGCCATCTAGTGGGCAATCATAGTGCAATCTGGTTTCTCGCTTCAAGCTAGACGAGTTTTGTTCTTTGTAGTTTTTTCGTTTGATGCTTATTTCGTGAGATACTTGGCCCGGTCACTATCAATGGACCACCCTGTATATACTATCCTAGCTTTCGGAACAGCAATTTCCTTCTTCAGGGAGGAAAAAGGATAGGTTGGTGAAGGTAAAACAGGAAATGTCACCTATATCCCATATTAAGAGGGAACCACTTGTTGAGAAGCCGGAGTGAGTCAAAGAAGCATTCCCAACCAGAAATACACTCTAAACATACACAAAAAGCAAAGAAAAATCACGGGTCACCACAAAGGAATTATCCGAATGGGGAGGATATCGGTCGATGCAGAGATACAGACAAACAGACGATTACAATTTCAGGTAAGTTACATGATGTATTCCAGAGAAAGAGCTTCACAAACTGAGCAGGTCAATAACGTGTTGATCCACCTTTGGACTTAATGCAATTAGCTAATTGACTTGGCATTGGTTGACAGAGGTGTTGGAAGTCATACGGACGATATCGTGAAAAACTGTGTCCTATTGGCGTGTTAGATCGTCAAAATATCGAGCTGGGTGGAGGGCCCTGTCCATAATGCTCCAAAAATTCTAAGTTGGGGAGATATCCGGTTACCTTGCTGGCCGAGGTAGGGTTTGGCAAGCACGAAGACGTGCAGGAGAGACTCTTACCGTGTGAGGGCGGTCATAATCTTGCTCAAATTTAAGCCTAGGATGGTCATGAAGGGCTACAATAGGAGGTGTAGAATACTGTCGACGTACCGATATGCCGTAAGGGTGCTGTGTATGACAACCAAAGGCGTCCTACTATGAAAATAAATGGCGCCCAGACCATCACTCCTGCTTTTCTGTCCGTCCGACGGGCGACAGTCAGATTGGTACATCACCGCTGTCCGGAGCGTCTTCGACACGTCTTCGTTGGCCATCGGGGCTCAAGAAGCGAGATTCATCACTGTAGACAGTCCTACTCTACTCAATAAGATTCCAGGACGAGTGTGCCCGATACCACTGCAAACAGGTTTTTTTTTGTGTGTGTGAGCTGAGCCAAATTTCTGTGAGCCACCTCTTAATGGTTCTTGTGGTCACTGAGACACCAGATGCATGTCGGATCGATGGTGATGATGATCCGGGTCTCTGAGTGCCTCTCTGACGTGTGCTTGGTCCTATCGCTCTGTCGTCTCCCTAGGTCGACAGCTTGCTTCTTGAAGCTGTCTTCGGCCACGGTTTACCCGTTCCTACCAACATCGACGAATAGCGGCATCGCTCCAATTCAGACGTCGATCGTTTCGGCGATTACTCGAACTGGCTTATTTGAGTCCAACTATAAGTCCTCTCTTAAATGCTGACATCTGCAAATATTCTAGAATGAAATTTTCGCTCTCCAGCCGAGTGTGCGTTGGTATGAAGCATCCTGGCAGATTAAAACTGTGTGCCGGACCGATACTCGAACTCGGGACCTTTGCCTTTCGCGGGCAAGTGCTCTACCAATTGAGCTACCCAAGCACGACTCACGCCCCGTCCTCACAGCTTTAATTCCGCCCGTACCTCATCTTAAAACTGTGATTCGTGCTTGGGTAGCTCAGTTGGTAGCGCACTTGCCCGCGAAAGACAAAGGTCCCGAGTTCGAGTCTCGGTCCGGCACACAGTTTTAATCTGCCAGGAAGTTTCATCTGCAAATATTGTTTACCATGCTGTCTGTGAGGCATAGCTACTGTCCAACCGAGTACCCGGAATAGAATTCGCAAGGACATTTTGCCGTGATATCGACAGGTCTCTTGTTTACTATTCTTGCCAGCTGTACAGCGAAATTTCGCTGTAGCGTCACACATTTATCCATCGACCGCTACAGTTTCCCTGTATGAATATGAATTTGTAACCAGTTTGCATAACTACTTCGTGGCGGTCTTCTCTTTGTCTTACGGTGTAGTTTCCACTATTTTATTCCTCAGCGTGAGCACCTTTTTGCCGCCGTACACAACTTCATTCACGAGTTATTGTTCTCAACTCCCCTTCTTTGTTTTCCAAAATCTCTTTCAGATGATATAAACAGTAATACACAGTTCCTTAGCAAAAGTTGTGTCAGACAACATGTCTCCGGGTTACTGGCGGAATAAAGGAAACCAGGGAGGCGGGAAAACAGCGACGAACTTGAGACCACTCAAAGCTGTTAACGCACATTTCCTTCCATTTGCTCCCGGGGGACTGAGGAAGAAGGCTTAAAACTTGACACAAACATGAGAAGGCGATCTTGTCGAGGAGAAGCGTAAAACACTAACAGTTTCTTGACGTTACCGCCGCAAGCGTACTCTCATTGGCATTAAATGTGGAGAAATATTGTAATCATTCTTGCAGTCACAAGCTGCAAACAGCCACTACTGATATGTATCAGGAGCAATGGCACCATATAGTTTAGTGTGTACTCTGTCTGTTACCGTGAAGAAGGAATTTCTGCGCCACTGTGTATCTCACAGGTCAGGTTACTTTCGTTTGTGTTCTGAAGGTTTCACAAAATATTATCTACAAAACTTTGACAAAAATATATCATTCATAGAATTGTTTCAGCTGTGTGATATGGACTTATTCATTCAGATAGTGTTGAAGAATCCTATATTTTTGTACTTGCTGTCACGTAATAAAAAAATTGTCTGCTGTCGTATATGTAGCATACACATATATAGGAGATTTTGCAACATACCGGCAACTAGCCACTGAAATTTCAATCCCGACACCGAGACTCCCTTGTGGATTAGAACTAGCAATACGACACGCTGCCGGAAGCTGCATATAAACAACGAGAATAGTCTCAAGTCTCGTATGCGTCAACTTTCCAAGAACAGTACTTTATTTATCGCTCCAACCATTTCCAATAAGTGTTTTGACATGCGAAATCTAACAATGAATCAGGTACATAAAATTTAGAATCACTTGTGGTCTCAATTTTGAGAGAAAAACATGAAGAAGTATATTGAGAGTTAATTGCATCTGATAACAGGGCCACTTCTTTTATCAGGTGGAAAGTTAGCCTTTCACCAAGATAGAGCTCGATCCTCAGTTTTTGGCGTCTTCATACGTCCCATTAGACTCACCGTAGACCATATCAGATGTAACAAGAACCAACATATTTAGTCCATTTACCTAAGCAGCAGGATGTGTGTAACATTCATACTTTGACCCTGTACTATAGGACAGTGACAACACAAACCCTCTGCTGGGTATACAAATGGTCCCTAGGCAAAAGGCTATCCAAAAACAGTGGACCCTACGTTTTTATCACCAGTAGAAGCCGAGAATGGGTACTGGAAAATCCCTTTCTATGCTCGAGGTTTTGGAATATACACTACTGTCCATTAAAATTGCTCCACCACGAAGATGAAGTGCTACAGATGCGAAATTTAACAGACAGGACGAAGATGCTGTGATATGCAAATGATTAGCTTTTCAGAGCATTCACACAAGGTTGGCGGCGGTGGCGACACCTACAACGTGCTGACATGAGGACAGTTCCCAACCGATTTCTCATACACAAACATCAGTTGACTGGCGTTGCCTGGTGAAACGTTGTTGTGATGCCTCGTGTGAGGAGGAGAAATGCGTACCATCACGTTACCGACTTTGGTAAAGGTCGGATTGTAGCCTATCGCGATTGCAGTTTATCGTATCGCGACATTGCTGCTCGCGTTGGTCGAGATCCAATGACTGTTAGCAGAATATGGAATAAGTGGGTTCAGGAGGGTAATACGGAACGCCGTGCTGGATCCCAACGACCTCGTATCACTAGCAGTAGAAATGACAGGCATCTTATCCGCATGGCTGTAACGGATCGTGCAGCCACGACTCGATCCCTGAGTCAACAAATGTGGACGTTTGCAAGACAACAATAATCTGCACGAGCAGTTCGAAGACGTTTGTAGCAGCATGGACTATCAGCTCGGAGACCATGGCTGCGGTTACCCTTGACGGTGCATCACATGCAGGAGCACCTGCGATGGTGTACTCAACGACGAACCTGTGTATACGAATGGCAAAACGTCATTTTTTCGGATGAATCCAGGTTCTGTTTACAGCATCATAATGGTCGCATCCGTGTTTGGCGACATCGAGATGAACGTACATTGGAAGCGCGTATTCGTCATCGCCATACTGGCGTATAACCCGACGTGATGGTATGGGGTGCCATTAGTTACACATTTTGATCACCTCTTGTTCGCACTGACGTCACTTTGAACAGTGGATGTTACATTTCAGATGTGCTACGACCCGTGGCTCTACCCTTCATTCGATCCCTGCGAAACCCTACATTTCAGTAGGATAATGCACGACCGGATGTTGCAGGTCCTGTAAGGACCTTGCTCGATACAGAAAATGTTCGACTGCTACCCTGGCCAGCACATTCTCCAGATCCCTCACCAATTGAAATCGTCAGGTCAATGGTGGCCGAGCAACTGGCTCGTCACTACTCTTGATAAACTGTGATATCGTGTTGAAGCTGCATGGGCAGCTGTACCTGTACACGCCATCCAAGCCCTGTTTGACTCAATGCCCAGGCGTATCAAGGCCGTTATTACGGCCAGAAGTGGTTGTTCTGGGTACTGATTTCTCAGGATCTATGCACCCAAATTCGTGAAAATGTAATCAAGTGTTAGTTCTAGTATAATATATTTGTCCAATGAATACCCGTTTATCATATGCATTTCTTCTTGGTGTAGCAATTTTAATGGCAAGTAGTGTATAAGGTACACATAGTGTCGCACGCGTACCGATAATGTAAGATATGTCGTCATCAAAAACAGTGTTCTTTTGTTCTTTGCAGATGTAAATCAGTTTCTCGTTTGAGATGTAAGTACCTTATAGAATTGTTACTGCTGTTGTACGCTGCACCCGTTTCAACGCTTCTGTCTGAGGGCTTCCCGTGTTTACCACAGCTGAAGCGCCAGGAGGAGCGCAGGCGGATGGTGATGAGCGAGGTGGTGCCGAGCTGGCGGACCTACGCGGAGCTGGAGCGAGTGTCGCAGGTGTACGAGCACCGGCGCGGAGTGCTGGAGGCGCACTTCCGGGAGATGGAGGACTTCATCGCCGCCGACCTGGAGCGCTACGAGCGCAAGCGCTGGCCCTGGCTGCTGGAGCAGTACTGCGACGAGCTGCGCGCCTGGTTCCAGGAATGGTACGAGAAGTGCAAGTGCTTCCCGTTCTTCCCCGATGAGGAGGACGGTGGCTCCATGCTCCTCGTCCTGGGTCAGGTATGGACGCTCTCTCTCTCTCTCTCTCTCTCTCTCTCTCACACAGAGTATAAAAAAATTCTACAAAGGCTGTTCAGAATTTAAGAAATACACGAAACTTATTCGCAACTGGGAATATGAGCAACCAACGGCTGTATACTGGAATTGCTATTGTTGTTGTGGTCTTCAGTCCTGAGACTGGTTTGATGCAGCTCTCCATGCTACCCTACCCTGTGCAAGCTTCTTCATCTCCCAGTACTTACTGCAAACTACATCCTACTGAATCTGCTTAGTGTATTCATTTCTTGGTCTCCCTCTACGATTTGTACCCTCCTCGCTGCCCTCCAATGCTAAATTTGTGATCCCTTGATGCCTCAGAACATGTCCTACTAACCGGTCCCTTCTTCTTGTCAAGTTCTGCCACAAACTCCTCTTCTCCCCAATTGTATTCAATACCTCCTCGTTAGTTATGTGATCTACCCATCTAATCTTCAGCATTCTTCTGTAGCACCACAATTCGAAAGCTTCTATTCTCTTCTTGTTCAAACTATTTATCGTCCGTGTTTCACTTCCATACATGGCTACACTACATACAAATACTTTCAGAAACGACTTCCTGACACTTAAATCTATACTCGATGTTAACAATTTCTCTTCTTCAGAAACGCCTACCTTCCCACTGCCAGTCTACATTTTATATCCTCTCTACTTCGACCATCATCAGTTATTTTGTTCCCCAAATAGCAAAACTCCTTTACTAATTTAAGTGTCTCATTTCCTAATCTAATTCCCTCAGCATCACCCGACTTTATTCGACTAAATTCGATTATCCGCGGTTTGCCTTTGTTGATGTTCATCCTATACCCTTCTTTCAAGACACTGTCCATTCCTTTCAACTGCTCTTCCAAGTCCTTTTCTGTCTCTGACACAATTACAATGTCATCGGCGAACCTCAAAGTTTTTATTCCTTCTCCATGGATTTTAATACCTACTCCGATTTTTTCTTTTGTTTCCTTTACTGCTTGCTCAATATACAGATTAAATAACATCGGGGAGAGGCTACAACCCTGTCTCACTCCCTTCCCAACCACTGCTTCCCTTTCATACCCCTCGACTCAGCTGCCACATACTTTCTGTACAAATTGTAAATAGCCTTTCATTCCCTGCATTTTACCCCTGCCACCTTCAGAATTTGAAAGAGAGTATTCCAGTCAACATTGTCAAAAGCTTTCTCTAAGTCTACAAATGCTAGAAACGTAGGTTTGCCTTTCCTTAATCTTTCTTCTAACATAAATCGTAAGGTCAGTATGGCCTCACGTGTTCCAACATTTCTACGGAATCCAAACTATGTTCCCCGAGGTCGGCTTCTGGAATTACGACAGTGAAAATGTGTGCTGGACCGGCACTAGAACCAAGATTTTCCGCTCTACGCGAGCGATCGCTTAAACGCTACGGCTATCCATGCACGAATTCCGGCCAAACCCAAACTGCCATATGCCGTCGTAAATGTATCACAACATGCACTCGCACGACACGTGTATTCATGTCCAAGAAGGACATACGAGGGTAATCCCAAAAGTAAGGTCTTCTATTTTTTTTTTATAAGGACGTAGACCTGTTATTCCTACAATGGTTTAATCAGTTTACAGCATGAACATTTGGCTATTTTTCGACACAATCACCATTTCTGTCGATGCATTTTTGTAGACGCTGTAGCAGTTTCTGTATGCCCATGTCATACCAGCTCGCCGCCATGCTATTCAGGAAGTTATGAACCTCTTCTTCTACCTCGTCGTCGGAGCTGAATCGCTGGGACCACAATTAACGTTGACAGGTACTGTGAGACACTGAAAAAACTCGAACGGGCAATTCAGAACCGGGGAAGAGGAATGTTGAGCAAGGGCGTCCACAATCTCCATGACAACGCTCGCCCACACATCGCTCGGCAAACCATTGCTCTCCTGCAACAGTTTCAGTAGAACATAATCACCTACCCAGCATATAGTCCTCACCTGGGGCCCAGTGAGTATCGCCTGTTCTCTAGGTTAAAAGAATATTTGGCCGGAAAGCGATTCAGCTCGGACGACGAGGTGAAAGAAGAGGTGCATAACTTTCTGAACAGCATGGCGGCGAGCTGGTATGACATGGGCATACAGAAACTGCTACAGCGTCTACAGAAATGCATCGACAGAAATGGTGATTATGTCGAAAAATAGCTAAATGTTCAAGCCGTAAATTGATGTAAACCATTGCAGAAATAAACAGGTCTATGTATGTGTAAAAAATAGGAGAACTTAGTTTTGGGATTACCGTAGTATGTATTGAGTGTCAAGTGTCTGGTATTGGTGAATAAATACGAAAGAGCATTGGCTGTGTTATTAAGAAGCACGCTGCAGTGTTCCTTTCGACACACATGCATGTGCGAAGGAATATTTCATCTTAACGACACAGGCACTGATTTTTCGCAAAATGTAACAGTACTTGGAGGAGATATAACTTGTGTGATATTCATGATAACGTGGAAGACACGAAAGAAAAAGATCCAGAAAAGAAGTAAAAGGCATAGATTACAGAGAAATCAAAAGAACTCATAGTATTTTTTAAACACACATGAAATCGAAAAGCAACTGGTTTGGATGGTATTAACGCAGTCAGTGAAATATGGGGGATGTGCAGGAGACATAGTCTGGTTTTTTGACGGGTCTAAAACAGACGAAAGTGCTGGTGCCAGGGAATACGGGGTACAAGCTAGACTAGAGAGCGCAGTATGTTCAGGGAAGCTAGGCAGGGTACTTCAGGCCGAAACATCCTCTGAGTGTGCGCGGAAGAGAATTTCCGTAGGCGCTACAAAGATCGTATCTCCTACATGTATTCATACAGCCAGGCAGTTCTGAGATCTCTTATCAGTCCCTGTAACGAGATGAAAGACAGTTGCCGAGTGCTACAAAGCACTTAAGAGACTAGCGAAAAGCAGCAGGGTATATGTAGTGTGGTTCTCTAGTCACTCAGGAATCAGTGACAATGAACAAGCTGATAGGCTGGTCACAGCAGTTGCGACGACTCCATTTGGTTCGTTGGTTGGTTGATTTGGTGAAGTGGACCAAACAACGAGGTCATCGGTGGCATTGAATCATGGAAGGACGGGGAAGGAAATCCACCGTGCCCTTTCAAAGGAATCATCCCGCTATTTGCCTGAAGCGACTTAGTGAAATCACGGAAAATGTAAATCAGGATGGCTAGATGCGGGTTTGAACCGTCGTCCTCCCGAATGCGGGTCCAGTGTGCTAACCATACGTCTCCATTTATTGAACCGGTATGTGTCCTAACCATCATTAAGGTGATGGCTGAAACTACGCAGCTGGACCAGAAGACAGCATGTAGAGAATACTGGACTATAATGCAAAAACAAAACCGCGACAAGCTAATGGCGCCTAAGCCAAATTTTAATAGAAGCTCTGTGGTACTGGACTTGAACAGGAGACAGACTAAACTCATGGCGGGACTTATAACAGGCCATGGGAACTTAAGGGAACACCTAAACCCGATGGGCGTAGAGAAAGAAGCCCGTAGATGTAAGCTGTGTGGGGGCGAGATGAAACCGCACCACACCTTCTCTTCCAGTGCGTGATCAAGAGACACAGAATAATCGGGTCATCGCTTCCTAAAGAAACTGCGTCCGGTAAAGAACGGAATTAGGTAATCGGCAGCATACTACTCTTTAAGGGAATTGGTCGACTTTTTAGAATCACAGGGAGTGAAATCGCGCAATAAACCCTTTTTCGCTGCGGGTGGTAGTGGGCTAGCACTGCTGTTGTCTTATTTCCTGCTTCAAATCAAATGAAATCAAATATGGAAGGTTATCACCACACCTTAAATTGTTAAATTTGTTTGACATTCGCTGAAAGCAAAAAATATGTGTCACCAAATTGGAAGAAAACAAAGGTAATAAATAGACAGGAAAGAGAAAAAATATATTTGAAAACTACAGATGGATAAGCTTACTTGACGCAACATAAAACTTTACGTAAGACCAAAAACAATAACAGAATATTTACTAGAGGAAGAGAAGGTCAGATTTAGAAAGGGATGATCAACGATTGATCCGGTTTTATTGAAATGCAGAGATAGTTTAACAAAGAGACACATACTGCTTTTATAGATTTTGAGAAGGCTTCTGATAATGCGATTACAGAAAAAACTGTCGTAATGTGGCGCACAGAGCTTTACAGGTTATATCAGCTATTAAAACTTTTTATAAAAAGGAAAATCAGTAATTTTAGATGTAAAAGGCATACGCAAGGTGCACCAGGAGGACTAGTCAGTATTCATCGATGTACAAGAACGATGATTCGAGCCCAAAAAGTCTAGCAAACATGGGCTATAAAATGCATGAGTTATGAGCATTTGTTCATCTGCGAATTTTGGGAAAAAACTTTCTTCTGCTGGAAGCTCTTTGCTTTCCATAATTTGAATGGTGATAGCAGGGACTAAAAGAAGAAAGAATGTCCTATAAATATGGACTCTAAAGTACATTCCTTAAGAGCTATGAACACTTCTTCAGCTTCGCTAGTGTGAAACATATCTCTTCTACTAAACAAGTACTCACTGCTCCTAAAGCGTGCATTTTAGAGACTCTTCTTTACTAGAGATTTTTTCGTGTTTTGGTTCATGGTACCTCCTCCCAAAATATGGAATTCAGAGAGATCTGATCCGCAGTTTCGAAGACGAATAAGACCTCGTAGCTCTTACGCTTCGCGTTTTATAACCCATGTTTATTAAACCTTTTTGCCTCAAATGATCGTCCATTTCCTATCCCTGAATACGATTATTCTTCCTGGCACGCCCTGTATACAGAACCGATATATAAAGGGGTGAGACAAAGCTGTAGTTTGGCTATTGCATTGTTCATGATTTACATTGACGCTGCACTCAGCAGATGGAATTCTAGGATTAACACTGGGGTACAAGTCAACAATTCGGTAACGAGAAAGCGTTCCTATTTGCTGATGATCTCACACTGATTTTTCCAAGAAAAAATGATTTACATAAAGGAAATAATTAACTACATACAACCTGAACAGAATATACTATCAAATTATCTTCTAGTCATTTGAAATCTGTGGAAAACATTCAGTGAGAACAATGAAAATACAACTCAACAGGTAAAATATTTTAATTACCTTTTGCGCAAAATTACTTACGAATACAAAGAAGATATGTAGGTTAATACTACTTTAAAGCATAAAACACGAAACGGAAAGTGACTGATATTTTATAAAACGATCGTATTACCATCCCTGTTATAATGGAATGAATTGTGGGCGTTGAATAAAAAAAAAAACAAATACCAAGAGTGGTGAATGGATGTAAAAGAATAAATAATCAAAAAAGAGTTGAAAATTTGGAGTGTGAAAGAGAAATCGGACGAAAACAAATCAGAATGGAAGAAACATCTACAAAAAAAAAATCCAGAGAGAGTAACAGAACAGATAAAGAAATTTAAATCAAATGGGAAAATATCTCCTGTCAGACCGAAAAAAGGATGGTAACCATAACAGACCGCAATAGGCCTAATATGTAAAGCGCAAATCCTTCATATGACAATAATGACCTAGGTGCACCGTTTCCCAGCTAGGAGTCCATGAAGATTTGACAACAGTGATGTTGTGAGACGGTGTTCAAACTGCTGTGTGATGAACATTATGTTACTGATGTTGTTGGGAATATTCGTTTGCATTAATGCACAGCTGACAAGATGATTGTCTAACACGCTCGGAACCACCAAATGTTACACGAATAATGTTTGCAGCTCCAGCCAAACGGGCAAAAAGCTCTTCTTCCATCTATTCCCCCCCCCCCCTCCTAAACAAAAAAGAGAAATCCGAAGGGGTGAGGTCAGGAGACGTGTGGTCCATGGTACTGATTCACCCCTCCCAACCCAACAACTGGGGAAACATCACCTAAATGTTCTCTCCGTTAATGACAAACATTTCGGCTGACTAGATTATAGCGCAATCAAGAAACTGTAAACATTATTAGAAACTTCCATGTAAACACACCATCACATAAAGAATAATAATGTAGCCTTCAGCCAGGAATGTGGACACTCCTAGCGGTAAAGAAAATTTACCCTTCTAACAGTAAAATGTAATTGTGTTCCGAAAGCGGATTCCATTGTTGTATACGAAGCTGTCAAAACAACTGTTGAAATTGGGCTATCGTAAATCCAGCGCCAAATCTTTCAAAGATTCCTAGCAGAGACATTGTTCACTTGTGTTATTTGTGTCACGTTACAAAAGCGGTCCTTTTTCTCCTTTAATAACTCTACAGAATTGACTATTTAGTTATTTTACACCTTGTACGTAAATATAATTCGTGCTTTCGATACCCACACTTAAGGACGGTTTCTACCCCCTTTCCTCATAAAATATCTTCATGAATTCACTATGATTTTTTCTTCCATTCTTATATTACTTGCCAGTCTTCTTTGCAAAAACTAGTCGATTCATAATATTTTATTGTTTGGTGTTCACGCCTTATATATTCTTTCTAATTTCTGCTAACGAGCTGATTTTATCTTCTTTGAATAAATACTGTTGAGTAATCTTTTATTTATTCAGTTATTATCTAGTCCATAAATACGACCATAGAATATGATCTCGACTGCACATTGTCTCGCTAAGGGCCATATATTTTCCAAAGAATTTTCCGCTCATTTTTTTTCAAATTTTGCAGCTTTATAAAGCCCTCCGATGGCTATGGTTTGCGATATATCTGGTGCTTCAGGCAAAACAGCTGTTGTGTAATGTCAGAGTATCGCATTGCGCTATTTCAATATTATTATTCTGTTACAGTGGTTCAGTCTGGTTTAGAATCTCTTTTGGCATTTAATGTGTCTTGCTAAATTTTTGCTATCGTTAAACCCTGACAGCAGGATGGCCTCTCCAAGGTATCTGAAGGAGAATGTCTGAGAAATTGTTCCGCATTCCAGCTATTGTCATAACTGTTTTTTGCAGCCTACCACAAATTCTTCTCTTTTGCAAACCTCTTCCGCTTAGACAAGCACTTAGATATAACGTCCTAAATTATTGTTGGCTATATTTCTATATCTGTCTTCCACTATAGTCTTTGCACTTTACTGCTAATATCTTACACGTTTTGTTCTGATGTCTAAACACATATTCTATATTTCTGTTCCTTCTTCTAGTTGCTGTTTACCATATTTTCCTTTCCTCAGTGACTCTGTTGAGAATCAATTGTTTTCTTATTTTATAAGTTCACTTACGTAATTTTCAGTATTCTTTTGTAACGTCAAAACTCAAACGATTCTATTCTCTCCTTTTTCGTACAGTCCGCAATTTACTTCCGTACAATACTGCACTTCAAAAAATTATTTCAAGTTACGTTCTATGTATCGCTAACCTATGATACTTGGATTCCTTCTCCAGCCAAAGACCCTCCAGCGTGTAGAACACACTGTACACCATCTTGTAACGAAAGGGCAGTTCATAATGTGGATCCCGAGTTAACCTTACTTCAGGTGACAACATGGAAAACTTGACGTTCCTATAAAACTTCTGTTCATGTTACTGAATGTTTACTCATTTATTCAATTCAGATTAACCAACCAATCTTCCCGGTTTGGAACGTCTGTAGTTCTGCTGCAGTGTCATTTGCACTTCACCCGTTTCTTAAACTTCACTTATTTATCTGCTATCGTTGATTTAAGAATTTTAATTTGATACAACTCATACTTAATTTTTAAATCTACTGACCACCATGGAATGTGTAGTTAGTTTGAAACATAAAGGAACTGAGGTAATTTTTTGTAGAATAGTCCTGACAAGCTTTAAAGAAAACTATTTTGTATGAAACACACGAATAAAAGCAAACAATTCTTCTTCTATTCTGAGTTTCTCTTGAAAACACAGTAGAACTATTGCAAGTGTTCTTAACTTTCAGCGAAAATGTAACCATATTAAAAATATTTCTGCTCGACAAATAGCAGTAGTATTGTATCATTTGCAAGCTTTTGTTACTGCAATAGTTATGATCTTTTTTCAGCTCATGACACCAGAGCAGTACTTGGAGGTGCAAGAACTAAAACGTCTAGAAGCTTTGAAAAGTCCTAAGGAGAAGGAGAAGGAGCGTAAAGAAAAGGAGAAACAGAAGCAAAAGGAAAAAGAAGCGAGGAAGAAGGAAAAGGAAAAGGAGAAAGCTGCCAAGGAAAGACTAAAAAAACTCATTGCGATGGGAAAGGGGCCTGTGGGCTTCAAGCCCAAACCATCAAAGGTTATTATTATTATTGTTATTATTAATATTACTACTGTTTATTGTATTTTATACTATTAAGGGATTTTTACCCTTATTTTTGCAGTTACAGTACCTCCAACGTAGGAAAATGTACGAGTAATTACACGTATTTCATGATGACATCCTTTTCGAGGTAATGGAATCGGATTTATTGCATTCAGTTGGCCAACGGGTTAAGCATACACCTGATATACGTGTTGTTGTAATGTACTCTTCAGGATCAGTTGGTGTGTTATTAGGTATATGGTATTACTAGTCCTCAGTGGGTTTACTGAGGTCTTACTGTTACTAAGATAACGTCTATCAACTAGCATTGTAAGTATGATACTAATAATATTATTAGTAGCAATCTCAGACACGAAATTGTGCTAAGTCATATATCTCCCAATTACTTATTCGATCTATCCATCAAATCAGCAGCATTCTTCTGCACCACCAAATTTCAGAGGCTTTTGTTTTCTTCTTGTCAAACTTTTGAAGATTCTATTTCCTTCTTGTCTACACATATCATCCAAGTTTCATTTCCATACAAGGCTACAACTCAGACAAATACTTTCTAAAATGATTTCGTAACATTTAAAATTTATCTGCGACACCTCCTTCCACTTTCAAATTCATACTGTTTGGTCACCCAGGATGTGTTGTGTGCACTTACCTCGTCTCTTAGTCAATTTAAGCCATAACTACATATTGGTTTCTACTGCGTTACAAAGATTTAAAAAAAATTGAAAATGAACACGTTGCGTCAATTATTCTCTTGTGCATAAGGATTGCATGGTTCATACGAACATTCATGTTATTAATTATTTCAAATGGTAAATAGTTCTGATTTGTTTTGACAGATCATCTATAAAGGTGAAAATATGCTGGCTTTTTCTAAATCCAAACCGCATGTGACTGAAAATTCTATTCTGCAGACCCTAGTCAGAAGTTTGTGACACTTTTAACAACCCTCAGATGGTACAATACTGCTTTACTATTTTGTTACCGCTATTATTTCTTTAAGTGGTTTTTGCAGCAACATTCTTAAGTCTGTCTGGGAAAATAGTATTATCAAGAGATCCATAAGGTAAATAACTTAGTCTTCGTTGATTATGTTGATACTGAAGTCTTCACAGTCACTAGAATATTTACTTTTAAGATAGTTGATAACATTAACTTTAAAATATAGGGTGATTTTTTTCCACTGTATATAATCTATAGGGGCTGATCAATGAAAGGATACCGAACAAAAAAGTTCTGATGAACTTATGTCCGGAAATGCATTGTTTCCACGCTAGAGACCATTTATACAGTCATACTTTGTTACAGACGCCGCGGTCTAATATGCGCTGTGCCATGCAGCAAAAATTACATTATGCATCGTTTCCTCCTAGAGGGTGGTACTGTTCCTCATACGTCATGCCCTGGCGCCCTCTTATGCCATTGTAATCGGTGAATGTTGTGACCGATTCACCTCGTAGTGGATGTGATATAGCGTTGTAAACGATGGTTCCGTATTCGAATCGAGAACTTGCCAACATGGTGTTTACTTAAGGGAACGTAAATGGAAATGGGCGGCGGGTAGCGTGGATGTATTAGGAGAGCGACAACCGCCACAGCTTTCAGTGCAACAGTGTTTCGCCGTTTGTCTGAGACAGGGGCATTTCAGAAAGCAGGACACCATAAACGTCGTACCCGAAATGTTCGGACGCCACACTTTGCGGAAAATGTGATAAACACTGTGGAAGGCGATCGCTGAGTGACAGCACAGGGTAAACCAGACGACCGTGTGGAACATTCTTCATGACAATAGCTACCACTCTTATCACTTACAGCGTGTGCAGGTCTTACTATCGACAGACCTCACACATCGGGAGCATTTTTGTCACTGGTTTCTTCACAAGACAACCACTATTTCGGGATTTGAATCGTCCAACCTATTGACAGATGAGGTCAGCTTTACGCGGAGTGGTATCTTCAACTTTCGTAACAGTCAGCTGTGGGGTAGCATGCAGAACCCCTATGGTATGGTGACAGCAAATCGTCAGCATCGGTGCAGCCGGAATGTGTGGGCCGGGATAACTGGAGACCGTATTTTGGGAGCAGCCTTCCTTCCACGTAGCCCAACAGGTCGGAACTATCGGAGTTTCTTGCGGGTGACTTTGCCTGCCCTGCTGGAACAAGGGCCATTGATGATTCGGAAGGTTATGCGACTGCTACATGATAGAGGCGCAGCCCACTCCACCGTTAACGTCCGGACGCATCTCAGTCGTGTCTTTCCCGGTCGATGGATCGGACGATGGGGCCCAGTTGCCTGGCATGCTGGTTCACCGGATCTCTACCCGTGCGATTTCTTGTCATGGGACCATCTCAAAAGTATCGTGTGTGCAAAGCCTATTCCAGGTGCTGCCTTTCACACAGCTTGGATGCACCCTGGCCGATGTGAACGTGTGATACAGAACATGCTACGGCCCTTATACGCATGCTTTGAGGCACGCGGAAACAAGTCTCAGCACATACTGTAACTGAGGCTGCATGTTACAGCGTGCATTAGACTGCACACTTTGTAACAATGTATGATTGAATAAATAATCTCTAGCATGGAAACGACGTATTTCCGGAGATAAATTCATTAGACCTTTTTCGTTCCATATCCTCTCATCGATCAATCTCTAGAAGTTGTACACAGTGGAAAAAGTCACCCTAAATAGGCATAGAGAGGCATAGTATCTGTCATTTTAGCGACACATCATTTGATAACGTCTAGCAGTGATATGAGGTATCACTACTGTAGCTTCTGAAATATACAGGGTGTTGAAAGTCTTTGCATCAAACGTCTAGGAGTGGCTGGTAGATCACGTCATGGAGAACGGGTCTTGTTAGAGATAGAATGTTCGCAGACACTTCCAGCTTACGCTAACCTTTTTTGGTATGGGACGACGAGATTTCACCAAAATATCAGGATTTTTAAACATGTCTGCAGCATACTATTTCCCCATTACATTGGTAGAGTGATTTTCCACAAGAAAACCTTAAGCAAGATTGTCTCTAATCTGAGAAAGATATTACAAAAGCGAATCAGAAGTTTAATTTTGTTGGACCAACCGCCTTTCACATGAGCAGGTGACTGGATTAGAGACAATAGTCAAGGAATGCGCATGCTGCAAAGTACATAAGCCCTCGCGCCTTTCAGGGGCATAACCAATGAAAACAGATGTGTAGCGCCGCCGTCTCTTATCCTCTACATAAATTCATGTAGGAGCTCCCAATAGCAAACCACTGTTGCTAAACTACACTGTGTCTGAGATGTCCCCGTGCCCCTACATCAAAAAGTATATTGTATACAGCAGTACTTATATATCAGAACTATGTGTCCAGCAGATATTGTGCCTTACGCAAAGATCTGTCCGTCTCCATGTCCTCCTTGACATCTTGCGGAGATTTTCACGTGTTAAACTTCGAGAAGCTTGCTCAAGACTTTTTCTTGATTTTGCATTAGTCTTACACGGAAGTTGAGGTATATGACACTCGATTATTCCCCATAATGATTTTTGGCATGGAAAGGTCCCACCTTCAAGCTGGCCTTTTCAGTTGCACTGGAAATCTTGCTGAATCACACCCAAACCCGCGCTCTAGAAATTGCTCATCAAGGAGTTCAGGCACCTAAATAGCAAAGTGTACTGTAGTTTCGTCATACTGTGACCAAACATAATCCATAATTCCCTTATCTGGGTGGATTATTAACCATGGCTGCAATATATCCAGATAAGAATGTCAGCCGGCCGCAGTGGTCTCGCGGTTCTAGGCGCTCAGTCCGGAGCCGCGCGACTGCTACGGTCACAGGGTTGAATCCTGCCTCGGGCATGGATGTGTGTGATGTCCTTAGGTTAGTTAGGCTTAAGTAGTTCTAAGTTCTAGGGGGCTGATGACCGCAGAAGATAAGTCCCATAGTGCTCAGAGCCATTTGATCCATTTTGAAGAATGTCAGTTCCAGTGCTCTTGAAAACAGGTATCGCGACGACATCCTGGCCCATTTCATAACAAGAGGCTGCTTCCTTTCACATTACTGCGCATTATGGGGATTTTCATTAAATCAAGAAACTCTATTCCTGATGTTTGAACTGCTACACATCGCACATTCACTAGAAATAGCACTCTTGCACGAGACACGGCATTTGGGAATTGTGCCAACAAAGCACTGCCGACTGCAACTCTCTGCTCCCTCCACCTCATTGTCGGGTAAATCAATCACAAACAGCACCTTAAAATCTTTTTTTCCAAATCTTTTTATGCATAACTGAACAAGCTATTTGTTCAGAGAATTGATTTCACCAGAAAACTGCTCAGTTTCATAAGGGGCGTTCGATAAGTAAGGCAACACGTTCTTTACCCGGCTAATTTCTCTTGACGAAATGCGGAATTTGTTGTGGGGCGTCGTGGAATATTTCCGAAGTAGTCCCTAAAGTTTCATTAAGTTCCGATAGCTGGCTGTGCTAAACGTGCCCTTCAAAATGACGTCCGTAGCAGAGGTGCTATCCAACCAGAGAGCTTTCATTGAGTTTCTTTTTGGGGAAACCAGATCATCTCAGATATTCATAGGCGCTTGCGGAATGTCTACGGAGACAGCGAACAAAAACCTGGTGAGCCCTTGGGCGAGGCGTTTGTCATTATCGCAATTATGTTACGCAGACCTATGCGATCTCCCGCATGCCGGTCGCACACACCTTAAGGAAGCTGAAGAAACGATTTCAGCGTCTTAGTCGCCACAAAAATGCAAACGAACGTCGCCTTCTCTCTGACAACTCAGTGCCTCACCCACGTCTGTGCATCCTAGAGGGGCTCACAAAACTTCATTCGACTGTTCTTCCTCATCCACTCTACAGCCTAGATACCCCACCATCCGATTTCGATCTGTTTGGCCCAATGAAGGATGCACTCCACGGGAAGCAGGTGAGGTTACTGATGTAGCAGGACGTACACTCCGACCTCGGCCAATGGAGTGGTACCATGAGGGCATAAGGCCCTCCCAGATAGGTGGCGTTAGGTCGTGGAATGAACGGACATAATGTTAAAAAATGTTTTGTAGCCGAAAGGGTAGGAAATAATACGGCCTACTGGAATCCTGAATAAAACCAACCTACTTTTAAAAAAAAGTTTCAGTGTTTACTGAACGCCCATCGTACGAGGTCAAAAGAGGTAAAGGGACTGCTTGGATGTGCTGCTCGGACCATGGCAAGGAACCACAAGGTGTGGCGTTTTCTTAACAGGTAATGCCGCAAATGGAACTCGCTAACGAGGAATTTGGCAGCGTGTGGCGGTGTCGGGACGACACGGCCAACACGCTGCAGCGGCTGGAGGAAGACATGGCTCGGGACGAGAACAGGCCTATCGTGGAGGCGCGGATCCGGCAGGCAGCTGACGTCATGATGCGGGTCGAGCTGGAGCAGCTCGAGGCTGCGCTGCTTCGTGACAACAAGGGGAAAGGTGTGTGTGTGTGTGTGTGTGTGTGTGTGTGTGTGTGTGTGTGTGTGTGTGTGTGTGTGTGTTTTGCGCTGATTCGTGACAACAAGGGGAAAGGTGAGTGTGTGTGTGTGTGTGTGTGTGTGTGTGTGTGTGTGTGTGTGTGTGTGTGAGAGTGTGTGTGTGTGTTTATTGCACTGCTTCGTGACAACAACAGGAAAGTTGAGTGTGAGTGTGTGTGTGTGTGTGTGTGTGTGTGTGTGTGTGTGTGTGTGTGTGTTTTGCACTGCTTCGTGACAACAAGGGGAAAGGTGTGTGTGTGTGTGTGTGTGTGTTGCTTCGTGACAACAAGGGGAAAGGTGAATGTGTGTTGTGCTGCTTCGTGACAACAAGGGGAAGTGTGTGTGTGTGTGTGTGTGTGTGTTTTTTTTTTTTTTTTTTTTTTTTTTTTTGGGGCACTGCTTCCTGACAACAAGGGAAAAGGTGTGTGTGTGTGTGTGTGTGTGTGTGTGTGTGTGTGTGTGTGTGTGTGTGTGCGCGCGCGCGCGTTGCACTGCTTCGTGACAACAAGAGGAAAGGTGTGTGTGACTGTGTTTGTGTGTGTTTCAGTGTTTATGCTTTCGCGCCACACTTGGCGGCAGCGCCGATTTCCAAAACATTGGTATCCACAGCAGTCCACTGGTGACGGCGATTGTTCCTCAGACGAGGTATGGTGTGTGCAAAATAAGTTAGCCTTTCCCCAAACAGACGGCGCAGCAGGAAGAGGAGGATGGCAGTGGTAGGGGCTCTGTTACGAATGACCGGCCCCCGATAGGGGAAATGAAGTTCGACAAGTGAATTTTAAGCACAAACGTACACGAGGGCTGTTCTAAAAGCATCCGACCTTATTTTTATTACTGAAACCAACAATGGTATCTGGGCGCGTTTGCTCTCAACGTATATAGGCAAATGTAGTGAGCATGCCCCATTTTTTTCATGACTGCAGAAACAACCAATCGCTGGCTAGCTAATGAAAAGTGAACACGTGTACGTGGTAGTCGTCGGATTTGTGTTGCGAGCAAAATGAAAGAAGAAGTGGAACAAGCTTGGCGAGCCGCGTGGAATTAGCCGAGCGGTCTTAGGCGCTGCAGTCCCGACGGAGGTTCGAGTCCTCCCTCGGGAATTAGGATAATTTAGGTTATGTAGTGTGTAATCCTAGGGACTGTTGATCTTAGCAGTTAAGTTCCATAATATTTCACACACAAGCTTGGCGATTCTCATCTTGAAACAATCCAAAAGATTCGACAAGTGTTTGGGGACCAGGCAGCGGGTACCACACAGACAAAGAAGTGGTAAAACCGATTCAAAAATGGCAGCTCATCAGTGAAGAGTGAATCACTTTCAGGTAGGCTCCAGGGATGGGAAAAACCAACCGTTTAAAACTGATACCGGTATTTTAGTTCATAATAACCGGTATTTTAGGTTACTTGTTTGGCCTCGGTTTTAACAGGTGCTTTTTATTTTGCACTAATAAACGGGTAAAAAATCGAAATATCAATTACTCAACTTGTAGTTTTGAAATAAAGCGTTTTTTAAAAATCGGATAATTTTTATTCGTATTATTTTCATTGCTTTGGAATATTGTGTTATAGAATGGGTAAAGCGATCAGTGATACTTTAAAGCAATGCCGACAGAACCAACAGAAACGAGCAACAAACACACGACACAGGAATTGATACAGCGACATTCAAACAATAACATACCTGCACCATGTGGTGTGGGCTGTTACATGGTACACGTGTACATTCAGTGTGCAAGACTTGCCCCATCTGGTCTATATGGTAATTTCTCTCTGTCGTTACCGAATATTGGTTGTATTACAGAGGTAGCACCATCCCTAACCTTGAAGTATTTTACGAACTAAGGTGGCAATTAAGTTCAAAAATGGTTCAAATGGCTCTGAGCACTATGGGACTTACCTTGTGAGGTCATCAGTCCCCTAGAACTTAGAACTACTTAAACCTAGCTATCCTTATGGCATCAAACACATCCATGCGCGAGGCAGGATTCAAACCTGCGACCGTAGCGATCGTGCGGTTCCAGACTGTAGCGCCTAGAAGCTCTCGGCCATCCCGACCGGCGTCAATGAAGTACTAAGCTCAGTTTTCTTCGAAAGGTTAACAAAGAGAAGAGCCACAACAAACTTGTGACCTCATTTGAGGGAAAAACTTGAAACTTAACATTTCATTCATAGTTTACCATAAACATAGAAAGCAGCTGATATGCTGCCTATGTTTACATTCTATCCCTTTACCTGCCTGTAGACCTTGAAAACGGACAAATTAACAAGTAATTCATTGTTCTTCAACCTCAGTTTTCACTCTATAGTTTGCAGTGTCCAAACAGTGGGACAATCCTCGATTACAAGATGATTTTTGAGAAGAGTTTCAAAAAATTAAGAGTCAGTAGGAGTCACTGGCAATGAGTCAGGGATTTATGGGTACGACACAGGATCAAAGTTTCAGTCATTGAAAGCATCCATCAACCCAGGGATCCAAAAAAGTGAGGCAGCAAAGTGAACTTCGTGCTAACCATCTTTTTTTGACTTCAGTAGCGTGGTCCATGACGAGTACGCCTCAGAAGATACTAAAGTCAACAAGAATTGCTTCCAAGAGGTTCTACGTCATCTTAGAGAAGCAATGGTCAGTTGGCAGTTGACACCTTCACCACGATAACACAACCATTCATTTAATTCACAGTTGTTGTTTTTTTTATTTTTTTTAAAAGCAATATGACTAAAAGTGGTTTGTTAGCTTCCCTATTTCCCAGGCCTAGCACCGAGTTACTTCTCGCATTTCCATAAACTGAGAAAGACTCTGAAAAGGACGCGATTTCAGAACAGGGAAGACATAATTCGGAATTCTACGGATCAGTTGCGCACCATAACAAAAGAGTGTGTCTAGTGGTGCTTTGAGCAGTGGCAGCAGCGTTGGGAGAGGTGTGTAGAAACTGAAGGGGATTACTTTGAAAATGACTAGTGTCAAGAAATTGTGTCCAATACAGACTGATTTTATAAATGAAAGTCGTATTTCGCATAACTTGTAAGCTACACTTAGCGACTCTGCACACGATCGTATCGAGAAGTTATGTCAGTACCACCAATAAATCAATAAAAACAGGATATAACAAAAAGGTATGGTCAAACCCCAAAAAATGTTCCTCACCTATAGAACAATTAAATGTGTTATATGGACATGAGTCCAGACATACTGTGTTTTCATGTAAGAGCTCATTTTATACTTCTCTGCATAATCACTTTAATCATGGGAAACATGTACCATTACATGAAACGTTTTATTACCTTTTATTATCTTGCTTACGAGATGAAGGCAGAGCTCACCATCTGCAGCATCGTTGACAGAACCGACTGCGGACCTTTGGTGCAGAGCCGGGTGGAGGGTCTGAATCAGAGGCTCAGACGGTTTATCGACCGTATTGGCTGCAGATTCCTTGACTTGCGCCATAGGGTGGTGGGGTTTCGGGTTCCGCTAAATAGGTCAGGAGTTCACTACACTCAGCTGGCGGCTACACGGGTAGCGGAGGCTGTGTGGCGTGGACTGGGCGGTTTTTTAGGTTAGAAGGCCTCGGGAAAGTGCGGGATGGGCTGCAATGTCAAAGGGTGCTTGGCAATTACAGGACGTGCTTGGATCAAGGAACAGTCGGAATTATAGTTGTAAATTGTTGTAGTTGCGCTGGAAAAGTCTCTGAGCTTCAAGCGCTAATAGAAAGCACAGAAGCTGATATCGTTATAGGTACAGAAAGCTGGCTAAAGCCTGAAATAAGTTCTGCAGAAATTTTTACGAAGTCCCAGACGGTGTTCAGGAAAGATAGATTAGGCAGAATTGGTGGTGGAGTGTTTGTGTCTGTCAGTAGTGGTTTATCTTGTAGTGAAGTCGAAGTAGATACTCCGTGCGAATTGGTATGGGTGAAGGTTATACTTAACAGCCGAATTAAGTTAATAATTGGCTCCTTCTACCGCCCCCCAGACTCCGATGATACAGTTGCGGAACAGTTCAGAGAAAGTTTGAGTCTCGTAACAAATAAATACCCCACTCATACGGTTATAGTTGGTGGGGACTTCAACCTACCCTCGGTATGTTGGCAAAAATACTTGTTCAAAACCGGTGGTAGACAGAAAAAGTCTTCCGAGATTGTCCTAAATGCTTTCTCCGAAAATTATTTCGAGCAGTTAGTCCACGAACCCACGCGAATTGTAAATTGTTGCGAAAACACACTTGACCTCTTAGCCACAAACAATCCAGAGCTGATAGAGAGCATCATGACTGATACAGGGATTAGTGATCACAAGGTCGTTATAGCTAGGCTCAATACCATTTCTTCCAAATCCATCAGAAACAAACGCAAAATAATTTTATTTAAAAAAGCGGATAAAGTGCCACTAGAAGCCTTCCTAAAAGACAATTTCCATTCCTTCCGAACTGACTATGCGAATGTAGACGAGATGTGGCTCAAATTCAAAGATATAGTAGCAACAGCAATTGAGATATTCATACCTCATAAATTGGTAAGAGATGGAACGGACCCCCCGTGGTACATAAAAAAAGGTCCGAACGTTGTTGCAGAGGCAACGGAAAAAGCATGCGAAGTTCAGAAGAACGCAAAATCCCGAAGATGGGCTAAAATTTATAGACGCGCGAAATTTGGCACGTACTTCGATGCGAGATGCCTTTAATAGGTTCCACAACGAAACATTGTCTCGAAATTTGGTAGAAAATCCGAAGAAATTCTGCTCGTATGTAAAGTACACAAGCGGCAAGACGCAGTCAATACCTTCGCTGCGCAGTGCCGATGGTACTGTTATCGACGACTGTGCCGCTAAAGCGGAGTTATTGAACGCAGTTTTCCGAAATTCCTTCACCAGGGAAGACGAATGGAATATTCCAGAATTTGAAACACGAACATCTGCTAGCATGAGTTTCTTAGAAGTAGATACCTTAGGGGTTGCGAAGCAACTCAAATCGCTTGATACGGGCAAGTCTTCAGGTCCAGATTGTATACCGATTAGGTTCCTTTCAGATTACGCTGATACTATAGCTCCCTACTTAGCACTCATATACAACCGCTCACTCACCGATAGATCTGTACCTACAGATTGGAAAATTGCGCAGGTCGCACCAGTGTTCAAGAAGGGTAGTAGGAGTAATCCATTTAACTACAGACCTATATCATTGACGTCGGTTTGCAGTAGGGTTTTGGAGCATACACTGTATTCAAACATTATGAATCACCTCGAAGGGAACGATCTATTGACACGTAATCAGCATGGCTTCAGAAAACATCGTTCTTGTGCAACGCAGCTAGCTCTTTATTCGCACGAAGTAATGGCCGCTATCGACAGGGGATCTCAAGTTGATTCCGTATTTCTAGATTTCCGGAAAGCTTTTGACACCGTTCCTCACAAGCGACTTCTAATCAAGCTGCGGAGCTATGGGGTATCGTCTCAGTTGTGCAACTGGATTCGTGATTTCCTGTCAGGAAGGTCGCAGTTCGTAGTAATAGACGGCAAATAATCGAGTAAAACTGAAGTGATATCAGGTGTTCCCCAGAGAAGCGTCCTGGGACCTCTACTGTTCCTGATCTATATAAATGACCTGGGTGACAATCTGAGCAGTTCTCTTAGACTGTTCGCAGATGATGCTGTAATTTACCGTCTAGTAAGGTCATCCGAAGACCAGTATCAGTTGCAAAGCGATTTAGAAAAGATTGCTGTATGGTGTGTCAGGTGGCAGTTGACGCTAAATAACGAAAAGTGTGAGATGATCCACATGAGTTCCAAAAGAAATCCGTTGGAATTCGATTACTCAATAAATAGTACAATTCTCAAGGCTATCAATTCAACTAAGTACATGGGTGTTAAAATTACGAACAACTTCAGTTGGAAGGAGCACATAGATAATATTGTCGGGAAGGCGAACCAAAGGTTGCGTTTCATTGGCAGGACACTTAGAAGATGCAACAAGTCCACTAAAGACACAGCTTACACTACACTCGTTGGTCCTCTGTTAGAATATTGCTGCGCGGTGTGGGATCCTTACCAGGTGGGATTGACGGAGGACATCGAAAGGGTGCAAAAAAGGGCAGCTCGTTTTGTATTATCACGTAATAGGGGAGAGAGTGTGGCAGATATGATACACGAGTTGGGATGGAAGTCATTACAGCAGAGACGTTTTTCGTCGCGGCGAGACCTTTTTACGAAATTTCAGTCACCAACTTTCTCTTCCGAATGCTAAAATATTTTGTTGAGCCCAACCTACATAGGTAGGAATGATCATCAAAATAAAATAAGAGAAATCAGAGCTCGAACAGAAAGGTTTAGGTGTTCGTTTTTCCCGCTCGCTGTTCGGGAGTGGAATAGTAGAGAGATAGTATGATTGTGGTTCGATGAACCCTCTGCCAAGCACTTAAATGTGAATTGCAGAGTAGTCATGTAGATGTAGATGTAGAAGGGTTCAAAGTACCCTCCGCTTAAACTTGTTAGAATGTGAAGTACATTGTAATTCGTAGGTTTCACAGCCAGTGTTTGTTGTTCCAACGGAACGAAACATGTGACTCACTTCACTGTTTGTGTTGGAATGCGACTAACTTGATTGCTCCAGTGCCCGACTGGTCTCGTAAATGGAATACTTCACGCGTTGGTTACTCTCGAGCTGGTTTTGCTAAAATGGGCTGATAACGCCCTTTAACCAATCCTGCACTCGCGTCACTCAGACTGTCAGAACCAGCTCTGATAACTGTGAGGTTTATTTCATCCAACACTCACAGAACCTGATAAATGGCTGTAACAGTTTCAGCAAACTAGTCTTTGTCTGTACTCCGTAAACATTCTTTGGGTCATGAAATGTTGACTCCTAGAATACTTTGACGTAGCTAAGGGTCAAGAAGGTTTCGTGGATTACGATAATGACTGTTGTTGTTGTTGTTGTGTAGTCTTCAGTCCGAAGTCGCGTTTAATGTGGCTCTCTTCGCTAGTCTATTCCGTGCCTAGCTACTCTTGTCTGCGTAACTGCTGCAACGTACGTCAATCTAAACCTGCTTACTGGAGTCACAGCTCGGTCTCCTCTACAATTTTTTTTTTGCTCCACACTTTCCTCTACTACCAATTTGATTATACCTTGGCTCCCAAGATTTGTCCTGTTAATCGATCCCTCCTGTTACTCAAGTTGCGCTTTCTTCCTCAGTCAGATTCATTACGTTCTCATCACTTATTTCATATGTCCATCTGATCTTGAACCTGTATCAGCACCTTCCAAACCTTCTATTCTGTTCTTGCCTGAACTCTTTACCATGGACGTTTCAATTACGTACAAAGCTATACTCCAGATAAATACCTTCAGAAAAGACTTTGTAATAGTAAAATTGACGTCGGATAACTGATAAACTCAGTATTTATTTGTAATGTGCACGACACTCCGTACGCGCGGAATTTGCGTTTGACATATAAAGCTTCTTTGTATAGCAAGCTTGAAGTGGTATGATGGGGTAAATGAACGAGGAAGCTTGCTGTGGCTTGAGAACAAGAGGCTCTAACTCGCAAACGAGTCTCTCATCACGGTCTTCACTGGATTTTTGAGACCGCGTGCTCCTCTGTCTTTTAGCTGTTCTGGCGCACTCAGAAACACTGGACCGTTTCCTAGGAATATTTATTCGTAAACAAAACAAATAAAAATGTAATGAGTAGGTACCAAACACCCAACAGGCAGACTTGTTTTTCCTAGCAAACAATATAAACAAAACCTGTCAAAAGAAGCAAAGCAATGGTGTTAAATTTTTAAAATTATTCCCATTCCATTGTAGCAGGCTGTTACAGCAACCGGTTTAAATGTGTCTCGGTTGAGAAGCTATTTAACGTAAGTGACGCGTTTCACCCTTTTGGGGCATCATCAGGTTGTCCAAAAACTCAAGAGCCCAATCAGTTAAATACAAATGGAAGGAAAGGACATGGTCCTATCTCACACCCCTATGCAGACAACGCGAACTAAAAGTAATAAAAACCTACGTAAAGTAGCTGGCTACGTGACCCATCAGCCATAAAAACACATATATTGCAGAATAGACACCAAAGTTTGTAATAAAGAAAGCGAAATCCGTATATCCCAGCCTAGTAACTTTAATGGTTCAAATGGCTCTGAGCACTACGGGACTTAACTTCTGAGGTCATCAGTCCCCTAGAACTTAGAACTAACCTAATGACATTACACACATCCATGCTCGAGGCAGGATTCGAATCTGTAACCGTAGCTGTCGCGCGGTCCTACACTGTAGCGCCTAGAACCACTCGGCCACACTGGCCGGCAAGTAACTAAAGTGTTTGTATTGGTAAGGATAAGACTGCGGCGTTTAATTCTATCACTGACGTAATCTTCCGCAAATCTGCTTCTGTCAACAAGGTAAAAGAACTTTCCTAGGAAAGAAGTAAAATATAAATAAAGACTATCGAAAGAAGCAAAGCAATGTCGCTTTTTAATACAGAAGTGCGACATCAGTAAATCCGTATATCCTAGCGAAGCAAATTCACTGTTAGTTTATACTCACAAAGATAATATTGCGGCTCTTAATTCTGTCTCTGACACAAACACCCGAAATTACATCTGCTACTGAGTTAAAAAAAAAAAACTAACAGCACTATCTGTAGATTCTTTGGTACATTACACCGTGACTGTTATACATAGTAACTACTAAGGTGAGCAGCTGATTTTAAATAAAACTTTAAATAATGAGGATTGTCGGTATGCTTCTGTGTGGGCTCTAATCTCTCTGATTTTATCCTCATGGTCACTTCGCGAGATATACGTAGGAGGGAGCAATATACTACTCGACTCTTCGGCGAAGGCATGTTCTCGAAACTTTAACAAAAGCCCGTACCGAGCTACTGAGCGCCTCTCCTCCAGAGTCTTCCACTTGAGTTTATCTATCATCTCCGTAACGCTTTCGCGATTACTAAATGATCCTGTAAAGAAGAGCGCTGCTCTCCGTTGGATCTTCTCTATCTCTTCTATCAACCCTATCTGGTACGGAACCCACACTGCTGAGCAGTATTCAAGCAGTGGGCGAACAAGCGTACTGTAACCTACTTCCTTTGTTTTCGGATTGCATTTCCTTAGGATTCTTCCAATGAATCTCAGTCTGGCATCTGCTTTACCGACGATCAACTTTTTATCATCATTCCATTTTAAATCACCCCTAATGCGTACTTCCAGATAATTTATGGAATTAACTGCTTCCAGTTGCTGACCTGCTATTTTGTAGCTAAATGATGAGGCATCTATCTTTCTATGTATTCGCAGCGCATTACACTTGTCTACATTGAGATTCAATTGCCATTCCCTGCACCATGCGTCAATTCGCTGCAGATCCTTCTGCATTTCAGCACAATTTTCCATTGTTACAACCTCTCGATACACCACAGCATCATCCGCAAAAAGCCTCAGTGAAGTTCCGATGTCATCCACAAGGTCATTTATGTATATTGTTAATAGCATCGGTGCTATGACACTCTCCTGCGGCACACCTGAAATCACTCTTTCTTCGGATGACTTCTCTCCATTGAGAATGACATGCTGCGTTCTGTTATCTAGGAACTCTTCAATCCAATCACACAATTGGTCTGATAGTCCATATACTCTTACTTTGTTCATTGAACGACTGTGGGGAACTGTGTCGAACGCCTTGCGGCATCTACCTGTGAACCCGTGTCTAAGGCCCTCTGAGTCTCGTGGAGGAATAGCGCGAGCTGGGTTTCACACGACCGTCTTTTTCGAAACCCACGCTGATTCCTACAGAGTAGATTTCTAGTCTCCAGAAAAGTCATTATACTCGAACATAATACGTGTTCCAAAATTCTAATCCATTAATGGATTAAAGTTAAGTATCAAATTAAATTCGTCCGCTTTCTGAATTCCAATACCTTGTCATGTTCCAGACCTCACGTCAGTATAGTTCTTCCCTCCTCACGCCAGCCTGCGTGAGCTAACACGCGTGCACTTCGGCCTCTTCTAGTAACACGGTGTTGGCTCTTCTGCCAACACAACAAAAATTTGTCTAATAATTTTGGAAACTCTTGTGTTGAAACAGACAAACAGGCAGACACGGCGGTTTTACAGTTTTATTGTGGGTATAGAGACAGGTGTTCTCAAATTGATATTTCTCTGAAATATAAGACTATTTTTTCGAGGTGAAGATTAAAACTTTTTAGCGTTCCTCTCACAGATGAGCTGATGAATGGACGGTGCTAAAGCTGAGCGTCCTGTTGTGTCCGTGGCCAGGCAAGAAGAAGCCGCCGAAAAAGAAGAAGAAAAAGAAGGGCGGCAAGAAGAAGGACCCCACGAAGAACCGGACGACGGAGTCGCTGTTCGAGGAGCTGTACGCGGAGGGCGTGATCCGGCGCTACGAGCCGGCGCGCCTGAGCGACTTCTTCGGCGAGATCTCGCTGAACGCCTTCGACTACCGCTTGGACGGGCGCAACCCGCCGGGCGCCCCCGGTGACGTTCGCCACCTCATCAGAGACCTCTGCATGCTGCCCATGGGCTCCGAAACGGTACGCTCGCTTACAGACTGCGATCAGATTCAAATAACTTCGAGTCTGGCGTTTAAGATCCGACGCTGGGACGTTCTCGCTGCAGCTACTGTCTGCAGGCAACCACAACAGCATCCCACTCTGCGCTGCGACAGAAACCACTTAAATGTGTCATTCTTGTACAAAAATCAAGTAAAAGAAAACTCTGAAATTTGCTGCAAGTGTGGATCGAAGAGCGATATATTATTCAGGGAAAAAATGTAACAGGACATAGAGAATGCCCCACTGAGCAGTTTGAAATGGAGAACCTGGGGCGGAGAAGCGAGATTGAGGACATATGGAACTACACTTGTCTACTGCTTTGTCTAGCATTACTGTTTTCCAGCTTATTTACATCTAACGTGTGTAAAAGTTTACACGTACTGTGCTTTTTAATGACATGTACATTCTTTAGTTCCTGCAAGGAAACAAGGAGGACAAGCCTTATTACTAGGAAGTCATGATGCAGGTTTTGTTTACTTTACTTGTGAATGAAGTGGCTCTGTTGTATCGTATTTACATTGTCCAATGACAGAACGTGCTATGAATCACCGACAGACCCATTCATTACTCAGTGCTATTACAGCAAGAAAAGAAGAACGAATTGATTTTTGGTGTTAATAACGATCATCCTCTTTCACCTCCGCAGCATTATTGCAGATGACGTGGCACTGAGCACATTTGTTCTGTGCATGCAGTACACGTGAGGCGCCTAGTTGTTTCCGCTGCACTGTGTGGGATGCGAAGGTTCTGTTATACTTCAGTAACCTGCTGTCTTCAAGTCGATGTCCCCAGCGCAGAAAACAGCACGCAGGTCGTAGGTTCTGCATCTTGAGGATGAAACTGACTTCTAATGAGGTTGTGTTGAGAAATAATGTATCACTTCTTTGGGATGCCACTTGCATATTTTAATATAGCCGCACGAGAAGACTGCATGACCTTAATACAACACCTTCTGATACAACAAAGTACTTGATCAAACACAATGTTTACGAAAATGTATATTTACACTATTTGTGACACGTGTCTGTGCATCATGACTACCGGAGTGAATCTTTTAATACTGAATACTGACAAACACATCCTACCACAGACAACATGACTGTACATCTCGGCTGCCCAATCTGGAGTGACGAACAGGAACTTAAATAAAAATTGGAAACACATCCCACGACAGACATGTCTGTTCTTCTCGACTGTCTAACCCAGAGTGACGAACAGCCCGAAACTCTTCGCGCGCTATACCAGAAAAGGCGTGACCCCAACGCTTCCGAAGTGCTTCGTCAGTCTTTTGTTTTTGATTTAAATTGTTTTTAATAATTCTAAAATTACTGATTAGTAGTCAGCTGTTGAGAGATAATTATATTAAAAAGTGAAGAAACTCCAATGAGTATTTTAACTAATAACAATAACTATAACGTTTTGGCGCCTTTGCTCCGAACACAGCAGCCAATCACAGAGCAGTAGCATTATGCAGGTGGTCTTTCTCACGGGAATGGTACCGAATCTAACATCTGTCACAGTTACCTCACACCACATGTCGTCATCTATATACTTCTCGCATCTCCACTGCTCTGGTAACAGCTCCTTGGAGCCTAATATGATATCTGACAAAGCCAGAAATATTACACTATTCAGAGATTTACAGTGCAATACGATGGAGCCGCGCCAGTACAGTTTCGCAGAAGTCACTGGTATGCACTTTGTGTATGGGGAAGTACGTTGCAGTACCCTCGCTATTGAAAGGCTGTACAGGGACAGATTTCCTAACAGGCACCATCCGTCACGAGGAGCGTTTGTTTCTCTCTGTCGACAAAAGCGGGAGTCTGGTTCATTTGAAAGAAGAAACGAGCGACCTGGCAACATGAGGACCACTCGCACAAGCGATTTTGTATAGGAGGTGCTGGAACATGATTCAGCGGACCCCACAACAAGTACTCGTCGTACTGTACATGAAATGTGCGCTGCACATACTAGCGAGTGGACAGTACTCCACGAACAACAGTTACACCCATATCACCTGCAACGAGTAACGAGGCCTCATTTGTTCATGATGATATGTCGAACAGCAGAAATAGCCATGTGTGGGATGAAGAAAACCCTCACGATGTAGTAGAGTTATACCGTCACGTACATGAATATGTGGGCCGGCATTCTAGGAGACAAACTCATTGGACCAAATCTTCTGTCTGGCCATTTGAATGGCTACCTGTACTTGAGGATCGTGCAAAGAGTTCTACCTGAGATGTTGGAGAACGTACCCTTGGCTGTTCGTGAGAGGATGTGGATATAACATGACGATGAACCGCGTCACTTCAGTGTGAATGTCCGCAACCATCACAATGCTGTATTTCCTGGTCACTGGATTGGAAAGGGAGGTCCTATTCCATAGGCTGCGAGGTCACCTGACTTGAATCACTTCGATTATTTCCTAAGGGGAAGCCTAAAGTCACTTGTCTATGAGACCCCAGCGGATATGGAGGTGGAATTAGTTGCCGGAATTGTAGCTGCCTGTGAAGTGATTCGAAACACACCAGGGATATTTGTCAGTGTGGGTCAGAGTCTTGTTCGCCGATGTTATGCTTGTGTTGCCTGTTGCAGCAGACTTTGTAAGATACAGCACAAATGGTTCGTTCATCGTGTCAATGATGGATTTGCAGTTAACTGTAACTAATTTAAATAAGGAAGTACACATCAATGTGATTTTATTCCCATTATCTCCTTAAGATGGCTTCTCCGACTCCAGGTTCCTGTCTCAAATTGTTCAGTGGAGCCTCTTCTATGTTCTGTTAAATTTTTGCACGCTCTTACGGACAAAACCTGTGTACAGGGTGATTCTTATTGATGTTTAAATCCCCGAAGAGATGTAGATGCAACTGAGGTTATTTATACAAGACACATGGGGTCGTAAACGTCGGGAAATACCCGAAAAGTGGATGGCAAATGAACGTGTCACGTTAGCAGATGACACACCTCGCCGTACGTGCAGCGGCCAGTATCCATGCCTTTAGCATTTTCAAAAATCTTCGAGAAAGTAATGTACTCAAGAGTGGTTAGCCATCTCATCAATAATGGGATACTTAGTAAATCACAGTTCGGATTTCAAAAATGCTGTTCCACTGAGACAGCAATATACAATTTCACTGTTCACATAACAGAGTCTTTAAATAATAAAATGTCACCAATAGGAATTTTATGTGACTTGTCCAAATCATTTGATTGTGTGAACCATGACATTGTGTTACAGAAATTACAAATCTATGGTATAAATGGAATAGCATGTGAGTGGTTTAAGTCATACCTACAGAACAGTAAGCAAAAAGTTTCCGTATATGGATCAAGTGATTTAAATAAGTTTGCCACTTCATCTAACTGGGGTGAAATTACTTTAGCTGTTCCACAGGGTTCAATCATGGGTCCCCTACTGTTCTTGATATATGTAAACGACCTCCCTTCCTATCTGAAACAGGAAGTTGAACTGACACTGTTTGCTGATAATACAAGCATCATTATTAAACCATTAAGAGAAACTCCAATTGAAAATGATACAAATAAGGTCTTTGGAAAAGTCATTAATTGGTTTTCTGAAAATGGGCTTCCTCTAAACTTTGAAAAAACACAGTACATCCAATTTTCAGCTGCAAAAAGTACGGTACCTTCCATAAATATAACACATCAACAGAAGTCGGTAGATAGGGTAGAGTATACTACGTTTTTTGTGTACACATAGATGAGATTCTTAATTGGAAAATTCTTATTTTGGATCTACTAAAGCGACTAGGTTCAGCAACTTTTGAAATCAGAATAATTGCCAATTTTGAGGATATATAAAGTAGTAAGCGAACGTACCTTGCATACTTTCACTCTCTGATGTCATACACAATAATATTTTGGGGTAACTCAACATTTAGAAAGAAAGTATTCACTGCTCAAAAGAAAGTGGGTAGAATAATATGTGGGGTTCATAGTCGCACATCTTGAAGCCGTCTTTTTAAAAGATTGGGAATTCTTACAACAGCCTCACAGTACATTTACTCATTAATGAAATTTGTTCTCAACAAAATGGACCAGTTTAAAAACAGCAAAGACATTCATGATTATAATACCAGAAAAAAGAAAGACTTACACTATCCTTTACTCAACCTATCTTTGGCAGAGAAAGGGGTAAAATATGCTGCCATAAAAATCTTCGACAAATTACCAGATGAAATAAAATGTCTGACAGACAGCTGTAATACCTTTAAAAATAAATTGAAATCATATCTCCTTGACAACTCCTTCTATACCATAGATTAATAGGAATAAATAAATCCATAAATATAGTATATGCGTTTTGTGCCATTTAAGGGAATGGGGTAAATAATAGAAATATTAACTTTGTATTGTAATATATCTTATTTCATATGTGCATTTCTTGTGCGATTGACGCGTTCCACATCGTAACGGCTACCGTACCGTGCGATTGATCAATTGAACACGCAGTCAACTAACTAACTACCTAGCGGTTGATCGAATCGGTCTGTGATCATTCCTACTAAAGTCAAGTACCCCTCCGGTGTGGTTCAGGGCCCACATGCGCCAATTTAGCAAGTGGGGTTCCGGGTTCGAGTGTTGTGTCTGGCAGTTTTCACTGGATAGGGTCGGAAAGAAGGGGGAAAAAAAGGAAAGAAACAAAAAAGTGGGACAGTTTTTACTTGGTTATAGCGAGGACAATAATTCTGTACCTTCCACGTTTGTAACAGATGACATTTACAAAAGGTGTTCGAAATTTGCACTATTAGCTCGAATGCAAGTACTGTATCGCTCAATTATCCCTCAACGCCCAAGCCCAACCGCTGCACATGTAGCGAGGTACGTCATCTGGTGACGCCACATATTCAACATTCCTAATCCATTTTTGGAGTCTTTCCGACATTTGCGACCCCATGTGTCTCATTTTAAATTACTTGTCACAGCGTCATGTACATCGCTTCGTTGGTTTTTAAACGTTGATAAGAAGTACACTGTATATATTATTCCAGGTTCTGAGACAACTGACACTTTATTAACTCGTGATATTTACATCACAATGAGCTCGTTTCGGCAATGTTTGTCATTTTTAGGTGAGCCTCCCAATGATAGTATAGTTTTTACATTATTTTATGGGAAAAGTATATTGCTTACGCGTATATTAGTAGTTGTTTGTTCAGCTTATGCTACAATATATTGTTACTCCGCTGTGTATATTAATGTTTTTCTTTTTAGTTTATGTTTCAATATAGTGTAATGCAGAAGTATGTGGCTTGTGTAAATGCTAGTAGCTCTTTCCATTACGTCTCAGATGTTACGATGTGTTGCAATATTGTATCTTGTAACATCTTTTTCATTGCCGTCATTAGCTGTTGGTAATTTTTGTATATAATCGCATTTATAATATAAGTTAGATATATTTTTGATCACTTTATACTAACATTTGTAAATGTTTGACACCTTTTTCCGGCTATGCTTATTTGTTTCACGATGAATATTACTTCCGGAAAATCACTGTTAAAAAGTATATTACAACGGTTGTATAATTATAATATTTTCGCTTGCCATATGGAGATATTTGTGATGAGTATTCTGTTGTTTTCATGGGTCGTGAGGCGCTGGAAAGTTTTTCTTTTCATTTAGTATATCAGTAAATGTTTCCGGATATAGAAACCTAGCTATATAATACACCTATAACGTATCTAACAGCTACAACTAAGTTTCCAATAGACATTACAAAATTGTCAAACTGAGATCGCAATGAGCTCATAGTAAAAGCAGCAAGAATTACAGAAACAGAAGCACAAAATGGAGAATGCTTCAACAGTAATGCGTATAATCAACGTAATACTCTCAAAAATACAAGTAACAAAATAGTAACACATAATGTAATGAATGTGAAAGGAGACAAGGGTAATAGTATAGTGATTATAAAACATAAAAACTATGTAGGAAAGGTACTAGATATCTGAACGAGCACACGGAAAATTATTGCTATCCTTAATAAACGTAAATTTTTAACTCGCCCTGACACAAAAAAACAATAAAGAAATCAACACAAATATTTATTTAGGTGAAGCGAAAAAATCATAGCTAACCAATCGTTGTACTTATTGTCGCTGATTTTCCGGGAATAATATTCATTGTAAACATTGTAATATTCATTGTAAGCATCAGTGGAGAACGCTGTCAGACATTTCCAACTGCTGTTATAAATGTGGTCACAAACAATAAGGCCTGTTATAAATCTGGTCACATACAAAAATTGTCAACCTTAGAATAAATGAAAAAGACGCTCCTGGATACATTATTATAACATACGTCGTAACATCTGAGACGTAAATCAAATAGATACTAACACACATGTAAGCCAGATATTTTTGAATTTTGCTATATTGAAACATAAAGCAAATAACCATTAATGTAGATATAAGCCTCATACTCTTGTGGCATAATAATACACTGGTGTCCAAAATTAAAGCAACAGAACACTATTTTCTGTGTTTAATTCACGATATAATCATACAAACTGTCAAAAGACTTCAGCAAGACCTTGTTCTGTACGGAAGATGGCATTCCGGTTAGCCGACAACCGTGCCAAAGGTGACGTCAGGACATCTTTCACACAGGGCAGAGTTTACCAGGTAGTCCCACATCAGTAATCACTGTGTATGCAGTCATAGACGGTGCAGTATGGTACAAAGAAGAAGTCTACCAGACTCTCTAAGATGGAGGACCGCAGGGAAAATGGAAGCAGGACAGTCGCAAACTTACGTGATCCGACTGCTTAATGTGAACCGTTCTGTTGTTTCTCGCATGTGGTGATGGTTTATAGAGACAGTAGCTGTATTCCGAAGAACAGGGCGGGGCCGATCACTTGGAACATCAGAAAGAGAGGACCGTTCTTTGGTCATAAGGGCACGACAGAACTGCCTTAGCACTGCAAGGCAACTGGCATCTGACCGCAGCATCCCCTGGGCGTGTTGTACCGAGGCAACTGGTGTACATAAGGTTTCGGCAGAGCGGCCTTTATTGTCGGGAGATGTGCTGTCTGTGTACCTCCGACGCGTCGTCACAGAAGGGACATTTGCGCTGCCCGATACGCTCCCTGCCCTTTTAACAGATGACACTGCCACGGCAGGCTTAATTTTGCGTTTTATTCGGGCAGGGGGTGTTAATCAATTTGAGTGTTTGTCATTTTTTCGTTAGGAGTTTGGCCTTTGGGCTACGGTTTTAGAGTATGTAATTGTTTAGTGTGTTTATAGGTGGTTGGCTTTTCCTTTTTTTTGTCTCATCTGAGTCTTCGTCTTTCTCGTTCTATGTCATCTGTTGTCATGTCCATTTTTCGTCTTTATTCTGTGTGAGTGTTTGCAGTTTCGGAAAAAGGGACCAATGACCAAAGCATTCTGGTCCCTTTAATCCCACAAACCAACCAACCAACCTAGGGTTTCATTACATCACCATTAACCAACAATTCTCTAAGACTTGCGAGCATTTCTGCAGGAAGAATCAGCGTTATTGCCTCAATATGGAACTGATGACATCATTCATAGCATGCCTCGTCGTTGTCAACTCTGTATTGCTGCCAGAGGTGGTCACAACCCATACTGAGCACATTAACCGGTTTTCAGCATTTGTATACAAATCCGTTAAGTAGAGTAAAACGAAGAACGTTTTTGTCTACCATTGTGCATTTGCAGTTGCTTGCATTCTGTATTCTTTTATATTGTTTATAATTTACTGTCACGTGTTTATACTGTTTTGTGGCAAAGTAAACGCAATGTTATAAAATTTCCGATTTCTGCTTTAATTTTGGACACAGGTACAGTATATATGTAGAAAAAACAGCCACCAATATAGACGTAAGCACTATGTGTCACAAAATAACAGAAAAAACTGTACCACTTATTGCAGGATCACTTGAAAATGGCAAAAACTGACGAAAACAGCTCATTGTGATGTAAATATAACGAGTTAATTGGAGTCAAAACGGGGAATGTGGTTCATCTGTGTAATACGTTAGAGTCCCAGTGTGGCACAATTTGTCATTGCCGTTATTTCATTATATGGCTGATGTTTGTCATATTCGCAATTACAAATACATTTCATGTGTTTCACAGTCGACATGATCGCCATAGTGCCTGTTCCTTCGGACAAGCATGCATGTCCAAAGGAACATTGCATCACACTTCTTAACAACAGAGGTTCAAACGTTTCAAATGGCTCTGAGCACTATAGGAGTCAACATCTGTCGTCATAAGTCCCCTAGAACTTAGAACTACTTAAACCTGTCTAACCTAAGGACATCACACACATCCATGCCCGAGGCAGGATTCGAACATGCGACTGTAGCGATCGCTCGGTTCCGGACTGAGCGCCTACAACCGCTAGACCACCGCGGCCGGCGAACAACAACAAAGGCACTGCAATATCATAGATAGTATTTCCTTTGCTGTTGAAACTGTATAGGTATACCTGATATGACCCATGTCCCGATAGGCAACGTATCACACTCTCACCGGGGTTTGCATGGCGAAGAGCTGGCCGTTCTCGAACACCTGATAGGCTCTCCGACCCGCTCCACTGTGTTCCCAATCGTCCCGCCACGCGCCCACTTCCCAGCTGAGGAGTGTCCACCGCCTGCTGACCGCTGACGCAGTGCAACCGCCCTGCTGTTGCAGGTGCACCGCCTGGCGCCGCTGGTGCGATCCGTGTGCATCCTGGGCCCGCCGCAGTCGGGCAAGAAGCTACTGGCGCGAGCCGTCTGCACGGAGCTGGGCGCCGTCATGTTTGACCTGACGCCGAAGAACCTGGCCGGCAAGTACCCGGGCAACAAGGGCCTCAAGATGCTGCTGCATCTCATCGAAAAGATGTCGCGCGTGCTGCAGCCCACGGTCAGTCGCTCTCCCCAACTCTCGAGTTTACACGACCTGCTAGAACGCAGTGGTTAGCACACTGGACTCGCATTCGGGAGGATCAAACCTGCGTCCGGCCATCGCGATTTACGTTTTCCTTGATTTCCCTGAATCACTCTAGGAAAATGCCGTGATGGTTCATTTCAAAGGCCACGACCGACTGACTTACCTATCCTTCCTAATCTGATGAGTCGGTGACCGCGCTGTTTGGTCCCATTCCCCAAATCAACCAACCGGCAAGAATACACTAGTCTGCACAGCTAAGCCTGCTTAGCTGGGGGGTACGGTGTTCGCCTCCCATGCAAGCGGGCCCGTTTCGATTCCCGGCCGGATTGGAGATTTTCTCCGCTCGGCTACTGGGTGTTCTGTTGTCCTCATCACCATTTCATCCTCATCACCAACGCTCAAGTCGCCTAATGTGTCGTCGACTGAAATAAGACTTGCACTTGGCGGCCGAACTTCCCCGAATAGGGGCCTCCCGGCCAACGATGCCATACACTCATTTCACTTTTTCAAGGCGCCAACTGAGATAAGAAACCATGTTCTGATATGTGAGTGAGTGGTTGCAAAAACCAGCGATGAAAAATGCTTTTATGAAAGTGAAGTATTCTTTTGGTACCATAGTGTGCTGAATTCTAATACAATGACAAGAAGCGTATCACGCACTGTTTTTCCTTACCACACTCAGAACCCAATATACACTATCATACAAAGACAAGCTGTAGTTTAACGTTATTACCAAAAATCAAAAAAATTTCTTAGTCGATTTACTTAAGATATTCGCACGTTATTCTAATAAACGTTCAGGTGCTCATGGACTACACATTTTTTAAATATATGACATGATGCGTTCTGTTTGCTAGAAAATCTTCAACACAATCACGTAGCTTGTATGACATTTGGTACACATTCAGTTTATTCGTTTGGCGGCAGGGTAGGCAGCCTTCTATAAGTCAAGGAAAAAACCATCAATTCATTTCTGGGCCTCGTGGACGATCATAAGAGATGGGTTTCACACGATCGTTAGTTTCGGAACCCGTCCTCAGGCATGGTGCAGCACGTCAGCTCATGACCTGCCCGCAAGCACATTGTTCACGACCCTTAGAGATTTATTTGTCATAATTAGCCGATGTTGTCCCGTCAGTTCCCTAACAGGTGCACCTACTGCAGACTCTGAGCGCTATTTCCTATGGAAGAAAAAAAAGCAGATTAAGATATAAAGTACAGTCAATAACGGCGTCTACACATATAGTGCAAAAGCTCGTACTGGATAAGAATGGTGTGCATTATGGGTCTTGTCCACTTAGGTGAACTGTTCCAAGATTCGCCTTAAGATTTAGCAGAAAAAACCTGAAACTCTAAAAGCCAGGTGACTCTCTGAACCACACTTTTCTCGAATGTGAGCCCATTGTCTCAACCATTCACAGTTTATTTTTATTTATTCAGTTCTCTTCATCTTCATCTAATTGACTACAATATGGGCCATATGTCTAAGATAACATTTATTTTAAAAAAGTTGAACAGAATTCATGAAGAAGAGTGATTTGTAACTACGTCCAGGTTTTCAGAAGACGACTGCACCAAAAGGCATACATGAAATGGACGCACATTGTGGGATACAACCTATGTCGAAGTTCCTAACTCACATCACAGGTGGTGCTCAGTATGGGTACCATTTGTCACACAGCCACAGCATACGTCAATACTTGGTTTACTTTTCTGACGCTGACGGCACATCAAGATTGGTAAAGGAATGACAAGTTTCAGTTCCACGCCGACAGCGGTCACGCTGGACCCGGCGCATAATTTTTGGTAATCGGGACTGCGTTCTCGCTGTCCTGAAAAAAAAAAAAAATGGTGCATGTCCACTGAGCCACATCTCCAGCGTATCTGTACTACGAGCTATTACTGTCGATATTTTTAAAAATATCGGGAATCCGATGTATCGATGTTTAAAAAGTAGCATTGTCGACTCTTGATATATCGGGAAAAAGTAGCGATACACCGGCAGACGAAATATCGATCTACCTGCTTGTTAAAATATCGGCTGCACATTGTAAATTCTGCTGGTTTTAGAGCTGTATATTGATTTGTTATTACATATTCTGTACATCAACAAGCTACCATCCTGCCTAGCAAGAACAGGAACTGAAAGGAAAGCGATGCAATTTCACGCTTGGCGATGACCACTTTCCCAACAATAGTAACTGCATGATGTAAGTGGCTCAATAAAGGTGACCGATGGTTCCGACGTTCGACAAATTCTGCCTTCCCACTTACAATTGTTTCTACTTGTACCTGTTTAGTCACTAGCAAATAATGTTCTTTGTATTTAAACAGTGATCTCCAGCAATATAAACATGTACATGAATGAATAAACACTTGAGGACGGACACAAGCCAGAAACCGGTCGTGTAACGAATAAATATTCTTTTATTATGACTGGTAGCGGAAATTTTTCTACACTCTATAAAGGAACAGTCACAGAGTTCAGCAGCTTCCACTACGGGTATAATTCACTTAAGAGAAACTTTGTCCATTGATGCGTGTAATTTTTCTGCATTTTCCAAGCAGTCAACTTCTGAAGTCCCGACAGTGCTTAAGAATAATCGTGTATTTCCCGTTTCACACCTATATGATAGCGTACGCACTCGAGATCTAGGCTCTCATCCTAAGCCAGCTTGGGATGTGAAGACAAGCAAGTGGTTTGCACAGCTTATTTTCTTCATTCACTTTATTAACTGGTATCGAACAGTCCCATTCCCTTACGGAGCCTCTTATTCTTCTGGCCTGGGCATGCATTATCTGATGAGCACTTTCTCAGTCACCGGGCTACTTCATTTGGAACAAACTCCAAGCGTATGCTCAAAACTGTATCCAATCCGAACACTGTGGCACAATCTTGGGTCGCCACTTATGCAATGACTAGAATGATTTCTTCACTCTGCAGAGGAGAGTGCGCTGTTTTGAAACTTCCTGGCAGATTAAAATTATTTATTTCTAGTTTCTGCTACCAGTCACTTTTTTATTTTATGTTTAATCTAACATAATGCAACGCGTTTCGAACATGTTCTGTTCATCTTCAGGCGTTTATACTCTTCATCTTTAGGCGTTTACACATACACACATACAGAGAAATGTTACTTAAACAGTCTTAAACTAGATTAATCTAGAACTCTTTGTCCATCGTCTTTTACTGTAGCGGCTGGTGCGGCATTGGGAGGGGGGGAGGGGAGGAGGGGGCAGTGTATGGCTAGAAATCGAAATCAGTGATGTCTTCTGCTGGTTTTCTTCTTTGTGGTTGACTACGTGTGATACCACAGCCTGTGTAGGATGCAGATAGATTTGCATCAGTTATGTGTTACGAAAATAGTGTGAAAGGCTTTTATGACAGTTGATCACTTACAATTTCATCATCTTGCTGCTTCACTTGCATCACTGGTATAATGGCAGGAGCTGTTCATTGACATTACACTACTGCACGTTGTATTTTATGACTGATTGCCAACGTAATTCACCGCACAAATTTCTTCGACGTTATGCACACAATACAAGGTCGCGGACTGTAGCATGTGAGTCTGTATCGATTATCTTATTTACATTGACGTATCTTGAATCTATTGAGCTAGAACTGGCTTAAGGGGGGTATGACGTCAAATGGGCCGACATGGAGCAGGAAAGGAACCACAGGACATTTAAATTCCACTGTCTATACTTTTACAAATAATTCATAAAACTTTTAACAGCATGACCAGAAAGGATTCAGGATTCACACTCATAGCAGTGGAAGCTCAAAAACGTAACAAAACACTTTTTCTTTACACGTGAAATTTCAGCATTTTTTCACTTACTACTGGCTGCATTTGTTGCTATAGGTACACTTTTCTTCCTAAGTAAGAGAGATTCTTCGATGACTTTTGCACAGCATACAAACCATAGTTAAAGGTGTATCGAACTCTAGAAGTTATTTAATTTATGAAAAAAATGAAGTTTTATAGTTAATTATCTCAATTTTTCCACAGTTTTTAATAGATCTGGAAAATTCTAGAGCTTCATACAGCTGTAACTACTGTTTGTATGCTACGAAAAATTCATCGAAGAATCTCTCTTACTTAGGAAGAAGAAGAAAATTGTACCTATAGCAACAAATGCAGCCAGTAGTAAGTGAAAAAAATTGATGAAATTTCACGTGTAAAAAAAAAGGTATTTTGCTACGTTTTTAAACTTGCACTGCGATAAGTGTGACTCCTCAATCCTTCCCGGTCATGGTGACAAAGTTTTATGAATTTATTTGTAAAAGTATAGACAGTAGAAATTAAAATGGCCTGTGGTGACTCTCGTGCTCCAAGTCGGCCCGTTTGACGTCCTACCCCCCCCCCCCCCCTTAAAAGTGTTGAAGAACTTTGAGTTATTTAATTAAGAATTAAAATTGTTTTCCAGACCGAGACTCGGAATGAAGATCTTACCTTTCACATTTCATGCTCCTACCGACTGCGCTAGCCTAGTACAACGCACGACCCGCGTTCACTGCTTCACTTTTGACAGTACCTCTGTCATATCTTGCAAACTTCGTACATTACTTACGCGTGGCGTGATACAAAGGCTGAAAATAAGCCACTAAGAACCTCAGAAGCCCATTCTTACTTTCGAAACTGAGCTGTTACACGAAGTAATGTTCAGATTGACAGTTGTGGATACTGATACAGGTCCTCTTCGTGGACGGAGCGGAGAAGATGTTCTACAAGCGCGTGCCGCCCGAAGAGAAGAATACGGAGCCGAAGAAGCTGGCGACGAAACTGCCGAAGATAGTGAAGAAGATCAAAGGCGAAGACCGTGTGCTGCTGCTGGGCACCAGCAGCCAGCCGTGGGCGGCCGGGCCCAAGCTGTCCAAGGCGTACGAGAAGTTCGTGCTGCTGCCGCGCAACGACTACGGCACCGTGCGCGCCATCTGGCACTCCGAGCTCATGGCCTACCACGGCGTCAGCAGGTACCGTCTGCCTCTCTGGACACACCCACACGCTGAGCTAGAGCTCTGCCCAGCTTCATTTTCAGCTATACAGGGTGTTACAAAAAAGTACTGTCAAAGTTTCAGGAAACATTCCCCACACACAAAGAAAGGAAGCATGTTATGTGGACTTGTGTCCGGAAACGCTTACATTCCGTGTTACAGCTCATTTTATTGTTGTTGTTGTTGTTATCTTCAGTCCTGAGACTGGTTTGATGCAGCTCTCCATGCTACTCTATCCTGTGCAAGCTTCTTCATCTCCCAGTACTTACTGCAACGTACATTCTTCTGAATCTGCTAAGTGTATTCATTTCTTGGTCTCCCTCTACGACTTTAACCCCCCCCCCCCCACGCTGCCCTCCAATGCTAAATTTGTGATCCCTTGATGCCTCAGAACATGTCCTACCACCCGGTCCCTTCTTCTTGTCAAGTTGTGCCACAAACTCCTCCCCAATTCCAGTCAACACCTCCACATTAGTTATGTGACCTACCCATCTAATCTTCAGCATTCTTCTGTAGCACCACATTTCGAAAGCTTCTATTCTATTCTTGTCCAAACTATTTACTGTCCATGTTTCACTTCCATACACGGCTACACTCCATACAAATACTTTGACACTTAAATCTATACTCCATGTTAACAAATTTCTCTTCATCAGAAACGTTTTCCTTGCCATTGCCAGTCTACATTTTATATCCTCTCTACTTCGACCATCATCAGTTATTTTGCTCCCCAAATAGCAAGACTCCTTTACTACTGTAAGTGTCTCATTTCCTAATCTAATCCCCTCAGCATCACCCGACTTTATTCGACTACATTCCATTATCCTCGTTTTGCTTTTGTTGATGTTCATCTTATATCCTCCTTTCAAGACACTGTCCATTCCGTTCAGCTGCTCTTCCAAGTCCTTTGCTGTCTCTGACAGAATTACAATGTCATCGGCGAACCTCGATGTTTTTATTTCTTCTCCATGGACTTTAATACCTACTCCGAATTTTTCTTTTGTTTCCTTTACTGCTTGCTCAATATACAGATTGAATAACATCGGAGAAGGCTACAACCCTGTCTCACTCCCTTCCCAACCGCAGCTTCCCTCTCATGCACCTCGATTCTTATAACTGGCATTTGGTTTCTGTACAAATTGTAAATAGCTTTTCGCTCCCTGTGTTTTGCCCCTGCCACCTTTAGAATTTGAAAGAGAGTATCCCAGTCAACATTGTCAAAAGTTTTCTTTAAGTCCACAAATGCTAGAAATGTAGATTTGCCTTTCCGTAATCTATTTTCTAAGATAAGTCGTAGGGTCAGTATTGCCTCACGTGTTCCAACATTTATGCGGAATCCAAACTGATATTCGCCGAGGTTGGCTTCTACCAGTTTTTACATTCGTCTGTAAAGAATTCGCGATAGTATTTTGCAGCTGTGACTTACTAAACTGATAGTTCGGTAATTTTCACATCTGTCAACACCTGCTTTCTTTGGGATTGGAATTATTATATTCTTATTATTATATTCTCATTTTATTACTTCTCTTCAAATCACATTGATCATGGAATGGAAACACACAGCAACAGAACATACCAGCGTGACTTCAAACACTTTGTTACAGGAAATGTCCAAAATGTCCTCCGTTAACGAGGATACATGCATCCACCCTCCGTCGCATGGAGTCCCTGATGCGCTGATGTAGACCTGGAGAATGGCGCATTGTATCACAGCCGTCCACAAAACGAGCACGAAGAGTCTCTACATATGGTACCGGCGTTGCGTGGACAAGACTTGCCAAATGCCCCCATAAATGAAAGTCAAGAGGGTTGAGGTCAGGAGAGCGTGGAGGCCATGGAGTTGGTCCGCCTCTACCAATCCATCGGTTACCGAATCTGTTGTTGAGAAGCGTACGAACACTTAGACTGAAATGTGCAGTTGCTCCATCGTGCATGAACCACATGTTGTGTCGTACTTGTAAAGGCTCATGTTCTAGCCGCACAGGTACAGTATCCCGTATGAAATCATGATAACGTGCTCCATTGAGCGTAAGTGGAAGAACATGTGGCCCAATCAAGACATCACCAACAATGACTGCCCAAACGTTCACAGGAAATCTGTGTTGATGACGTGATTGCACAATTGCGTGCGAATTCTTGTCGGCTCACACATGTTTGTTGTGAAAATTTACAATTTGATCACGTTGGAGAGAAGCCTCGTCCGTAAAGAGAACATTTGCACTGAAATGAGGATTGACACGTTGTTGGATGAACCATTCGCAGAAGTGTACCCGTGGAGGCCAATCAGTTCCTGACAGTGCCCGCACACGCTGTACATCGTACGGAAACAACTGGTTCTCCAGTAGCACTCTCCATACAGTGACGTGGTCAACGTTACCTTGTACAGCAGCAACTTCTCAGACGCTGACATTAGGGTTATCGTCAACTGCACGAAGAATTGCCTCGTCCATTGCAGGTGTCTTCGTCGTTCTAGGTCTTCCCCAGTGATAGGCTGGAATGTTCCGTGCTCCCTCAGACGTCGATCAATTGCTTCGAACGTCTTCCTGTCGGGACACCTTCGTCCTGGAAATCTGTCTCCATACAAACGTACCGCGCCACGGCTATTGCCCCGTGCTAATCCATACATCAAATGGGCATCTGCCAACTCCGCATTTGTGAACATTGCACTGACTGCAAAACCACGTTCATGATGAACACTAACCTGTTGATGCTACGTACTGATGTGCTTGATGCTAGTACTGTAGAGCAATGAGTCGCATTTCAGTACAAGCACCGAAGTCAACATTACCTTCCTTCAATTGGGCCAACTGGTGGTGAATCGAGGAAGTACAGTACATACTGACGAAACTAAAATAAGCTCTAACATGGAAATTAAGCGTTTCCGGACACATGTCCACATAACATCTTTTCTTTATTTGTGTGTGAGGAATGTTTCCTGAAAGTTTGGCCGTACCTTTTTGTAACACCCTGTATAATCGGGCTCCTAATGTAATCTTTCAGTCGGCTGGGGTGGCCGAGCGGTTCTAGGCGCTACAGCCTGGAACCGCGCGACCGTTACAGTCGCAAGTTCGAATCCTGCCTCGGGCATGGATGTGTGTGATGTCCTTAGGTTAGTTAGGTTTAAGTAGTTCTAAGTTCTAGGGGACTGATGACCTCAGAAGTTAAGTCCCATATGCTCAGAGCCATTTGAACCATTTTTTGTAACCTTTCATTTCTTGGTCGCCCATGTGTGCTAGCCCTGTTCGCTGTCCTAGTTGCCTTGATCGCTTCCCAGCCTGAGATGAAGGGGTGCTTTTGTTCGGCCTGAAGACAAAGAGTTGGTCTTCACCTAATCCTCCTATGTGAGTGGTGGTCGGAACCTACTGATTTTAGGGGGGCTAGAACATTTATGCCAAGTGACATTTCCATGCGGAGATATTTCCGCAGAATCTTTCTGAGATAGCTGGCTTTTTGCAGGCAGCATTCAGGAACACTTAAAAATTGTACACTTACATGGATATGGTGCCTGTTTGTAATGTTGTCGCTTTAATTTGTTATGTGAAAGCGGTGCTGATAGACAATAAAAGAGGGTTAAAAGCTGTGAGCTATCTGCCGGCCGCGGTGGTCTCGCGGTTCTAGGCGCGCAGTCCGGAACCGTGCGACTGCTACGGTCGCAGGTTCGAATCCTGCCTCGGGCATGGGTGTGTGTGATGTCGTTAGGTTTAAGTAGTTCTAAGTTCTAGGGGACTAATGACCACAGCAGTTGAGTCCCATAGTGCTCAGAGCCATTTGAACCATTTGTGAGCTATCTGAGGAAGTTAACGTTGCGTTACTGAGCAACTGTTTCACCAGGTATCCAATCTAGCTTACCAAATTTCCAACCAGACTAACATTAATTATAATCTTTTAATAGTCATACGAAAACCGGTGATACATATATGAAAAAGAGAATTTAAATAAAAATAAACAAATCAGTTTATATTTGGAAATTTATTTTAACATTGATCATTGAAATTTCAGCATATTAAACTTGAGTCATAACTAAGCTGGTGCCTTATTTTGGATTGTGAAAATGTGAGTTTGTAATCTTACGGAACACATCAAATAGGGAGCCGAAATTGGGAGACTGCATACAACACTACATTCATAAAATAACACACGAAGAACATTGAAACATATGTAAGAGGAAATTAACCACAACCAACCGATTCAATTTTCTCCCAAAGAAGTAACGTTCGTAACACAATCCTGTCCGTCATGTAATTACCACACCCTGGTATACTAAATTCATACTAACTCTCTGTGAAATCTTCCCGAAAAGAATAGCTGAGAGCTACTTTGATGATTACACCACATGCTTCACGTGGTTAACTTGCTTTACACAAAGAGTGTAATGCCACAATAATTTTGATAATTAAAATAAATTAGATCGAAAAGCAATTTACAAAAGAAAAACCTCGAACTGGTTACTATCGTCTTACTATTAACCTGATGGGTCATACAATTGTATAAGCACGTGGTACTGGTCTCACGAAGTACACCCCACGTGGATTGAACATAAAGAAAAGTTGCTATACTGAAAAATATTGTTAAGGCGAGACGTTATAATCTCACGCAAATTCGCATTTAAGATTGATGATCTTAGTTAGAGTTACTGATCAACACGTGGTTCCACTTTACTCACAAACTAGTGACAGAGCAACTACTGTAAAATAATCTGAAGTTCGCACTCGAAATACACTGCGTTGCAACTTAAGATAACATTAGATATTTTAGAGCTAAACCTGAAATAAAGTTGATTAAATTTTCAGTTAGGCTGAACTTAAGAAATCCATTGTCCTGTGGACTTAGCAGACACGCGCTTAGCCGGAGATCTTACCACTTCAGACGCTCGCCGCGGACAGACTGACCTGCGCTCCTACCGAGCGTGCTTCCCGATACAAAACGGAAGTGACCAGAGGGACAGCTTCCTATACCAACATGACAAGGGACGGACAGAACCATACTAAGGATAGAAACGTCTTTGCTTTTAGAAAGCATAGCTACCTGTTCCGACGTTGGTCCTACTGTTCTCTAGCAGACAGGCTTGTCTGCTACCCTCAAGCATGCAACTAGAAATACATTTGCTCATTCATCCTCTCACACAGAAGGGAAGGGGGATGACAGTATCTTATCATATACAGTACATAAAAGAAAGCGGATGTAGGTTCCGTATGAGACTGTGTGACATGAATTGCATATAAACTGTGTTTTAAAGTGTAGTAGTGTGACAGATCGTTCTTGTTTATGTGTAAAAGTAACACGTTCCACTACTCAGTCTCCTCGCAGATAGTCAGAAACGCCACAGTTAATTTAGAAGAGGAATTGATGCCGTAAATGACAACAGATTTAAGAAATTAACATGAAAGGAATCTAACAGAGACCTTTCATGTTCTATCGGAGATATCCGAGAGAACAGTCACCATATCCATATAAGTACACTACTGGCCATTAAAATTGCTACACCATGAACATTACGTGCTACAGATGCGAAATTTAACCGACAGGAAGAAGATGCTGTGATATGCGAAAGATTAGCTTTTCAGAGCATTCACACAAGGTTGGCGCCGGTGGCGATACCTACAACGTACTAACATGAGGAAAGTTCCCAACCGTTTTCTCATACACAAACAGCAGTTGACCGGCGTTGCCTGATGAAACGTTGTTGTGATGCCTCGTGTAAGGAGGAGAAATGCGTACCATCACGTTTCCGACATTCAGAATGGTCAGATTGTTGCGTATCGTGATTGCGGTTTATCGTATCGCGACGTTCCGGCTCGCGTTGGTCGAGATCTAATGACTGTTAGCAGAATATGGAGTCGTTGGGTTCAGGAGGGTAATACGGAGCACGGCTGTAACGGATCGTGCAGCCACGTCTCGATCCCTGAGTCAGCAGATGGGGACGTTTGCAAGACAAAAACCATCTGCACGAACAGTTCGACGACGTTTTCAGCAGCATGGACTATCAGCTCGGAGACCACGGCTGCGGTTACCCTTGACTCTGCATCACAGACAGGAGCGCCTGTGATGATGTACTCAACGACGAACCTGGGTGCACGAATGGCAAAACGTCATTTTTTCTGATTAAACCAGGTCCTGTGTACAGCATCATGATGGTCGCATCCGTGTTTGGTGACATCGTGGTGAACGCACATTGGAAGCGTGTATTCGTCATCGCCATGTTGGCGTATCACCCGACGTGATGGTATGGGTTGCCATTGATTACACGTCGCGGTAATCACTTGTTCGCATTGACGGCACTTTGAACAGTGGACGTTACATTTCAGATGTGTTACGACCCGTGGCTCACCCCTTCATTCGATCCCTGCGAAACCTATATTTCAGCAGGATAATGCACGCCCGCATGTTGCAGGTCCTGTACGGGTCTTTCTGGATACAGAAAATGTTCGACTGCTGCCCTGGCCAGTAAATTCTCCAGATCTGTCACGAACTGAAAACGTCGGGTCAATGATGGCCGAACAACTGGCTCGTCACAATACGCCAATCACTACTCGTGATGAACGGTGGTATCGTGTTGAAGCTGCAGTAAAATATATTTGTCCAATGAATACCCGTTTATCATCTGCATTTTTTCTTCGTGTAGCAATTTTAATGGCCAGTAGTGTAATTGCAACATTATGGCACCAGTCGACGACGAATCTCCCGGAGACCCATTGTGTCGCTGTCGGCAGGGAGATCGACCTGAGCGGCCTGACGCAGATGACGGTGGGCTACACGCTGCCCGCGATCCGCTCTGCCGTGCAGCAGACGCTGACGGTGGAGCGCCGCCTGCGGCTCGCCCAAGAACCGCTGCACCCGCTGGAGCTGTACCGGCCGCTGGAGGACGTGGAGCCCGTGTCCCAGGAGGACCAGGACAAGATGGCCGAGTGGTGGCTGAAGAAGACGGCGCTGGGCAAGCAGCGCAGCATGCTGCTGCAGAAGATGGCCGAGGAGCGCGAGAAGCTCGAGAAGGAGAAGGCGCAGCTCGAGAAGCAGAAGGAGAAGGAGAAGAAGAAGGCGGGCGGCTAGCGGCCAAGGCGGCAGGTGAGCGCCCAGTGCTGAGACTGCGCGCTTAAATAGTGAGCACGCTGGACAGCAGATTCATCGTACCCCAGGGCCTCACTAATACCCTGTGGCACCGTCTCTGACCTCAGTTCGCCGAGGTACAGAGTACACAAGTTGCTTCAGGTACGCCTTTTACAGCTGTAGCCAACCATTGATGAGCTAGACGAAGCGAAATGGCTCAATGGTCAATACATTAGGCTCGTGTTCGGGAGGACGACGGCTCAAGTCTACGTCCAGCCATCCAGATTTAGGTTTTCTGTGATTTCCCCAAATCGTTCTAGGCAAATGCCCAAGTGGTTCCTTTGGAAGGTCATGGCTGATTTTGACTTTTATGTAGACGAACGTTAAGCCGTAATTAGCGGTTATTAAAGGACATTTTCTCCACATAAGTGACTTAACATGTGTCACCTCATCAATCCAAATTTTTCCTTGTACGCTTTCATCCCCGTGTTAGTTTTGACTGCTAAGAGACGGTATTTTCTTTTAAACACTGGTCTGTCTCTAAATGGACACCTCTCTGAAAATTAAAAATGCTTTATTTGTAACATTCGGCTATGACCTATGGCTGCTTCTCTGACTTAGACACTGTACCAAGATTCCAACACCCTCGCGACAGAAGTCAGTTCTCTGTGCTAGTTGCCGTCCTCTGTGACCGAGCGGTTCTAGGCGCTTCAGTCCGGAACCACGCTGCTGCTACGGTCGCAGGTTCGAATTCTGCCTCGGGCATGGATGTGTCTGATGTCCTTAGGTTAGTTAGGTTTAAGTAGTTCTAAGTCTAGGGGACTGATGATCTCTGATGTTAAGTCCCATAGCGCTTACAGCTATTTGAACCATCTGTGCTAGCCTGCAGCTCGTTGTATGTGCCAAAAAGCTGTTCTCATAGCCAATAAGCTAAGAGATGGAAATCAGAAGAAGCTAATTGTGGACTACAAGAGCGTTGTTGTGCCACCTGCAGCGTGCAGCCAAGTATGTTCATGAAGAAGGAAATGCTTGACAGTTACGTTATGTGGGCTGCATGATATCAGGGGAACTCTCAGCTGGCACTTCACACTTAGTGTTGTAAGCGCCTTTACATGTTGGCCGTGTACTCAGAACTGACACAGTGATGTAATGAAACTGACAGGCATGCTAGAGAGCTGTGCAACACATTTGTGCAAATCTCTCTATGTCCATCTGACGGGACTCGGCCGTTCGATACAGGAGGTAAAACTAAACACCTTTCAGCAATCTAATTTCCAAACTTATTTTATTTGGATACTAGTTTCAGCGTTGTACTATGCCTGATGAGAACAGAGGTAACATCTTCCTACACGTCTGTCAGCGGCCTGAAGATGGCGTAGTGAAACGCTGAAACTGTTAGCCAAATGAAATAAGTTTGGAAAGAAGACAGGTGAAAGATATTTAATTTGACATCCATTTGTGCAAAACTTTGTTTTATTTTTACTATGCTTTTAATGTCACGATCAACGAGAGACTGTAAAAAAAATAGCCTTCTTAATTGTCGTACACACTGTACACATATTTTGCACTGGGGTGCTGCTGCCGTCCCCCTAAGCTTAGCACCTTAAGCGGCCGTAGTCTCGTCTTGCATAGATATCTTACATTTGTGGCATTTTGGCACCCATCTAACCTTGGCACCCCAAGCGGTGATTTGATTCGATGGGCCTTAAACCGGCCCTCACCCTAAGCTTCCTTTCTTCTTAGAGCTACCAAGTTTATGAGCTCTCTTGATTGCTACGTCCCATGCTCTACTCTACTCGCAGTTCCCACACATTTTCTGTGGGATTAACATCGTATGATTTACCAGTCCTGTCGACTTGTGATGCGGTGCTTGAGTGTCTATCAATCCAGTAGGAAGTCACTGTACGTAGGAACATTCTGTCGCTCTGGTACTGCGAACACGTAGTCTTCACTCGCGAGGAGCCATAGTCACATGTTAAGCGGCGACTCTGCGCCAGTTTGACCTCACTGTAAAGGATCACTGCCTCTAACGCAGTGGCAGTTTTTTCAACCCTTTACGCTTTAATGAGTGTTTGTCATCTGAGCTATCGAATGATTTAGCAAATGCACGACAACAGGCTATAGCCCTTATTCTACCCTTTACTCGTAAGAGCAACATGGCAGACAAGATGTAAATTTCGATCAAGGATGTCGGTTGTCCTAGAAATTCGTATTGAACAGCCGCTTAAAATGAAGGAGGGCCGTTGAAATCAATCATATTATCTTTCCACCATGTTTCTTGCTTTTTAACTAGCGACCCATGTGCGCTGTCATTACCCACCTACACTGGTGCCCGAAATTTAAATACGGGAGTAACTTTCGCATGATATGTCACTCCCAAATAACATACCTCTATGGAACTGGGGACGTTCATAGAAAAAAAAAACTGCTACACTTAGTACAGAATGTAAGAATGAAATACACCAATTACACTTTTTTCAAAGAGAAGAGTTATACTGAAGTCATCGCTATTTATTATGGTCCCCTGGACATTGCAAAAGGCGGGACATGGTTTGTAATAGAGTCTATGATCACCGTGTACGGAAATGCATGCAGTGGAGAGCGTGCTCACATGCTGACCAGAAGGATGTTGTGGAGGTCTTGTGGTGTGCCTGCCAGTACATCCATGCGACATTATACCTTCCGATACCATAACAACTGGGCCACCAAAGCGATCATGTTCGACACTGTTCGTGGATGCAATGAGTGTCCCCTAGTCTCGCCATATGCGGGTATGTCTACAATCAGACTGAATCTGCTCTTATCAGCGAAGAGCACGAGACGACATTCCTCGTTGGTGCAGTGCCTATGCTCTTCGCACCATCGGAAAAGTTGCCGCCGATGTGCGCATGTCAAAGGAACACAGCACACCGGTCGTCAGAAAAAGAGAGAGAAAGACAGAGAGAAAGACAGAGAGAGAGAGAGAGAAGGCTCGCCCCCCATCCCCACGTATAGTTGACGCGTGGTTGAGGGACATGAGATTATGCACCGCTGTTTGACGTGGGTCCAGTCTTACTTGGTGCATAATGTAGTGCTAACTGCTGCTGAAACTGACCGTTTTCGACCGCCTCCTCTCATCTGGCCAGCAGTGCCTGTTATCCGGAACGCTCCGCCATACGCGTGAAACAGTGCTGTAAACAATAGCAAACTCCTGCGGTACGCTCGTGTCACATCGTCCATCTTCCAGTTTTCCGATGATTCTGCCCTGTGTGGAGTATCCAGATGTTGTCTCCGGGCTACAGGGTAGTGAAGAACACCTCCAAAGTGCACCGTAACTGTTTACTGAGTGACGCACAGTCTTTTCCCGCGCCTTCCACTGCCTCATTTTGTAGGGCCACCCCCACTTGGCGCTATAGTCAGGCTGACCTCGCTCCGCGTGACGTCCAGCTTCCAGTTAACTTGTGGGAGACCGCTGGCGATGTGCTTCGGCACTTTCATTCATTTCCACCTTCTTATTAGTATTTTCAGTGTGACAGTTATTGAACTACATGAAAAAAAGGAAATTAGTTACAAACTACAACGTGCACAAACTTTATTTAAGATATAAACGACACTAGAGATATTCAGATTTAGGTTATGACATGTTCGACATGTCTGCCATCATTGGCAATAATGTGGCGCAGACGAATAGCGAAATTATGCATGACCAGCTGAAGTGCCAGAACATCGATGCTGTCGATGATCTCCTGAGTGGCTGTTTTCAGCGCTGCAATGGCTTTGGAGCTGTTGCTGTACATCCTGTCCTAAATCCGGTCCCATAAAAAGGAGTCGCATGTTTTCAGATCCGGAGAACGTGGTGGCCAATCGAGGCCCATACCAGTGGCCTCTGGTTATTCCACAGCTGTAAGGCGGTCCCCAAAGTGCCCCTCCCGGACATCAAACACTCTCTTGCTTCGATGAAGTCGAGGTCCGTCTTGCATGAACAATGAGCAAACGTCTTGTCGAAATCAGGGTCACTTTGGATAATGCGGATGAAATCATCATCCATAACCTTCGCGTACCGTTCGGTAGTCACAGAGAAATCACCAAATACAGTACCGATGATTCCGTGACCGGACACTGCACAACCACACAGCCACTCATGGAGGGTAAAGAGGCATCTCGATCGCTAAATGCGGATTCTGTGTCCCACAAATGCACCAATTTTGCTCACTGACGAATCCATCCAAATGAAAGTGGGCTTCGTCGAGAAACCAAACCATGCATTCGCATACTAATTCCCATCATGCCCCGCGGTCAACCGTGCAATTTAAGCGTCCTGACGCAACCGTTCAGAAGTTATGACGATTTTATTTCACATAGTTCATGTTACTTTATGATCTCGCCCTTAAGTTTTTCAGAGCATTTTACTAATGCCATTATGATCATATGAGTCAACTAAATTCAAGAACCACGTAGTGCTTTTCCTAGGAGGAGGCCCAATTGAAGTCATAATTTGGGCGCATATGTTCACAGCTATTTTGCGTCCTAAAATCCCAACGAACAAACAAGCCAATAACGCACCCGTGCAGCGTGATGTCATCTTGGAAGACGGGTGCGTCCGTGGCAGGCCCATCATAACGATCCATAAGAAGAGGAACACTTGATCACACACACCTCAACGACTGGGTCCAAGTCATGATACGCAAAAAACATCAAAATACCACGGGGCCACATACGACTGAACCACACGCTACACTCGCTGTGAATTAAACTCCTCATTGGGCCTGCGTCGCGCTCGATGTCTTGCATCGTTACAGAAGGGCGAAAAATCGAGACTCATCGGACCATACAGGCCTCTGTTCAGGATCCATTCAGTTCCTCTGTTGTCTGGCCCGTTGAAAACGCGCAGCGCTATGTGTCGCTGTAAACAGTGACCTGTCACGAGGTCCCGACAACAAGTACCAGTTGCACGCAATTCCCTTGGATAATAATCACTTGGTAACTGGTTGAGGTATATATATATATATATACTCCTGGAAATTGAAATAAGAACACCGTGAATTCATTGTCCCGGGAAGGGGAAACTTTATTGACACATTCCTGGGGTCAGATACATCACATGATCACACTGACAGAACCACAGGCACATAGACACAGGCAACAGATCATGCACAATGTCGGCACTAGTACAGTGTACATCGACCTTTCGCAGCAATGCAGGCTGCTATTCTCCCATCGAGACGATCGTAGAGATGCTGGATGTAGTCCTGTGGAACGGCTTGCCATGCCATTTCCACCTGGCGCCTCAGTTGGACCAGCGTTCGTGCTGGACGTGCAGACCGCGTGAGACGACGCTTCATCCAGTCCCAAACATGCTCAATGGGGGACAGATCCGGAGATCTTGCTGGCCAGGGTAGTTGACTTACACCTTCTAGAGCACGTTGGGTGGCACGGGATACATGCGGACTGCATTGTCCTGTTGGAACAGCAAGTTGCCTTGCCGGTCTAGGAATGGTAGAACGATGGGTTCGATGACGGTTTGGATGTACCGTGCACTATTCAGTGTCCCCTCGACGATCACCAGAGGTGTACGGCCAGTGTAGGAGATCGCTCCCCACACCATGATGCCGGGTGTTGGCCCTGTGTGCCTCGGTCGTGTACAGTCCTGACTGTGGCGCTCACCTGCGTGGCGCCAAACACGCATACGACCATCATTGGCACCAAGGCAGAAGCGACTCTCATCGCTGAAGACGACACGTCTCCATTCGTCCTTCCATTCACGCCTGTCGCGACACCACTGGAGGCGGGCTACACGATGTTGGGGCGTGAGCGGAAGACGGCCTAACGGTGTGCGGGACCGTAGCCCAGCTTCATGGAGACGGTTGCGAATGGTCCTCGCCGATACCCCAGGAGCAACAGTGTCCCTAATTTGCTGGGAAGTGGCGGTGCGGTCCCCTACGGCACTGCGCAGGATCCTACGGTCTTGGCGTGCATCCGTGCGTCGCTGCGGTCCGGTCCCAGGTCGACGGGCACGTGCACCTTCCGCCGACCACTGGCGACAACATAGATGTACTGTGGAGACCTCACGCCCCACGTGTTGAGCAATTCGGCGGTACGTCCACCCGGCCTCCCGCATGCCCACTATACGCCCTCGCTCAAAGTCCGTCAACTGCACATACGGTTCACGTCCACGCTGTCTCGGCATGCTACCAGTGTTAAAGACTGCGATGGAGCTCCGTATGCCACGGCAAACTGGCTTACACTGACGGCGGCGGTGCACAAATGCTGCGCAGCTAGTGCCATTCGACGGCCAACACCGCGGTTCCTGGTGTGTCCGCTGTGCTGTGCGTGTGATCATTGCTTGTACAGCCCTCTCGCAGTGTCCGGAGCAAGTAATGTGGGTCTGACACACCGGTGTCAATGTGTTCTTTTTTCCATTTCCAGGAGTGATGCAAATGCCAATAACAGGAAAACGTGTTGCTGAAGCCATTAAACGTGCGCTGTGGAGCGATGAAAGGGCGTCATCTGGTCGAATGAGTAATGTTTCACACTGGCTGACACTTCTGGCTGAGTTTATGTACAAAGAGTGAAACGTGGCAGCGATTCGGTAATCGTTTTGGCGACTATATTGTCGTACTCCATGGGTCCCGTGCTTACTCTGAAAGATCGCATTGCTACTAAGGACTCTGACTGATCACGTCCATCATACGGTACAATCAATGTCCCCCAACTGTGATGCTGCATTCTAGGTGGACAGGACCCATTTTCAATCAGCTCGTATCAGCCAGGCCTGGTTTTGTGAGTACTAGGACGAACTGTCGCACTTCTCTTAGCCACCAACCACCAGACCTCACTATTATTCAGCGGTTACGGTCCACTCAGGAGAGAAGGGTGCGTGACTGCTTTGCACGTCCATCATCATTACCCGAGTTTTCCACTAGCTTGCAAGAAGAATGGTACACGATTCCGTTGAATACCATACGGGACCTGTATTTTTCCAAAGGGTTTCTTACACCATGTTAGGCATGTTGATGTGTTGGGTTTTTGGTGTTTCCATAGTTTTTTCCAGTCCTTGAAATCATATAAAGTCCCTGACGGTTACGGGAATCATTTTACGACCACTGTTCTTACGCCGTGGTACATGACCCTTAGTGGCGCACCATTTCTTGTGGATAAGTTAGATAGTCTGCGTTGATTCATTCACTTGTGGTCATGAGCACGTCCAAACACGATAGTTGCTTTCTACCTTTCTGTCACGTCTGCACATTGACCCATGTTATTGCTCTGATTCCAGTAAATCGACTGGCACGTTTACGCCACCTCAGTGACCACTTGGTATTAGAGCCACTGTCCAAGGCACTCCAAGGCATACAGCGTGGTTGCTTTTAAGCGGAAAGCACGAGTAATTTTGTAATAGAACTGCACTGCCATCCACCAAGCAGAAAACAGAGAACGGTCATTAACTGCAAGTTGCATGTTCGGTTTGCAGGATATGCAACGCTCCAGGAGAATTCTTCACTGGCACAGAAGATCCGGCAGAGCTGTAGAGGTGAGGCAAGAAACCACCAGGAAGAAGCTCAGGAGACGACACTACCAAGGTAGTAACAAGTATGCCAAAAAGTTTTCCGTTATTAACCCGAACACAACAGTTATACCACAAAATTAAGAACTAATAAATAAAGCAACTAATAAGACAGTTTTTTGGCAATTTACTGAACTTCGTAAGAGTTGGTAATAATACACCACTGCCATTAATGAACAAGAACCAGTCAACTTTTTCTTGTCATTGCAGCATGAAGTGAATGTTGGTTAAGATTTCTGTCGAAGTACGGCATGGAAGAAATAGGATGCGCTAATCACGTGGCTAGAACAACAATCAGTACTGTCTGATGTGTTTGGCGAACGTTCCTGTAAGCCTCACCGTCAATTATAGCGAAAGTGTGTTGGGGAAAAAAGTACTTTTTAATACATAAACCTCAATGCAGCTTCCATTTACAGCTGAGTTAAGGCTACAAATAGCGCTCGTCGATTGCTGAGGCACCAGAAGATAACAGCGGCAGTTTCTGTGATCTGGAGAGCATTGCTGCAACAGTATCTAGAGTATTGGTTAGTGCAGTAGGCACTCTCAACATTTCTCGTTACGAATTCGTCCCTGAAGAACTATTTACCATTGCTCGTTCGTTGATTTCGCTAGACATCCATTATAATAGAGAGAAATGTCACTTACTGTGGTGGTGTTATACTTAGCCTGGTCACCGCTTCCACTAACAAATGACACCCATTGAAGGTGATGCCAAACTGTACGGTCTTCCAAGCATCTGAATCGAACCTGCTTGGTTGGTTGTTTCAAATGGCTCTGAGCGCTATGGGACTTAACATCTGAGGTCATCAGTCCCCTAAAACTTAGAACTGCTTAAACCTAACTAACCTAAGGACATCACACACATCCATGCCCGAGGCAGGATTTGAACCTGAGACCGTAGCGGTCGCGCGGTTCCAGACTGAAGCGCCTAGAACCGCTCGGCCACAACGGTTGGTTGGTTTGGAGTGAAAGGGACTCAAGTCCAAGGTCATCAGTCCCTTCATCCTTTAAGTGGCAAACCAAGAATGGTCGGCAAAGGAAGGAAGGGAAAGGCAAATTCTAGAAAGCCTAAGTATAAGTAACAGAATAAATAAACCGAGGTAAAAGTCCAGAAAAAAGACAGCATAGATAAATAGTTAAAGTATCAGTCAAGACAAGGCATTAAAATCAAGAAATGAAAAGCAATTAAGAGAGTAAAAATGTGGGAAGTGTAGAGGCGAGGCTGGCACACCGAGCAAAGGCCGACAAGGGACCCCTTGGGGGGGGGGGGGGGGGGGGGATGCACTACCAAACCATCAGGCATTCATTGAGGTCAAAAAGCCCTACCTTACAGGTATGAATAGAAACCACCTTCGCGGGCTCAACGTAACAACAAGTGAGCAGATGTGGTGTCGTCTGCTATCACCAGAGAACAGCCAAGTGTGGCAAGTGCGGAATCGATAGAAGACGGTGAGTTACCTGCGAGAAGCGCGCGAGGAAGACTGCCACGTGGTCGTGGTCTCCTTAATTATCCTCAGTTTGTTTGGGGAGAACAGGGCAGACAACTCTGAGTTCCAGACTTCCAGCAGTCAACAGCGTGTAAACGAACGAAGGTCCGTTTGTGGGACCCCCACTTCCAGAATCAATGAAGACCCGGTGAAGTTGAGAGGAGCGAGACAGAGGAAGGGATGTTAGCAGTGAGGAACGACAGTGGAACAGGATGGCCTGTTACCCAGCCTGTAGCAGGCAGCTGCATCTCGCCGGGTTTAACTGAAAGCGGCTGGTGGTTATCCGTGACGCCGTCTGTGATGCAAACGTACGCCACGTCTCAACGGCTCCAGAACACCGACAAACTTGAATCTGAGCCATCCAGGTAGGTCCTATTGGGTTGTTGCGTAATTTCGCAGCGTTTTCGCATAAACTTACTAAACACAACAGATATACATAACAGAGATTTTAATCATAAATAAGGCCGCGCGGGATTAGCCGAGCGGTCTGAGGCGCTGATGAAAGGAAAAAGTTGTTTCGCTTGCTACATATTGGCTGTTTATGCAGTAGAACTGTCAGCTGAAGCATTATACTTTAATTTGTCAATTCTTAACTAGGTCACGGTATTCGTGACGCATTTTGCATGCAGTTTTCACATATACCACAGAATGAACATGCAAAATCATGTCGTTGTACGACAAACAGTGCGGGAGATATGAAGTCAAATATTGAGGTGCGTGAAAAATTTCCGCATGATGCACGACGTTTTACTTTATTACTTCTTTACCACTAACTCTATTCATAACGCATTTCGTAGAGTGTAGCTACGCATACCACTGGATATACCTGCCCAGTAGCTCAGGAGATATGTGTTTCGCTTTATTGAGTTAAAACATCATCAGTGGTGTGTAATTAAGACCACTAATGGTACTTTACCTCAATAAAGCGAAACGCGTCTGGTGAAAAAATCACGCATGTTTGTAGTTGCAATGACAGACCAAAACTACCCTGAAGAATTATAAAGCATCTACGTACAATATGGTCACAAAAATGAAGAAATATGTTAAATACATGTGAAATATATTTGACATAAGCGTATGTGAGCAACGCTTTGGCCAGAAAAGTCATCCTAGGTTTTTAGTCAAATTTGGTAAACATATTAATTACAAACTGGAAAGAAATAGTGTGGGGTAGGAATCAGCAGCTTTGTATTGGGATGGATGTGATAATGTGGAGAGACAAGCAGAAGGATGAGATGGGCAGACAGAGAAAGGGAAGAAGGAGATGCACAGAGAGAGAGGGTAGGAGGACATGGACATAGAGGGAGCAGAGACAAAGGAAAGCAGGAAATGGATAGAGAAAGGAAGAGGCGGAAATCGATAGGGAGAGGAGGATTTGGACAGAGAAAGAAAAGGGGAAGAGATGGACAGGGAGAGGGGGGAGAAGAAGATAGACAGAGAGGGGTGGAAGAAGGGATTGTACAGGGAAGGGAGAAGGAAGAGTTGGACACAGAGAAGAGGAGAGTGAGGTTGGAAGGAGATAGAGAGTGGGGGTGGGGGTTGGAAGAGATGGTAGGAGAGAGGGAGTAGTGGAGAGGGACAGAGGGGGGGAGGCGTCGAAGGAGGAGATGGACAGAAAGAAGAGGAAGGATTAAATGGATTAATAGAAAGTTGGAACAAATATATACCCAGGCGTTTTTTATATAAGTAACTGTTTAACCGAGAGCAGCACCATGGAGAGCAGCTTATATTTACTGCAAACCTGTTTTGCCATCTCTAATAAACCACAACTTTTACACGGATAGCAAGGTAGTGAATCATATGCATTCAACTTGTAAGTACCCTGAGTTACATCACTCACTTGTGCGTAAAATTTGATATGCATCATGAACTTCGCACTGTGGGTGGTCACAGTAATTTGAGTCGGCAGTATACGTATGACTCTGTACAACTCAAGAACGGCCATTGTACCTGCTGTCAGAACGCTCGCAAAGAGGGGGACTGAAAAGAACGATGAAGAAGAAAAAAAACGGACTAACGAATTGTTCCCTGATCGACTGGATGCCACGCAGCGGAGCAGCTGAGACGGCAGCCACCGTACTGGCTTACTGGTGGTTAATTGGGAGCTCGCTGGGAGGAGCCGCTGATAGCACATCCGGACTGGCGAACAATGCGGCTGGTGGAACTCGGCGAGGCTGCGTTGCCACAGCCAGGGACCGCGCTGTGCCGCGCCAGGCGTATCTTTGTTCTGAGCCCGACGGCCGCCGCCGCCGCCGCCGCCGCCTGCAGTCCCGGGCCGGTTCGGCGCCGATGGCAGATACGGCTCCGGCCTTGCCCGACGCTGCTGCTCGTACTCGCCTCTCCGGCAGCACTGCGCGTCCAACCGACGCTCTCTTATGCAAGAATTATACCACCAGCTGATCAAAAGTATCCAGCCACCTATTAGTGAACACTAATATTGGGTGTGTCCACCCCTCGCCTCTTTAATGGCTTCACCTCTGCAGGGGACACTTGAAGTGAGGTGCTGAATGTCTGTGGAGGAATGGCAGCCCATTCTTCCTCAAGGACCACAACCAGAGGACACATTGATGCTGGTCGCTGGGGTCTGGAGAGCAGTCAACGTTCTACATCATGCCAAACGTGTTCCATTTGGTTCGTGTCAGGACTCGGGGCACATCAATCCATTTCATGAACGTTATTGTCCACAAACCACTGCCTAACAGATGTTCCTTTATGACGTGCACTGTCATGTCAATACAGACAGTATTCGTCACCGAACTGTTGTCCGCTCCCGGTAGCTGAGTGGTGAGCGCGACAGAATGTCAATCTTAAGGGCCCGCCTTCCATTCCTGGATGTGTCGGAGACTTTTCTCCGCTCAGGGGCTGGGCGCTGTGTTGTCATAATCGTCTTCATTTCATCCCCATCGACACGCAAGTCGCCGAAGTGGCGTCAAATCGAAAGACTTGCACCCAGCGAATGGTCTACCCTACGGGAGGCCCTACTCACACCACATTGACATTTATCGAATTGTTCCTCTACAACGCGCAGTACACAACACTGTAAAATGTCTTCATCTTTCCGCAATTAGCGCTTTCTTAAGTACAATAAGGGGACCACACCTTACGCGCGAAAACACCCCGATAGCGAGGATCCACCATCTCCGTACGTCACTGTAGGCACTACACATAATGGCAGAAAAAATCTCCAGATTCGCCAAACCCAAAACGTTCCATCGGATTGCCACGGGATACAGCTGTAGTCATCACTCCAAATTAGTCATTTGCAGCCATCCACTCTTCTGTGGCGTCCCTCTTCGCACAATCTCTAGCGTCGCTTGCCATCACGTTGTCTATAGTGACGGTTCGATGGTTGCTGGTCGTGCCGGTTATGCTCTTACTCTAGGGGATCATTATGAACAACACTCATTGCCGGCTGGCTGCAGTGTTTTCACTGCCGAATTGGTCGCCACTTCTCGAGCCCTAGAGTATATCCGCTCCTGCTCAGTTGAGTACTTCGTTATCTGTAGGGACTCCCTGAGCGGTTTACGAGCTGTCGACCAGTGTTTCCCTCGCTCTCGTCTGGTGATGGCTATCCAGGAGTCCCTCCATACTCTTGCCCATTGCGGCCGCTCTGTGGTCTTTGTGTGGACCCCGGGTCATGTAGGCATCCCTGGGAATGAACGTGTTGACACACTGGCCAAACAGGCTGTCGGTGCACCAGCCTTGGAGATTGGCCTTTCAGAGAGTGACCACAGGTCAGTTTTGCGGCAGAAGGTACTTTGCACCTGGGGTGAAGAATGGTGCACCCTGCCTTCACCCAACAAACTTCAGGGCATCCAGGAGGCTACCAGTGCGTGGCGCTCCTCCTTGCGGGTCTCTCGCAAGGACTCTGTTGTCTTCTGCCGGCTGCGCATTGGCCACACCTGGATAACATACAGCTATTTATTGCGCCGCGAGGACCCACCTTTATGTCACTGCGGGTCACCTTCGGCGGTGGTCCACATCTTATTGGACTGCCAGCTTTTACCACCGCTCAGGCAGATGTTTGCGCTGCCTCATACGCTTCCTGCGCTTTTATCAGATGACGTTGCGATGGCAGATTTAGTTTTGAGTTTTTTTCGTGAAGGGCGTTTTTATCGCTTGATCTAAGTGTTTGTCCTTTTTTGTGTCGAGTCTGGCCTTTGGCCTACGATTTTAAACTGGTGTTTTTGGTGAGTTTCTTGGTGGTTATCCTTTCCTTTTTTGTTTCTATGGTCGGCCAACCACTGTCACACTCGGTGTGATTTTAATTCATTTTGTCTGGTCTCTGTCTGTGCTTTCTTGTCCTGTGCCATCTCTTGTAATCTCTATTGTTTTTATTCCTTGTGGGGGTTTCAAATTCCTGGAAAAAGGGACCGATGGCCCTAGTAGTCTGGTCCCATCAATCCCACAAACCAACCAAACAACCATCATGTCCAGAAATGTGTGACTTGTGATGAACTGCTCGATCGCTGAAGCCTAATCTTTTTAACTCCCGACGCACATTCATTGCGCCAGCTGGGCTGCTGGTAGCAATTCAGAACTCACGTTCGATTCCTTCCTCTGATTTCATACGTCCCTTTACGATCACCTCAATCATATCGACAGCCGACTTGGAGAGCTCTAGAAGGGTTGAAAAGCCCCTGGAGAACTTGTTTCTCAGGTGACATTGAAAGACTAGTCCACTTTCGAGGTCTCTAAGCGCTCCTGATCGCTACATTCTGCTATTACTGCTTCTCCACTTCTTGATTTTGTACGGACATGTGTTCTGAAGATCCGGTGGACTTTGCTAATGCCTGCTGTGTCAATCCGCCTCTCGTGATATCTAGAGACCAGTTCCGTATTACACAGGAGTGTCCACATACTTTTCATCACCTAGTGTGCATTTTTTTGTTAATTTTTCTCGCTTTTATCGTCGTGCCCGAGACGTTTCCACACTCGAGCTTTAAGTCTGCTCCTCCGTCGCAATAGTCGAGACGTAGCGTTGTACTGCTGATACACTACATGTCACTTTAGTATGCAGATAGTCTAATTATGTCGATACGTCACGAACTGACCGAATTCCAAATGTCACCTGAGGTATACCCTCTTCTCTGTGGAAGAACATTGATAGCGATGCTGATGATTCCGTTAGATGGTATATGTCAGCTTATTTCTCAGTAGTCTTTCAGCAACAAGCGTCCGTTCCCGTACATCGGTAACAGTATAGCCACCGTCTTGGGAAACATGCTCGTGTAATTGTTTGTGAGGCTGTGTTCGGCAGCAGTAGATCAGTCAAAGTCGTTATATTTAATGTAGCGCCTGTGCTCTGTACAGCGTTCTGAAACCGTGCGAATGGACTGATAAAGGTAGCTGTCACCGCACTGATCAGGACGTTTATAAGTTGCAGAGACACAAATAATAATTTCATTTGGCTCAATGGCCTAATTAAATTCTTTCAGTTGGACAACACTTCGGCGACTGGGGCGTCACTAAGCAACCCCAGTGATTCAACCGGAGGAAACCAGACATACTGGTTAAAGTCGACTCCGAACCACGTGTGGTTGAAGGTGAATCTCCACATCATTGAGAGATGAATGCTAGGTTAAATGCAGACTGAAAAACCCTGTGATGCAGCCAGGATGCGATCGTACGATTTGGAGGCACATGCTTTACCGCTAGACTACTACTAGTTCGATGCTGTTACCACTGCAGTTGTATTTACTGTGGGCACTACGTCTTTAATCAACTATTGTTTGTTCAGAACTTTCCTATTTTATTTAATGTTGTTGTGAAGAAAGGTCGAGTGCTATACGTTGATCATATTGTTGCGATCGTGTTTCCACTTTTTAGAGATGGCTAGCTTAATATCTCGTTCACTATAGCCGTTTTTCCGGAAAATATTTTTGAGGTATCTGAATGCAGTTGGTCCTCGTCAGAAATAGTTTTCAATATATTTTCGGATAAATGGCAGCATCGGTCGTAAAGATTGAAATCCTTTATTTTACAGAGCGATTTCAGTCACTGTGCGACCATCTTCAGTGCAAACTATTCGAACCTTGTGGACCCGTATCGTAACAACACATTTTCTACGAGGTGTATCACGTACTGCGATGATTGCTTCCAACTATTATCTTCACCTTTACTACATGGAATTTTTTTGAGTTACAGAAGAACTTATCTTGTGAACTCAGCAGTAGCCAACCCAATATAGTCGGCAACTGCTGAGATCACAAGATAGCTTTTTCTGTAATTCAAAATTATTGTGTACAGTAAAAGTCAACTAATCATCACAGTACATGATACACCTCATGGAAACGTTGCGCTATTGCGATATGGGGCTACAAGCTTCGAATAGTTTACACTGAAGATGGTCACACAGTGACTGAAACTGATCTTTAAAATGAAGGATTTTAACCTTTACGACCGTTGCAGCCATTTATCCATCAATATTTTTTTTTTGACAATGATACGATGCACACTGTTCCCAATGGAATTAGTCTTCAAGAAACAGTTTCAGTTATGTGTACGGCTGAGTTTTTACTTGCTCTGCCTTGGGTTGGAAATGAAAGCTTTGCTCATTGATATACAGGTCACTATCTTTTGACTTCCTTTAAACATGTTAGGCGAGCCGCGCATATGATATTCGTTCAAGTAAAACAACTGAAACGGTAATTTTCTTTCTCTCTCCATCTCAGCGGCGAACTCTATAATAACTTTCATACTATTCACATAATGAATGAATAGGTGAAGAGCTTAAAGTAGTAGATGAGTTTGCCATTTGGGCAGCAAAATAACTGATGATGGCCGAAATAGAGAGGATATAAAATGCAGACTGGCAGTGGCAAGAAATTAATTTCTGAAGAAGAGAAATTTGTTAAGATAGAATATGGATTCTGAAAGTATTTGGCTGGTGTGTAGTCATATATGAATGTGAAACATGGACGGTAAACATATTAGGCAAAAAGAGACTAGAAGGTTTCGAAATGTAGTGTAACAGAAGAATGTTGAAGATTATATGGGTACAGCACGTAAGTAATGAGGAGGTTTTGAATAGATATGTGGTGACAAGAATTTGTGGCACAACTTGACCAAAAGAAGGGATCGGTAGATAAGAGACTTTCTGAGATATCAAAGGATCACCAATTTATGATTATAGGGAAGTGTGGTGAGTAAAAATCGTAGAGGGAGACCAAGAGATGAGCACTGTAAGTAGATTCAGAAGGATGTAGGTTGCAATAGTTACTAGGAGATAATGAGGCTCACGCAGGATGAAGTACCACGGAGGGCTATATCAAACCAGTCTTAGTCTGAAGACCACAACACCAACATCGGTCATAGTTGGTGACTGGAGCATCAAGAAAATACGGGTCAAGGATAACTAGATATATGATCGACGTGTTTGTATTGTGTTACATTGCACTGTGTTGTGTAACAAGGTGCAGCAGTCGTGTGTGTGATTGGAAGTTGTTAACCTACCCATGCAACTTGCAGTCCATAGACTCCTTATTCGCACGATAATGGTCGGATAGCGACCAATGCGAGTAGCGATATCGCAGAACGTTAAACAGCCGTCTCCAAGGGGCAAGAACCTGCATCTCTCGGATACTAGCTGGTAGATGTTTCTCCTTCTTATGAGAGACATAGCATCATCGTTTGAGAAACAAACAGCATTCGAATGCGGTATCTGAATGAGAATCCCGCTGTGTAATCCTCCACCCATACAGACTGTAGATAGCGTTATAGTTAGCTGTTTCCCAGCTGTTACGCTGGAATACTAATAATTTTCGTGCGCCAAGCGTTGTACATTTCATGCTTGTTTCACCTTTCTCGCACATAGCCTTCGCGGTGTTGCACTTTTAACGTCCAGCAGTGTTGTGGAGCATCTTGTGAGTTATAATATTTCTGGCTCTGGGAGCCATAATATTCAACCCCCAAGCCGGATTTCACAATTGAGAAACTGTGCAATAGCTGATGTATGACGTAATAAGTAGAGTGAGGTACAGACAAATTTTCCGCTGATTTATTTTTCTTGACGTAATTCAGATCTGATTGTCATTCTAGGCGTTGTCCTCTAAGTAGCACGCTATTATGTGCCCGATTCAGATTTAATTTTGTGGCCATTTTTAATAACTGAAGTATTACAATAGCAGACGAAGCACTTGGTGCTTCTTCGGCTCCTGCAAATAACACACATCCAGCGAAGTGTTTCAGCTGAGTTCTGAAGGAGAGTTTAGGCGGGACGGTTCTAAGCGAGAAGTCACGCAATTAAGATCGTAGTTGGCCGCCTTTTACACATTGCTGGAAAAAATGCAATTCTCAAAAGGACTGTGTTCAGTGGCACCACATAATAATATGTCCATGAGGAAGGGATGTAGTGTTACCGCTTCTTATGTCGCAGTCAGCGGCATACAGAGGCGTTCAGGTGGCCTGTCTGTGCAGCGTCTGTTTTGTCTCAGCAGGCAGTAGGCCCTAACTGTGCTGAGTTTACTGGTGAAGACTGTTTCCAGCGTTTATTCTAGGGCACAACTATACCCCGCCGACAGTAATGTACGCCTGTAGAATAACAGTGGCTTCGCATTGTGGGCTTGCCGGAAGCTGGACTGATTTATCGACAGGTTGCTGCACATGGTGGGTACAATTATCGGTCATGTGTCGCTGCTTTCAGCAGTGGTCTGAGGAAAATTGTTACATCCTTAGCCCAGGTTCTGGAAGTGTACGTCCGCAGCTCGTGCTCGTGCGGTAGCATTCTCGCTTCCCACGCCGGGTTTCCCAAGTTCCATTCCCGGAGGGGCCAGGGATTTTCTCTGCCTCGTGATCACTGGGTGTTGTGTGATGTCCTTAGGTTAGTTAGGTTTAAGTATCTCTAAGTTCTAGGGGACTGATGACCATAGCTGTTAAGTCCCATAGTGCTCAGAGCCTGGAAGTGTACGTAGAACAGACGCATGTCCAGAACAACGAATTCTGCGCGACCTTTTTGCGATGACGGCAGACGCCTTGCCAAACGATTCACCCTGCATTTCTTCAATGCTAGGTCAACGTATACAGTCTGCAGGCGCCCATGGGTATCTGCGATTGCTCTGGTTTTCGGTGAGAAGAAACTCAATGACATCTCTCTGCCTGGAACGGGGGCACTTCCGCTACAGATGCCATTTTGAAGGTTACGTATATTGCAAGTACCTGTTGGAATTTCAGGTAACTATTAGTGTTGAAAAAGGAGTATTCCACGATGTCCCACAACGAATTTATGCATTTATTTCAAACGAAATTGGCCGAAAAAATATGTATTGCGTTATTTATTGGACGACCCTCGTGTTTGTGACTTGAGTCCTCCTTCTGAAAGGGACAAAGACATCTTTAAAAGATACCAATTAGGAGGACAATTTCAGAATCTTGCTGTTGATGCGGGAGAGTGGAAATAAGCTCCTCACACGTCCTGCATTTCCAGAACAAATGTGTACAGTTTACGTGCGATCTGTGGGTATATGCAGAGCACATGTTGCACCGGACACTGAGTGACGTCTTATTAAGGTGCAAACTTCCTACCGCGTTTCTGTAGTACTGCCTCGCCGTTAGAGACTGGCGTGCGGTGAGCCCTTGCGGCCAGCACGCGGGTCAGACGCCGGCCAGGCGCGGCTGTGGCCGCGAGCCTCGGCCGCTGGCGCGAGCCCGCGTGGCCAGTTTTTACTGTGCTGCGCGGCGCGGCGCTGACTGACTGGGAGCCGAGCGAGCGCGCGCGCGCCGTAATTAAGCGGGAATCAATGGAGCCGGCGCGAGGCCCCCGGGTGGTGCGGGGGCGGGCGGGGGCGGGGGCGGGGAGGCGGCGCCCCGCGGCGCTACCGGCAGCCTGGCAGCCTCGCAGCCCGCGGGCACGCGCCGGCCGAACCACTCCGCCAGCCACGGGGGCGCCGGCGGCCCACGCGAGGCGCAGCCGCGGCAGCAGCGGCGAGCGCCCGCCGACGACGGCAGCTGGCACCAGTCCCAGCGTCAACGGACTCACCACAACAGTCGTCTTGGTTATACAGTTCCAGTTTCCTCTTTCGAGGGAAACAAACTGCAGCGAACTTTAAACTTGTGATTTGTTCGTCTACTTTATTCCACAACCATATCAAGTGAGTAAGTCGTGCTAATTGCCAGTAAATTAGCCTATTACACAAAGATACTTGCATTTAATTTTGACAAAATTGGTCTATATAAGTAAAGATACGTACTTTGCTCATGCCCCTCCAAGACACAGGCAATCATCATAGGCCGCACCACCCACTCCCTCCATCTCCATGACTTCTACCTCACTCCTACCCTCAAACACCTTGGCCCCCACCCTCGACCGCCACCCCACCTGGACTCCCCATCTCCCTACCATCCAACACGAAGCTCACAACAGACTCCACCTCCTGAAACTCCTGTCTGGCCGGACATGGGGCCTGCATCCTTCCACCATCATTCACACCTACAAATCCTTGATCCGCACCATCCTCCGTTATGCCAATGTGGCTTGGATTTCTGCCCCTCCCAGGTTCTATAATCCCTCCAAATCGTCGAACGCCATGCGCTCCACCTCACCTTCAGCATTAGCCTTCCGTCCCCCACGCATATCCTCTATGACCTCATCCCCTTCCCCCACCCTCTCCTTTTCCTTGAACACATCCGCACACTACATATTGTCCGCCGTATTGATCCCCCTCACCCGCTGGTGTCTCCCTTCCTCTCCACCCCAGCCCGTTGCCGCACCTTTACCGTTTTGTCCCACCCTCTCTCCATCTCCACACCGTCTGCCTCCTTTCCCAACGTAACTTCCGCCATCTACCCCTCCTGAATGATGAGCTTCGCCCTGACATCTACCCTTCCTACCTACTCTAACCCCATCTTGCTCCTGCCTCCTCCTCAGGGCTCCCTCTCCTCCCCCTCCCTTCTCCTGAGTGACTTTCCCCTGCTACTCCCAACCCTCTCTTGTGCTCCCCTTCAGTGTCTCTGCACTCCCTCCTGCCTTGTCTTCCCTCTTCATCTCCTGCCCTATCAGTCTCCTGCCTCTTGGTGTACCCACTGACGCCCCTACTGCTGCACCTTGCTCTCCCCTCCATTCCCACCCACTCTGGCCTGCCCCTCGACAGGTCCCTCCTGGAAGTCTGGCAGTTCTCTTCTTCATCGTGTGTGCTCCAAACGGGTTTAAAGTGTGTTGTTCTGGAGTGTCTTTAATACTGTGGCCGACTTTAAAACTGTGATTGTGTCTTCAGTGTGTTCTTTGCTTTTAGGAATCGCCAACTGTGTGTTTTTTTTAACTTTATGTCGACATTTTTAATTGTCTCCCCATGAACGTCTCCATGTCAGTGTATTTTTACCTCCATTATCTCCCCTTACTCTCTTTTATGTCCCCCTTTTTTTATCGCCTTGTATGTAGCATTTTATTCTCGTATTAGTTGTCATGTCACTCAGCTGAAGAGTGGCGGATTGTGCCGCTGACAGCCCTCCCCTGTCCATATGGGGCAGGGGAATGAAACCACAATAAAGAAAAAAAGAAATTTTGCTCATGTGTCTCCAATTCTTTTCAACATCTACTTGAGTGATATGCTGGTCATCTCTGCGTGCCACCTGGCACAATATGCTAATGACACAGTACTCTATTACCACTGGATGTATCACTGACGACATCATCGTCCGCCTTCAACGACAGATGGACGCCATCATCACGTGGTGCTGGACAGACAAAATTACTCTTAATGCCGCCATAACTACGGCAGTCTATTTCACGAAAGGGCGCCCATTCCTCCACCGCAATATTTCGATTGCAGGCGTGCAGGTGCCCTGGTCCCCGATGACCACCTATCTCGGGATCTGGATGGACCACAAGCTGCTGTTCCACTGTCACGCAGAGTATGTCGTCAACAAGGGGCAAAAGCTGACCAGGACCTTGAGTCCCCTCTTCCGCAGTAGGGAACTTAAGCTGTCTACCGAGCTCCGCATCCACTGGGCAGTTATCCTGCTCGACCTCACATATGGCTCCACTGCATGGCCCATGATTAGTGTCACCAGGATCGGAAGTTGCAGCGCTTGCAGAACAAGGTTCTCAGGTGGGGCCTGCACGCCCCGCCACTCATCCGGATTGTGACTCTCCATGAGGAAGCAGATATCGTCCCCCTCAAGGAGACCATACGCAACAACGCGCAGCGGCTCTATGACAAAGTGGCTGCCCTACGGGACACTGTCCATGGGCTACGCCACTTTTGGACTAAACATCCACGCCGCTGGCATCGCCATAAGGTTCCGCTGACCATCCTGGAGGAATCTGCTTCCGAACAGGACCAGCGCTGGGCCTGACACGCCCACCACGGCTGCCTCCTTTGCCAGGTCTAGTCCCACGTTCCACGTCCACGACTTCCCAATCGCACCTGCCCATGTCGGACTACGTTTTTATGCCGGACAGAAGAGTGCTGTCACCGTTGCAGGGTGGTATGGGACTCCCAAGTCCCACCGCCACACCTCCAAAGTATATTGCAGTGACGCTGTCACTGCCCTGTGGTTTATATTTACTGGCTCTACAGCACAATTAGACAGCGGAAGGTTGGTGTTGCTGTAGTATAATGTATCACCAAAAAAAAAAAAATGCTCATGATGGGAAATGGATACGTTTTTGATAACTCGTGAGCTACTGCAGGTTAACAGTTTATCACAGAAATGTGATAACTTCACATGTGGCAAATTCTCTTTGGTGTGTGTGTGTGTGAGTGTGTGTGTGTGTGTGTGTGTGTGTGTGTGTGTGTGTGTGTGTGGTGCTTTGCACAATATGGTGCTGTACAAGTTACGTAAGTGCTGGATATATTTAGGAATATGCGAAAAATACAATCCTGCAACTTCGCAACAAAATCGCGCGGAATTTTCGACGTAGGTTTCGAACCACTTAACCTTACATATTTATTTACGCTGTACTTCATCGTTTGGAGGTTAGTTATTTTCACATAGGGCGCTTCTAACACTGTTTTGCTACCGTAGGGCAACAACACACAAAAAGTACTCCGCCAAAGTTTAATAATAAAAATCGAAAACGGACGATAATGTTAAGTGTATCTTGAAAATCATGTGAACAGCCGTCTGATGATGAACTTTCCAGTTCGAAACCGGTAACGGTGCTATTTACCTAAATAAATAGCAGTATTAATAGTGGCTGGTTGCTGCTTTCTTCTCTGTAAGAATTAACGCCGGCCGCGGTGATCTAGCGGTCCTAGGCGCACAGTCCGGAACCGCGAGACTGCTACGGTCGCAGGTTCGAATCCTGCCTCGGGCATTGATGTGTGTGATGTCCTTAGGTTAGTTAGTTTTAAATAGTTCTAAGTTCTAGGGGACTGAAGACCACAGATGTTAGATCCCATAGTGCTCAGAGCCATTTGAACCATTTTTTTAAAGAATTAAGCTACATTAATCGTACACAGCCACGGTTTCACCGTGCCAGTTTTAGACAAAATAGCAAATGTAAAGGTATTTACAAAAAGAAATGATCTGTTGTTTGAACTAAAAATGCACATAATTTTATAATCATTTAACAAAAATGTTCACAATGCAGAATAAATAAAAACGAATATCCACTGATGATGGCACAGTGGTGCCGAAACACGTTCGGGTACTGGGAAAAACGGCGTTTTGCATAACTGGCGGACTTCACATATTTTTACAACTGTGTAGCCATTACATGGTTACTGTTGTGTTGTGCTGTCAATCAGCGCGTTTATTGTTGCGAAGTGAATAATTAAGCAATGTTTGGGCTTCGCGGGAACCACTGCTCTGTGGAGATACGAAAGGTGAGTGACCGGCTGTTGAGAAGAGGCGAAGACTGGGAGATGTTCGGCGGCGGTGTGGCAGGCGCAGCGCGCCCTCCTGCAATTTGGCGGCCGGCTCGTGCCGGCGGCGGGTCCCGCCTCCGGCGCACGCGACTCGCGGCCACGAGCCGGCCTTCCGCCCCCCGCCTCCACCCCACCGCGCCGCGCGGCACGGATCAACCCATCCACGGGCTCGCAGCGTCCGCGCGCGGTTACAAATTGGCCGCTGCAGTTGCTCTCGAATCACGGACTCGCTGTTTGCGATGCATACACTACCGTCAATTGGTAAGAGAAAACGTAGGTGTCATATGGGAACGCAAGAACTGTCGGCGAACTTCGTGGTTGAAATGTTCAGGGATTATCAGCCGAGCAGTGGAATCCACTCGAGATTATAGCTTCTTGGCCAAGTTGGAAAGGTGTTTTTCATGTTAAAGTTCTTTCCAGAATGACTTCCAGGTATTTTGGGCTTTCGTTGTATCTGACTGTGCCAAGAGGGCGATGAAAGGCGATTAGAGAAGTGGAACAGGCTTACCTCGGTTTTAGAAACATTTGGTCTCAGTCGCCATGTCTCAAAATACTCACAAAGTTTAGTAAGGCTATTCGTTAGGTGTTCTTCACATTCACAAGGGTCTTCACTCTGATATGAAATTACCAGGTCACCTGCATATTGAAATTTTCGGCAGGTCAGCTGTGTAGATGTTGAATAACACTGGAGCAAGAACAGAGCCCTGAGGTAATCCGTTATTGAGTACATGCCATGTGCTTTTCTCTTCTCCTTGATGTACTTTAAACCGCCTATTGCTTAACATGTCACTTAAGAGGTTGCCTAGAGTTTTGCAAGCTATTGTTCTCAAAAGTTTCAATAATAGGCCCTCGCGCCACACCGTGTCATAAGCTGCTGTCAGGTCAATGAACGCTACTCCAGTTTTAATTTTCTTTTCGTATCCAAATTCTATGTGAGTAGTCAAGGGCAGCACTTGTTAACAGCAGCTTCTACACTCCTGGAAATGGAAAAAAGAACACATTGACACCGGTGTGTCAGACCCACCATACTTGCTCCGGACACTGCAAGAGGGCTGTACAAGCAATGATCACACACACAGCACAGCGGACACACCACGAACCGCGGTGTTGGCCGTCAAATGGCGCTAGCTGTGCAGCATATGTGCACCGGCGCCGTCAGTGTCAGCCAGTTTGCCGTGGCATACGGAGCTCCATCGCAGTCTTTAACACTGGTAGCATGCCGCGACAGCGTGGACGTGAACCGTATGTGCAGTTGACGGACTTTGAGGGAGGCGTATAGTGGGCATGCGGGAGGCCGGGTGGACGTACCGCCGAATTGCTCAACACGTGGGGCGTGAGGTCTCCACAGTACATCGATGTTGTCGCCAGTGGTCGGCGGAAGGTGCACGTGCCCGTCGACATGGGACCGGACCGCAGCGACGCACGGATGCACGCCAAGACCGTAGGATCCTACGCAGTGCCGTAGGGGACCGCACCGCCACTTCCCAGCAAATTAGGGACACTGTTGCTCCTGGGGTATCGGCGAGGACCATTCGCAACCGTCTCCATGAAGCTGGGCTACGGTCCCGCACACCGTTAGGCCGTCTTCCGCTCACGCCCCAACATCGTGCAGCCCGCCTCCAGTGGTGTCGCGACAGGCGTGAATGGAGGGACGAATGGAGACGTGTCGTCTTCAGCGATGAGAGTCGCTTCTGCCTTAGTGCCAATGATGGTCGTATGCGTGTTTGGCGCCGTGCAGGTGAGCGCCACAATCAGGACTGCATACGACCGAGGCACACAGGGCCAACACCGGCATCATGGTGTGGGGAGCGATCTCCTACACTGGCCGTACACCTCTGGTGATCGTCGAGGGGACACTGAATAGTGCACGGTACATCCAAACCGTCATCGAACCTATCGTTCTACCATTCCTAGACCGGCAAGGGAACTTGCTGTTCCAACAGGACAATGCACGTCCGCATGTATCCCGTGCCACCCAAAGTGCTCTAGAAGGTGTAAGTCAACTACCCTAACCAGCAAGATCTCCGTATCTGTCCCCCATTGAGCATGTTTGGGACTGGATGAAGCGTCGTCTCACGCGGTCTGCACGTCCAGCTCGAACGCTGGTCCAACTGAGGTGCCAGGTGGAAATGGCATGGCAAGCCGTTGCACAGGACTACATCCAGCATCTCTACGATCGTCTCCATGGGAGAATAGCAGCCTGCATTGCTGCGAAAGGTGGATATACACTGTACTAGTGCCGACATTGTGCATGCTCTGTTGCTTGTGTCTATGTGCCTGTGGTTCTGTCAGTGTGATCATGTGATGTATCTGACCCCAGGAACGTCTCAATAAAGTTTCCCCTTCCTGGGACAATGAATTCACGGTGTTGTTATTTCAATTTCCAGGAGTGTATAAGGTCTGAATCCGGCTTGTTCAGGTGGTATCATAGCATTAATTTGATCTTGGATTCGGTTTAGAATTATTCTTTCCAATAGTTTGTAAGCACAGCTAAGTAGAGATATTGGGCGAAAGTGTTCTGCAGCTGTTCCCTCTTTCCATGGCTTTTTGATAGCGATAATTTTTGCTCTCTTAAATTTTTTGGCTAATGTTGGTGTACGAAGAATTTCGTTAAAATGGCAAACTAGCCAATTTCGCGTTACCGCTCCACTGTGCACCAAATATTCATGGTAAAGCCCACATGCATCTGCAGCTTTTCTACATTTCGTATGCCTAAGGGCTGTCTCCAGTTGAGTGATTGTAAATGGAGAAGAGAATTCCAGGCTATGACTTCCGTAAGGTCTCTCTTTAATTGGCAAAAATTTTCTTTATCTGTTGAGACCTTGGAAACTCTCACTAAGTGACTAGCGATTGAGTCGCATGAGACCGTTGAGTCTTCTTTGTTGCGAGAAGGTTCTTCTCCAAGTTTGTAAATTAGCCTCCATGCTTCCCTATTGGAGTGCGTGAAATCGAGGTCCCTTGTTTCTTTATGCCATTTTTCTCTCCTTTGTTCATTCAAGGAATTCATACGGTTCATAGTTGCTTCTTGGTTTCCACTTTCCTTGAAGAGGGTAGGTGCAAATACAACATGCAGAAGTGGGGCTTTTCAAGTGACAGTGTGTGTGACTGTGGTGACACCCAAACAATGAGCCACATTGTGAATGACTGTCCAATGAGACGTTTCCTTGGTGGCATTGAGATGCTCCATCAAGCATCCCACGAGGCACTCAGCTGGATCGAGCCCATCAACATCGGAGTGTAGTCTGAGCCGTTTTAAAACTTGTGTACTATATATAATTTCACATGTTCCTTTTTATATATATTTCTTTTTGCTGAACGTGTATTACTGTAATTGATGCATACGATAATATTAATAAATAAGTGGAATCCATTCGTCGCAACGTTGCGACGAGTTTCCTAAGATTAAGGTGAAGATGAAGAAACTCGTCGAAACGTTGCGACAACATAACGTCACGACTCGGTTGATAACCCGAGAAGATTTTACCCTAGCAGGTGCTATTTCTGCGAATTTGTTAAAAAAATCTTTATTCCAAATGCAATAACCATTCGTCATAACCCACTACCTAAGCTAATTAGTGCGCCTTAAGTTACTACATTAACAATTGCAGCTACGTACTTTCCTTAAAGGCTTATCATATGAACAAGGTTAGTATTTCCATCTATTCTACTCGACAAGTATACAGAAAAGCTGTAACCTCTGCAGCACTACATGTGTACCAGCAGATCTTATAAACCTACGGAGACTGTCCTGCTCACCTAGCCCCTGACATTGGACTTGCCCGAATTACTGTGGATTCAGAAAACCCCTTAACAGTCAAGGTCACATATAACTGATCACAACAACATACGAGGGCCATTCAGAAAATTAGTTCTGATCAGTCGCGAAATGGAAACCACTGTGAAAATCAAAAATGTTCTGTTTGCAACACTTATCTAAACCTTCCAGTCACTTCTCTACATATTTACCGCTCCTACTTAGACACTTGTCATAACGTTGTATCAAATTTCCGATACCATCATCACAGAAGGCAGCCACCTGTGCTTTCCCCTAATTCCATTTTTTGTTACGTTTCTTGCTAATTAATCAGCTACTTCAGTTCCCACAACCCCAGCATGCCACTTTGTCGAGACAGATTATACCTCCGTACCTTTTCTTTGTAACTGTGATACGGTAGTAATTATTTGGTACGGTAAATAACAGCTATCTTACTGTTTGGTATGGTCAAATTTTGAGATAAGCGATCTGTTGTGTAAAAGCTGTGGATTCAGAACAACACTTAGCAGTCCAGACCGAGCGAGGTGGCGCTGTGGTTAGCACACTGGGCTCCCATTCGGGAGGAAGGCGGGTCAAACCAGCGTCCGGCCCTCCTGAGTTAGGTTTTCCGTGATTTCCCTAAATTGTTTCACGCAAATGCCGGGATGACTCCTTTGAAATGGCACGGCTGACATCCTTCCCCATACTTCCGTAATCGAATGGGACCGATGACCTTCCTGAGAGAAAATAAAAATATTTTGCGTTTCTGAAGATATTCGAGTTCCATTAAGGCTGGCATATTTTTCGAAACATGTTTAATAAATTATAGTCGACTTTGATCATGCGATGCTGAGGGTTTTAGATGCGGAACAGAGATGCTAAAAGTAGAAGGTGAATTTTGTTATTTGAAGAGGAACAAAGAAAATGTAATACAGAAAAGCTTTTATGGAAAGGATAAATATATTTCAATTTTTAGGATTTGTGTCTTGAAGTATTTTCTGAAACTGTTTCGGTTTTAAGAACTCGCATCTGAAAGTATTTGTCTGGAATGTAGCCTCAGATGACCAACATTGTACTAGGGTACTGAGTCCTTATGCTTAGCAACGATGGTGTTATGGTCAACTTAGTACTTAGGTCTTAATTCCTTATTAAGTGTAGTCTAAGGATGGTTGTTCGCCAACCAGAACCGGTAATCAGGATATCACAATGTTATTATTTTCTAGCTGTTCCCACAGCTCCACTCACTCATCAACAGTTTTGTTATGATGGTTGTTGCTCAGTAAGTAAGCTATGAAAAATGCAATAACGTTAGCTGCCCTCACGTGTCTGCATGTTCAAGTAAGCAAGGCTCAATGGTTCACTTGATGTGGCCCTGCACCCCCGCCATCCGCAACTCGTGGTCTAGTGGCTAGCGTTGCTGTCTCTGGATCACGGGTTCCCGTGTTCGATTCGGTCGGGAATTTACTCCGCCCCGGGACTGGGTGTTTGTGTTGTCCTCATCATCTCATCATCATTCGGATAGTGGCGAGACTGGAAATGCAAAGATTGGAACTTGTACGGGCGATGGCGAACTCGATGTTGAGCGCCCCACAAATCACCATCATCAACATCCATCCCTACCTTCCCCATCTACAACAATGCATGCGGCGGCGGCACGGGCAGTCTCACAATAGACCAGTGAGTCTGGAGAGATGCGAGCAGGAGCAGCACATCGACGCATTGTGCTACTAAACTAGCTTTATATTTTATAGCAAAGTTAGTAATTTTTAACATGGTTGATGTTCATTGATGTAAAAGAAAAGAGATGTCCCATTCCCACCTTAACTAATGGTTCAAATGGTTCTGAGCACTATGGGACTTAACGTCAGAGGTTATCAGTCCTCTAGAACTTAGAACTACGTAAACCTAACTAACCTAAGGACATCACACACATCCATGTCCGAGGCAGAATTCGAACCTGCGACCGTAGCAGTGGCGCAATTCCGGACTGTAGCGCCTAGAATCGCTCGGCCACCGTGGCCGGCCCCACCTTAACTAAAAGGAGGATTAGTTTCACAAGATACATCCTGAGGCAACACGGAATAGTTAATATGGCAATGAAGAGAAGTGTGCGGAGGGAGGGGTAGCAAGTAGCTTCAACTGGAAATATAGTGTAGCTATCCTGCAGAGATGATGAACTGTCTTACACAAGATAGACTAACGTGGAGAGGTTGAAAGGTGGCTACACTGAGTCACAGCGCCAGAGATTGCGCCAAAGAGTATTATTCAGCCGCCTCCACTGGCAGTTGCAACTGAGAAGTTGCTGAGGGCAGTAGTAGTTCTGACTCGTAACCGGTTGGCCCTGAATAATATTAGTACGCAATCTGACTGCATAGAATTACAATAAAGAATGAAAGGAAATTTGCATTAACACAATTAATTAATTAAGTCCCCAGCAACTATAAAAGCTACGAAACAACAAAGCACAAGTGTAACTGTTCTGTGTGTGGAAGTGTGATTCAACGTACACCTCTGGCACGGTTCTTCCTCAATACGACAAGATGCTTTAAACGCCATTTACAATGAAGTAATTAAAAAAAACAGAAATACAGTGATTGCACATAGAAACAAGAATACATGAACACAAGCCAGGTGCTTTGTTGACAGAACCTGTGACCAAGATGCATAAGACATTTGAAATAAAAAAATTCTTTACCTTTATATATATTGACGAAAAATACACGTTGATCATTACAACATCCCCAATCGAATAACATATGGTGTCTTGCCCAACAGAACAACTAGTACTCTATCGACGTCTCAACAAGCACAGATCACGCCTACCTCAGAACTGCTACTGCCCTCAGCAACTTCTCAGTTGCAACTTCCAGTGTAGCCACCTTTCAAGGTGCATCAAACCAGACTTATCGCTGAAGATCACAAAATGAAATGGCTATTTTCTTCATCCAAAACTGTTAACGCATGCTGGTCTATTGGACTTCGACCTAGATATAGCCCGTTAATTCCTTGATGACTTTCCATACTGATATTTGTCCGGCGGAGAGAGGAAAAGAGATGTCATTTAGCTCCTGAAAGCCAATATTTTGCGATCAGAATCAAATTTTTCAGCAGTGGGTGAATATATGTGGCAATTCTGTTGGTGATACGTCCATTGGACTGAGATTCTAAGCTCAGAGGTTGTTGAGTAATCTTCAGAAGCAGCGCAGGTTACGATACAGTTTTTCTCCGCACGGGCTGCCATGTACACCACACAGCTGCGCGCTTCTTATAGTAACATGAAACTGTCCTCATCTCGTGGGCTGATTTGAAATCCGCAGTGCTGTACAGGGCATGGTTCTATTGTGGGTGGTGTGCCACTCACTCCTCAAACCTTTGAACAGACTTTCCTTGCGAATTATATGGTAGCCTACAGTTTATAGTCGACTTCGAACTTCTGCGCACAAACCGTTTTACACATTTACATATGCGTCGACCTGGTGGTCTAGCTGATAGAATCTAGAATCGATAGGTTCAAGAGAGCTACAAACTGGCCCTGGAGGTCACGAGTTCGATCCCGGATAGGAGAGGAGCTTTCTCCAGCGCGGCCCCAGGTCTACACAGCCCGTTCTCAAATGAGAATCGCGGTTCTTTCCCGGCGTCAAAAGGCGGTTGAGTTGATGGGCCTGCTACCCTCCAAACTCCTGGTGCCGTGTCGAAGAAAGGCTACACACTACTCACATTTAGACCAACAGCCCGGACACTTGCTTATTCCGCAGACTTTACGTTACAAGTCATTTGCAGAAGTTGAAAGAGAGCAAGGGACTGAAGATAAGGGGCCTTTCTGTTTACGGTCTGACGCTTGCCCATCTACCCAGTGTGACACATCACTTGGTGTACATGGTGATTCCATGATGATGCTACAAACTCGATGGAAAAGGTCAACGTATCAGTTTTGAGGTAAGGGAACCGGATTGAAAACGATAGAGTAAAAAATTAAAAGCGAAACGCTTTCTGATACTCTGACTGTGGAATACTTGTGTCCGCAGCTCGTGGTCGTGCGGTAGCGTTCTCGCTTCCCGTGCCCGGGTTCGATTCCCGGCGGGGTCAGGGATTTACTCTGCCTCGTGATGACTGGGTGTTGTGTGTTGTCCTTATGTTAGTTAGATTTAAGCAGTTCTAAGTTCTTGGGGACTGATGACCATAGATATTAAGTCCCATAGTGCTCAGAGCCATTTGAACCATTTTTGAATACTTGTACCGGTACTGTTGTTGCTTAGACTGTGGGGTAGGCAACTTTCAGACGTGGTGGTACGGACCAAAATAAGAAAAAATGTCCAGTAAACACAGGGTCTAAAATGTATACCTTAAGAGCTATGATTATTTGTTCATCTTCGATACCGGTACTCTGAAATACTTTTCAACTGAACAAGTGCTCATAACCCTTAATTTATGCATTTTAGAACCCATATTTAACGGACGTTTTTTTCTTGTTTAGGGCTTTACTATCTCCTCCAAAAATGGAAGCCAAAACTGGAAACCAAAAAGTTTGCAGTAGAAGAGATGTGTTTCTCAGTATTGAAGATGAAGAAGCGCTCATAGGTCTTAAGATATGCATTTCAGAACCTATGTTTACTGGAGTTTCTTTCCTGATTTCGTCCATACCACCACCTCTGAATGTTGCCTACTCTACAATCTTAGCAACAACAGTGCCGGTACATGTATTCCACTGTCAGAGCTATCAGAATTATTTTCGCTTTTAACTTTGGACTCATCGTTCCCGGTCCAGGTTACCTTACCTCAAATTGGTACATTTACTCTTCCTCTTCTCCATCGTCCCTGAAAGTTTGTGATATCATCAAGGGATCACCGTGTGTAATGCGGAGGAATTGAGACGTTAGTACGTAACTATATCTCATTGTTACCGCTACAGTTTGTCATTCGATGCTGCTTCATCTCTGTTACAGGGGTCATCAGCAGCAATAGCTGGCGAGACTCTCTTGGCAACCCATAACCAGATGTTTTCAATAGATAAGAGGTCTAGAAGATGTGCTGTACAGGGCATCAATCCGAATCTCTCTGCATCGAGGCAGAGCAGGAGAGCACAGACAACGTACGTCGTCCACTATCTTGTTGAAAGATAACGTCAGGAGACCACGAATATAGCGCTTATCCACCGAACTTCACACGTCAGATGTGTAATGGCTTCTGTCTCAGTTACCAGCTATACGAACAAGAGATAATCATGTAGTATACCGAACGACACCTCTTTCATTCACGACAGGTGCTCGTGCATCCGAAATGATGAAAGCAATCTGGCAACATTTCACCATGCTGACTCTCCATGGTGATACAGACGTCCTCGCACTGTCCATGTGAAAACCTGTATTGCTGGAAACAATCCTGTTCATGAGGCGAGGTTCGTGATGCTGTTGTACCACTCCGCACTGCTGAACGAACAAGAGTCTGTCCTCTCAGGCGCTGTTCGCGTGGGACATCCTGTAAGGTAGTGGGTAAAGCGCTCTTGAACCCATCGATTCCATATTCTCATGACAGTCGTGAGACGCTGGCTGCCACGTGCAGCAATATCACGCAATGACAAAACGTGGTGTCGATAGGACACGATCCTGGCGCTGTTGGATTCCGACAGGTGCTGATAGACGTCTCCTCCTTACACGATACAAAACAAAATCTTCTGTCAAACAAACAACACTGAAATGAAATCTCTGAACAAGACTCCTACTGTGGGATATTTCATAATGTGTGATACACTGATGAACCAAAACATTATGACTATCTGCTTAATAGTTCGTTTGTTCGTCTTTGGAAAGAAATACGTCACTAATTCTGCATATCATGGACCCGACAGTTTGTGGGTGGGTTCGTGAAGGTATGTGGCACTAGATGTCTACGCACGCGAAAATAACGTGCCGCTGATTTGTGTACGCTGTGATTGCACCCTATAGCGACCCAGATGGGTTCCACAGGACTTACATCAGGCGAATTTGGTAGCCGAGACATCAACGGGAGTTTACTATAATGTTCTCAAACAACTGTAGCACTGTACCACTTAAGCTCCAGGATCGTGGCCCGTCGACACTACGGTCTGTCACTGCGTGATACTGCTGCTCATATTAGTCAGCATCTCACGACTGTCATGAGAATATGGAATCGATGGGTTCAATAGAGATGTACCCATCACCGTACAGGATGCCCCACTCGACTAGCGCCTGAGAGGACAGACTCTCGTTCGCTCAGAAGTGCGGAATGGTACAACAGCATCATGCACCTCGGTTCATGAAATGGGTTGCTTGCAGCAATATAGGTTTTCAGAGTGCGAGTACGTCTGGATCACCATAGAAAGTCAGAACGGCAGAATGTTGCCAGATTGATTTCTTCATTGCGGATGAATGAGCACCTGGCGTGATTGAAAGGGGTGTCGTTGGGTCTACTACTACATGATTACCTGCTGGTAATTCGGACGGAAGTCATTAGACATTTGACGTGTGGATATGAGTTATATCCGTGGTCTCCTTGACGTTATCCTTCAACGAGACAGTGAACGACATAGGATGTTGTCCGTGCTCTCCTGATCTTCCTCGATGCAGAGAGTGTTGGATTGATGCCCTGGACAGCACATCCTAGGAGTACTCCGGAATTTACGTTTCCATCTGTCGACTTTGCTCCGTTAAGAGCAACGTGTTGAGTTCTGTCTACGACGACAGATGAAGGGAAGGGAGAGGATGCAAAAGCCATTGCTGGCACATAGCCCATTGCTCTCGAGTATCACCAAGAGGACCGAAGAGCATTAAGTCCCCACGCGACAAAGGAGTCACCAACAACACTGTCATACGCCCTCACTCCGAAAGAGACCGTGCGGGGAGGATTTAGATTTTCATCCGGGACACCGGCGCAGACACTGGTGATAAGGAGATTAACGCCACCACCTTTCCTCCCTTTGTGGGCCAAACAATGGCACTGGGACTCGAACCTGCTTAGGCTGCAGTCACAATGGTTCCGATTTCGGTGGATTCCACCGACGACCGAATCGGGTGGAGACGGCCAATATTTTCAAATGAGTTCGCTACTACGCGCGCGGTCCGTAGGCGATCGTATCAACCGAACGTACACGCTACGGTCACAGGTTCGAATCCTGCCTCGGGCATGGATGTGTGTGATGTCCTTAGGTTAGTTAGGTTTAACTACTTCTAAGTTCTAGGGGACTGGTGACCTCAGAAGTTAAGTCCCATAGTCCTCAGAGGCATTTGAACCATTTTTGAACTGAACGTGCAGACTTCGGACAACTTTTGGTGAAATTCAAATCAGTTTGTTTTCTTCGGTCAAATCAACCGATGTTCTCCCACACTAAATGTGGAGCGTGAGAAACTGATAAGTTTAGTCCAAGAAAGGGTGAGTTTGTGGCTTCCTGAAGATGAATATATCATAATCTTGATACAGTTCGGAATCTATGGAATGAAATCCAAGGTTTATTCAAAACCTCGTTAATGCGAAAACTGTATTGGAAATTTTAAGCATAGATTATAAGTTCAAAAAAAAATGTTCAAGTGAAAAGGGTGGCGTATGTTACATGCTTACAGCTACTGTACCGGATCTTTTTGTGTGTCGTTGTAGGTCGCAGCTCGTGGTCGTGCGGTAGCGTTCTCGCTTCCCACGCCCGGGTTCCTTGGTTCGATTCCCGGGGGGGCCAGGGATTTTCTCTGCCTCGTGATGACTGGGTGTTGTGTGATGTCCTTAGGTTAGTCAGGTTTAAGTAGTTCTAAGTTCTGGGGACTGATGACCATAGATGTTCAGTCCCATAGTGCTCAGAGCCACCTGAAATATTTTTGTGTGTGGTTGTCATTAGTTGTCAACAAATTATTAAGCGTATTACTGCTTACTGGCGTTTCATGCCAGTAGGGTAGTGATTCAGTTAATATGAAGTGGTTTGGAAATGTGGTATACGGTATGTGTTTCCACTGTTAAGTGATTTAGGTTATTAGAGCATCTTATGCTACACTTTATGCTTGTCTTTCACTCGTGTGCTAAATGACAGTCATTGATGTACGTCTGCACAACTTTAAATAAATACAGCGCAACAGAGTGTTTACAGCTTGCTATTCGAAGTCACCACGAAGTGTCTCGAGTATGTGACGTATCTCTCGGCGTCTTATATATTCCTAAAACTTGTCTGGTAATTCCGATAATTGTGGACAGATCGTGTAGTACTCGCCACGTTCTTTACGAGACAGGAAGGCTCATTCACGTGCATTCGGCGTCTCTTTAATTGTAGAAGCCGCTGTGCACCACTCGTATCCAAGCACAGAGGCGTCGTGGTATCCACCCCACCCTGAGATGTTAAAGTAAAGCCTACTTCATTCTTAGCGTATGTTCCGGCGTAACATCAAGATCCGACGCGTAGGCTTGGAACGTAACAGCAGAGAAGGCTGTCAGACGACGTTAGCCAATAGTAAGCACCACGATAGGAGCGGCCCCTATACGAAGAGAATATAAGGGCCGCTCCAGCTAGCCTCGGCAGCAGTAGAAGACGAGCCGTGATCCAAACGTTTTACCCGTGACTTGTGATCTGCACTCCTGGAAATAGAAAAAATAACACATTGACACCGGTGTGTCAGACCCACCATACTTGCTCCGGACACTGCGAGAGGGCTGTACAAGCAATGATCACACGCACGGCACAGCGGACACACCAGGAACCGCGGTGTTGGCCGTCGAATGGCGCTAGCTGCGCAGCATTTGTGCACCGCCGCCATCAGTGTCAGCCAGTTTGCCGTGGCATACGGAGCTCCATCGCAGTCTTTAACACTGGTAGCATGCCGCGACAGCGTGGACGTGAACCGTATGTGCAGTTGACGGACTTTGAGCGAGGGCGTATAGTGGGCATGCGGGAGGCCGGGTGGACGTACCGCCGAATTGCTCAACACGTGGGGCGTGAGGTCTCCACAGTACATCGATGTTGTCGCCAGTGGTCGGCGGAAGGTGCACGTGCCCGTCGACCTGGGACCGGACCACAGCGACGCACGGATGCACGCCAAGACCGTAGGATCCTACGCAGTGCCGTAGGGGACCGCACCGCCACTTCCCAGCAAATTAGGGACACTATTGTTCCTGGGGTATCGGCGAGGACCATTCGCAACCATCTCCATGAAGCTGGGCTACGGTCCCGCACACCGTTAGGCCGTCTTCCGCTCACGCCCCAACATCGTGCAGCCCGCCTCCAGTGGTGCCGCGACAGGCGTGAATGGAGGGACGAATGGAGACTTGTCGTCTTCAGCGATGAGAGTCGCTTCTGCCTTGGTGCCAATGATGGTCGTATGCGTGTTTGGCGCCATTCAGGTGAGCGCCACAATCAGGACTCCATACGACCGAGGCACAGAGGGCCAACACCCGGCATCATGGTGTGGGGAGCGATCTCCTACACTGGCCGTACACCTCTGGTGATCGCCGAGGGGACACTGAATAGTGCACGGTACATCCAAACCGTCATCGAACCCATCGTTCTACCATTCCTAGACCGGCAAGGGAACTTGCTGTTCCAACAGGACAATGCACGTCCGCATGTATCCCGTGCCACCCAACGTGCTCTAGAAGGTGTAAGTCAACTACCCTGGCCAGCAAGATCTCCGTATCTGTCCCCCATTGAGCATGTTTGGGACTGGATGAGGCGTCGTCTCACGCGGTCTTCACGTCCAGCTCGAACGCTGGTCCAACTGAGGCGCCAGGTGGAAATGGCATGGCAAGCCGTTCCACAGGACTACATCCAGCATCTCTACGATCGTCTCCATGGGAGAATAGCAGCATGCATTGCTGCGAAAGGTGGATATACACTGTACTAGTGCCGACATTGTGCATGTTCTGTTGCCTGTGTCTATGTGCCTGTGGTTCTGTCAGTGTGATCATGTGATGTATCTGACCCCAGGAATGTGTCAATAAAGTTTCCCCTTCCTGGGACAATGAATTCACGGTGTTCTTATTTCAATTTCCAGGAGTGTATATTAATTGCTTGCCTGGAAACTGTAAACATCGTAGGACACTGATTATTTGCATTTCGTCATTTGCTTGCGACACCTCATTGTAAATCCGCTAAGTAATGTCAATTCAATTTTCTATAATAAGCTCCAAGGGCGACGTTCTTAAGAACAATATTATAGAAATGGAAGAGAATATTGATGAAGATGAAATAGGAGGTACGATACTGCGTAGAGAGTTTGACAGAGCACTGAAACACCTAAGTCGATACAAGGACCCGGGAGTAGACAACATTCCATTAGAACTACTGACAGCCTTGGGAGAGCCAGCCCTGACAAAACTCTACCATCTAGTGAGCAAGATGTATGAGACAGGCGAAATACCCTCAGACTTCAAAAGAAATATAATAATTCCAATCCCAAAGAAAGCCAGTGTTGACGGATTTGAAAATTACCGAACTATCAGTTTAATAAGCCACGGCTGCAAATAACTAACGCGAATTCTTTACAGACGAATGGAAAAACTGGTAGAGGCCGACCTCGGGGAAGATCAGTATGGATTCCGTAGAAATGTTGGAACACGTGAGGCATTACTGACCCTACGACTTATCTTAGAAAATAGATTAAGGAAAGGCAAACCTACGTTTGTAGCATTCGTAGACTTAGAGAATGCTTTTGACAATGTTGACTGAAATACTCCCTTTCATATTCTGCAGGTGGCAGGGGTAAAATACAGGGAGCGAAAGGTTATTTACAATTTGTACAGAAACCAGATGGCAGTTATAAGAGTGGAGGGACATGAAAGGGAAGCAGTGGTTGGGAAAGGAATGAGACAAGGTTGTAACCTATCCCCGATGTTATTCAATCTGTATTTTAAGCAAGCAGTAAAGGAAACAAAAGAAAAATTCGGAGTAGGAATTAAAATCCATGGAGAAGAAATAAAAACTCTGAGTTTCGTCGATGACATTGTAATTCTGTCACAGACAGCAAAGGACGTGGAAGAGCAGCTGAACGGGATTGACATTGTGTTGAAAGGAGGATATAAGATGAACATCAAGAAAAGCAAAACGAGGATAATGGAATGTAGTCGAATAAAGTCAGGTGATGCTGAGGGAATTAGACGAGGAAATGAGACAATTAAAGTAGTAAAGGAATTTTGCTATTTGGGGAGCAAAATAACTTATGATGGTCGAAGTAGAGAGGATATAAAATGTAGACTGGCAATGGCAAGGAAAGCGTTTCTGAAGGAGGGGAAATTTGTTAATATCGAGTATAGAGTTAAGTGTCAGGAAGTCGTTTCTGAAAGTATTTGTATGGAGTGTAGCCATGTATGGAAGTGAAACGTGGACGATAAATAGTTTAGAAAAGAAGAGGATAGAAGCTTTCGAAAGGTGGTGCTACAGAAGAATGCTGAAGATTAGATGGGTAGATCACATAACTAATGAGGTGGTATTGAATATAATTGGAGAGAAGAGGAATTTTTTGGCGCCACCTGACTAGAAGAAGGGCTCGGTTGGTAGGGCATATTCTGAGGCAGCAGGGGATCACCAATTCAGTATTGGAGGGCAGCGTGGAGGGAGACCAAGAGATGAATACACTAAGCAGATTCAGAAGGATGTATGTTGCAGTAGGTACCGGGAGATGAAGAAGCTTGCACTGGGTAGAGTAGCATGGAGAGCTGCATCAAACCAGTCTCTGGACTGAAGACCACAACAACAACAACAAGCGCCATTAATATGCTTTGCTTGAATTGTTGCCTAGCAATCCGAGAAAACAGCTTCTTAGATACCCTATGTTAGACGAGAGGGTCGAACACTACAGCATAGATTTCAATTTAACCTAAACTAACCTCGACCACAGCGAGTAGATTCGTTATACCTACCAAAACCTGTCGAAGGAAATCAGACGTACTATGAACACGCTGACGGCCGATGTTATCGGGCGACCTCTGGCGACGGTACCACTGTGAAACCAGACTTACCTCCGAGTCGCGCGCCACCGCACAAGTTGGTGACCTTGGCTACGAAGACGGATGTATAAAACTGGAAGCGACCGCTGAATTGTTAGGGAAAGAATGAAGAGAGTTTCTACTAAGCCATTTGCCACCAAATCGTCTGTGAAGACGATCAAGTCTGGGTGCGAACGCTGCCCGGTTATCACGGCTGGGTTCCTCTCTGGTAATGACCGTGCCAGGTGCGGAGTGCACAGCGAACAGGCCCCACAGCCGGGGCGCGCCGCTGTTTGGACACTACCTGCTGTTGGCGCGCCTCCGACGCTCACCGCTTATTATTTTTTTACCCCCTTCCGAATGTTGTTTTCCCTTTTCACTTCTTATTTTCCCTCCACGAAATGCAAATTAGGTTATTATAAAGTCCGGTGTCGGAACCGAGAGGGAACGAGCGGCTAGCGAGCGGTGAAAGAGAGAAACAGAAGAACGGGAGAGGGTTCGCCAACGCCCTAAAAACTCGAAGCAATAAAAACAGGTGGGCGCCGGGCCAAGGAGCAACATCTCGGCCGGCGGTGTGCTCTGCTGGCACTGCCGCTTCCTCCCGCGTCCTCGTTTTCGTTTTGTTGGTACCGGCGCGCATTAAAATACCGAGTGTGCGTGCGCTACACGAGATCCAACTGTCCGGCCGCGCCGGGGCAGAACACGAAGGCGAAACGCTGAGTGGCCCCGTATGGGTCCAACTCATTTCAGAATGGAGCGCCGCAGAAGAGCATTACGTCCGAGTTCGTGGAGGTGTGTGTGTGTGTGTGTGTGTGTGTGTGTGTGTGTATCTGTGTGATTGTGTGCTCGTGCGTATCAGAGAGTGTGTGGCCTCCCCTGTCGGTCAGACAACACGATGATTCTGAAGATACAAAATGCAGCTGTTACTACACTACTGGCCATTAAAATTGCTACACCAAGAAATGCAGATGACAAACAGATATTCAGTGGACAAATTAATTATACTAGAACTGACATGTGATTACATTTTCACTCAATTTCGGTGCATAGATCCTGAGAAACCAGTACCCAGAACAACCATCTCTGGCCATAATAACGGCCTTGATACGCCTGGGCATTGAGTCAAACAGAGCTTGGATGACATCTACAGGTACAGCTGATCATGCAGCTTCAGCACGATACCACAGTTCATCAATGGTAGTGACTGGCGTATTGTGAGGAGCCAGTTGCTCGACAACCATTGACCATACGTTTTCAATTTATGAGAGATCTGGAGAATGTGCTGGCCAGAGAGGCCGTACAGGACCTGCAACATGCGGGCGTGCATTATCCTGCTGGAATGTAGGGTTCAGCAGGGATCGAATGAAAGGCAGAGCCACGGGTAGTAACATATCTGACATGTAACGTCCACTGTTCAAAGTTCCGTCAATGCGAACAAGAGCTGACCGAGACGTGTAACCAATTGCACCCCATACCATCACGCCGCGTGATACGCCAGTATGGCGATGACGAACACACGCTTCCAAAGTGCGTTCACCGCGATGTCACCAAAAATGGATGCGACCATCATGATGCTAGAAACAAAACCTGGATTCATAAAAAAAAATGACGTGTTGCAATTCGTGCACCCAGGTTCGCCGTTGAGTACACGGTCGCAGGCGCTCCTGTCTGTGATGGAGCGTCAAGGGTAACCGCAGCCAGGGTCTCCGTGCTGATAGTCCATGCTGCTGCAAACGTCGTCGAACTGTTCGTGCAGATGGTTGTTGTCTTGCAAACGTCCCCATCTGTTGACTCAGGGATCGAGACGTGGCTCCACGATCCGTTACAGCCACGCGGATAAGATGCCTGTCATCTCGACTGCTAGTGATACGAGGCCGTTGGGATCCAGCACGGCGTTCAGTATCACCCTCCTGAACCCAACGACTCCATATTCTGCTAACAGTCATTGGATCTCGACCAACGCGAGCAAAAATGTCGCGATACGATAAACCGCAATCGCCATAGGCTTCAATCCGACCTTGATCAAAGTCGGAAACGTGATGGTACGCGTTTCTCCTCCTTACACGAGGTATCACAACAACGTTTAACCAGGAAACGCCGGTCAACTGCTGTTTGTGTATGAGAAATCGGTTGGAAACTTTCCTCATGTCAGCATGTTGTAGGTGTCGCCACCGGCGCCAACATTGTGTGAATGCTGTGAAAAGCTAACCATTTGCATGTCACAGCATCTTCTTCCTGTCGGTTAAATTTCGCGTCTCTAGCACGTCATCTTCGTGGTGCAGCAATTTTAATGCCCATTAGCGTAATTTGTGTGGGATACACTTAGTTCCTTGTGAAACTGCTGGTCTTGGTTATCGGGTTTATTTTGCATTATTGCGAAACACTGGAACATAAGACACTATAGCTGCACCTATTTTGTTATTTTTATAATTAATTTCGGTGGGAGTAATATTTCAATGCAGTTAATCTTTTAGAAAGAAGGGAGGTATTCGTTCCACAAAAGCAAGCCGTTAAAGATAATATATTATGGTTTTAGGCAATTATCTCATAGACGCATCTTTCAAGATCTCAAACGGCTTTAAGCAGCTTGTCAATATGGACATTCTTCCACGCAATTTATGTAAACATACACCACAGCCCAAATAATAGAGCCTATTATTACTAAATGACATGGAAATTAATCACTATCACTCTAATTTATAGTGGTCTTCGACTGAAAAATATTTGGGATATTCTGCGATAAGAATTTCTGATTGGGTGCAAAAAATATGTAAAACCAAATCTGTTTACAACAGTAAATTGCAAACCATTCATTTATATACGTCCTTGTTGCCTCGTCAGGCGCAATCTAGATATAGTAGGGATCAGAGAGGTGAAATAGAAAGAAGACAAGGATTTCTGGTCGGATGAGTATAGGATAATATCATCAGAAGCTGATAATGGTATACCCTCAGTAGGATTTGTTATGAATAGTAAGGTAGAGCAGAGAGTGTGTCATTGTGAACCGTTCAGTGATAGGGTTGTTCTTAAGAGAATCGACACGACAATGATAGGTCAGGTAAACATGCCGACGTCGAAAGCTGAAGGCGAAGAGATAGAGGAAGCAAATGGGAATATAGAAAAGGTAAAACAGAAAATCTAATAGTCTTGGGGGACTGGAATGTAGCTATAGGGAAAGGAGGAGGAGAAAAGTTTACAGAAAAATATGAGCTTGGGGCAAAGAATGAGATTGGAGAATGACTGATTGAGTTCTGTAAGAAATTTGAGCTCTTAATAGCGAACTCTCTGGTCAAGAGCCGGCCGCGGTGGCCGAGCGGTTCTGGGTGCTTCAGTCCGGAACCGCGCAACTACTACAGTCGCAGGTTCGAATCCTGCCTCGGGCATGGATGTGTGTGATGTCCTTAGGTTCAAGGAGGAGGAGGATATGGTGTTAAACGTCCCGTCGACAACGAGGTCATTAGAGACGGAGCAAAAGCTCGGATTAGAGAAGGATGGGGAAGGAAGTCTGCCGTGCCCTTTCAAAGGAACCATTTGCCTGGAGTGATCTAGGGAAATCACGGGAAACCTAAATCAGGATGGCCGGACGCGGGATTGAACCGTCGTCCTCCCGAATACAAGTCCAGTGTGTCCTTAAGTTCGTTAGGTTTAAGTCGTTCCAAGTCCTAGGGGACTGATGACCACAGATGTTAAGTCCCATAGTGCTCAGAGCCATTTCTGTTTAAGAATCACAAGAGAACGAGGTACATTGGAAAAGGCCGGGTGATGTGGGAAGATTTCAGTTAGATTACATCATTGTCAGACAGAGATCCCGAAATCAGATACCGGATTGTAAGGTGTGCCCAAGAGAAGATATAGACTCAGATGACAATGTACTAGCAGTACTGAGTGGGCTGAAGTTTAAGAGATTAGTCAGGAAGAATCAAGACACAAAGAACTGGGATATGGAAGGAGTAAGGAATGACGAGACACGCTTGAAATTCTCTAAGGCTATAGATACAGCAATAGGGAACAGCTCAGTAGACAATACAGTTGAAGAGGAATGGACATCTCTAAAAAGACCCATCACAGAAATTGTAAAGAAAAAAATAGGTACAAAGAAGGTAATTGAAACCATGGGTAACAGAAGAAGTATTTTAGTTGTTCGATGAAAGGAGGAAGTACAAAAATGTTCAGGGAAATTCAGGATACAGACATACAAGTCGCTGAGAAATGAAAGAAGTAGGAAGTGCAGGGAAGCTAAGACGAAATGGCTGCAAGAAAAATGTGAAGAAATCGAAAGAGAAATGATTGTCGGAAGGACTGACTTAGCATATAGGAAAGTCAAAACAACCTTCGGTGAATTTAAAAGCGTGGGTGGTAACATTAAGAGTGCAACGGGAATTCCGCTGTTAAATGCACAGGAGAGAGCGGGTAGGTGGAAAGAATACACTGAAGGGGAAGATCTGTCTGATGTGATAGAAGAATCAGGAGTCGACATAGATGAGATAGGGGATCCAGTACTTGAATCAGAATTTAAGAGAGCTTTGGACGAATTAAGATTAGATTAGGCAGAATGGATAGATAACATTTCACCATAGTTTTTAAAATCATTGGGGAAACTGGCAACAAAACGACCATTCAGGTAGCGACGTACAATATACGAGTCTGACTTTCGGGGGAAAAAAATCATCCACACAATTCCGAAGACTGCAAGGGCTGACAAGTGCGAGAACTATCGCACAATCGGTTTAACAGCTCAGCCATCCAAGTTTCTGACAAGAATAATGCACAGAAGAATGGAAAAGGAAATTGAGGATGCTTTAGATGAAGACCAGTTTTGCTTTAGGAAAGGTAAAGGTTCCAGAGAGTCAATTCTTACATTACGGTTGATAATGGAAGCAAGACTAAAGAAAAATCAAGACATGTTCATAGGATTTGTCGACCTGGAGAAAGCGTTTGACAATGTAAAATGGAGCAAGATGTTCAGAATTCTGAGAAAAGAAGGAGTAAGAAATAAGGCGAGACGGTTAATAAACAGTATGTACAAAAGCCAAGAGAGAATAATAAGAGTGGACGACCAAGAACGAGGTCCTCTTATTAAAAAGGGTGTAAGACAGGGATGTAGCCGGCCGTTGTGAGCGAGCGGTTCTAGGCGCTTCAGTCCGGAATCGCGCTACTGCTACGGTCGCAGGTTCGAATCCTGTCTAGGGCATGTGTGTGATGTCCTTAGGTTGGTTATGTTTAAGTAGTTCTAAGTCTTGGGGGATTGATGGCCTCAGATGTTAAGTCTCATAGTGCTTAGAGCCATTTGAACCGTTTGAACAGGGATGTAGTCTTTCGTCCCTACGGTTCAATCTGTACCTCGAAGAAGCAATGATAGAAATAAGAGAAGGGTTTAGGAGTGGAACTAAAAGCCAAGGTGAAAGGATACCAATGATGCGATTCGCTGATGACACTGCTATCCTGAGTGAAAGTGATGAATAATTACATCATATGCTGAATGGAATGAACAGTCTAATGAGTACAGAATATTGATTTAGAGTAAATCGAAGAGAGACGAAGGTAATAAGAAGTGGTAGAAATGAGATCAGCGGGAAACTTAACATCAGGATTGATGGGTATGAAGTGGATGAACTTATGGAATTCTACTTCCTAGACAGCAAAATAACATATGACAGACGGAGCAAGGAGGACATCAAAAGTAGATTAGCACTGGAAAAAGAGAATTTGTAGCGAAGGGAAGCGTTCTAGTATCAAATACTGGCCTTAATGTCGGGGAAAATGTACGTTTGGAGCTCAGCATTGTGTGGTAGCGAAACATGGAGAGAGGGAAAACCGGAACAGAAGAGAATCGAAGCATTTGAGATGTGGTGCTACAGACGAATATTGAAAATTAGGTGGACTGATAAGGTGAGAAATGGTGAGGTTCTGCGCAGATTCGGGGAGGAAGGGAATATGTCAAAAAAACTGACAAGGAGAATGGACATAATGATAGGACAGCTACAAAGACGTCAGGGAATGACTTCCATGGTACTAGAGGGAGCTGTAGAGGGCAAAAAGCGAAAAGTGTAGAGGACGACAGAGACTGAAATTCACCCACATATAATTGAGGACGAAGGTTGGAGTCTCTGGTTGACCAGCGTTCCGCAGATGACAAGGTGGGAATGTCGTTAACGAAGAGCAGTGTAAGCCATTATCAAAAATACATTACTAGAATTTGTAAAACGAGGTTGTATAAAAATTGTACGAAAACTTGTCCTACTCTAGCATAATGACCACTATACTGGAGGGATTTTTTGAGATAAACTGTGGAAGATATCGACTAGCATTGTGACAAATACTTTTTTGTTGGTATTTGTGAAATGTTTTACATCGTATAACATCTTAATTTTGTAAGCCCTCGTAGAATGCAAAGCCATATTGTACATTTTCTAGTTAGTCTGTTTATGTATCGGTAAGTTCTTGTAACAACTTTTTAACTCAGTTCTCAAAAACTGGATGAAACATGCGTGCTCGTAATTGTAACGAAATTTGAAACCAGCGAAAATAAATTCCAGGAAGTTAACGGCGCAGATGCGCCAACTTTTGCTTTGTAGCGCGCGTTAATGACGTAAGGCAGTTAGAACTCTTTCACACGGCGCAAACTGAGCTAACGCATTTAGTCGTCAGCGGAGGCATAATTTCTTCAGGGGCAGCGGGCCGTGTTATTGGCCGCCACGTATCGATAATGTGCCACCGGCTCGCCGACCTGCTGACGGGCAGGTGCCCGCCGCGAGTGAGGGGGTCCATCCGACACCGCTGAGGGCCGGCTACCGGGCTCTGGTGTGGGGCGCTGGGCAAGCAGGTGTGAGATAATGGCAACTAATGTGCGATTACAGAACTTTTACACTATCGAACCAAAATTATACGGACATCTATTACCTAAACTGTATACACAGGCCCTGGCGGGCCACAAATCCACTCTCTAGTGAACCGTAGTAAAAGGACAATCCTTGTCTAAGGAGCGGTTACTAAACATAATTAAGTATGTGCTGGATCATCCGTAGTTGTTGTTGTTGTTGTTGTTGTTGTGGTCTTCAGTCCTCAGACTGGTTTGATGCAGCTCTCCCTGCCACTCTATCCTGTGCAAGCTTCATCATCTCCCAGTACCTACTGCAGCCTACTTCCTTCTGAATTGCTTAGTGTAGTCATCTCTTGGTCTCCCTATACGATTTTTACACTCCACGCTGCCCTCCAGTACTAAATTGGTGATCCCTTGATGCCTCAGGGCATGTCCTACCAACAGATCCCTTCTTCTAGTCGCGTGGTCCACAAACTCCTCTTCTCCCCATTTCTATTCAATACCTCCTCATTAGTTATGTGATCTACCCATCTAATCTTCAGCATTCTTCTGTAGCACCACATTTCGAAATCTTCTTTTCTTGTCTAAAGTATTTATCGTCCACCTTTCACTTCCATACATGGCTACACTCCATAAAAACACTTTTAGAAACGACTTCCTGACACTTAAATCTGTACTCGATGTTAACAAATTTCCCTTTTCATAAACGCTTTCCTTGCCATTGCCTGTCTACATTTTATATCCTCTCTACTTCGACCATCATCAGTTATTTTACTCTCCAAATAGCAAAATTCCTTTACTACTTTACGTGTCTCATTTCCTAATCTAATTCCCTCAGCATCACCCGACTTAATTCGACTATATACAATTATCCTCGTTTTATTTTTGTTGATGTTCATCTTATACCCTCCTTTCAAGACACTGTCCATTCCCTTCAACTGCTCTTCCAAGTCCTTTGCTGTCTCTGACAGAATTACAATGTCATTGGCGAACCTCAGAGTTTTTATTTCTTCTCCATTGATTTTAAATCCTACTCCGAATTTTTCTTTTGTTTCCTCTACTGCTTGCTCAATATACAGATTGAATAACATTGGGGATAGGCTACAACCCTGTCTCACTCCCTTCCCAACCACAGCTTCCCTTTGATGCCCCTCGACTCTTATAACTGCCATCTGTTTTCTGTACAAATTGTAAATAGCCTTTCGCTCCCTGTAAATTACCCCTGCCACCTTCAGAATTTGAAAGAGAGTATTCCAGTCAACAATGTCAAAAGCTTTCTCTAAGTCTACATATTATGCACATCAAATTGCACGTGACATACACTGAAGAGCCAAAAACACTGGTACACCTGCCTAATATCATGTAGTACCCCCGCGAGCACGCAGTAATGCCGCAACACGACGTGGCGTGGACTCGACTAACGTCTGAAGCAGTGCTGGAGGGAACTGACACCATAGACCCTGCAGGGCCGTCCATAAATCAGCAGGAGTACGACCGTGTGGTGATCTCTTCTGAACACCACGTTGCAAGGCATCCAAGATATTCTCAATAATGTTCATGTTTGAAGAGTTTGATGGCAGGCGGAGGTGTTCAAACCGAGAAGAGTGTTCCTGGAGCCACTCTGTAGCAATTCTGGACGTGTGAGGTGTTGCGTTGTCATGCTGGAAATGCGGACGTCCAACGGAATGCGCAACGGAAGTGAATGGATGCCGGTGATCACCCACGATGCTTACGTACGTGTCACTTGTCAGAGTCGTACCTAGATGTATTAGGAGTCCCACATCACTCCAACTCCATGCCCTCCACACCATTACAGAGCCTCCACCAGCTTGAAGAGACCCCTGCCAACATGCAGAGTCAATGGGTTCATGAGGTTGTCTCCATACCCGTAAACGTCCATCCGCTCGATACAATGTGAAACGAAACTCTTCTGACTACGCAACATGTTTCCAGTCATCAACAGTCCAATGTAGGTATTGAAGGGGCCAAGGGGAGGCGTGAAGCTTTGTGTCATGCAGTCTAAAGGGTACACGAGTGGTCTCCGAAAGCCCATACTGATGATGTTTCGTTGAATGTTTCGCACACTGACACTTGTCGATGGCCCAGCATTGAAATCTGCAGCAATTTTCGAAAGGGTTGCAGTTCTGTTACGTTGAACGATTAGCTTCAGTCGATGTTGGTCCGTTTCTTACAGGACCTTTTGACACACGTAGTAGGCGCGCCGTCTAGGGCGCCTTGTCACGGTTCGTGCGGCTGCCCCCGTCGGAGGCTCGAATCCTCCCTCGGGCATGACTGTGTGTGTTGTCCTTGGCGTAAGTTAGTTTAAGTTAGATTAAGTAGTGTGTACGCTTAGGGACCGATGACCTCAGCAGTTGGTCCCATAGAACTTACCACAAATTTCCAATTTCGAGTATCTTTTTCCGGCCTCCGTAATACCGGAGATTTGACGTTTTACCGGGTTCCTGAGATTCACCATACACTCGTGGAATGGTCGCACGGGAAAATCGCCATTTCATCGCTACCTCGGAGATGCTGTGTCCCATCCAAAAATGGTTCAAATAGCTCTAAGCACTATGGGACTTAACATGTGAGGTCATCAGTCCCCTAGACTTAGAACTTCTTAAGCCTGGCTAACCTAAGAACATCACACACATCCATGCCTTAGGCAGGATTCGAACGTGCGACCGCAGCAGCAGCGAGGTTCCGGACTGAAGCGCCTAGAACCGCTCGGTCACAGCGGCCGGCGTGTCCCATCCATTGTCGCACTATAATACCACGACCGTGTGGTGATCTCTTCTGAACACCACGTTGCAAGGCATCCAAGATATGCTCAGTAATGTTCATGTTTGAAGAGTTTGATGGCAGGCGGAGGTGTTCAAACCGAGAAGAATGTTCCTGGAGCCACTCTGTAGCAATTCTGAACGTGAGAGGTGTCGCATTGTCCTGCTTGAATTGCCCATGCCCGTCGGAATGCACAATGGACAGGTGATCAGACGGGATGCTTATGTACGTCATCTGTCCGAGCTCCATCTAGACGTATCAGGGGTCCTATATCACTCCAACTGTACACGCCCCACACCATTACAGAGCCTCCGCCAACATCAAAAGTCTCCTGCTGACATGCATATACGTGGCTGTTTCCACACCCGTACACGTCCATCCGTTCGATACAAGTTGAAACGAGACTCGTCCGACCAGGCAAGGTTTTTCGCCTCCTAAAGCCCATATCGATGATGTTTCGTTGAATGGTTCGCACGCTGACACTTTCTAATGACCCAGAATTGAAATTTGCAGCAATTTGCGGAAGGGTTGCACTTCCGGTACGTTGAACGATTCTCTTCAGTCGTATTTCTTCCCGTTATTGCAGGATCTTTTTCCGGCCACAGGATGTCGAAGATTTGATCTTCTACCGGTTTCCTAATATTCGCGGTTCACTCGTGAAATGGTCGTACTGGAAAATCCTCAGTTCATCACTACCTCGGAGATGTTGTGCCCCATCGCTCGTGCACCGACTATAACACCATGATCGAACTTACTTAAATCTTGATAACCTGCCATTGTAGCAGCAGTAACGATCTAACAACTGCGCTAGACATTTCTTTTATATATGCGTTGCCGACAGTAGCTCCGCCTGTTCCCATATTTCTGAATTTGAATACGTATGCCTATACCAGTTTCTTTGGCGCATCAGTGTAGATTACAGTGATCTCAAGAGAAGCAGTGGATGGTTGCATAACTTCAAACAGTACTACTGAATTGAAAGATGTGAGATAACGAAAGTTCAAACAAAGCGTCATATTCACGATACACAATGAACTGAAGCATCGGACCGGAAACTTGTAGATTAGATAAACAAACATACCCCATCTTTCAGAGTGGAATTTGTTTACAACTCCGATCAATCGGAGTTTGAAGAGAAAAATCATATGAAAGGAACCCTGGAAATTACAGATACCAAGAGTTGTATCAAGACCAACTAACATTAATGTAAACACGTTCATATATAATTACGCCGACTGTTAATCTGGATGGTAAGTTGGCTGAAAAGTTATCTGTTGGGCTGCGAGTTGCTGAAGGTGCTCTGGCCCCTAAGATTCTTTCTCGTGTGCGTGATCTAGAAAAGGGCAGTAGGTAATATATACGTCACAGGAAGCAAGAGTAGAAAAATTGGGGTAAAAGAACTACAACTATGGTATGAGCACTGTTTTTGGCTAATAGCTGGTCAAAATAAATTGCTTTTGCTTGATTACTGGTCTGCGTGTAAAAATCGTAGTCGCTTAGAGCAAGCTATTCCTGCTGAAAAGTGTGTTATATTGCAGTTCATATGACCTGAAACCGTTGGAGAATTTCAGCGTCTGGAAGTTGCTTATGAAACATATTACCGCTCCATCTGTAGCTTCACTTTAAACGATAGCTATTAACAATCCTCGGCGATGGTCAACTGGTTGGTTGGTTTTCACAGGTCAATTATTCATGTTCGCCGCTGCTCAACAGTACCTACGTTCAAAATTGTATTTTCTGCCAGATTTTCGCAGCACTGAGTGTACGTCATCGTGATCCAGTGCCAAGAGACATGCAGCAGCGATAATAAGAATAGAATAGTTTGCAGTCAGCCGTCATACAGGCACACAACCATTCATTCAGATACACACGCAGGAGCCAAATAAACTGATATAGGCATGCGTATTCAAATATAGAGATATGTAAACAGTCAGAATACAGCGCATATATAAGACAACAAATGTCTGGTGCAGTTGTTATTTCGTTTACTGCAGCTACAATCGCAGATTATCAAGATTTAAGTGAGTTTGAACGTGGTATTATAGTGCGACAATGGATGGGACACGCCGGCCGCTGTGACCGAGCGGTTCTAGGCGCTTCAGTCCCTAACCGCGTTGCTGCTACGGTCGCACGTTCGAATCCTGCCTCAGGCATGGATGTGTGTGATGTTCTTAGGTTAGCCAGGCTTAAGAAGTTCTAGGTCTAGGGGACTGATGACCTCACATGTTAAGTCCCATAGTTCTTAGAGCTATTTGAACCATTTTTGGATGGGACACAGCATCTCCGAGGTAGTGATGAAATGGCGATTTTCCCGTACGACCATTCCACGAGTGTATGGTGAATCACAGGAACCCGGTAAAACGTCAAATCTCCGGTATTACGGAGGCCGGAAAAAGATACTCGAAATTGGAAATTTGTGGTAAGTTCTATGGGACCAACTGCTGAGGTCATCGGTCCCTAAGCGTACACACTACTTAATCTAACTTAAACTAACTTACGCCAAGGACAACACACACAGTCATGCCCGAGGGTGGATTCGAACCTCCGATGGGGGCAGCCGCACGAACCGTGACAAGGCGCCCTAGACGGCGCGCCTACTACGTGTGGCAAAAGGTCCTGCAAGAAAGGGACCAACATCGACTGAAGCTAATCGTTCAACGTAACAGAACTGCAACCCTTTCGAAAATTGCTGCAGATTTCAATGCTGGGCCATCGACAAGTGTCAGTGTACGAAACATTCAACGAAACATCATCAGTATGGGCTTTCGGAGACCACTCGTGTACCCTTTAGACTGCATGACACAAAGCTTCACGCCTCCCCTTGGCCCCTTCAATACCTACATTGGACTGTTGATGACTGGAAACATGTTGCGTAGTCAGAAGAGTTTCGTTTCACATTGTGCCGAGCGGATGGACGTTTACGGGTATGGAGACAACCTCATGAACCCATTGACTCTGCATGTTGGCAGGGGTCTCTTCAAGCTGGTGGAGGCTCTGTAATGGTGTGGAGGGCATGGAGTTGGAGTGATGTGGGACTCCTAATACATCTAGGTACGACTCTGACAAGTGACACGTACGTAAGCATCGTGGGTGATCACCTGCATCCATTCACTTCCGTTGTGCATTCCGACGGACGTCGGCATTTCCAGCATGACAACGCAACACATCACACCTCCAGAATTGCTACAGAGTGGCTACAGGAACACTCGTCCACATTTAAACACTTCCGTTGGTCACCAAACCCCAAAGACATGAACATTATTGAGCATATCTGGGATGCCATGCAACGTGCTATTCAGAAGACATCTCAGCTCCCATGTACTTTTATGGATTTATGGAGTCAAATACCTGCAACACTACTTCAGACATTGGTCGAGTCCATGTCACGTCGTGCTGCGTACTTCTGCGTGCTCGCGGGGGCCCTAGACAATATTAGGCAGGTGTACCAGTTTCTGTGGCTCTTCAGTGTATAAAACACTACCATTCTGATAATAATTAAAGCCACAGTCGAAGTTAGACAGCCGGCCTCTGTAGCCGAGTGGTTCTAGGCGCTTCAGTCCGGAACCGCGCGACTGCTACGGTCCCAAGTCCGAATCCTGCCTTGGGCATGGATGTGTGTGTGAAGTCCTTAGATTAGTTAAGTTTAAGTAGCTCTAAGTTCTACGGGACTGATGACCTCAGATGTTAAGTCCCATAGTGCTCAGAGCCATTTGAACCATTTTTTGAAGGTAGACAGGCATAGCCCTTTGGTGCTTCCATGAGACAAAACACTGAGACTTTGTAGCGTGGGTGCAAATCACATGGTAATACAGCAATGATATGACACATTTTGAAGACACAGTGTGAAGTTGGTGATATACCAGCGAGCGGGCCCGACGCCCGGTGACTGCCCTCTCGTGCAGCAGCTGCCGCGGCCACAAAGGAGCCGCCTCACCTCATTTCCCTCAATCACAACGGCGAAACAATTCGTAATTTAGAGCTCGACCGGTTCCGCGGCACTTTTTTCTGCCCCTTCAAGGAAATGCCTTAACTCATTCTCTTCTCATCCCACCCCACCCTGTTACCGTTCTCTGGAGGCTCTCAATATACCTGCGGACAGAGAGCTAAGTAACATTATGGCCGGGAATAATAAAGATATAACAAAGAACCGAAGACCTCATTACCGCTGTCGCGGGTGAGAAAGTGTTTATGGGGAAGCCAGCCGAACTGGCCAATGGCGGCGCGTCCGCCGCGAATGACAAACAATCTCATATTTAACGAGAATTAGCGGTCAGTGCGAGACAAAAAGGGTCGAAGGCTTCGGGCAGTGTTTCGCATGGATAGATCTCTATTAACCCCTGAACAACACACCTTTCGCATAAATACCGGAACGTACAACTACCGATACTAAGAGAACTCGAGAGCCAATTTTCGTCAGGATATCCGCAAAATATGGGTGTTTTAGCGTCATTAATATTTTCACGTCTTGAAGTCCACTCGACATCATCCACTAACTTAAGGTGATGGAAAATTTTTTAAATTCTTCCTCATCTTACACAAAGCAGTAGATCTTTACGTCCGTTGTTGCTACAGACATGTATGTGTACGATGTGTCTCGAATTCTGTTTGGCAACTTTTTTTTTCCTCCTACGTGATAATGAAGCATGGTTTTATTCAACATTATAAAATAATTAAGTGGATCAAGTAGCCGGCTAAAGACAGTGACTCATAGTGGATAGTGTAAGTTTTTAAAGAATGTCACTGTTCCGACAACATACACGAGAGCCTTGTAAGCAATAAAACTACCCTTATGTCCAAGAATTAGGTTCTCTACTGTGATTCAACATTTTTCAGTTGAAAATTTCATGTAGAAATTTAAAGAAACGTTTCTTTCAGAAACTAAATAAATTCCATGTACAACTTTAAACGAAGGTTCCTTTCGTAAATAAAACAAATTCCGTGTCCAAATTTAAACGAACGTTTCTTTCGTAAGTAAAATAAAATTCTACAATAAGCAGTCATTGACAAATATTACTATTTTTTTATTTGCTAGTCCTTAGGAATGGACACATCTGTTTTGTAACGTCATAACATTTAATTAAAACTTTTGCAATTATTACACCGACATTTAAAATACTTTTTGTGGCATAATACATCTCATAGGCCATTTTTTCAGTTAAACCTTGAAATATTTATTTGTTTTGGCGCTAACTTTGCCAGGCGAGTCTCTGTACGAGTTTGTTCTTGGTTGCATCCCGTTGTGAGAAGTTCTTAGAGAGATTTCATGAAGTAAATTTCTTGTGCATAGCTCTCAGAAAACACAGGATTAATGTGGTTTGAATTAGTAATGTGAAATTCTTCAAACACGAGATATCGTTATGAAGAGGAAATGGAGAAATGCGAATATTTACGAAACTAGAATTTCGATTTTCAATACTACAATGACTACATAAGTTCAATTTTATGCGTATTTCACGATAGTACCTTGGACAGCGAATAAGAAATTTCAACGTTAACCTCAAGAATTCAACAAATGTAATCGTACAAGTGCTCAATCATAATTTTTTGCATTATTTCATATTTTTCAGTTTTTGTGATAAATTTTCTATCACATGTTTAATACGTAACTCTAGGAGGGAACAGGTGAATAGTTACAGCGTCCTCGGCATGTATTTATGCAATTTGTTTCAGTAACCCATTTCCTTCAAAACTTCATATGTTCATCTGCTTAGTACACTCACGATTCTCAATCTGACTCTTTTGTGACAAGCAAAATCAAAATTATCATTGATGCATCCTGGGTCCATTTTTTTGTTCTTCTAGTAAATCACCAGTTGTGATATAGGCAGCTTGTTACAGACTTATTTTTTATTTTGTAACATTTCTAATTCCCGTTCTTCAATAATCTGAACTTCTTTCCCATCTTACAATCGGTATCCTCTGGGATGTTTTTGTTTGGTGTCGGACGGTGATGTAGCCAGTATGTGTACAAATCCAAAGACCCGGCGTTCAATCCACAGACAGTTCTCGGAATTTTCCTGCATATTATCGCATCTTTTAACTTTACCAGTGATTTGTAAACTTGAAAAACGTAGTGTTGCAAAGTGGTTCGGAATCCACACTAAACAGTGTCTACAACTATGCTGATCATTTCAAACGTCGATGGAAATCAAACACGTAAAATATCTAACAGGACCATCCCTAGTTAAGGTTCGCATTGTTCAAACCAATCTTCATCTTGAGGCCAGCGTTATCCTTGCAGTGTTATATAATCTGTAAATTTCTCCTTGTTATATTATCTTACAGTTATATCTTAACATCTCTAAACATTCAGACAGAAGTAAGTATATTTAGCTATTTAGATAACAAAATTTTAAAATTTATGTTTAATCTTTCTTTCTACTATCACACTGTCAACATACCACTTACATAGAGGCGGTAATATCTTTATTCTATGATTATTCCTGCAGACTTTTTGCTGTTAATGATGTCTCGTCTCATCTCAGTATGCAGAGTTACGTGTTCCTGTGTAAGTCTTGCAGTGCTTTAATGAAACGAAACAGAATTTCTCTTGCCTTCGTTATTTTGCATAATTTACTTCGGTCCACCTTGGGAAACCGCCTTGAATAATTTGATAGCATATCTGTCACAGTATCCATCTCTTTCTTCGTTTGCATAGGCTATTTCACTCTCTTCATTAATAGCTGGTAATTTTAAGGGACAGTGTTTCACTACTCAGTCATGTAATGTGTTCATTTTATTCCTTTGACCATTTCTGCTCATTGCTTTGCTGATATCGTATCGTACTGTCAGCATACAAATTACAGAGAGGAGGTAATATCTTCGTCTGTTTTAATAACCATCACAGCTAGGGTTTGACTGATGCTCTCTTATGGTTTATCTGTAATCTATAATTTATCCTGTAATTATGCTGTATCACCCACTTATCTATGAAATTTTAATCTTTCTTTCTATTTTTTGATTCTTAAGTACCTTCTCATCATTCTGTGTAATTATATCTTCCTACGTATGCCTGTTCGAGGATGATCTCACAGCGTGAGTCATTAAAAAAATTATGAAATTCTTTCAGCTGCTGTAATAGCGATCTCATAAATTTCAGTTACCTCTGTAATATATTAGTTCTGTTAAGTTGCATGTAACCGCCTTGCTTGATGTGTCCGTCGATGTGTGAATCAATAAATTCAAAGACAAGGTGGTTGATCCTCGATGCTAAGAGAATTGTTTTCTTCAATCTGATGTGACTTCAGAAATGTCAAGTTACATCCTAGGACGGAATCTGCATTTACCATTATGTGTTCCTGTAATGGGTTGCATCAAGTTGAAAAAGTGGAGGAACACATTCGCTAACCCAACCCATAGTACCAATGGCAATCAAACTATCACTTCTTTTAATGTCTAATTAACCTCATCTTGTTATACAAGCCGTAGTCCTTTAAAGAGAAAATTTACATTAATTCATTTCCAATTACTTACCTGCCGATAGATCTTTAAACCATTTTTTTGTAAACATGAATACAAAGCAAATCATTCTGCTTTCATTACAGAGTTTTCATGCTATTGGCTTCTGGCAGTTTGTATAGGAACAATAGGTAACATAACCGAAGAAAGTCTTTATATATAAATCTATGTGCATGTTTCGTAAATGTAGGACAACAGAATTCAGCAGCGTCTATGCGACGAAATTTTACCACACTGTCCTTTCGGTCTCAATTTTGTCTCCTTTTCCATTTTAGATTTAGTTTTAAGTCAATCATTTGACTTCTTTGAAGCAGTCCTATTCCTTTACTACCTTCTGCTGAATTTTCACTCTTCATACGTACATCATGAGTCAAACACATAGTGTTGTTTATGAGTAGTGTGACTCTGAAACTTGGGTAAAAAATATCTGTTCCAGAAGATGGGAGTGCAAGACATGATGAGTCATAGTGGATAAATTTCCTGTATACAACTCATTAGTTAACAAATATACCTTTTTACTCCTTTGAAATTAGTTTAATCATCTTGTAAGCTGTGTCAGTTTTTCTAAGATCATAACCTTCTTAGTTACTTTACATATTTCTGCAACGAAATTTTGTGCATTCTTTCTCGAATTGGCATTTATTCAGTTGTTGAGCATCCTACAGAGGGTGTGTGACGTCCTTCACAAACATGTAGTACATGGACATGACACTGGACAGATAATGGTTTCTGTGTAACAGAGACAAACACGTAAACCAACGTGTTTTGCTCTCCCATGTCTTCTGCATGCAACTGCAAGAGTGTTTGCAGCGCTTCTGGTAACTATTGTAGTTGAAATTAGCTAACTACACTCCTGGAAATGGAAAAAAGAACACATTGACACCGGTGTGTCAGACCCACCTTACTTGCTCCGGACACTGCGAGAGGGCTGTACAAGCAATGATCACACGCACGGCACAGCGGACACACCAGGAACCGCGGTGTTGGCCGTCGAATGGCGCTAGCTGCGCAGCATTTGTGCACCGCCGCCGTCAGTGTCAGCCAGTTTGCTGTGGCATACGGAGCTCCATCGCAGTCTTCAACACTGGTAGCATGCCGCGACAGCGTGGACGTGAACCGTATGTGCAGCTGACGGACTTTGAGCGAGGGCGTATAGTGGGCATGCGGGAGGCCGGGTGGACGTACCGACGAATTGCTCAACACGTGGGGCGTGAGGTCTCCACAGTACATCGATGTTGTCGCCAGTGGTCGGCGGAAGGTGCACGTGCCCGTCGACCTGGGACCGGACCGCAGCGACGCACGGATGCACGCCAAGACCGTAGGATCCTACGCAGTGCCGTAGGGGACCGCACCGCCACTTCTCAGCAAATTAGGGACACTGTTGCTCCTGGGGTATCGGCGAGGACCATTCGCAACCGTCTCCATGAAGCTGGGCTACGGTCCCGCACACCATTAGGCCGTCTTCCGCTCACGCCCCAACATCGTACAGCCCGCCTCCAGTGGTGTCGCGACAGGCGTGAATGGAGGGACGAATGGAGACGTGTCCTCTTCAGCGATGAGAGTCGCTTCTGCCTTGGTGCCAATGATGGTCATGTGCGTGTTTGGCGCCGTGCAGGTGAGCGCCACAATCAGGACTGCATACGACCGACGCACACAGGGCCAACACCCGGTATCATGGTGTGGGGAGCGATCTCCTACACTGGCCGTACACCTCTGGTGATCGTCGACGGGACACTGAATAGTGCACGGTACATCCAAACCGTCATCGAACCTATCGTTCTACCATTCCTAGACCGGCAAGGGAACTTGCTGTTCCAACAGGACAATGCACGTCCGCATGTATCCCGTGCCACCCAACGTGCTCTAGAAGGTGTAAGTCAACTACCCTGGCCAGCAAGATCTCCGGATCTGTCCCCCATTGAGCATGTTTCGGACTGGATGAAGCGTCGTCTCACGCGGTCTGCACGTCCAGCACGAACGCTGGTCCAACTGAGGCGCCAGGTGGAAATGGCATGGCAAGCCGTTCCACAGGACTACCTCCAGCATCTCTACGATCGTCTCCATGGGAGAATAGCAGCCTGCATTGTTGCGAAAGGTGGATATACACTGTACTAGTGCCGAAATTGTTGATGCTCTGTTGCCTGTGTCTATGTGCCTGTGGTTCTGTCAGTGTGATCATGTGATGTATCTGACCTCAGGAATGTGTCAATAAAGTTTCCCCTTCCTGGGACAATGAATTCACGGTGTTCTTATTTCAATTTCCAGGAGTGTAATATGACAACAATGGAATCTGGTTAAAACAGACATGAAATGTACCATATCAATGTTTCTCATTGCACATGCAGTGTCTCTTCTGCCGCTAATGCATCACATTCCATTCACATGCGACTGTACAATAATAATGGGCTTCTTTCATACAAGGTATTTAGTTTGGAATACGCATTTTTTTATATATGTAATGTAGGGCATGTGTGTGTGCATGTCTCTGATCTCCTCCCAAACTCCTGTTTTGTTTTCAATCAAATTCGGTTAGGAGAAAGTCCATATAGAGTTCGAAACTGTTATGTCTGATTTTAAGTTAGAGCACCAGCCTTAGGCAGCGGCATCAGTTTCATCTCTATTCCATGTCAGGTTGGCTACAGAAACCTATTTTTATTTGTGGGCACATACTGCAGTGTGGCGCCCAAGCTAACAAACGCACAGAGACAACATTCACCGCCAGCTGCTGTGGTAGAGCGGTTCTAGGTGATTCAGTCCGCAACCACGCAGCTGCTACGGTCGCAGGTTCGAATCCTGCTTCGGGCATGGATGTGTGTGACGTCCTTAGGTTAGTTACGTTAAGTAGTTTTAAGTCAAGGGGACTGATGACCTCAGATGTTAAGTCCCATAGTGCTTAGAGCCATCTGAACCATTTGAACAACATTCACCGGCCTGTTCGGCTGCAGAACCAGGGCATCTTCAAACCATAAACAGCAGTGGTGCGTAAGTTACTACCATTTTGACACACAGGCATCGTTTCCGCTAGTTTTAAGGCAGCTTTGTGTGAAGACAGTCCAGTTTGATTAGCATGTTTGGCGACAGGAAGCTTGCAGCATCTAGGTCGGTTGCTACTGTGCCATTACACTGGTTGCGCCAGCCCATCTTGCATCGTGATTCCATAGATAGCAGTGCGGTAATCACTTGTACTGTGTCTGAACTAGTGATTGCACCCCAGAACTCATGAGTAATGTCTACCACTTACTTGATCAATTATCACACAATTTTCTGTAATTACATCATAAATTTTGGTGAAGAAACACTTTGCAGTAGGTGAAGAAGATCAATGTGTTCCAAGTCCAGAAGATTAGCAAGTGTGGGCAACTTCCTGGCTGACAAGGAAATAGTCACGAGCATTTCATCCCCCATTTCTATTCACTGTTGCCACAGGCGTGATGACAGGTAAGGTACCATACCTACTCCAGTCGCTACAGGTTTCCAGGCAAACACAACAGCACCAAGTAGGACCTGACTAATCCACAGGACGTTGGATGGGTTTGTTGCCCAAGATCAGCTATGCCAAAAATTGATTACTTTTGCCCAACTAGCCATGTACTCGGGGAGCGTGGGTGAGGCCATGATATCATGCCCGCTGAATGATGTAAGCGTACTCCAAACGAACGTCGAAACCAGTACGGCAGTGGGTAGCATCACTAGAGCGCCACCTGACCGTGCACTGTGCCCAGAACACATATTCGACAATGGCTGCACACCTAGATAATCTCTAGAGAGGATCCATCATGGAGCTACAAGAGGCTGGGTGGTTCTATCATTGAAATGCGTGCCAGGCCGGTGGTATGCTTTCCACTATTGGTCATTGTTAGCGGCAGTGGTTACAGGAAGACATATGTGCACGACAAGTAGGACATGGAGTCTAAATTGCATCACGAGGAGCAAGGATCAACGGACTTTCCACCATGCACGATCCGATTCAGTGGCAACAGTAGGTGTCTTCAGTGGGCTATCCTACCTTCTATGCAGCATCTGGAGAGTGATAGTACAACTGACAGGTGGCTGCATGAAGCCTGGCTCTCCGCGAAAGGACTGTCACAACGCCTTCCACTCACACCAGCACAGCATCGAGGCTGACGTGCCTCGTGTCCATACCAAGGTTAGTTCGGACATCTTTATTGAGAAGTTTCGCATCTGCCTTAGAGATTACGTCTACTAGGTCCCTGTCTAACGACCTACTAGAGAACGACACAAAGAGCGGTTTTTGGTCTACCATGACATGTCCCGGCAGCCTCATATGGTGGTGTATGGAATGATAAACTATGGTGCCCATTCACCATTAGTGTTACTAACTGGCTCCGTGACAGCCACACGGCACGTGGAGGAGGTCCTGCAAACAGTGGCCCTGCCATTCTGAACGCCCACACCCATGCCTTATTTCAACAGGACAATGCAAGTCCTCATACCAGTGCAATCTCCTGAGCGTACCTAGCAGCTGGAGAGTGATAGTACAACTGACAGGTGGTGGCATGAAGCATGGCTCTCCGCAAAATGACTGTCACAATGCCTTCCACTCACACCAGCACAGCATCGAGGCTGACGTGCCTCGTGTCCATACCAAGGTTGGTTCGGACATCTTTATTGAGAAGTTTCGCATCTGCCTTAGAGATTACGTCTGCTAGGTCCACTCTTCCACAGTCTGCTGTACCACCCGATGTCTCCCCGATCGGAAATGTGTGGGGTACTACGGAGCGTATCATCAGGACACCACCTCAACCCATCAAGCAGCAGAAACTGAGCATTACGCTGCATGCGCCATGTGATGGATTGTTACGGGACTACATTCGAGGCCCGTTCAACTCCATATCGCGATGTCGGAACAGTTTTTTTTCATAACTATGGGCGCCGTAGTAACCTGTACATTTTTGTCCGTGTAGAGTAGTAAATGTTGGTGCTTAGAAGTTGAAACCGTAATCATTTCGTATATGAGGTATCATCTACTTGCCTGCCAACCATGACAGCAAATCCACGTTGTCTTTTTCTGAGCAGCTGTTTTTATGATGTTCAGTGTGTAAAGAAATTGGTGGCGGGCGTCGTGAAAACAATGAGAATTAGGTGGCTGGTGTCCTGCGACTTGTCATGTTCACTCACACTTCCACAAACAGATGCAGGCGTCGTGTGTCTGGTACAGTGATTCCCAGCCTTTCTTAGACGTTTACCACTGAGCGCAAGTTGTCATTAGCTAGTGCGCCAGCCCTCTCTCCCACTGCCGTCTGCTGCCCCACTCCTCCACATTCTCAACAGCCTTAGCACCTAACTAAACTCTGTAATGAAACACGTTTCTAAGAACACTTGTTTTTAAAACTACGAAACATGAATGATATTTAATTAGTTAGTGTGTGTGTGTGTGTGTGTGTGAGAGAGAGAGAGAGAGAGAGAGAGAGAGAGAGAGGATGAATGATGACAGAATGAATGAAGAAATAATTCGTGGTGCATCGCAAGTGCTACCCACAACTAACAATCCACAGAGAAGGTAGACAATTATTGAAAACATACCTCCCGTGGATTACCACTCTCCATGGCACTTGCTACACGCTGCAACCCATTTAAAATCAACCAACTTGAAATGTGTGCAGTATACTTACTGTTCGTAAGTAACTTGACTGCTGCACTTGTTACTTCAGAACTGTCACAAATAGCAAGACTTGTGTCTGGCCACAGCGACAAATAGTAATAGTAATAACAGTAATGTTGTTGTTGTTGTCTTCAGTCCTGAGACTGGTTTGATGCAGCTCTCCATGCTACTCTATCCTGTGCAAGCTGCTTCATCTCCCAGTACCTACTGCAACCTACATCCTTCTGAATCTGCTTAGTGTACTCATCTCTCGGTCTCCCTCTACGATTTTTACCCTCCACGCTGCCCTCCAATGCTAAATTTGTGATCCCTTGATGCCTCAAAACATGTCCTACCAACCGATCCCTTCTTCTAGTCAAGTTGTGCCACAAACTTCTCTTCTCCCCAATCCTATTCAATACCTCCTCATTAGTTACGTGATCTATCCACCTTATCTTCAGTATTCTTCTGTAGCACCACATTTCGAAAGCTTCTATTCTCTTCTTGTCCAAACTAGTTATCGTCCATGTTTCACTTCCATACATGGCTACACTCCAAACAAATACTTTCAGAAACGACTTCCTGATACATAAATCTATATTCGATGTTAACAAATTTCTCTTCTTCAGAAACGCTTTCCTTGCCATTGACAGTCTACATTTTATATCCTCTCTACTTCGACCGTCATCAGTTATTTTACTTCCTAAATAGCAAAACTCCTTTACTACTTTAAGTGTCTCATTTCCTAATCTAATTCCCTCAGCATCACCCGATTTAATTTGACTACATTCCATTATCCTCGTTTTGCTTTTGTTAATGTTCATCTTATATCCTCCTTTCAAGACACTGTCCATTCCGTTCAACTGCTCTTCCAAGTCCTTTGCCGTCTCTGACAGAATTACAATGTCATCGGCGAACCTCAAAGTTTTTACTTCGTCTCCATGAATTTTAATACCTACTCCAAATTTTTCTTTTGTTTCCTTTACTGCTTGCTCAATATACAGATTGAATAACATCGGGGAGAGGCTACAACCCTGTCTCACTCCTTTCCCAACCACTGCTTCCCTTTCATGCCCCTCGACTCTTATTACTGCCATCTGGTTTCTGTACAAATTATAAATAGCCTTTCGCTCCCTGTATTTTACCCCTGCCACCTTTAGAATTTGAAAAAGAGTATTCCAGTCAACATTGTCAAAAGCTTTCTCTAAGTCTACAAATGCTAGAAACGTAGGTTTGCCTTTTCTTAATCTTTCTTCTAAGATAAGTCGTAAGGTCAGTATTGCCTCACGTGTTCCAACATTTCTACGGAATCCAAACTCAACCTCCCCGAGGTCTGCATCTACCAGTTTTTCCATTCGTCTGTAAAGAATTCGCGTTAGTATTTTGCAGCCGTGGCTTATTAAACTGATAGTTCGGTAATTTTCACATCTGTCAGCACCTGCTTTCTTTGGGATTGGAATTATTATATTCTTCTTGAAGTCTGAGGGTATTTCGCCTGTCTCATACATCTTGCTCACCAGCTGGTAGAGTTTTGTCATGATTGGCTCTCCCAAGGCCGTCAGTAGTTCTAATGGAATGTTGTCTACTCCGGGGGCCTTGTTTCGACTCAGGTCTTTCAGTGCTCTGTCAAACTCTTCACGCAGTATCATATCTCCCATTTCGTCTTCATCTACATCCTCTTCTATTTCCATAATATTGTCCTCAAGTACATCGCCCTTGTATAAACCTTCTATATACTCCTTCCACCTTTCTGCCTTCCCTTCTTTGCTTAGAACTGGGCTGCCATCTGAGCTCTTGATATTCATACACGTGGTTCTCTTCTCTCCAAAGGTCTCTTTAATTTTCCTGTAGGCAGTATCTATCTTACCCCTAGTGAGATAAGCTTCTACATCCTTACATTTGTCCTCTAGCCATCCCTGTTTAGCCATTTTGCACTTCCTGTCGATCTCATTTTTGAGACGTTTGTATTCCTTTTTGCCTGCTTCATTTACTGCATTTTTATATTTTCTCCTTTCATCAATTAAATTCAATATTTCTTCTGTTACCCAAGGATTTCTAGCAGCCCTCGTCTTTGTACCTACTTTATCCTCTGCTGCCTTCACTACTACATCCCTCAGAGCTACCCATTCTTCTTCTACTGTATTTCTTTCCCCTATTCCTGTCAATTGTTCCCTTATGCTCTCTCTGAAACTCTGTACAACCTCTGGTTCTTTCAGTTTATCCAGGTCCCATCTCCTTAATTTCCCACATTTTTGCAGTTTCTTCAGTTTTAATCTACAGGTCATAACCAATAGATTGTGGTCAGAGTCCACATCTGCCCCTGGAAATGTCTTACAGCTTAAAACCTGGTTCCTAAATCTCTGTTTTACCATTATATAATCTATCTGATACCTTTTAGTGTCTCCAGGGTTCTTCCACGTATACAACCTTCTTTCATGATTCTTAAACCAAGTGTTAGCTATGATTAAGTTGTGCTCTGTGCAAAATTCTACTAGGCGGCTTCCTCTTTCATTTCTTAGCCCCAATCCATATTCACCTACTATGTTTCCTTCTCTCCCTTTTCCTAGACTCGAATTCCAGTCACCCATTACTATTAAATTTTCGTCTCCCTTCACTATCTGAATAATTTCTTTTATTTCATCGTACATTTCTTCAATTTCTTCATAACAGTAATAACAATAATAATAATAATACTATGTACAGCAGTATAGTAGCCATTATGTAGTTACTGCTGTGTCGTGCTGTCAATTCATTTATCTGTCTCGAAGCGAGTAATCAAGGAATTTCTGGACTACTGCAGTTACTATTCAGAATTTGGAGAAGATATTTTCTTGAGATATTTGGCATTTCTTCCGTATGTATCTCACTTTTATCATCAGTGATGTACGGGGCAAAGCACAACGTATGTGTGTAGTGGGTGGACTATATGAGGAACCTGTGATCTCTACAGCATTAACGCTACTAACTGAGAAAATGCATTTATTGGTATCTTATGTGATTAATATTATAACGTTACAAAACTCAGATAATAGTCATGATATTTTGAAAATGATGTAGTTTAGTGACTGAAACAGAAACTTTATGCTTCCGTGGGGATCCACAGCCTCTAAGGGCTTAATAATAAATAATTAAATAAATAAAAACATTGTACGTAGTAGGCTGTATTGCGCTTTCTTAAACTCACTGCCAAAACTAGCGAATAGGAGGAGTTTAGTAGAGCACAATACAGCCTACGAAGGACAATGTATTTGTAGGGTCCTGCCTCTCGTCTCTTATAGGGTGCCTAAATGATGCTGCTTTCTCGGATAGCTGTACAACAATTCAAGAAAATCGTATTAATGTTTTTTATTAAAATAAAGTGGATTGACAATACTTAACATTGGTTTTCAAGAACGTGTCGCAAGCGATTGGTGACAGGCAAATAGTCAGTGTTCTTCACTATATACAGTGTCCATGCAACTGATTTACACATGTTCCTATGGATGACTAACAACAGCCCTTCTAGTGGCTCTCTTCTACTGCGTGGTTTCTGGTACGTGTGTGCTGGTGCCGGTCTGCTACTGTCCTGCCGAGACTGGCAGGAGCGGCACTTATGTTCGCTTCGGCTAGAGGCCGCTGTTGTCGTGAGGATGATGATGTTTGGTTTGTGGGGTGCTCAACAGGGCGGTCACAGCGTCCGTTCGAAGTCCCAATCTTTTTCACAATCCAACTTTTCTCACAGTCCAATCTAACCACTGTCATGAATGATGAGGATGATGATGAAATGATGAGGATAACACAAACACCCACCCCCGGGCAGAGAAAATTCCCAGTCCGGCCGGGAATCCAACCCGGGACCCCGTGATTCAGAGGTAGCAACGCTAGCCACTAGACCACGAGCTGTGGGCCCGCTCCTGTCGTGGTGCAGTCCTAGTCGACGAACTATTGGCTGACGTCGTCTCACTGCCTTCTCTGCTCTTGCGTTCTTCATCTTCGTGCCAGGGGATCGAATCCGTGAATCGAACCCGGGACCCCATGATCCAGAGGTAGCAACGCTAGCCACTACACCACGAGCTGCAGGCCCGCTCCTATCGTGGAGCAGTCCTAGTCTGCGAACTATTGGCTGACGTCGAGTCACTGCCTTCTCTGCTCTTGCGTTCTTCATCTTCGTGCCAGGGAACCGAACCGGGGAATCGAACCCGGGACCCCATGAGCCAGAGGTAGCAACGCTGGCCACTGGACCACGAGCTGCGGGCCCGCTCCTGTCGTGGTGCAGTCAGAGTCAACGAACTATTGGCTGACGTCGTCTCACTGCCTTCTCTGCTCTTGCGTTCTTAGTTTTCGTGCCAGAGAATCGAACCCGGGAATCGAACCCGGGACCCCATGAGCCAGAGGTAGCAACGCTAGCCACTAGACCACAAGCTGCGGTCCCGGTCCTGTCGTGGTGCAGTCATAGTCAACGAACTATTGGCTGACGTCGTCTCACTGCCTTCTCTGCTCTTGCGTTCTTCATCTTCGTGCCAGGGAATCGAATCCGGGAATCGAACCCGGGACCCCATGAGCCAAAGGTAGCAACGCTAGCCACTAGACCACGAGCTGCGCTCCCGCTCCTGTCGTGGTGCAGTCATAGTCAGCGAACTATTGGCTGACGTCGTCTCACTGCCTTCTCTGCTCTTGCGTTCTTAGTTTTCGTGCCAGGGAATCGAACCCGGGAATCGAAACCGGGACACCATGATCCAGCGCTTGTCGATACACCGAAACAGCATTCTTTTATGAAACAGAATCGAATCATTTAGTTTTTACTCCTCTGAGGATAATTACCACTACTCTAGTACATCGGGTGAGGAACCACGACAAGTTCTGAAGAGCGCCTAGGAGAGAGCAGCGCGGCGGAAGCGCATAAATCACCGCGAACCCGTCCTGCGCTCTGCCTTCTCGTCAAACATAAAAGGAATCTGTTCCAATCTCGGCAGGCGCTGCAGCGGTGCGGTGGGTGGGGCCGGCGAGCTGATATATTGCTCCTTCTCCTCGTGTCCCTCCCCCCCCCCCCCACCCCCCACCCCTGCTCCCCCTCCCACCGTGTGCCTCTTGTTCTCGGCGGCCGAGGTGGCGGTCTGGTGAGGCGCGCCGCGCCGGCGAGTAAAAGTGGAAGAAGGACTCGGGGCGACCGCGCCGACTGGTTTCTGGGAGCTGCGCCGCGGTCGCTTCTCCCGCATAAATAATTCAGTGGAGCAGTAGGAAGAGGGCCCGGGTTTAGCGAGCGGCCGATATAGGTCAGACCGCCGCCGATGCCGGAGATAAGGTAATGGCCGGCGTCCGCGACCGGACCACCGACTCGGCTGCTTAATGCTATTCCTCTACAAATTAGTAAATGGTACTACTCCGCTCTTTCCTCGGAAAGAGGGGGGTGAGCTTTTAATGCTGTAATCGCCGGAGCGGCGGCGACTGTCCGGAGCGCCATTAAGTCGGCCGTTTTCCTCTCGACGGTGATCGCCGCCGGCTGGGACAGGTGTTCCGGTGGGCGGCGGCGGAATTTGACGATACCCGACCTCCCCGCGCCCCTCACAGCGGGCCTCTTCCCGGGACCTTATTACTTTGTTTAAATTCTCGACGCTTGTGCCTCGACTATCCATTCAGTGACTGCTCTCATGTAACAAGGAAGGAGTGACTTTACACACCGTCTACGTTGAGGTTATTAGAGACAGAAAAAAGTAAAACAATAGTGTAAACACAGTTTTTTCATCCTATTACATCAGTTTAGCCGCGAGGGATTAGCCGAGCGGTCTAAATCCGTCAGCACACGGACCGTGCTGTCGAACGTCAACGTTGAGCGTGCAAAGTTCAACGTGCTGTTGAACGCTCAGGAACGACGCGAGTTGTGCACACGGTACGTGGGCCCTAACGTGGTATACGCTATCCCAACGCACTCCAGCGACAGTTCAGGGATGTTTCTAGTTCGTAAATCAAACTGTTTACTCAACGGGCGCGTTATAATCCCGCCCTCCCCCAAAAAAAATGTGGTGTCACCGCCGGCTTTAAATCGGCCGCGGTCCGGTAGTATACGTCGGACCCGCGTGTCGCCACTATCAATGATTGCAGACTGAGCGCCGCCACACGGCAGGTCTAGAGAGACTCCCTAGCACTCGCCCCAGTTGTACAGCCGACTTTGCTAGCGATGGTTCACTGACTTCTACGCTCTCATTTGCCGAGACGATAGTTAGCATAGCCTTCAGCTACGTTATTTGCTACGACCTAGCAAGGCGTCAGTATCCGTACTATTGACATTGTGAATCATGTAAGATAAAGAGCGACGTTCTCCGTTAATGGATTAAAGTTAAGTATTCCACCAGCTACGTCCGTTTTTCTCAATTCTAATTCCCTTGTCATGTTCCAGACCTCACGCCAGCCTGCGTGAGCTAAAACGCGTGCATTTCGGCCTCCTTTAACCATACGGTTGGCTCTCCTGCCAACCACAACACAAAAAAAAAAAATGGTTCAAATGGCTCTGAGCACTACGGGACTTAACATCTGTGGTCGTCACTCCCCTAGAACTTAGAACTACTTAAACCTAACTAACCTAAGGACATCACACACACCCATGCCCGAGGCGGGATTCGAACCTGCGACCGCAGCAGTCGCGCGGTTCCGGACTGAGCGCCTAGAACCGCTAGACCACCGCGGCCGGCTGTAAAATCCGCACGTTAGCTCTATTAAAACTGTGGTGTGCGTACTGTAAGACCTTCGGTACACACACCATCAGATTATTTGACTTGTCGCTCTAACGAAGTAGGCGAGTGTCAGCAATATGTCTCGTGGTCTTACCGTGGCGTGTTTATCTTCTACCGTTAGGTGAGACGATGAAATACCACTTGCACGCTTAGAGTAGCAGATTGACGGTGACCAACTTTAAACAGAACTTGATTAATTTTCACACACATTTATTAAAATAATAACAAGCATAAAATTACTTAACTTGATTCTGGATGCTGTTTACAATTGGCAATCTGAAGTTCCTTTGGTCTTCGTACGTTAATCTTATTTTCACATATCTCTGATACTTGACATTTATCTTCATGGCTACGTACAGGAATATGATAAGCTTATTAGGCGCAGACTGAAACTTGACTACAGACTAATGCAGACTGATTAATCGGAGGTCTGTACACTCGTTATAATACCTCGCGCGTTCAGGTATGACTGCGCGAGTGTGATCCGTGAGGAGAAAAGTTTCTACGGTAGCAGCAATCTCATTGTCTGCATTACATATTAATACGCGTATTGGCGGAAGCAGAATTTGGTCCGTCTCTAAGACAGCGCCATCTCGTAGCGCGGAGACGGACGAGTGTTGCACCTGCGCTGTTGTGTTTAGCGGGGCGCGCTCTATTGGGAAAGTTGTGTACGCGCTGACTACGCGGAACAATGTACACAACAAAAACGCACGTTTCTTCCATCGTCCACGAAAAGGAAAGTACCATGTCCAATCAATAAGGACACAGGCTTATAAAAGTTCCATTACAAACAGTGCGTTACAAATTTGGAATACTTTTCTGCATAAGATAGACATTATTTCATCATTCCCACATTTTAGTAAAACCCGAAGGTCAGTCTTACTTGATCACTGTTCCTACCCAGTAGCAGAATCTTTGCAACATGTGAATTACGAAGCGTAAAAGAAGAAGGAGCAAAACATCTTTATACAAGTAGCGCAAGCTCTCCGTTAGATTAAGCCAATCGAACAGTCACCTCCCAACAAAAGGTGAACTTGTATTTACATAACATCAAATATTATAGTCTATACTTACATTAAACTAATAACAAAGTATCAGAACCTAATGAAAACACGAATGTTAGAGGAAAAAAACTGGTTGTCAGGACGCGAACCATTGCCCCAACAAAAATACATATTAGGGGACAGTGACGCTATTCATTAGCTAAACCAACATCACACCTTCCGTTACTAATCATAGTATCTTAAGGCTTACTAAAAACCTGAATCGTAGATATGTTACTAACTGAAATTTAATTCTAACAAATTGTACCAAGAACAATGCGTTTTGGGTGGATCTTCAGTGTGTCGCTGCCTTCAAATAGCCTACTCTCATTATACGCAAGTTACAAAAATTCTTTTGCCACGAATATGATGTTTCTCATTATCACACAGTTCACAACGGGTTTTGCAGTGATTCTCAATTTGATGGTGCTCGGAACGACATATATACATATAGGCTTGAAATGTATGCCAATAATGCGCCTCACAACTCTGTACTGAAGGGAGACGGCGTGCCTGTGACGTAGGTGGAGTTGTGCCATCTCATTGGTCAACGTTCAGACGCACGCTCAGAATAGCTGACATGACAGATATTGCTCTGCACGCTCGGAAACACTCCCGAGCGTGCTGTTCCACGCTATGACGTCAGAAACTTGGCACGCTCAACGTTCGGGTGCACGGTCTGTGTGCCGACGGCTTAAGACGCTGCAGTCATGGACTGTGCGGCTGGTCCCGGCGGAGGTTGGAGTCCTCCCTCGTGCTTGGGTGTGTGTGTTTGACCTTAGGATAATTTAGGTTAAGTAGTGTGTAAGCTTAGGGACTGATGACCTTAGGAGTTAAGTCCCATAAGATTTCACACACATTTGAACATCAGTTTATTCGCCCAGACAGGATATAAATACACTAGTTTCTGCGAACTTACCGAGTGAGGTGGCGCAGTGGCTAGCACACTGGACTCGCATTCGGGAGGGCGACGTTTCAAAGCCGCGGCCGACCATCCTGATTTGGGTTTTCCGTGATTTCCCTAAATCGCTTCAGGCAATTTCCGGCACGGTTCCTCTCACAGGGAACTGCCGATTTCCTTCTCCGTTCTTCCCTAATCTGAGCTTGTGCTCCGCCTCTAATGACCTCGTTGTCGACACGGTGCTAAACTCTAATCTTCTCCTTCTGCGAAATTAAATAGCCATCTTCAGATCATTTGTATAGAAAAATATTTTTGGAGGGCCAGTCCATTTCGTCGACTGTTCACATTAATTGGACACAAATTATGGAGACAATAGTCCCTAGTATCGTTTCTCACCATAGAATAAGAGAATAGCTATGCCAATAGTGCTCAACAGTTACAAAATACAGTAGAAGTTGCTTATGTCGTATATATTTTATTTGTGACTATTGTGCACTGTTCGCAAAGGTATTCTCGTACTGCATGAAGAGAGACAGTACTATGAAATTTTGTCTCTATAACTTGTGTCAAATTAGTGTGAACAGTCGACGAAATGGATTGGCCCCGAGAAAAGGTTTTCTGTACAAATGACCTGAAGATGGCGATATTTTTTCGCAAACTGGAATAACTATAACTCCGTTCGAACAGGCCACGAAGGTCCAACGGCACCAACCTGCCGCCGTGTCATCCTCAGCCCACAGCTGTCACTGGATGCGGATATGGAGGTGCATGTTGTCAGCACACCGCTCTCCCGGCTGTATGTCAGTTTACGAGACCGGAGCTGCTACTTCTCAATCAAGTAGCTCCTAAGTTTCTCACACAAGGGCTGAGTGCGCCCCGCTTACCAACAGGGCTCGGCAGACCGGATGGTCACCGAACCAAGTGCTAGCCCAGCCCGACAGTTATTAACTTCGGTGATCTGACGGGAACCGGTGCTACCACTGCGGCAAGGCAGTTGACCTCAAACTAGTATACATTGTGTATTTTTATGCCATCTGTGTTAAGAAACTTCTGTAACAAAAAGAACAACTGCCCTTTTTGTTTTTTATTTTTTTTATTTTTGCTTGTTTGTGGTTATTGGGCACTATTCGCACAGCTGTTCTGATATTCTATGACGAGGGACTGTACTGTGGAATAGCGTCTCTGTAAGTTGTGTTATGTGAACAGACTACTAAATGGAGTGGTCCTATAAAAATTGTTTTCTATACAAACTGTATGAACCTAGCAGTCATTGTGTATTTTTAAGCGATCTGGCCAAATAAACTTCTGTAATAAGAAGAACAACCGTGTTTAGATTCTGAGATCACCTCCAATACTGCTGACAATGTAAAGTAATCATCGCAAAACAATAGTCTGTATGCGTGGTTCCCTATCTGTGCTGCTACGATAGTTAGCTATTATTGGCAGGTAGAACGTGTGCCTAATCTTCACGCGGGCGCATTAGACATAGAGAGCGCGAGCCTACACAATTTCATGACGTCATACTGTCTGTCACTCGAATACAGTTGGTTAAAGCCCCTCGCCTTTGCGTCCAGTCAAAGTTAACCCACACGTTACGTCGCTTCTGGGACTTGAGCAAAACTGTACACGTGGAGAGCATTTCCGTCTATATTTTGTGTGTGTAACTATCCCTAACACTCAATCAGAATGGAGAAATAGTGTCATTTACTTTAATGTAGGAGCAGGCAGATCTCGTTCATGATCAACAGCCATATGACAGAATGCGATATTTATTCGCTGACAGCGAAATCTTTGACATCAGCTGTATTAGGTATAGATGTATTACCTATTAATGACATGAAAATTTGTGCCGGACTGAGACTCGAACCCGCGTTTTCCGTTCATCGCCTTAACCACTTCGGCTATCCTTGCACGCTCCCCGGAGCGACTCAAACCTCTGTATGCCACATTCACTATGAATGCTATGGTCGAAGTAAATGTAGTGGGCCATGGTGGAAACAAATGTAGTGGGCCATGGTGGAAACAAATGTAGTGGGCCATGAGGAACTACATAGACAATGTGACATAAGAAGGTATGGATCGGTCCGGGGAGTGTTCGTGGATAGCTAAAAAGGTTGACGACTTCTCGTGATGAGCGGAAAATCCGGCTTCAACTTTCATAGGTCACTAATAGGTAGTAGTAGGAGGAGTTTAGTGTTTAACGTCCCGTCGACAACGAGGTCATTAGAGACGGAGCAATAGCTCAGGTTAGGGAAGGATGGAGAAGGAAAGTGCCCTGCGAAAGGAACCATCCCGGCAATTGCCTGAAGCGATTTGGGGAAATCACAGAAAACCTAAATCGGGATGGTCGGACGCGGGTTTGAACCGCCTCCCTCCCAAATGAGAGTCCAGTGTGCTAACCACTGCACCACCTCGCTCGGTACTAATACTCAGTATATCTCTGTTTAATACACCAGATGTCATAGAGCTCAGCTGGTGAATAAATTTCGAAATCGTGTTACGGCTATAAAGTTTCATTAGAAATATTACCCAGTTAAACAGCAACTGGATATCATGTTCGGGTACCCTTTAAGACACTGTCTGATGAATTTAGAAATCAAAATCTATGATTCTCCTTATTTTTTCAAGGTAATCCATTACATCTTAATTGATGAAATCATTACTTTAACTTTTCCTTCCCCGCCCACGAAAAGCACATTTGGTGCACGACTTTTGAAAAACAATTAAAATCTATAAACTTTTTGTTAAGCTATATGTATACAAGTGCAGCCTCGTTATGCATTAATATACAAGCGCCGTCTGAAATCTGGAAGATAATGTTTCTCTTCTCGACGTCAGACATTAAACTGAATGTGTTGCTCAGGTAATTTTCTCTTTGGTACCAAATGCTACATAAATAAGTAAACTCATGCTCCGTAAACAGTCTCTAGGATGTGCAAAAGCACATACTTCAACTCATCCATTTAGGTGTATTTATTTCCGGTTAATACCTCGCTTTCTCAACCGTCCGCTACCTCCGGAGCAATTAACGTCGGTTTCGGTCTGCTTGTTACTTAATGTGAAACTACTTGAACATGCACTGAGAAGTTTACGTGTTCCTTCTTTTCATTATATTGGTTCTTATAAGTAACCACAGAGCAAAGATATTTGACGGGTTCTCCTGAAATCTTATTAGGTGAAGTCTGTAAAATATCTAAGCTTCATGCAGTATCGGTATTTGAACTTGGATACCTTGCGATTGATTGGCAGTGCCCTTATCGGCTTTTCTCACCAGAGAGGCCTCACGATTCAGCTAAAGTTTTTGCTCTATCAGTATTTCCCTCAACTTCCCTGCTCAACACAGGCGTCCATGTAAACTCTCTGGTACTCCCTGGACTGATCTTTCACAGTGCAGTGGGCGGGGGTGGGGGGGGGGGGGGGGGAGGGAGGAGGAGGGGGCGAAAAGTGTACTATTATCAATCTTCCTGACACATGAAAACAATGTACCGATAATCGAATCAAGATTCTTCCCTTTCTCGAACAAGTGGGTGTTCAATCGCATCTTACAGTGACGGTATCGTACATTCGCTGCGTGTCCACTGTCCATATTCGACGCCACTGACCTACTATTAAGGCTATGTGATACGAAGCTTCCGTGGAAAAAAAGAGAAAGAAGCTGTACTGACACGTACAAAACCTGCTAAAAGTACTGACAAATTATGTCCCTTCCTTCCCTCCGTTCACCATTTTACTTTCGTTTGCTTCTCTTGATACGGAAATTCTCCGAGATTCGAATTAAAAATGTAAGTAGTGATTTCATTTTAATACGTCTCTCCACATCCGCATTCAGCGACGCCTGTTGACTGAGGATATCACGGTGGTCGGTCGGTACCGTTGAACCTTCCGAGCCCTGTTCGGATGGAATTTAGTTTAGATATTCTAAACGGCTAAAATTGACAGTCTGCCCTCGTTCCATAAAAACAACACTTTTTGTACATACAGTCTCAATTAATAGTGGGAGAAAACGTGGAAACTAAAGAAGGAGAAAGAGGAGGAAGAGGACGAAGAGGGGGGAGGAAGAGGAGGAACAAGAGTAAGACACAAAAGAGGAATGGTTCTGTAGCACCTTATTATGCCCCGTGGCTCGGTACCAATTGTCAACGTACAGTAGATCCAGAACGTCATTCACGCCAGATTTCATGTTTCTTAACTGGCCACTGTCCAAACCAGGAAACAGTTACGTTTCACGTACAGCATACATAAGACGAACAGTTGCAAATAACACATATACATGTATATCTACATGATTACTCTGCAATCCAAAATTAAATGCCTGGCAGAGGATTCACCGAACCGCTTTCCGACTGTTTCTCTACCGGTTCACTCTCACACATCACATGGAAAAAATGAACGCCTAAATCTTTCGGTGAGAGCTCTGATTATTTAATTTTGTAGCGGTGATAATTTCTCCCTATGTAGGTAGGAGTGAACAAAATATTTTCTCATTCGGAACAGGAAGATGGTGATCGAAACTAAGTGAAAAGGTTCCGCTGTAAGAAAAAAACGTCTTTGTTTGAATGATTGACGTTTCAGCTCACTTATAACTTCCGTGACGCACTCACGTACCTCAAAAAACAGTTTTGTGTAAATCAAGCAATGTTAAATCCACCTCTGCAGTTAGCTTCTCAGTAAAACTTTAAATTTTCGTATAAAAATTGTAAAACCATTGTTTCGCAGTTCCCACGTTTTCTCCTCTATGCAATCATTCTCATTCTATTTTGAGGAACCCATCATCATCATCACCATTTATTGCACGTACACAGGCCATGTAGGCCCATAGCAGAAGACAAAAAAATACAAGACATACATAGAACATAATGAAAAGATTAACACTTCAGGTCCACGAATCATGACAACATAGTTGTAACATCACAGAAATTTATTATTTATGTTTGCTTGCCCATTTACTTCTGTCTCAGGGATCTTCATTGCTGGCTGCTGGATCTGCTTCATCCGGAGTCACTAAGGTCCTGTCCCTCCAACTCGTTCGCGGACGGCCTCTTGGACGTTTACCAGTTGGCTGGTGTAGAAATACTGTAGGGTGCCCTCTGCTCGTAGAACATGTCCTGCCCACTGTAGCCTTCTTCTTGCTGTGAAGTTTCTTAAACCGCTGATGAACATATTTTCACTGTGCCTTCTTTCCCATCTTGCAGTTTCTGCATTGTATACCGGCTCACAAAGTTTCCTTAAAATCTTACTCTCGCACTCGTGAAACCAATTTTTTTTCATTTTGTAGCCTTATTTCACAGCTTGCTTATGAACGGGTTTTCTCTTAACTATTGCCCAGAGTTTTGTGATTTTTCAAAATTAAGTAAAACAGTGCACACTGTGAAAAGCTTGGAGTAAAAAGAGTAGTCACTGGTCATGTAGTCTAGTGCATTATAGGTCATAGAGTGCAGTGCACCAAATACATCCAACATTTAGAAACTGTGCTTAGCGCTGGAAGGACATCCAACCCTGAGCAAATGCATGATATACACTGTCCACTCACATTAATGGACCACCTGTGACAAGCCTGAATACCCACTTTTTGCAGCACAGACCACAGCGAAACGGACAGAAAGAGAATCAGTCAGGTTCTGGAAGGTATCGACAGGGATGTGGAGCTATGCTGTCTCCAGTGACGTGTCCAGCTGCGCTGGGTTTGTCAGTTGAGGATCCATGGGGCAAACAGCCTGATAGAGGTCATCCCACAGGTTTCTGACTGAATTTAAATCTGGGGAATCTGGTGGCCAGAGGAGTACGGAAAACTCATCCTGATGCTATTTGTATCACTCATGTACACCCGAGCTGTGTGACATATTGCATTCTCCCGCTAGTACATACCCGAGAAACAAGCGGCATGTAAGAATGGACATGGTCGCCTTCGAGAATGACGAGATCACACATGGAATTCCATGAAAACATTTCCCAGATCACAACGCTCCCTCCTACAGCCTGGAACCACCCTGCGATTGTTGCAGGATGTTCATTAAACTTAAAACGCGATTCAGCTGAAAAGGCCACTTGTCACGACTCAGTAGACGTCCAGTTGCAGTATCGGCATGCAAATTCCAGACTTCGTCGGCGATGAATAGCAGTCAGCATGGTTTCGTGAACCACGCACCTGTTGCGGAGGACCACACGCAGCGACGTTTGCTGAACGGTCGTTGAGGAGACACTGGTGGTAGCCCCTCAGTTCATCTGAGAGGTCAGTCTCTCAACAGTTGTACGTCTGTTCGCATCTACCCATCTACACAACCGTTGCTCACACCTGTGGTGCACCAAAGTTCTACATCTACATCTACATCTACATCCATACTCCGCAAGCCACCTGACGGTGTGTGGCGGAGGGTACCCTGAGTACCTCTATCGGTTCTCCCTTCTATTACAGTCTCGTATTGTACGTGGAAAGAAGGATTGTCGGTATGCTTCTGTGTGGGCTCGAATCTCTCTGATTTTATTCTCATGGTCTCTTCGCGAGATATACGTAGGAGGGAGCAATATACTGCTTGACTCTTCGGTGAAGGTATGTTTTCGAAACTTTAACAAAAGCCCGTACCGAGCTACTGAGCGTCTCTCCTGCAGAGTCTTCCACTGGAGTTTATCTATCATCTCCGTAACGTTTTCGCAATTACTAAATGATCCTGTAACGAAGCGCGCTGCTCTCCGTTGGATCTTCTCTATCTCTTCTATCAACCCTACCTGGTTCGGATCCCACACTGCTGAGCAGTATTCAAGCATTGGGCGAACAAGCGTACTGTAACCTACTTCCTTTGTTGTCGGATGGCATTTCCTTAGGATTCTTCCAATAAATCTCAGTCTGGCATCTGCTTTACCGACGATCAACTTTATATGATCATTCCATTTTAAATCACTCCTAATGCGTACTCCCAGATAATTTATGGAATTAACAGCTTCCAGTTGCTGACCTGCTATTTTGTAGCTAAATGATAAGGGGCCTATCTTTCTATGTATTCGCATCACATTACACTTGTCTACATTGAGATTCAATTGCCATTCCGTGCGGCATGCGTCAATTCGCTGCAGATCCTCCTGCATTTCAGTACAATTTTCCATTGTTGCAACCTCTCGATACACCACAGCATCATCTGCAAAAAGCCTCAGTGAACTTCAGATGTCATCCACCAGGTCATTTATGTATATTGTGAATAGCAACGGTCCTATGACACTCCCCTGCGGCACACCTGAAATCACTCTTACTTCGGAAGACTTCTCTCCATTGAGAATGACATGCTGCGTTCTGTTATCTAGGAACTCCTCAATCCAATCACACAATTGATCTGATAGTCCGTATGCTCTTACTTTGTTCATTAAACGACTGTGGGGAACTGTGTCAAACGCCTTGTGGAAGTCAAGAAACACGGCATCTACCTGTGAACCCGTGTCTAAGGCCCTCTGAGTCTCGTGGACGAATAGCGCGAGCTGGGTTTCACACGACCGTCTTTTTCGAAACCCATGCTGAAGTTGGCTCGGTGCCGGCTTTGAATAGCACCATTTTGCCACGCAAGGCACGCAAACAGTTTACAAACTTAGTCGTTTCCCAAATTCTTCCACTCTTGGACCTAAACTCAATGATCATGCCCTTTTGGACGTGAGATAAAGCGCTCCGTTTCCTCATTACGACAATGATTGAACTGTTTTCCGCGTTCCCCGATATGTTTTATCTACCCTCCACTGCTAGCGCTGTCACCTGGCGACTGTAAGTGGCTATTGCAAGTTGACGTCAAACATAGGCGATGGTAACATTAATGTGTTGGAAGTTGTCCCCGAAGAGAATGGCAGCTACGGGTCACACACGAAGCTGCCTGCTATGCCTTGCTGCTTGCCCTGCTGCTCCTATAACAATACCAGTCTTTCACGGATAACCTTCACGTTGCGCGACCTTTATTGCAACATATACAATGACGAGCCAAAGAAACTGGTACACCTGCCGAATATCGTGTAAGGCCTCCGAGAGCACGCACAAGTACTGCAACGCGACGTGACATGGACTCGACTAATGTCTGAAGCAGCGCTGGACGGAACTGATACCATGAATCCTACAGGACTGCCCATAAATCCGTAAGAGTACGACGGGGTGGAGATCTCTTCAGAACAACACGTTATGAGGCATCGCATGCATCCTCAATAATGTTCATGTCTGAGGAGTCTGGTGGCCAGTGGAAGTGTTTAAACTCGGAAGAGTGTTCTTGGAGCCACTCTGTAGCAATTCTGGGCGTTTGGGGTGTCTCATTGTCCTACTGGAATTGCCCAATTCTATTGGAACGCGCAATTGACATGAATGGATGCAGGTGATCAGACGTATGTGTCACCTACCCGAGTCGTATCTAGACGTATCAGGGATCCCATATCACCCCAACTGCACACGTCTCACGCCAGTACAGAGTTTCCACCAGCTTGGACAGTACCCTGCTGACGTGCAGAGCCCATGAATTCATAGGGTTGTCTTCACACGTCCATCCGCTCGATACAATTTGAAGCGAGACTCGTCAGAACAGGCAACATGTTTCCAGTCACCAACAGTCCAATGTCGGTGTGACGGCCCCAGGCGAGACGTAAAGGTATGTGTCGGGCAGTCATCAAGGGTGCACGAGTCGGCGTTCGGCTCCGAAAGCTCATATATGATGTTTCGTTGAATGGTTCGCACACGGCCGAGCATTGAAATTTGCTTCATTTTGCGGAAGGGTTGTACTTCTGCCACGTCGAACGATTCTCTTCATTCGTGGTTGGTCCTGTTCTTGCAGTATCTTTCTTCCGGCCGCAACGATGTCGGAGACTTGATTTTTTACCGGATTGCTGATATTCACGGCATACTTGCGAAATGTTCAGACGGGAAAATCGCCACTTCATCCCTACCTCGGAGATGCTGTATCCCACCGCTAGTGCTCCGGCTATAACACCATGTTTACATTCACTTAAATCTTGATAACCTCTCATTGTAGTAGCAGTAACCAGTGCAACAACTGCGCCAGACACTTGTTGTCTTATACAGGATGGTCCGTTGATCGGGACCGTTCCAAATATGCCACGAAATAAGCGTCGAATGAAAAAACTACAAGGAACGAAACTTGTCTAGCTTGAAGGGGGAAACCAGATGGCGCTATGGTTGGCCCGCTAGAAGGCGCTGCCATAGGTCAAACGGATATAACTGCGTTTCTTAAATAGGAACCACGATTTTTATACATATTCGTGTAGTACGTAAAGAAATATGAATGTTTTAGTTGGACGACTTTTTTCGCTTTGTGATAGATGGCGCTCTAATAGTCACAAACATATGGCTCATAATTTTAGACGAGCAGTTTGTAACAGGTAAGTTTTTTAAATTAAAATACAGAACGTAGGTACGTTCCAACATTTTATTTCGAATGTTCCAATGTGATACATGTACCTTTGTGAACTTATCATTTCTGAGAACGCATGCTGTTACAGCGTGATTATTAGTAAATACCACATTAATGCAACAAATGCTCAAAATTATATCCCTCAACCTCAATGCATTTGGCAATATGTGTAACGATATTTCTCTCAACAGCGAGTACTTCGCCTTCCGTAATGTTCGCACATGCATTGACAATGCGCTGACGCATGTTGTCAGGCGTTGTCGGTGGACCACGATAGCAAATATCCTTCAACTTTCCCCACAGAAAGAAATCTGGGGACGTCAGATCCGGTGAACGTGCGGGCCATGGTATGGTGCTTCGACGACCAATCCACCTGTCATGAAATATGGTATTCAATACAGTTTCAACCGTACGTGAGCTATGTGCCGGAGATCCACCATGTGGGAAGTACATCGCCATTCTGTCAAGCAGTGAAACATCCTGTAGTAACATCGGTAGAACATTACGTAGGAAATCAGCATACATTGCACCATGTAGATTACCATCAATAAAATGGGGACCAATTATCCCTCCTCTCATAATGCAGCACCATACATTAACCCGCCAAGGTCGCTCATGTTCCACTTGTCGCAGCCATCGTAGATTTTTCGTTCCCAATAGTGCATATTGTTCCGGTTTACGTTGCCGCTGTTGGCGAATGACGCTTCGTCGCTAAATGGAACGAGTGCAAAAAATATGTCATCGTCCCGTAATTTCTCTTGTGCCCAGTGGCAGAACTGTACACGACGTTCAAAGCTGTCGCCATGCAATTCCTGGTGCATAGATATATGTTACTGGTGCAACAGATGTTAATGTAGTCTTCTCAACATCGACGTTTTTGAGATTCACGCCGGCCGCGGTGGTCTAGCGGTTCAGGCGCTCAGTCCGGAACCGCGGGACTGCTACGGTTGCAGGTTCGAATCCTGCCTCGGGCATGGATGTGTGTGATGTCCTTAGGTTAGGTTTAAGTAGTTCTAAGTTCTAGGCGACTGATGACCTCAGAAGTTAAGTCGCATAGTGCTCGGAGCCATTTGAACCCTTTTTGAGATTCACGATTCTCGCGCAATTTGTCTGCTACTGATGTTTGGATTAGCCGCGACAGCAGCTGAAACACCTACTTGGGCATCATCATTTGTTGCAGGTCGTGGTTGACGTTTCACATGTGGCTGAACACTTCCTGTTTCCTTAGAAAACGTAACCATCCGGCGAACGTTCCGGACACTTGGATGATGTCATCCAGGATACGGAGCAGCATACATAGAACACGCTCGTTGGGCTTTTCAATCACAATAGCCATACAGCAACACGATATCGACCTTTTCCGCAGTTGGTAAACGGCCCATTTTAACACGGGTAATGTATCACGAAGCAAATACCGTCCGCACTGGCGGAATGTAACGTGACAACACGTACTTTATACGTTTGTGACTATTACAGCGCCAACTATCACAAGGCGTAAAAAGTGGTCCAACTAAAACATCTATAATTCTTTACGTACTTCACGAATATGTAATAAAAAATGGTGGTTCCTATTTTAAAAAGCGCAGTTGATATCCGTTTGACCTATGGCAGTGCCATCTAGCGGGCCAACCATTTCCCCCTTCAAGCTAGACGAGTTTCGTTCTTTGAAGTTTTTTCGTTTGATGCTTCTTTCATCAGATATTTGGCCCGGTCGCTATCAACGGACCACCGTGTGTAGGTGTTGCCAGCAGCAGCGCCGTATTCTGCCTGTTTACATATCTCTGTATTGGAATAAGCATGCCTCTCCTAGTTTCTTTGGCGCTACAGTGAAGTGCCGAATATCGTATGGCGTTAGCGAGAACCGCGCCTAAGCGGTTGGCTCTGTGCTGTGAGCCACACGGAACCGATCCATCCATCAGTAAAGCTAAGAACACAGTGCCGTCTGGGTCACACGTAACAATGACAGGACACCCTCGCACTCGTTCGCAGTGGTGCATGCCGGCACCTGCCGCCAGGCGACGCGGGGTGAGGTGTCAGCAGAGCCATTACCGGCCGCTGCTGCTGGTGGCGCGTCCGCGGCGCGGCCCGCGGTAATTACGGGACACTGTGCAGGAATGCGGCTGTCCGCCGCCCACTAATTACACACCCTCCCCTCCACTCCGGAGGCCCTCCCCTATTCGAGACCTCCCCCCTCCCCGACTACCCCCTCTCCGCGCCGTTCGCGTGAAGCGGACTCATTATACGCGAGTCGGCCGCGCCGCGCTCCGCCGGTCCACGCCGCTATTTACATAACGTCTCCCGATACCCGCGCATTTGCCGGCCGTCGGAACGAGAGAGGAACGCAGACGCAAACCTGTGACGAATTCCTCTGGAGCCAGAAGCGCATTCCTCCGCGGTCGCTGTCCGCGTCCTTGGTGTTTCTGTGAAGCTGCGACTGTGTTCGGAAGGGGGCGTGGGGAACTGGAGGAGGGTACCGGGGGCAAATGAAAGCGAAAATGTCTACAAATCGACGTCTCTGTTTCACAGTGCGATTTCCAGAAACTTGTTAAATGAGTCTGTAACACTTGGAGAACCCTTTTGACAATGTTGAATGGAATACTCTCTTTCAAATTCTGTAGGTGGCAGGGGTAAAATACAGGGAGTGAAAGGCTATTTACAATTTGTACAGAAACCAGATGGCAGTTGTAAGAGTCTCGGGACATGAAAGGGAAGCAGTGGTTGGGAAGGGAGTGAGACAGGGTTCCAGCCTCTGCCCGATGCTATTCAATCTGTATATTGAGCAAGCAGTAAAGGAAACAAAAGAAAAATTCGGAGAAGGTATTAAAATCCATGGAGAAGAAATAAAAACTTTGACGTTCGCCGATGACATTGTAATTCTGTCAGAGATAGCAAAGGACTTGGAAGAGCACTTGAACGGAATGGACAGTGTCTTGAAAGGAGGGTATAAGATCAACATCAACAAAAGCAAAACGAGGATAATAGAATGTAGTCGAATTAAGTCGGGTGATGCTGAGTGAATTAGATTAGGAAATGAGACACGTAAAGTAGTAAAGGAATTTTGCTATTTGGAGAGTAAAATAACTGATGATGGTCGAAGTAGAGAGGATATAAAACGTAGACTGGCATTGGCAAGGAAAGCGTTTCTGAAGAAGAGAAATTTGTTAACATCGAGTATAGATTTAAGTGTCAGGAAGTCGTTTTTGAAAGTATTTGTATGGAGTGTAGCCATGTATGGAAGTGAAACATGGATGATAAATAGTTTAGATAAGAAGAGAATAGAAGCTTTTTAAATGTGGTGCCACAGAAGAATGCTGAAGATTGGACGGGTAGATCACGTAACTAATGAGGAGGTATTGAATAGAACTGGCGAGAAGAGGAGTTTGTGGCACAACTTGACTGGAAGAAGGGATCGGTTGGCAGAATATGTTCTGAGGCATCAAGGGATCACCAATTTAGCATTGGAGGGCAGCGAGGAGGGTAAAAATCATAAGGGGAGACCAAGAGATGAATACACTGAGCAGATTCAGAAGGATGTAGGCTGCAGTACGTACTGGGAGATGAAGAAGCTTGCACAGGATAGAGTAGCATGGAGAGCTGCATCAAACCAGTCTCAGGACTGAAGACCACCACAACAACAACAAGGTGGTTATAATTTTGCACCTTACAAGCACTCATCCACATACTTTGCCGTGAACTACAACCACAATTAGGTATCATTTGATAGGTTATACATCGTATATATGAATATTTAAAGAAGTCTGATATTGAGACGTACGCCTTGTAAATAATTGTTAACGCTTATTGCATGAAAGGTGACTGATTGTCTTTATTAGCAGAATTGAGTAATGAATTATTGCCTGTAATAGTAGAGGTAGGAACGCCAATGGAGATGAACCGGCAGGCAGAACTCAAGCTCTGGGTGCAAGGCCTGGTTAAAAACAGGGAATAGCTAGATGGGCGTCGTTTCACCTGACCTCTGGAGCACAATAGGGTGACAGCCGTCCTCTATTGTAGCAGGACCGGAAGTATAACTGGGAACTCTGCAAATCTTGGACGCAGGTGAGACGAACGAAGAAGCGGCACCTCGGAAACCACGCAGACTGGGTTATTTCAAAGGATTTTTACTCAGATGTGTACCATTGTACGAGTACAGGTTTTTCCTCGCAAACTTTCCGCGCTGGACAACAAAAGACTAAAATACGGTTGGTCAGCATTCGGAAGAATCTGTATAAAGGGATAATATTCCATGGTTTGGGGAATGTGATTCGGTTTCGGAATTACGAGGGTAGGGAGCCGAGCCTTGCTGGAAAACCGGTGGAGGAGAGACGAGGTCTTCTCTTGTTAGTGCCCGTGTGTGACGGTCGCTCGGTATCAGCTTTGTTGGTACAGACAGACTTGCTGTCTTTGCTCTCAGGAGAGTTTATAGTTAGAACAGTTAGACACTGTACTGTGCGAACCTATGCGATTCTGGACTTCAGCCCCAGTTTGGAAGTCGTCGTTTAGTACGCAGCATTCAGTAATTGAGACCACTTCTTCTTCCTATACTTACGTTGAGACGTTATCTGAACTCTGTTCTTGTGGCTGGGAGTTCGGGTTTCTCGTCTGTAGAAGACAGAGACGGGAAGACAGTATTAGAGTATATTAGTCAGAGCACTGCCTCCTGCCGTCCTAGCGTTTGAAAGAGTTTATTTGTGGCTGGAGTTCTTCCTCCGTCGCAGATGAGTTCGAGAACCATCACTTCGACGCACGGGACGCAGTACATACGGTGATACCGCAAATTGCTTCGGCTTATTAGGGCTATAAAGCTAAACAGCTGTGATCACGTTAGTTTATTTCCACTGAGGTTGCACGCCGCCGTCGATCATCTTTGATAATAGTGTCTTCTAGTGTTTCGTACATAGATGATGTCAGTCATTTCGCGTTATTAATATGAGATCGTGCAGCTGACCACGTTGAACGTCCGTGAGTTCCGCGGAGCGCCGTATTCTGCTCTCTCACGATGTCTAATGACTACTGAGGTCATTGATATGGAGTTCTTGGCAGTGGAAGGCAGCACAATGCACCTAATATGAAAAAGGTATGTTTTTAGGGGTGTCCGGATAATTTTGATCATTTAGTGTACATGCATGGTGCATTACAGGAATAAAACTGACAGCCTACCGCAGTTCATATTGTCCTGTAATTTACTATTTAACTGTTCTCTTGCTGTACAATGTTCGACATTTACAGCAGAAGTTCATCTGAACCTTTAACACCTCGTTGGTCCTACACTATGATGTTGACTGCTGAAGCTGGCGCTGGGCTCTTGAGCTCTTGCACGCTCGACACTATCTTGACCTCAGTATGAGGACGCCGCAGTGCTGAAAGGGGAGGCGGTTTCCAGGAGGGTCTGCCATACGTCGTTGGGGTATTGCAGCGAGCCCTCGCTAATGCCTGTGGTATCGATTCGCGTTGCCGGCACTGGGTAGCACCAGTGAGATCTGGACGATACCACAATAGCAGTGGAGAGAATTGATCTGGATCCACCAACAAACGTTTCCGAATAAATCTTCGGAGCAATACGTTACGTAATTCGTTTCTTGCACCCCACATTGCTGACAGTACGTGGATTCTGGAAGCGGCCACGAGAGGAACATTAGCGACACCACGGTAGCCCTGGGACGATGCGGAAGACCTGTTTTGCTGTGGTATTATGACTGGAATAAAATTTTGTTATGAGTGTTTTGCATTACGCCAGAGCTATTGATACATTAAGGTATACACTGATGAGCCAAAACATTACGCCCGCTACACACTGCGAGATTGAATGCCGTGGCGTTGCAGGCACGTGGCGCAGTAAGAAAAGTGTATAAGCGGATACGAACGGGCCATCATTCTAGCAATGATATGCGCCGCAAGTGTGGAAATTCACTGACATAAGTCACTCTGACAAAGGGCAGATTCAGATGGCTCTGAGCATTATGGGACTTAACATCTGAGGTCATCAGTCTCCTAGAACTTAGAACTACTTAAACCTAACCAACCTAAGGACCTCACACACATCCATGGCCGAGGCAGGATTCGAACGTGCGACCATAGCAGCAGCGCGGTTCTGGACTGAAGTGCCTAGAACCGCTCGGCCACTGCGGCCGGCAAAGGGCAGACTGTTATGCCGGGGACCGGGAATAAGCAACTCGGAAACGGTGAAGCTGGTCTGCTGCTCGCGTGCTGTTATTGTGAGTATGTAGGGAAAGTGGTTGAAGGACCGGGAAACAATAAATAGAAGACAGATTGTTGGACGACCATACCTCATCACACAACACAGGGATCGTAGGCTAGCCCGCTCTAGCGGTCTGTGGAAGGTCTGACGAGTACTGAGCTGGTGCACCTACAAGAATTCCGGAGCACATCATTCACAGTACGTTGTCCAAAATGGCGCTCCACAACTGACTACATCTAACTGTTACCATGTTGGTCCAACGATATCATTAGTTACTACTGCAGTGGACACAGGATATCAGCACTGGGCCTTCAGCCAATGGAGACTTATCATCTGACTGGTTCAGGTGAAAGGCAGTATTATGCCATGAGGACGATACACGTGTTTCTGTGGAGTCTGTGGTTGTAATCGAAGGCACACAGACAGCCGTGCATTACGTGGGCGTTATTGCAGATCACCTGCATCCCTTCATACTTGTTATCTTCCCTGTAGGGGATGGCATATTCCAGCAGGATAACAATCTGTTCCACAAGGCCAGAATCGTGTCATAGTGGTTTGCGGCGTATGGAAATTGAATGACGTTGGTGGCCTGGCCATCAAAGTTGCCTTATCTGAAGCTGAAAGAACATGTCTGTGGCGTTACATGTCACCAGCTCCGCTCTCACGAACCATCGGGGCGTAATTTACGGGATTTGCGTGACCTGTGCATAGGCATCTGCTGCCACATACATCTGGAAAACTTATCAAGGACCTGTCTCTTCCATGCCGCACAGAATCGCTGGATTATTGAATCCCACAGGTGGGTCGCTACGCTATGAAGCCCGTGACTGTAATGTTTTGCCTGACCACCGTCTGAGTTACTTATTAGAAAATTAATTTCCACTACCGCTTGCATTCACGCAACATCATCGTATGACATGTGTTTGGGACCTTGTGGAGTGATGTAACACATATACAACATTTTCATCAACATATAGCTTTCCGGCTAGCCTAATGATGTAATTGCATCAGGTAGACCCTACATATGCCACTGAACATAACAAAGACGTACGAAGCCGAGGTATGTAAATTATAAGTAGCATGTGTGCACAGGCAACCGACCAAATGAATCTCATATTCACCTAATGTACGTGAATACTTAAAAGTAAGTTCACTTGTCGCACTATTTTTGTATGGCAGTGAAAACTAGGACAGAGGACACCGGTTTGAATATCTCGCAGTATACTAAACTTTTTCACTAATATGTTACGAAAATGCAACGGAAACCCAAGTGCATCGCGTTTGAAGGAAAGCGATTTGCTATTCACAAAACGTCATAACGTAAATACAGTCAGTGACGCAACTATCTCAAACGTACATTGTATTCTGGACAACAAAAAGCAAGGTATGGGAGATGAGAACGAAAAAATAAGATAGTTCGTGATTCTTTGCTCGCTCCACAGGCAGCTAGAATTGAGAGGGGCGGACTAATTCTCTCCACCATGACACATACAACGTCAAGCGTTCCAGGAAACGGTGGCAATTGTCCTCCTGCCCCCTCCCAAGCTCACTCTTAACCTCCGTTAACGTACAGCCGCCCACGCCCCCCGTCTCCCCCATTTCATTAGATGTATAATGCAATTTGTCTGCGGAATTTGCACTCAAATGGTCCCTCGCGATATTCAACTCGCCTTAGAAAGGCAGGAAAGTATCCGGTCCAAAACTCAACTTCATCGATTTACGTGAGAAAAATGTTCAGCTGAACGGTATAAGGAAAAGTGGACTCTAATCGCCAACTAATTTTCTTCGCAATTCATTGCACACGAAACGCATTCTGCGCAAAATATAATCAATTTCAATTGCATTATTCCACGGAGGAAAATAATTTGTTATGGCAATACTAGACTTAGTTATGGTTTAATGAATACTTAAGTACGTGTAACAGTAATTACGAATCCAACAGTTTCATAAATATATTTAAATTTAAATGAGTCCCGTTTCCCAGTTTCAAGAATTATATTTTTAACCCGCTGATAGCCTCTGTCTATTATAAATTTAAATGTAGCAATTTAAAACGCATATACATGACATTATCATCATTTAATCGGTACTTTAGCACGCGTTACAGGAGCGTGACGGCTGCTAGCCACTAATAGCATATAATTTTACAATCACCCGTAGAGATGCTATCGCTGTTAATACAGGGCGGGTGGCGAAACATCGTTAGTGAATTTACCCATTTTATATAATTCACGCTGGCGCCGCGGAAATGATTAATATATACGTATATGTATTTTTCCCCGCCTCCGGCGGGCACTTGTTTTATGGGCAAGTTATATTGGTTTGTTGTGAATGAAACGGACTGACAAAAATTAATTGAAATGTTTTTTGCTCAGGTGGAGGCAACTTTTAGATTGCTTTTTAATTCTTCATAACTGTGGTCTCTTGCCTAATAATGCTAGCTGAACTGTCGGGTTTCTAAAATATTTGATTTCGAAGCAACGTTGTAATATCTCGGTATCAACCCCAGAAGTAACCACTGGGAGCGAAAAAAGAATCCCAACCAATAAGGAACTACTTCAATAAAACTTTACTGTGTATGTGACCGCGTCGCCATTTGTTTCATACACTCCTGGAAATTGAAAAAAGAACACCGTGAATTCATTGTCCCAGGAAGGGGAAACTTTATTGACACATTCCTGGGGTCAGATACATCACATGATCACACTGACAGAACCACAGGCACATAGACACAGGCAACAGAGCATGCACAATGTCGGCACTAGTACAGTGTATATCCACCTTTTGCAGCAATGCAGGCTGCTATTCTCCCATGGAGACGATCGTAGAGATGCTGGATGTAGTCCTGTGGAACGGCTTGCCATGCCATTTCCACCTGGCGCCTCAGTTGGACCAGCGTTCGTGCTGGACGTGCAGACCGCGTGAGACGACGCTTCATCCAGTCCCAAACATGCTCAATGGGGGACAGATCCGGAGATCTTGCTGGCCAGGGTAGTTGACTTACACCTTCTAGAGCACGTTGGGTGGCACGGGATACATGCGGACGTGCATTATCCTGTTGGAACAGCAAGTTCCCTTGCCGGTCTAGGAATTGTAGAACGATGGGTTCGATGATGGTTTGGATGTACCGTGCACTATTCAGTGTCCCCTCGACGATCACCAGAGGTGTACGGTCAGTGTAGGAGATCGCTCCCCACACCATGATGCCGGGTGTTGGCCCTGTGTGCCTCGGTCGTATGCAGTCCTGATTGTGGCGCTCACCTGCACGGCGCCAAACACGCATACGACCATCATTGGCACCAAGGCAGAAGCGACTCTCATCGCTGAAGACGACACGTCTCCATTCGTCCCTCCATTCACGCCTGTCGCGACACCACTGGAGGCGGGCTGCACGATGTTGGGGCGTGAGCGGAAGACGGCCTAACGGTGTGCGGGACCGTAGCCCAGCTTCATGGAGACGGTTGCGAATGGTCCTCGCCGATACCCCAGGAGCAACAGTGTCCCTAATTTGCTGGGAAGTGGCGGTGCGGTCCCCTACGGCACTGCGTAGGATCCTACGGTCTTGGCGTGCATCCGTGCGTCGCTGCGGTCTGGTCCCAGGTCGACGGGCACGTGCACCTTCCGCCGACCACTGGCGACAACATCGATGTACTGTGGAGACCTCACGCCCCAGGTGTTGAGCAATTCGGCGGTACGTCCACCCGGCCTCCCGCATGCCCACTATACGCCCTCGCTCAAAGTCCGTCAACTGCACATACGGTTCACGTCCACGCTGTCGCGGCATGCTAGACGCATAACAGTGCCATGTTCAGGAGGGAGTTCCTGAGATCACATGGGACCCAAAAGAGGTTCTTAGTTACAGAACGACAGATGCTTAATGGAAGTGAAAAGAAAGACTGCGTTGCAAAAACAGGCATTTATCACTGAGGAAACCATTTTAACCAGCAAATTTATGAATATACTCGTAGATGTCCGAGAAACCTTTGCAAATTCATTTGTATGGAGTACACTGCTCATTTGAAGTGAGTTGGATTTACGATAAATTGGAAAGGAATCGACATGAATCTGCTGGGTGTGTATGTGGCGGAAAATGAGATGAACAAGCTGGCGGAAGGAAAAATGGAATTGGAAGTCTTCAGGGAAGTCAGCGAAGAGAGAAGATTGTTAAAAGAAATGGTAAACAGAAAAATAAAATGTATTCGATATGTCATGAGACACAACACTTTCATCATTAACATTCTTGAAGGAGAGAGTGCTAGGAAGATGTAAGGGAGGTGGACAAGATATGGAAACACCAAAAATGCAACACGGTGTACGAAAACTCTTGGCATTGAAACCAGCTTCCAGTCGTTTTAGAATGGCTGAACACGGGTTTTCAAGGGAGTTTTATACTGTTCTTCCTGCAAAATACTGGCAAGTTTAAATAACGATGATGAAAGTGGAATGCGATTACACAACATTCTCCTGTGTTAAGCAGCACAAACACACCTGTGCTGTCTTTATCACCCAGGGCCTGAGTTACGTCTGCCGTTTCATTTCCACTGGCGTTCCAACCTCTGCTACTATAGGCAATAATTCATTACGCCGTTTTGATAATAAAGACAATCAATCACCTATCATACAATAAGCGTTAACAGCTATTGACAAGGTATGCGTGACAATAACAGTCTTCTTTAAATATTCATATATACGATGTGCAACCTATCAAATGATACCTAGTTCCGGTTGTAAATCAGGGCAAAGTATGTAGATGAGTGCTTGTAATGTGCGAAGTTATAGCCACCTTACAATACAACCTTACACAGTGACCATGGTGTCCATGGTACACCAAAACATTATGAACCTTGGAATGGAAATTCGGACAGAAGTCAGAAACAGTAGGAAAGACGTAGCCCCCAACAAAATGACACTCTTCCATTGCTCCATACACCATGATCTATGGCTACAGCACAACGTTTTCCTATTACAGGCATCTGTAACACTGATCTACATCTACATCTACATTTATACTCCACAAGCCACCCAACGGTGCGTGGCGGAGAGCACTTTAAGTGTCACTGTTATTACCTACCTCTGTAATTTTACATTCGTGATTTCCTCGGGAGGTATAAGTAGGGGGATGCAATATATTCGAAACCTCATCCAAAAACGCAACCTCTCGAAACCTGGACAGCAAGCTACACCGCGGTGCAAAGCGCTTCTCTTGCAGAGTCTGCCACTTGAGTTTGCTAAACATCTCCGTAACGCTATCACGCTTACCAAATAACCCTGTGACGAAACGCGCCGCTCTTCTTTAGGTCTTCTCTATCTCCTCTGTCAACCTGACCTGGTACGGATCTCACACTCATGAGCAATACTCAAGTATAGGTCGAACGAGTGTTTTGTAAACCATCTCCTTTATTGATGGACTACATTTTCTGAGGACTCTCCCAATGAATCTCAACCTGGCACCCGCCTTATCAACAATTAATTTTATATGATCATTCTACTTCAGATAGTTCCGTACCCACACTCTCAGATATTTTACAGAAGTAACTGCTACCAGTGTTTGTTTCGCTATCATGTAACCATACAATAAAGGATCCTTCTTTCTATGTATTCCCAATACATTACATTTGTTAAGGGTCAGTTGTTACTCCCTGCACCAAGTGCCTATCCGCCGGAGATCTTCCTGCATTCCGCTGCAATTTTCTAATGCTGCAACTTGTCTGTATACTACAGCATCATCAGCGAAAAGCCGCATGGAACTGCCGACACTATTTACTCCCCTGTGGCACGCCAGACGTTACTTTAACGTCTGTAGACGTCTCTCCATTGAGAACAACTTGCTGTGTTCTGTTTGCTAAGAGCTCTGATATTCAGTAGGCTCTTACTTTGTTTACCAGGCGACAGTGCAGAACTATATCGAACGCCTTCCGGAAGTCATGAAAAATGGCATCTACCTGGGAGCCTGTATCTAATAGTTTCTGGGTTTCATGAACAAATAAAGTGATTTGGGTCTCACACGATCGCTGTTTCCGGAATCCATGTTGATTCCTACACAGTAGATTCTGGGTTTGCAGAAATGACATGATACGCGAACCAAAAACATGTTCTAAAATTCTACAATAGATCGATGTCAGAGATATAGGCCTATAGTTTCGCGCATCTTCTCGACGACCCTTCTTGAAAACTGGAACTACCTGTGCTCTTTTCCAATCAATTGGAAGCTTCCGTTCTTCTAGATACTTGCGGTACACGGCTGTTAGAAGGGGGCAAGTTCTTTCGCGTACTCTGTGTAGAATCAAATTGGATTCCTTTCAGGTCCAGTGGACTTTCCTCTGTTGAGTGATTTCAGTTGCTTTTCTATTCCTTGGACACTTATTTAGATTTCAGCCATTTTTCATTCGTGCGAGGATTTAGAGAAGGAACTGCAGTGCGGTCTTCCTCTGTGAAACAGCTTTGGAAAAAGGTGGAGTGGATTTGAGCTCTCCCAGTAATTCCCTGTTTTGGCGCTGACAGGGTTCGCGAGTGCGACATTTAGTTCTGCAGTGGCTTTTGCAGCTGCATTCCTCTTATTTTTCGTCACAATCTTCATCCGTGACCGTCTGTCACGATCAACCCGCACACACTTTCGTCCGCATTGTGACTTAGCAGGTGCTGTTTTCCCGCTTTGCCTTATGCGGTAAAATCTTCGACACAGTGCCTCTGAAACACCAAACACTTCGGCTAACTTCGTTTCAGAAGCTCCCATCATACGAGCACCACCAATTTTCCGACGTTCGAATCTACTTAGCTCCGACGAAATGCACTCACAACTATGCGTAACACAGTTCTGACGATGACTCACACTGATGTTTTGAGGACGGTGCGCAGGTGCCGTTCGTGGTCAAATGAAACTGTCCAATCTCCTCGATTGGCTAGCATTTGCATTTATGTTGAAGTATGCACTTCTCTCGTTCTCCTCATACTTTCGTCCAGCCCCTATATGTGGAAGACATCGATACGAGGATAGGATGTGTTAGTTACGTGGAACTGAAAGGAACAGCCAGTAAGAGAGGAGAGTCGTTTCATCGACAAGACATTAACCTTTTGGATATGTATGTACAAAATTTTCGAAAAAAAACTTTTTGATCCCAACAAGTATACAGGGTGAGTCAGGAGGAAAGGTAGGCCTAAATACTTCGAGAGGCGATAGTGTTAGTCATTCTGCACAAGCAACTTCAAATGAAAATATACGCTTTTCTTAATCGTATCCGACATACTGTTACTCTGTTAGATTAGTGTTCGTGGGGTTGGCTTATGAGCGAAGTTTACAAGCGCAGAGTGGACATAAAGGAGCGATTTCTCGCTCGTATTTCACATGTGTGTGCTCAAATAACGGAGAATTCAATCCAGGACGGGCCCGCCTCCCCCAATGAGCTCAGATTAGCAAGGCAAGAACTGTCTACAAGAGCTGCAAAATACATCTCAGTTCCGGTGAACTTTTTGTATATCTTTCGTGGGGAAACGTACACTATTAAACGAATCGTTAGATAACAATCTTTCATTTACTGTCACCTACATTTGTCCTGTCACACTTTGTTTTCATTAGTTTTCTCGGATACTATCAAGGACACGACACAAGTATCACCTTTTTTTTGTACAGAATCACTAATACCATCACTCCTCAAAACATGTACCTTTCCCTTGACTCACTCTGTCTAACAAAGATATGAAGATGGTATATGTTCTTTCAGACAGATACCATCTTCATAATGAGGCTCACTTTCCATTTGACTATCTTCTTCTGTCCGGACGCACAAACAGTGCCGGAACTGTTACGGGAATCGGCAGTAAAGCCGTGAGAAATGAGTATGATGGGCAAGGGCGCTATGAATATAGTGCGGGACAACAAGTTACGAATGTGGGTCTCGCGGGAGGCGTGCCGGAGATGTCCCTGAAGTCGCAGTATCCTCTGTGTCCTCGGTGGTTCAGATGGATAGGGCGTCTGACATGTAAGCAGGAGATCCCGAGTTCGAGTCTCGGTCCTGGCACACATTTTCAACTGTCGCCGTTGACTTATATCAACGCCTGTGTTCCGGATCGGGAATCGGACATGTGACCCTGCCTTAGTAAAGCTGCGAGAGCGGGTCGTGATTCGTGATTGGATAGCTAAGTCGGTAGAGCACTCGCCCTACGGGAGTCCTGGTAATCTGTCACTTTCAAACCGTTCTGACACAGATTTGGTGACTGTGTTGAAAAATAGTGTCATTTATGTGGTGGTGGTGGTGGTGGTGGTTAGTGTTTAACGTCCCGTCCACAACGAGGTCATTAGAGACGGAGCGCAAGCTCGGGTTAGGGAAGGATTGGGAAGGAAATCGGACGTGCCCTTTCAAAGGAACCATCCCGGCATTTGCCTGAAGCGATTTAGGGAAATCACGGAAAACCTAAATCAGTATGGCCGGAGACGGGATTGAACCGTCGTCCTCCCGAATGCGAGTCCAGTGTGCTAACCACTGCGCCACCTCGCTTGGTGTCATTTACGTATGTCACTTTGAAGTATAATGCAGGATTCAGTAGAAGTTACTTGGTCTCCTGTTAATAATGTGTGTATTTGTTTCCGAAGCGTCCTCATAGACACCAGTCTGTGGTTTTAGTTTTAGGATATGTTTATGTATGAATTACTGGTTTTGCACACGATGCTTTTACGCGGTGCCTTGAATATATTAATATTTTGCATGTGAGTTCATTGTGAGAGGTATTCGTATGTCATTTTTTTGTGTTTCTGGTTCTCGATAATGTCTGTATTGTCAGTTTGTCTGCGCTTAGGGTGTGAAAGTAGGTCGTAGTGGGGCACCATTCCATTTGCAAGGCAATGTGCGACGATTCTTAGATATTGTTTGCCGGGACTGTTGCGTATGGAATGGTGAGCCTCTGATTTGGGAACCACGACAGCATTATTTCAAGGCAACGTATAATCCCCAATCTTGAAAACAAACTTATCAACCTCCTAATATATTTTATATGTTTCCACTGAACAACGTCTTTCGGAATAATTTTCTTGGGAGTAACTTATCACTTAGATAGAATGTATCGACTGAACAAGAGCGAGCTGTATGTGGTGGGCACTCACGGACGTCATGTTCGTATCTCTTCAGCGCCGTAACGATACATATACTAGCTTACAAAAATCGTTATAAATAATCCATCACAGTCTTAGAAGACGATTGATGTATGTAGTTACAAAATTAGAGGGAAAAATGACTTTTATTACCCATTGTCAAAGTTATCAGTGGGTCGAAAGGGAGTTCAACATGCGGAAATAAAAAGTTTCTTTCAAGTACTGACAGGTAGCGAAGGAAGTTTAGAATCTAGTTTGAAGTCATTTCTCATGGACAACTTCTTATGTTCCATTGGCGAACTTCTGCTTAAAAGCTGACAGCCAGTTAAAAAATGTGTCGTTGCCAGAATAAAACTAAAAATAATAACGTGTTCATTGATGTTAACACTAATCATACAGAGTGAGTTAATTATAAACTACCACTCCTTCTACAGGCGCCATGTGGCCCATCGGGACCATCCGACCGCCGTGTCATCTTCGGAAGAGGATGCGGATAGGAGGGGCGTGGGGTCAGCACACCGCTCTCCCGGTCGTTATGATGGTGTTCTTGACCGGAGCCGCTACTATTCGGTTAGTAGCTCCTCAATTGGCATCACGAGGCAGAGTGCACCCCGAAAAATGGCAACAGCGCATGGCGGCATGGATGGTCACCCATCCAAGTGCCGACCACGGCCGATAGCGCTTAACTTCGGTGATCACACGGAAACCGGTGTATCCACTGCGGCAAGGCCGTTGCCAATTACAAACTACGGTCTGCACACATTTATTCAACATGTAAACCGCAATACAGATATTCGGATTTAGGTCATGACATGTTCGATATGCCTGAATTCATTGGCGGTGATATGGCCCAGACGAATAGCGAAATTCTGCGTGGCCCGCTGAAGTGTCTGAACACTGATTTTGTCGATGACCTTCTCAATGGCTATTTTCAGCACAGCAATGGTTTTGTGGTTATTGCTATCCTGCTTCGATGGGGTGGAGCTCCGTCTTGCATGAAGCACATCTTGTCGAAATCCGGATCACTTTGGATAATGAGGATGAAATCATCCACCAAAACCTCCACGTACCGTTCGATAGTCACAGTTCCATTAAGGAATATCGCCCCGATTATTCCGTGACTGGACATTACATATATGACATTGTGGATAACATCGGAAGTTCACTGAGGCTTTTTGCGGATGTTGCTGTGGTATATCGAGAGGTTGTAACAATGGAAAATTGTACTGAAATGCAGGAGGATCTGCAGCGAATTGACGCATGGTGCAAGGAATGGTAATTGAATCTCAGTGTAGACAAGTGTAATGTGCTGCGAAAACATAGAAAGAAAGATCCCTTATCATTTAGCTAAAATATAGCAGGTCAGGAACTGGAAGCAGTTAATTCCATAAATTACTCCCAGTACGCATTAGGGGTGATTCAAAATGGAATGATCATATAAAGTTGATCGTCCGTAAAGCAGATGCCAGTCTGAGATCCATTGGAAGAATCCTAAGGAAATTCAATCCGAAAAAAAGGAAGCAGGTTACAGTACACTTGTTTGCCCATTGCTTGAATACTGCTCACCGGTGTGGGATCCTTACCAGATAGGGTTGATAGAAAAGATAGACAAGATCCAACGGAGAGCAGCGCGCTTCGTTACAGTATCATTTAGCAATCGCAAAAGCGTTATGGAGATGATGGATAAACCCCAGTGGAAGACTGCAGGAGAGACGCTCAGTAGCTCGGTGCGGGCTTTTGTTGAAGTTTCAAGAACATACCATCACCAAAGAGTCAAGCATTATATTGCTCCCTCCTACGTATATCTCGAGAAGAGAGGATAAAATCAGAGATATTAGAGCCCACACAGAGGCATACCGACAATCCTTCTTTCCACGAACAATACGAGACTGGAATACAAGGGAGAACCGATAGAGGTACTCAAGGTACCCTTGCGGAGTATGGATGTAGATGTAGATGTAGATGCACACCACGCAGTCACCCAATGAGGATGAAGAGACTTCTCAATAGCAAAAATGCGGATTCTCTGTCCTACAAATGCGCCAAATTTGCTTATTGACGAACGCATCCAAATGACAGTGGGCTTCGTAGTTAAACGAAAGCAGACTGCGTATACTAATTCCCATCATCCCTGCGGCCAACCCTGCAGTTTGAACGTCCTAATGCAAACCGTTCAGTAGTTACGACAATTTTATTTCATGTACGTTTGATAATGTCATCCTGTACATACATATCTGCGTCGTTCCTAGTCATTTCTATAAAAGATGGGCTCTAATCATCTATAGACCATGTAATTAACTAACGCATGACATTTCCCTGTGATGGAAACACCATTTGTCTTCAAATGGTTCAAATGGCTCTGAGCACTATGGGACTTAACATTTATGGTCATCAGTCCCCTAGAACTTAGAACTAATTAAACCTAACTAACCTAAGGACATCACACACATCCATGCCCGAGGCAGAATTCGTACCTGCGACCATAGCAGTCGCGCGGCACCGGACTGAGCGCCTAGAACCCCTAGACCACAACGGCCGGCATTTGTCTTCCCCAGGATAGTTATCGTGCCATGCTTGATGTTCCAAAAGTTTCCTGATACTGTCCGGCTGATAGACTATACAAATAAAAACACTCTTATTAATGTTTGTTATATTTAATCTGTCATATTGCCTCTTCGCATTTCCGGTGCGTAACAGAAATTGGGCCCAAGCTTCTGCTTTGTTAATGCGATTCGAGAATTCTGTCGATACATCGGTCTCCCTCGTTTGCATTCTACATAGTCGGATTTGCATACATGTAACGGCTCGTGTCATGAGTAATGCTGCGACGAGGCGTATGATACGGTTAATCGATTATAATCGGTCGTCATTAATGCTGCAGTTCACGGAAATTAAACTGTCGTGTTTACGGTCGCGCAGGATTTCAAGTTTAACTACGGTCACTGAACACTTAGGCGCTGCCAATTATCGTCAGTAGCAATGTGTGTATGAAATGGACGTTTCACGATATCTGTAAACCACTACCATGGAATTCATTTCAGTTATTTATCATTATTTTGCGCTATCATATCTCCTACATGCACCAATAAGACAGTCTACAGTGTTGAAAAACGCTATAACTGCAGTTGCGGTTTGGTTATTTAGCAATGTGAGGCCAAATGACACTTCCTCGGGAGAGGAGACGACGGATCTGAGCCAAGTAGGAACAAATATCGTTGGAATTCACGGTATTACACAATGTTTTGACGATTTCAGATTTGAATAACACACCTACTTATCACGAAACAGAGTTGTACACAAGGTACAACATTTATTCAAACTTACGAAATACTACACCGGACAAATGTCACCAATCGCGGCTACACATTACTCGAGGCGTTTTACCCAGATTTTGAGCACATGTTTTGTAACTGTTAGAGAGATTCTTGAAATTTCATCGTGAATTCGTTCTTTTATCTGTTTCAAGCCTTTCAGCCGGTCTAAGCATACTCTCACCTTCAAATCACCCCCTAGGGAAAAGTCTGACATGGTTCAGTGAGGCGAGCGAGACAACAATTCGACAAAAGCGCGGTTCGGAAATGAAGCGGTTATCAAATGCTTCATAGACAACTTACAAGGTCTTGTTGGATGTGTGGCACATTTTCTTAACGAAAGACGTGGGTTTGCTTATAAATTGCTACTCACACGTCCGATGCTCTCGAGAGTACGGACGGTTTTCGAGGGCCGGTTGACTTTCGATACGATGCAATGGCAGTTCCACGGAAGTTTCTCACCCAGCTTATTATTGTTCCACGAGCTGGAGTTGGATATCGCTGTAGAATCTTGAACTGCTAAAGAAAGGCAAGTTGCACGTACACGGCAGATTCACCGCAGCGCAAAGAGCACTCCACAGAGAACGTACGATGTTCTTTCGGAGAGTACGAAATGACTGCTGACCTGTATATGGGATGAAACTTGACACTCAAGCATGCGCTACTAATTGACGCCACCACCGTTCCTGTATCTTGCTTTTGGTGTGTATTATTCAAATTTGATTTTATCAAAACATTGTGAAACATCCTATAGTTTTCCCATAGGTATATATCGATAGCTAAAAAAATACAATTATCGGCCCTCTGTATTTAGAGTGAAAGTATCGGTATATCAATATGTCGGCGGAAATAATATCGTCGTACCTATCTACAAAAATATCGGCTCCACATTGTAAGTGTACTGCAAGTTTTAGAGCTGTATTGCTTTAGACCCTTACTGATTTATTATTAGATATTCTGTACACCACCAAGCTAGCAGTTTTAGAGCTGTATTGATTTAGACCCTTATTGATTTATTATTAGATAATCTGTACACAAACAATCTAGCAGCCTGCCTATCCTCTTACACCAAGAGTTGGAAGGAAAACGATGCACGTTCACGCTTGGCAATAAACACTTTGCAAACAATGTAATTTGCACTATAAGAGGTGTCTGATGTGCCCTTCGTATTCTTTCGTCACATATCGGATTTGTCCGGAGCACTTCATGTTGACTCCAGTATTTTCTTTTTTTTTTTCATTTCTGCCAGTGTCAGGGAACCAGCAGTCGTAGTGTCAAAACTGTGTGGTGAATTAAAAGCTGCAATTTCAAGAGGTTGCGCCCATCGCCGAGTACGTCAGCACATACCCTCATACGTCTCGACCTACAGCAAAAACCAGGCTCGTTTAGCTATATGTCCATCATTATCAGCAACTGTTTTTGAAGAATGCCGATGATAAGAAATAGCACATCAATCATGTCAAAAAAAAAAAAAAATTAACGCAACTCGTGTTCTGTTTCTTCACATCGGATGTTTTGTTATCCTATTGAAAATGGCACTCCTCGTTGCAATCGGACTTTTTCTTTGTACCACCTACACTTGCTTCACCCAGTCAAAGAGGAAGAATGGAGGTGATGCAAGCTCAAAAAGTTGTGCGACTCCTTCACACAGTGAAACTATGATTATGTTCTTATACAATTTCAAAAGAACAACTTCACATATTTACTGAAAATTGTGAAAAAAAGAAATAAAAATATAGGCGCGTCATATTGCCATTTTAATATCGATATAGCCGGCCGTTGTGGCCGAGCGGTTCTAGGCGCTTCAGTCTGGAACCGCGCGACCGCTACGGTCGCAGTTTCGAATCCTGCCTCGGGCGTGAATGTGTGTGACGTCCTCAGGTTAGTTAGGTTCAAGTAGTTCTAAGTTCTAGGGGACTGATGACCTCAGAAGTTAAGTCCCATAGTGCTCAGAGCCATTTGAACCACTTATTATCGATATGTCGATATTTCTGAGAAAGAAGTGTAACCCCTGTACGTCGATAAATTTTGGAAAAATATCGATGTATCGAAATTTTATCAGACCGTAATAGGTAGGTAGCCTTATGAAGCCCGCCCAGATAGCCGCGCGGTGTAACGGGCTGCTTCCCGAGCGGGAAGGCGTGCCGATCCCCAGCACGAATCCGCCGGCGAATTTGACTCGAGGTCTGGTTTGCCGGCCAGTCTGTGGATGGTTTAAGATGGTTTTCCATCTGCCTCGGAGAATGCAGGCTGGTTTCCCCTTATTCCGCCTCGGTTACACAATGTCGGTGATTGCTGCGTAACACTGTCTCGACGTATGGGTGCAACATAATTAGTCTACCCCGCAAACATTTGGGGCTACACTCGTCTCGTATGAGACGTTCCCCAGGAGAAGGGGCGGGGGGGGGGGGGGGGGGGGGGACAGTGGGGTCCGAACCCACAATAACCTTGGGTTCAACCTGGGACGGCGGTGGGGTGGGTCGACTGCTCTGCTGTGGCCTGTTGTGGAGTTGTGGCCTAGGGCGGGACGAAGCCTCTCCGTCGTTTCTAGGTCCCCAGTTCAGTACACAATACAATACACACACCATTATGAATACTCAACGGACTTGAATGCTGTGCCCTACCCATACAGAGAGCTACATCGCATATGCATACGTTACATGTGCGTCTTACAAATCGTTGAGGATATTGCTTTTGTCCATACGTCTGAGGGAACTCTAAGAACAATGTCACTAAATCCGTAACACCTATCTGAGCGTTACAATGAATAAGTCACCGTTAAGGGAGTTCTGCTGCTATCAGATATAGGTCTCAGTCTGAGGAAAAGATTTCTCATAATGTAAGTCTGGAGAACAGCATTGTGTGGAAGTGAATCAAGGACAGTGATGCTGTAAAAACTACATTGGCAAGGGAGGCGTTGTGCAACGCGGATAAGTTTATTATAGAAATTTCGAGAGATCACTTTCTGGGAATAATCGGACAACGTATTACTCCCTCTCACATACATCTCTTGAAATGAGCATGACGTAATAGTTCGAGAATTTAGAGATAATACGTACCGATAATCGTTCTTGCAACGTGCAACTCGCTTTTGGAACAGGGAAACGGGAAATCAGTGGTACTAGAAGTGCCCTCCATTACACACCGTCAGTGGGCTTGTGGGAAATGATGTAAATGTAGAATTGGTCGGCCCACGATAGGTCAGTGACTTCGAACGTGGAATGGTCGTTGGATGTCATCTGCGTAATAGATCTATCAGGACTATTTAAACCCCAGTCAGCTGTTAGTGATGTGATTCTGAAGTGGAAACGCGAAGGAACAACCACGGCTAAATAAGAACCAGGCAAACCTCATGTACTAAATGGCAGGGACCGTCGAGCATTGCAGAGGGTGGCTGTAAAACGGAAGAGGTTAAAAAGAATGTTCGGCGCGCGGGAAAACGAGGCCGGAGACGGGCAGAGGGACAGTGCGGGTGTCTCCAGCCGAAAAGTCCGTTTTCGAGCTGACAGTTCGGCTGGAGACACCAAAGGGTACAGTTCGGATGCAGACACGAAAGTGGACGGGCGGTCTTCAGGCAGCTAGGAGTGAAACGACTTAGAAATTTTAGCGTTGTGTGGTATCGCGGGACTTAAGACTCTGAGCGGTGATCAGCAGTAACTCTAAATGCGACCACTTTCGCTATTAGTTTGCTTACTAAATAAACATTATTCTAACCAAATCGCATCTCTGTGGCCTATATCATTTGAAGGCCTTGTTTCAATAGCGGCACAAATCCATTACCTCCACTTTTCTACCTATAATGCTTCTGAAACTAATGATCCAAACAAACAGAAAAGAAAGGTTCATCTCTAGCAAGAAGCCATATGCTTGAATATTTCTGGTATCTCAACTGCAGATTTTTCAGCGCTCTTTTAACTTTAGGACTCTGTATCACAAATTAAACAAAAATGGACTTGTACCACTATTGAAATAAGCCCTTTATTTATGGGTCGTTAATTTAGTTCCAGATATTATTATTACTGTTATTATATGTTATGTTACCTCTGTATTTCGCAAATTTGCCATTAGCCAGACAGTTTAACCAAAGGGTCACAAGCGTCTAATTTAGGACGTGTAATGCGAGACGTGCGGTTCAACACCTACACGACTTTGAGCCAAGACTTTTCAACGAAGAGGAACCGTATGTGAGCGCGAACATCTTTTTGCGATGTTAGGTCGCAACCGGTACCCGACATATCACCGAAGTTAAGCGCTGTCGGGCTGGGCTAGCACTAGGATGGGTGACCATCCTGTCTGCCGAGCGCTGTTGGCAAACTGTGTGCTCTCAGCCCTTGTGAGGCCAACTGAGGAGCTACTTGTTTGAGAAGTAGCGGCCCCGGTCTCGTAAACTGCCATACGGCTGGGAGAGCGGTGTGCTGACCACATGCCCCTCCATATCTGCATCCAGTGATGCCTGTGGGCTGAGGATGGCACGGCGGCCAGTCGGTACTGTTGGGCCTTCGTGGCCTGCTCGGACAGAGTTTAGTTTTGATTTTTCATTGCAAAAGCTCCCGACAGAGGCTGCAAAGGGTATATACAACTGGCCATTAAAATTTCTACACCAAGAAGAAATGCAGATGATAAACGGGTATTCATTGGACAAATATATTATGCGTCAACAGACATGTGATTACATTTTCACGCAATTTAGGTGCATACATACTGAGAAATCAGTAACCAGGACAACCACCTCTGGCCGTAATAACGGCCTTGATACTCTTGGACATTGAGTCAAAGAGAGCTTGGATGGCGTGTACAGGAACAGCTGCCCATGCAGCTTCAACACGATACCACAGTTCATCAAGAGTAGTGACTGGCGTATTGTGACGAGCCAGTTGCTCGGCCACCATTGACCAGACGTTTTCAATAGAGGAGGGATCTGGAGAATGTGCTGGCCAGGGCAGCAGTCGAACATTTTGTGTATCCACAAAGGCCCGTACAGGACCTGCAACTTGCGATCGTGCATTATCCTGCTGAAATGTTGGGTATCGCATAGATCGAATGAAGGGTGGAGCCACGGGTCGTAACACATCTGAAATGTAACGTCCACTGTTCAAAGTGCTCTCAATGCGAACAAGAGGTGACCGAGACGTGTAACCAATGACACCCCATACCATCACGCCGGGTGATACGACAGTATGGCGATGACGAATACACGCTTCCAATGTGCGTTCACCGCGATGTCGCCAAATACGGATGCGACCATCATGATGCTGTAAACAGAACCTAGATTCATCAGAAAAAATGACGTTTTGCCATTCCTGCACCCAGGTTCGTCGTTGAGTACACCATCGCAGGCGCTCCTGTCTGTGATGCAACGTCAAGGGTAACCGCAGACATGGTCTCCGAGCTGATAGACTGCTACGGTCGCTGGTTCGAATCCTGCCTCGGGCATGGATGTGTGTGATGTCCTTAGGTTAGTTAGGTTTAAGTAGTTCTAAGTTCTAGGGGACTGATGACCACAGATGTTAAGTCCCATAGTGCTCAGAGCCATTTGAACCATTTGAATCCGAGCTGGTAGTCCATGTTGCTGCAAACGTCGTCCAACTGTTCGTGCAGATGGTTGTTGTCTTCCAAACGTCCCCATCTGTTGACTTAGGGATCAGGACGTGGCTGCACTATCCACTACAGCCATTCGGATAACATGCCTGTCATCTCGACTGCTAGTGATACGAGGCTGTTGGGATCCTGCAAGGCGTTCCGTATTACCCTCCTGACCCCACCGAATCCATATTCTGCTAACAGTCATTGGATCTCGAGCAACGCGAGCAGCAATGCCGCGATACGATAAACCGCAATCGCGATAGGCTACAATCCTACCTTTATCAAAGTCGGAAACATGATGATACGCATTTCTCCTCCTTAGACGAGGCATCATAACAACGTTTCACCAGGCAACGCCGGTCCACTGTTGTTTGTGTATGAGTAATCGGTTGGAAACTTTCCTCTTGTCAGCACGTTGTAGGTGTCGCCACCGGCGCCAACCTTGTGTGGATGGTCTGAAAAGCTAAGCATTTGCATATCACAGCATCTTCTTCCTGTCGGTTAAATTTCGCGCCTGTAGCACGTCATCTTCGTGGGGTAGCAATTTTAATGGCCAGTAGTGTAATATCGGCAGCTAGGTCGTGAGAAAGAGACGAAAGCGCCGGGGGAACAGGCCTATAGCCCTTGTCGAGCGTTGTCTTTCGTTAGCGACCTCGGTTGTAGAGGTCGGTGCCACCACCTTGAAAGTTATAATTTCAATTACTCTGTCGCGCGGAGAAACGATAAGACGCAAAGTTCCCCTAAGTTTTGCTGCGCCGTAACCTCAACATCCGCGAACGGCAGTACGGCGGAGGCGGATACAACAAGACAAGCGCCGAGAATGCGGTGGCGTCGTGCCCCTTTAATTACGGATGGCCGTCGCCACGTAGGCTGGCGTGCGGTGTGTGGCAGATCGAATTTACCGCCGTGATTACGGAATTTATACGGGGCGCTGTTCGCCCGCAATGGGCTGCCTCAATTATTGATGGCGACTACTACAGAGCGGATTCCCGTACCGGGTTACACAGCCGCGTCGATAGGCTGCACCGCTTTATCGTTTGATTCAGCAAACATGTCTTCGCGTCATATAAGACAGAAGGGATGGATAGCATTGTATCGGAATTTCTAACACCATTGCGGCAAGTGGCAACAAATCGATTATTCACGTTCGTGTGTAGGATGTATGAGACTGGGGCTACGGCATCAGAATTTCAGAGAAACGTCATCCATTCAAGTCCCAAGACTGCAAGTGCCGACAGCTGCGAGAATTATCGTACAATCAGTGCACGCACCCAAGTTTCAGACAGGAGCAATATACAGAAGAATGGAAAATAAAGTTGAGAATCGGTTAGACGGCGATGAGTTTGGCTTCGGATTGAGAGTCAAACGAATAAGGACGAAGGTAATGAGAAGCAGCAGAAATAAGAATGGAGGGAAAATCAACATCATAACTGGTGATCACGAGGTTGATGAATTAAGTAATTCTGCTACCTCGGCAGCAAAATAATCCTTGGCGGACGGAGAAAGGAGGACATCAAAGGCAGCCTAGCGCTGGCAGAAAGGGCATTCCTGGCCAAGAGGAGTCTACTAGTCTCAAACACAGGTCTTGATTTTAGGAAGAAATTTCCGAGAATGTACGTTTGGATCACACCATTGCATGGCAGTGGCACGTGGACTGTGGGAAAATCGGAATAGAAGAGAACAGAAGCACATAAGATGTGGTGCCACAGAAGGATATTTATAAATCAGATGGGCTGATAAGGTAAGGAACTAGGGCTTTCTCCGCAGAATGAGCAAAGGAAGGAATATATGGAAATCACTGTCAAGAAGCAGGGCCAGGAAGGGAACAGAAAAAAATCACACGTACAAGACACCTGCTGGTACAAACGTGGCAGGCAAAGGGGCAAACGGGCATAGATGCTCTTTCGGAATGCACTGAGTTTCATTGCATAATAGATCTGTGGACCAGCGAAGTCATTATAGAAACATATGCTTTCTGGAATCCCCCAGGGTTCAATTCTCGAACCACTGCTTTTCTCGCTCTATATAAATGACATTTCATCTGCGCTATAGTCTTCCGACTGCCGCTTATATACTGAAAGCATACTGTTGTATCTAAGGCGTCATGTCTAAGAACATCGTCGCTGCTTTTTCAAGTACAAATGACGACACTTGGTCAGTATCACGAGAGGTCTTAAACTTAACTCTAAGGAATCACACGTGATACTCATATCGCACGGCAAGTTTTCATTCGCAGTTTCGAGAAAGTTTCCCCTAATCTCCTTGTTGATGCCTAGCTACCATAAAAAAAACTGTATAAGATCTTGGCATATATTTGGATGAGAATTTAAGCTGGGAGAAAATGATATAGGAAATATGTTTGTGTTCTACAAAAAAATCTAAAAATTTAGAATATTATTTCCATCCGACATTAAACAAAAAAAATCCACTCTTTAATCCTCCCAAATTTTTTACTGCCAATGATCAGGCGATGTGCTAGACAGAGTTCTGAAACTTCTTTCTATGACAATGTAGGGTGGTGGCTGTAATGTATAAGATTAACCTGTGCATAATTTAGTAACCATGTCTGCTATAGTAATGACAATCAATCGCGTAAATCGTCAAGGACTGGAGACGTTGTGTTTCAGAACGACCAACCTAGGCCAGAGGCAATAAAACAGCGCAGACCTGCTCCCCGAAACCACATTGCCTCATATTCTTAACGGTGCCTATTCGGATGTAGCTACGTAACGGTGCTGTTAAATCGTAAAAAATAGAATTAGTGGATAGCTGCCATTACCTTTACATGTACTGACCTCCATTACCTTAGACTCAGATGTGCATAGAATCACATCAGTAGAAATCCGGCCACACCGCAAGAGAATGTACGCACCAGTCTCAAACGCTGTATTTACCCCTGGTATTTGCTCTGCGAGCTGACTGCAAATAACTCACCGAGGCGGATGGGGTAAGGTTTGCCACTCATGTCGCCTCTTGTATTCGAATCTCATACCAAAAAAAGAATAGTTCAAATGGGTCTAAACACTATGGGACATGTGAGGTCATCAGTCCCCTAGACTTAGAACTACTTAAACCTAAGGACATCACACACATCCGTGCCCGAGGCAGAAATCGAAACTGCATCCGTAGCAACAGCGCGGTTCCCGACTGAAGCGTCTAGAACCGCTCGGCCACATCTGCCGGCAATCTCATATCTCTCACGCTCATTGACATCTACAATCTTCTTCTTATGATGGTTCCTGCGGCCATGCCTTCTTGATATCCTTTCTTCCAGGAATGCTAGTTCTGCAAGGTCTGAAGGCGAGCTTCTGTGAAGTCTTGATCGTGTGAGACGAGGTACTGGTGGAATTGAAGCTGTGAGGACGGGTCGTGAGTCGTGCTTGGGTAGCTCGGTTGGTAGAGCACTTGCCCGCGAAAGGCGAAGATCCCGAGTTCGAGTCTCGGTCCGGCACACAGTTTTAATCTACCAGGAAGCCTCAATTTCGACACTACAATTGCTAGGTCGCTGGCGTTCGCAGAAATAAAAAAAAAAAAAAACGAGAAAGTCGACTTGAAGTGTTCAGGACTAACTCGATATGTGACGAGACGGATCGACGCACCCGTCGGACACCTTTTATTGTGGCACAGTTACCAATGTCAGCGAAGTGGTTATCGCCCAGCGCGAATCTGCATCGTTTTCCTTTCAGCAGCACGGTGTGGACGCGAGGTTTGAGGCGCCATGTCACGGATTTCCGCAGCCTCTCCCGCCGGAGGTTCGAGTCCTCCCTCGGGCTCGGGTGTTTGTGTAGTTCTTAGGATAAGTTGGTTTAAGTAGGTTTAAGCAGTGTGTTGTTTTCCCTTCAATTCTTTCTCTAAGAGCCATAAGTAGGCTGCTAATTTGTTGATGTACAGAATATCTAATAATAAATCAATACTTAAAGATACAGTTCTAAAATCGGCAGTATTTGTACAATATGCATCCGATATTTTTGTAGGCCAGTTCGTAGTTATTTTCTCCGTCGATACTTCGATATTTTTTCCTGGTATATCAACACCTGATAATGATATTTTTTTAAATATCGATATTTTTAATAATATCAAAAGTCCTAACCTTCACCACCATATCGTCATCATCATCATCATCGTCGTCAGTGACACAGTTCTGTCGGGGCACGGTTTCCTTCCTCGACAAGTCGCCAGCACATGGAGACAGGGCGAGTCCCACTGGCTGCCGTTTACAAGCCCGTAGCTCGGGCCCGGCGCCGGCCCGTGTAACCCTGTAATGGGGGGACCCGGCGTGGCCAAGCCAGGGCTGGCCTTGGGACCGGCCACGCCCCCGCTTTTGGACAAATTGCCGCCTGTTGTGCGCGCGGTTTTTGTCTGCTCGTGCCGTACGTGGCGCGGACCGCCTCCGCTTTCTTCGAACGGCGGCCGCTATTACGTGGCCTCGTGCTGTCGTCAATTATGTCATTAAAACGCCCCCACGGTCGCGGTCTCAGGTAGAGTCTGTCCTCTTAAAACACCGCGCCGCGCCGGAGCCGCATGAGCGAAAATTAAGTGGCAGATTAAGAGCGTATCAAACCAGGGACACAGTCGGGGGCATCCACCGTGATGAAATCCTCCACTTCGTCAAGGGTGTAGTTCCTCGCACGGTACGGCATACCATCTTACCCAATTCTCTCTTACTATAAAGTAGGTACTAGATCTGGAATCTTTGTTCACTATAGCTCGAATACCGCAATGGAACGTCGGGAAGATCTGATTTGACCACAGAGACTAAACGAAGTGTTGTTCGAAAGTGTACAATACTCTGTGGACAACCTAGTGTATTATCCCTGTTGACTATATGTAAAATATCTTTATAACTGTTTACGAGCGTCATTCATTTTGATTGTTTGCTGTGGACAATAAAATTGTATGTGGTGTTCAATATCTATAAACTTCTCCACAACAGGACCACAAGTAAACTGCAACTGCAAATTCTTTCAAAATTTCGCCATCAACTCTATATAAAGATCAATTATTATTTAACAATAGCGCAAGTTTTTATACATTACAGGAAAGACAGAGAATAATGTAGCATCCCACACATCGAAAACATCATGGATAGATGGCATAGCACGCTCAGAATGAGAGTGAAAATTGGAATGATTTCTCGAAATGTACGGTGCAAAACATAAATAAAAAGAAAATTGTGGGTAGTAGAAGAAAAAGTTATTTTGTAAACAAACACAGAGTGTAACCCACCATTTCTACTGGATCACATAAAAAATTATAATAAAACAGCAACATTTGTCCTAACCTCTTGGTGTCTGCACCGAAATTGACTTTCTTGCTTGGTATCTCTCTCTGTCGTGAGAAAAGCCGACCGATACTCTTAAGGGGTAGTAGGGGTCTCTCTTTTAAATCTCTATTAGTCATAATTTCTTCAGCAATTAATGACCCAAATATTTTGTTCTTTTTGTCTCTAGTGTTTCACGCTGGAAGATTAAATATGCTGTTTAATATTGCATATCACATAGGCTGCACTTAGGGGTTTCTTTCTCTTTACCCGAAGTGTGCTAGGGTTTCGTGACGTTCACAGGACTAGTCATTAGACACACCACGAGTTTCCTCAGCCTGCTCTTTAGATCAGGATTACAAAACTTGTCTTAAAACATGACTTCGGCGTCATTAACTTGCCATGTTTTTGTTTTTGGGTTTAGTCCAATATTTTACGTGCTGCCTCCTTATCCAATTACATAGTTTAGAATGTACCATCGTCTTAGTGATGGTTAGTACAGGTTCTGGCCGAGCAAATGGAATCGTAATCCTTGTCCTGATCAGTATACCAACATTTTCGTTACAATTTCTCAGTGGCCAGGGACCCACAACAGGTTCACCCTTTTGCTTTCTCCTACCCTCAAAAGAGTTTCGTGTCATTCTGCAGTGTTCTTCGATCTCGTTGAAATGAGTCATAGGTATTCCAGAACTGAAGGCCACTTGGAACAACAAACTGAAAGTGTTCATTTAACATACTGCATTTCCAGTTTACATGAAAATGACAGATCGTTTGTATTACTGCGGCATAAGATTGTCTAGAATTCTCTGTTCCGCTGGCAGCTGTTTGCGGATGATATTGTTGTACGAGGGTTGGAACTTTAATAGTGGCAACTATTTATTTACAGCTCGTACAAAATAGATACGTGTTTCAAAGTTTTACTGACCTTCAAAGTAGTGAAGTGTGGTAGCGTGTTAGTCTATAATGACAGGTGTAGTCCACTTCGTGGTGCAGTTACGGCTGTGCATAAAGTATTAGGTAGTAAATTATCTCATGTGTTTGGGGGAATACCATTAGACATAGACCAAAAGACAACCAATACACTGAAATGGAAACATTAAGATATCAATGATCAAAGTTTCTTTACCTTTACCCCTAACAGCCTGTATTTTAAGTGTTTCTCACAAGTCAGTGAACAGTGGACACGAAAAGTGAAAACAACCAAATGTAGACAGCCATTTCTGATGAACAAAGGCGGTCATTTTTAACTTTTTTGTGTGTTAGCAGCTCATCACCAAACGAAGTAAACGATCTCTCGGAGAGGCTATACTTCTCTATCGTGGCAGGCAGGACACAGCACAGGCCAAGACTACTACTTTAATACCTAAGTGTATTCATATTAAATGTTTTTACATTGCAATTTTTTGCCTGATGATGAGGTTATCCCTCGAAACATATCTCAATAATAATTTATGTACGCAAGTTAACAAATAATTGTGACTGACAGTGGTCTCCGGAAAACCTATTTAGAAAAGATACAGTCGGCTTTAAAAAAGCATTTCTTACAATGAATTGTGATACGATTTTATTTTCATTTTCACGTAAGTTCTCGCTGCTCCGATGAAACCACAGCGTCAGTTGAAACGTATCGCTGTTATTAGACGCTACGGGAGTGCCGCAGCCGGGCAGTAAATCAGACGGGGGTCGAGACTTAACGGCAGGTTTCCCCGTTGTGAGAGGAATATTAGGCAGACCGAACACTTCCTACCAGCCGCAAGTCCTTCGTCCATGGCCAGTCAGTTGCTTTTTATGTTGGCTAATCCAACGCTTTCCTTTCGATGTTAGGGGGAACATTCCGGTTCGCTCCCTAACATTTTTACCAGTAGGGTATTCGCAAAAATGCAGAATATGTTTTCAGCAAGTGAAGATATCATCTGCTGCCAGCCGTTGCTGCTTTCGCACTATTCCTCAATATCTGATGACCGTGTGCGACCTTCCAGAACCTGGGGTGGTCTGACAACTTACTCCAGGTGGTTTTCAAATACACAAGTTTTCTATCGTGTTTCATCTTGAGCGGTATTTCACTCTTCGCCTAAGGTACAAAAAGTTATGGAAATGAGCGTTCTGCTTGATAGCGCAAACGAAGGGGAAATCGATTGGTAAAATTATTGAAAAAAGGAAACATTTGAATGCAGGAAAGAATTTTCACTCTGCAGACGAGTGTGCGCTGATATGAAAGTTCGTGGCAAATTAAAACTGCGTACCGCACTGAGACTCGAACTCGGGACCTTTGCCTATCTTGGGCAAGTGCTCTACCAACTGCAGGACTAACGACCCGTCCTCACAGCTGTACATCCGCCAGTACCTCATCTCCTACCTTTCAAACTTCACAAAAGGTCTCCTGCGAACCTTAACATTTGTACTGTTCGTACATGAAATAAAAATGTTCGAATTTCCAGCATTTATTAATTCTTATTTCGTTCGATCCAATTGCCTTTACAGTGATAAGCAGTTTTACAGTATTTGTGGATATTTCATAGTTTCCAAGAAAAGCCATCTGAAACACAGAATGGTTTGCGCACTGGACTACGGTGATCAAAACCTCTTCCAGCTATTCTGATTAAGGATTTCCAGTATTTACTTAGACTGGTTGTCTTCATTGTAACGCGTCTCTTTTTCTACGAGGTTAAGTCAATTATTATCCGAAATTTAGTTATATTTTTGTTTATTTTGGTAGTACTATCGCTTTACGTTGATGACGCATGCGTTGTTTATTTGTTGTTATATCTTTGCAATTTTCAAGCTGCCAGGATAGTTTCGTTATCGCTTCCGTGCTGTTAAATATGACTGCTTCGCTGTCTGTTTGCACCAAAGTTATAAGAAAATGTTGTTCAGCCATGAAAGAAGGCACTGAAACAACAGCGGTCTAACTGTTCTTGAAATTCACACTCCATACTCGGGCTTCTTCTTGCATTGATTTAGGAAGCCCCAGAGCTACAGACGCTATGTAACAGGCACTGGGGATCATGGAGTGGTTTATCTTTAAATGTCCGGGGGTCTATTTTCCAACAAGAGCCTGGCTATGTATTACTTTCGACGTCATACACGAATAAGCCAAAACATTATGACCACTGCCCACGGTGACGCTGAATGCCACCTAGTAGCGTTGAGAGCACTTGAAGCGGCAGTAAAAGTATGTGAACAGAGCAGAAACGGACGGGCGATCACCCTAGCGAATATATAGACTGCAAATGAGGAAATCCATTGAGATAAGCCACTTTGACAAAGGGCAGATCATTATTTCGCAGACTGTGAACGACTATTTTGAAAACGGCGAAATAGGTCCGCCCTCCCCCCCCCCCCCCCCCCCCCCCCATGAACCATGGACCTTGCCGTTGGTGGGGAGGTTCGCGTACCTCAGCGATACAGATAGCCGTAGCGTAGGTGCAACCACAACGGAGGGATATCTGTTGAGAGGCCAGACAAACGTGTGGTTCCTGAAGAGGGGCAGCCGCCTTTTCAGTAACTGCAGGGGCAACAGTCTGGATGATTGACTGATCTAGCCTTGTAACACTAACCAAAACGGCCTTGCTGTGCTGGTACTGCGAACGGCTGAAAGCAAGGGGAAACTACAGCCATAATTTTTCCCGAGGAAATGCATCTTTACTGTATGGTTAAATGATGATGGCGTCCTCTTGGGTAAAATATTCCGAAGGTGAAATAGTCCCCCATTCGGATCTACGGGCGGGGACTACTCACGACGGCGTTGTTATCAGGAGAAAGAAAATTTAAAAATTAGAAAATTTAGAAAGGGAAATGGATAGGTTAATGTTACATGTAGTGGGTATTAGTGAAGTTCGGTGGCAGGAGAAACAAGACTTCTAGCCAGGTGACTACAGGGTTATTAACACAAAATCAAATTGGGGTACTGCAGGAGTAGGTTTAATAATGAATAGCGAAATAGGAATGCTGGTAAGCTACTACAAACAGTATAGTGAACGCATTATTGTGGCCAAGATAGATACGAAGCCCACGCCTACCACAGCAGTACAAGTTTATATGCCAACTAGCTCCGCAGATGACGAAGACATTGATGAAATGTATGATGAGCTAAAAGAAACTATTCAGATAGTGAAGGGTGACGAAAATTTAATTGTCATGGGTGACTGGAACTCGATAATAGGAAAAGGAAGAGAAGGAAACGTAGTAGGTGAATATGGAATGGGATTAAAGAATGAAAGAGGAAGCTGCCTGGTAGAATTTTGCACAGAGCATAACTTAATCATAGCTAACACTTGGTCCAAGAATCTGATCAGTTGGTAGGGCATCTTCTGAGGCATTAAGGGATTACCAATTTGGTATTGGAGGGCAGCGTGAAGGGTAAAAGTCGTAGAGGGAGATCAAGAGATGGATACACTAAACAGATTCAGAAGGATCTAGGTTGCAGTAGGTACTGGGAGATGAAGAAGCTTGCACAGGATAGAGTACCATGGAGAGCTGCATCAAACCAGTCTCTGGACTGAAGAACACAACAACAAACAACAGCAGGTCAAATGTTCACATGCTACTGTTGTGAGCATCTATGGAGAGAGGTAGAATGGCACTGAAACTACGACGTGGCGGTAAAATGGTCGTATGCCCACGACTCTTCACAGGACGTAGAGTTCGTAGGCTTGTCTGCTCTGTAGAGTAGGACAGATTGTGACCTGTGGCATCTCTGCCAGATAAGCACAATTTTGGTGCACCCACAAGTGTTTCGGAGTACAACGTACATTGTTTAACATGAAGCTCCGGAGCAGACCATCCCTACGTGTTCACATATTGATCCAATGACATCGTCAGTTACGATTACAGTGGGCACAGGACCATCGGGATTCGACCGTCCATCAATGGAAACATGTCGGCTCCTCGAGTCAAATGGTTCAAATGGCTCTGAGCACTATGGGACTTAACTTCTGAGGTCATCAGTCCCCTAGAACTTAGAACTACTTAAACCTAACTAACCTAAGCACATCACACAAACCCATGCCCGAGGCAGGATTCGAACCTGCGACCGTAGCTATCGCGCGGTACCAGACTGTAGCGCCTAGAACAGCTCGGCCATCCCGGCCGGCTCCGCGGATCAATCACATTTTCGCTACTCTGTGTCTACGATCGTCTCCACAAACGCCGTCAGCGAGGTGAACTGCGGCTAGAAACGTGCTGTGCGCCACGGACGCAGGCTGATGGGAGCAGTATTATACCGGGTGATCAAAAAGTCAGTATAAATTTAAAACTTAATAAACCACGCAATAATGCAGATAGAGAGGTAAAAATTGACACACATGCTTGGACTGGCATGGGCTTTTATTAGAACAAAAAAAAAACTCATCTCATATTGCTAGACGCGTGTGAGATCTCTTGCGCGCGCCGTTTGGTGATGATCGAATGCTCAGCCGCCACTTTCGTCATGCTGTCCTCCAAGGTCCCCGGTCCTCAGTCCGTGTGATTATTGGCTTTGGGGTTACCTGAAGTCGCAAGTGTATCGTGATCGATCGGCGTCTCTAGGGATGCTGAAAGACAACATCCGACACCAATGCCTCACCATAACTCCGGACATGCTTTACAGTACTGTTCACAACATTATTCCTCGACTACAGCTACAGTTGAGGAATGATCGTGGACATATTGAGCAATTCCCGTAGAGAACATCATCTTTGCTTTGTCTTACTTTGTTATGCTAATTATTGCTATTCTGATCAGATAAAGCGCCATCTGTCGCACATTTTTTGAAAAAAATGGTTCAAAAGGCTCTGAGCACTATGGGACTTAACTTCTGAGGTCATCAGTCCTCTAGAACTTAGAACTACTTAAACCTAACTAACCTAAGGACATCACACACATCCATGCCCGAGGCAGGATTCGAACCTGCGGCCGTAGCGCATTTTTTGAAAGTTTGTATTTTTTTGGTTTTGATAAAACCCCATATCATTCCAAGTATGTGTGTCAATTTATACCTCTTTATCTACATTATTACGTGATTTATTCAGTTTCCAAATTTATACTGACTTTTTGATCAACCGGTATTATGGGAGACATTCTATTGCGCTTGCATGGGACCTGTGGTAGTAATCTAAGACACGCAGACAGCTACGAACCACCTTCATCCCTTCATGCTTGATGTCTTCCCCGATGGCGACGTCATCTTATTTGTGTCTTGGAGCCAGAACCATGGTATAATAGTTTGAGGAGTATTGTAGGGGACTCACATTGATGTGTCGGTGACCAAATTCGCCTGATTAAATCCTGTGAAATTCATCTAGGTCGCTATCGGGCGCTATCAGCGTGTACGCAATCAGCAGCCCTAAAAGTGCAAAGAAGGACAGCTCGTTTCGTGTTATCGCGTAATAGGGGTGAGAGTGTCACTGATATGATACGCGAGTTGGGGTGGCAGTCACTGAAACAAAGGCGGTTTTCTTTGCGGCGAGATATATTAACGAAATTTCAATCACCAACTTTCCTTTCCGAATGCGTAAATATTTTGTTGACACCCATCTACGTAGGGAGAGACACTTCAAGAAATATTTTATGAATATATCGCTCAATATATATTTATTTTACAAACTGAAATACACAAGACTGATATTTCAAAATGTTGTTGTTGTTGTTGTCTTCAGTCCTGAGACTGGTTTGATGCAGCTCTCCATGCTACTCCAACCTGTGTAAGCTTCTTCATCGCCCAGTACCTACTGCAACCTACATCCTTCTGAATCTGCTTAGTATATTCATCTCTTGGTCTCCCTCTACGATTTTTACCTTCCACGCTGCCCTCCAATGCTAAATTTGTGATCCCTTAATGCCTCAAAACATGTCCTACCAACCGATCCCTTCTTCTAGTCAAGTTGTGCCACAAACTTCTCTTCTCCCCAATCCTATTCAATACTTCCTCATAAGTTACGTGATCTATCCACCTTATCTTCAGCATTCTTCTGTAGCACCACATTTCGAAAGCTTCTAATCTCTTCTTCTCCAAACTAGTTATCGTCCATGTTTCACTTCCATACAGGGCTACACTCCATACAAATACTTTCAGAAAAGAATTCCTCACACTTAAATCTATATTCGATGTTAACAAATTTCTCTTCTTCAGAAACGCTTTCCTTGCCATTGCCAGTCTACATTTTATATCCTCTCTACTCCGACCATCATCAGTTATTTTACTTCCTAAATAGCAAAACTCTTTTACTACTTTAAGTGTCTCATTTCCTAATATAATTCCCTCAGCATCACCCGATTTAATTTGACTACATTCCATTATCCTCGTTTTGCTTTTGTTGATGTTCATCTTATATCCTCCTTTCAAGACACTGTCCATTCCGTTGAACTGCTCTTCCAAGTCCTTTGCCGTCTCTGACAGAATTACAATGTCATCGGCGAACGTCAAAGTTTTTATTTCTTCTCCATGGATTTTAATACCTACTCCGAATTTTTCTTTTGTTTCCTTTACTGCTTGCTCAATATACAGATTGAATAACATCGGGGAGAGGCTACAACCCTGTCTCACTCCTTTCCCAACCACTGCTTCCCTTTCATGCCCCTCGACTCTTATGACTGCCATCTGGTTTCTGTACAAATTGTAAATAGCCTTTCGCTCCCTGTATTTTACCCCTGCCACCTTTAGACTTTGAAAGAGAGTATTTTAGTCAACATTGTCAAAAGCTTTCCCTAAGTCCACAAATGCTAGAAACGTATGTTTGCCTTTTCTTAATCTTTCTTCTAAGATAAGTCGTAGGTCAGTATTGCCTCGCGTGTTCCAATGTTTCTACGGAATCCAAACTGATCTTCCCCGAGGTCCGCATCTACCAGTTTTTCCATTCGTCTGTAAAGAATTCACGTTAGTATTTTGCAGTATTTCAAAATAGTATCTTTATATCTTTTATATTTTGTTATGAACCGGTTTTCCAGGCGGTCCTTAAGACTAACCAGATTCTCTATACAACATCAGTGAGAGTTTATAGTAATCTCTGTGCATTTATAAAGGCTCCCTGATGTCATGTGGACTATTTATTTCGCCTTAAGTTGTCTGAGGATCGCCAACAAAGCCGAAATCCAGTTCACGACAAAATATAAAATTAGTATTAATGCGGAACGTCAGTACTATGTATTTCAGTTTTTAACGTATCTATGTTGCTTCATATACCGACGGAATATTTCACAAATATCCATTTACTACACGTTTTGTAGATGGCTGTGCCGAAACTTTCAACAGATAAATATGTACTGAGCAACAAAGAGAGAAAATCTTTATTGAAGTAAAATGTAATTGGCAGGACACTTGAAGGAAGAGTGATTTGGCCATGTAAAGGACTTCACCTTTCCTTGGATCTTTGTCAAATTTGTGTCTTTAATAAAACCGAACGTTTTGTAATGCTGAAAAGAACAGTATCTACTGGGATAAACAAGAAATTCACACTGTCGTATTTTATATAGGGCACTATTCTTTTCTAAGCAGATTTTCAAGGAGCGTAGTAAAGTGGGATGGGATGTAAGTAAAATGACGTGCTTTCTATCTCTTTCTTTGTGTGTGTTTGTGTGTGTGTGTGTGTGTGTGTGTGTGTGTGTGTGTGTGTGTGTGTGTTTGTGTTTGTGTTTGTATGACAGGAGAGACAGAGAGAGTATGTGTGCGTGTGCCCGCCCGCACTTCTTCTTCGTTGGGCAGAATAAGAGGTTATTCCTTCCCTTAGAATATGATAAACTGTTATTTTTATGCCTATCGGAAACAGAGCTTTCTATTTCCGTGGTCGTTATCGAACTGTGAGAGGATGTTATTGTTATCCATATTGCCTGTCGAGTGATTCGGCTAGCCGTGGCTGGAGATCGGGTGGCTGGGACATATGCCGATGACATTCAACACAGCGGGGGCGGAAATAACGTGCAAGTTCGGGCCGCATAACAATGCTCGAACGGACCCTTCGCGGAACACGGCAATCGCCCCCGGTAAAGTTGTAACGCTACCCGGAGGATACACGTAACGGCAGTTTGCACATTTTCTTATGCCCTCACGGAAAAGCCACAGGCGCGCTCTGTCTCTCATTTAATATTTGTGGGGAGAAAGGGAGCGTGGGGGAAAGGGAGCGTGAGGGAGTGGGGGGGGGGGGGGGGGGGGGGAACGTCGTCCTACAGATTCTTGAAATGCGCATGTCTGTGGATGGGTAATTTATTCAATACGTCGGTCCTTCTATGACCGTTTGGCGAAGTAACTGGCGAGGCATGAACTGCGTACATAGATTCATATATTATAGTTTACCAGTTACAACTCTTGGGCTGAATGATGACATCATAAAAACATTTACATGCTGAAGTGCAACACTACAGCTTATAATAAAGAGCAGCTGATAACGCAGATAAACTGAAGTGTTTCTATCGTACGTAAATGTTCTGAGCTTACTCGTTATCCATCTTGTTCACTGGGTTGAAATTCGCGAATTACAGTGCGAAATATTTACAAACTTTGGAAGTGTTCAGTACTATACTTCCGCGCCGCCTGACCATACTTGGCACTGATTACAGCAGTATGTTATTGTTGTCCAATGATTCATTACATGAGTAACACAGATGCAAGGGAGCTGGATTATTATATCCGTAATAATTATGACTCATGGTTGTAATATTAGCATCATTACGACCAAATCATCACAAGCAGTTAATCACAGTCAGCACTACCATAGTAATCATCACAAGCTGTCATCATCACAATACCATCATCGTCGTCATCATCATCATCATCATCACATTCATCCACTGACTGACAATGATCTTCCTAGTTTCTCGATATATTCTTTAATCTTAGGCATTCAAACACGTCCTGCTTGCTGCCTGATAACATCTACCGACTTCACATTAGCCCTTGGCCTTATGACAACAAGGAATTTGTAGCGTTTTTCTTACTAGCTGATCGGGTATTAATGAAATGTCTTGCCTGTCACTGTTTTCGTATCAGCAGATAAAATCTTCACATCTACCAATCTTCTGTTCCTTGGACCATGAAAACAACAGCCTCCACCACATGCATCAGCTGTTTGTGTTGCCTGCATTAATAACGTAACTAACGAACGCGATTAGCCGAGCGGTCTGAGGCGCTGGAGTCATGGACTGTGCGGCTGGTCCCGGCGGGGGTTCCAGTCCTCTCTCGGACATGGGTGTGTGTGTTTGTCCTTAGGATAATTTAGGTTAGGTAGTGTGTAAGCTTAGGGACTGATGACCTTAGCAGTTAAGTACCATAAGATTTCACACACATTTGAACAATTTTTTCTCTTTTTTTTTTTTCTTCGAACAGAGACACGGGGAAAACTAAAGACAATAACAGGCACGGAACTGAAAATAAATCCGAAGTATTGGCGACAAAAGCACGATAAATGCGAGGTAATCTTGCCACAATAATGGAACTTATCCAAACGGCAATTCTGAATTGTCTGCGAGCAACTGTCTTACAGTACGACGAGACGAATGTTCTGGAAAACATTGAGAAAGAGAATGAGATTTTCACTCTGCAGCGGAGTGTGCGCTGATATGAAACTTCCTGGCAGATTAAAACTGGCAGACAGTTTTAATCTGCCAGGAAGTTTCATATCAGCGCACACTCCGCTGCAGAGTGAAAATCTCATTCTGGAAACATCCCACAGGCTGTGGCTAAGCCATGTCTCCGCAATATCCTTTCTTTCAGGATTGCTAGTTCTGCAAGGTTCGCAGGAGAGCTTCTGTAAAGTTTGGAAGGTAGGAGACGGATACTGGCAGAAGTAAAGCTGTGAGTAGCGGGCGTGAGTCGTGCTTCGGTAGCTCAGATGGTAGAGCACTTGCCCGTGATAGGCAAAGGTCCCGAGTTCGAGTCTCGGTCGGGCACACAGTTTTAATCTGCCAGGAAGTTTCATTGAGAAGCAAATGAGAAAAATAGAAAAGTCGTGCAGTCCTAGAGAGAGCGATAACTGGAAAAAGTGAGATGAAGTCTGGGGAAAATCAACCACGAAAGAAAGTTGTTAACCTTAAAGAGTGACTCAATAAGAACACGGAGACAGGGATAGTACGACAAATCTTACCACGTCAGCACTGGTGGAATCGTAATGCCGATTTTTTGCTGTGCAAATAGCTTAACTGTATAATAATCACAAACAAAAGTTGAGAGAGTGGGAAGGAGGGGATAGGCAGATGGAAATGGAAGGATAAGACAGGCAGATAGACGGAGGAAGAAGTGGACACGGAGAGGGGGAGGTGTACTCAATACACATTCCCGGTACGAAAAAGAAAGTTAGGTGCTGCAGATGAGGACGAGGAAGAGGAAAATGAAGATCTGCGAAGACAGAGAAGATAACGTACGCTTAGGTCAGAAGAACGCTGGAATCCTACGGGCAATTACAAGACCAGGCCTGAGTTCTTGTCCGACGCACTGTTTTAACGTTTTAACTCGCGCGGAAATTTCACAACATAATAGGTGCCAAAACAGAATAAAAGATTAATGCTTCAGAGGAACAGCCACTAATAAGGTTCAGATACCGTTGGTACGCACGGTACAACTCAGAATATCGGTAACAGTGGTGTTGCTCGTCTGTGCTAGAAATATGGAACCGTGGAGGATAACACTTAAGCGACGCACCCATGTTAGAGTGGAGACAGGTGCAGCAGAGGACGATCAAATGTCTTAGCACTGAAGACTAGAGGATGAAGAAGAGAAGTGTTGCCTCCCTTCCGGTGCTGCTGATGAAAAATGGGCTGTTCTCCCTGGGCTACACCACCGGACGCAAGTCTGCGACCGCTGCCAGAGGGCGGCTCGCAATTAACCTGTAAGTCGGGCCGGTGGTAGCAGCCACCGAGGCCCACCCCAGGCGGCTCGTAAATCAATTATACGTCCCTCATATTAATAACGACGACAGCAATACCTCGTAAAGCTTTACGGCCGCTGTAATGGATTCAATTACGTGGCGAAAGTGTATAGCACTTTCAGCAGTGACGTACAGCGGGTGCTCGGTGAACGGCGCGGTATGCAAGCCAAACAGCCTCTTCTTATACACCATCAGCTGGTCCGTCATGTTATGTCTGACAGGTTCGCACTCCTTCGAATATTGTCTAGCGGCGACCCAGGGAAGCGACGCAGGGGTTCAAGTCTTCGGGAGAAGCAAGTTTCAAAGCTTGCCTGACTGTCCTGAATTAGATATTCAGTAACTTATCTAAATCTTTTCAGGCGGTGGTTAGTATAAGACACCAAAACCAATTTCTCTCCTCTCTCATCCTTCTGTATTCCTGTATTCTTCTTTCCATCTCATCTGCTAATCTCACCTTATCCTTGCTCCCTCTTCCTCTGAGCCGGCCGGAGTGTGATAGATGTGTGTGATGTCCTTAGGTTAGTTAGGTTTAAGAAGTTCTAAGTCTAGGAGACTGATGACCTCAGATGCTAAGTCCCATAGTGCTTAGAGCCATTTCTAGTTCGTACTTGCTCGGTCGGGCACTTGTGTACGTTTAGGATTCGAAAATTGATTACAAGGTATCTAGTATTTGTTACAAACTTAAGTAAAGAGAAATTTCCACTTTTCATAAGTTCATAGACACAATTCTTGATGGATCTAAAAAAATAACGTAAGTGCGGAACAAAACAAAAAAGTTAAAGACAGTGTGCTCAAAATTGCAGACATTGGCACATTTGTAACATAAAAATCTTTTGGTGGCTAGCATTTAGTACCATGTTGTTCTGCCTTTTGAGTTGTAACATTCTTGATCTCTCTCCAATACTTTGCCCAGAAGTTATTCAAGAGGTTGTTGCACAAGTATACATCACTGTTTGTCGGAGACACACCGTTTTGTGAGGAGCCTGAAAGGTGGCAAGCCATTCGACTGCTGGCTTTTCATTTATTCACCTTTAATTATGTAACTGGACGGGAGCTGAACTATTTCAACGAGAGTCATGATATCACAGTGATTGTACTAGCTGTTTTCACCTCCTTGGTTCTGGGTACATCAACTGATTTACGGGATAGCATTCGAAGTAAGCAGTGGTTTGTATATGAGACAGTCCACATGAAGTGAGGCCCGGGGAAATGTGCCATGGGCAAACTAGCTTTCGCAGGAACAGAGGAGAAGAACGGCAGGTAGGGAACCCCCGCCTTGTTGGGGCATGAAAACCGTTTTAATGAATGGAGAGCTGGCGGAGAGGCCACTGCCGATTTATAGGACGGTCTGCTGGACGACTAAGATAAAAAAAAAGTCTTCATTCCAGAAGACGAAACTCAGTCAGTGGATGGGAGCCACTAGAAGACTGTTAAGAGAAATACTTGCCAGATAATCATGTTCCGGCTTTCCTAAAAACACGACAAAACACCTCTCACCTACTTAATATTCGGACTCTGAAGCAAAGTTGGCAACTAGCCCCGTAGAAAGTTTTCGTGGGATATGTCATGCGAAACTAGCTGGTGGCTGAATGAGCACCGATTGGTGTCTCAGAAGTGACGTCAGAAGAGTGTAACATTTAGCGAGTATATTTTCTAGAAAAGTGTCTTATTGAAATTTCGCCGTTTCTTGGCGCAATATTTTGTAAAAGAAACGGTTACGCCATTGTCGGGCTGTAGTAAGATTTGATGGGATTGGTGGACGCGTTTTTCTGGCGGGATGACAGAAACGAGCTGCCTTAGGTAACTTAGAAAGAGGGCGACGCAAGGTCTCGCAGATGTGGACTGAAGCAGTCGCGGGCATTTCATGGACAGGAGAGAATGGCAAAAGTTGCGGCTTCGCTCGCGAGTCGCGGGTCGTCTCCGGTGACACTGTTCGACTCCCCAGCTGCCTGATCGTAATGCCGAACTTCAGCCCAGTAAACCGTCTCCTCTCTACTTACAATACATTGAAGATCATAGTAAGCGCCGCAAACGGCTCCAGAATAATAGGAAAAGGGAGAGTCCCCTAGTTCGATTTTAAGATAGGATTCACTGCCGCATTCTCGTCAGTGCTTTCTCAGTTCTTTGGGATTCTTGGGCATTTGTTTCAGACAAACAGTCATTACGAAATCATAGTTACGTTACAATACATTTCACAGAATTATATCAGAGAGTTTTAAGCAGCTCCAGCACATTTAGTAGCTATGCCAGCTCAGAGCTAAGTTTGCAATTCTCATAGTGAAGTACTTATTGAAAAGTTCATGTCAAAATAATTGTTTTTAATGCTATATAATTTCAGTTGTCTTTCACAATACACTATATTTTACACTTAAATCTCGATTTTATTTTCACCTTCATTTCCTTTCACTGAGAAATATGTCATTTACCCCATCTGCAAATTCACTGCTCGGGCCTAAACAAATCAAAGCGTTAGTAAATACGTTGCGTACATTAAATACAGCACCGTGTCTTAAGAATGTGCTGGATTCATGATTAATTTCTCTTTCAAGGTTTGCCTGTTACGTGCACACGAAAATGTTTGAATCTATAAAAAGGCGTGAAAATGGTACCGCCATGTTATAATTTACCCAGAAAACTGGTAAGTTAGAGAAACGAACCAAGGCTAAAATTTTAGATCCGCTCGACCACGAGATAACTAGAAATGGAGACGAGAAACGAGCTGCGAAAGAAAGTTAACCGTGGGATGAACAGATTAAAACTGTGTGTCGAGCCAGGATTCGAACACGGAACATTGCATCTCACCGACCATGCACCTATCAGGAGAGCCTTAATTGCAACGATCACGTAGATAATACTGTGGGTAAAGGTAACCAAAGGCTGCGATTTATTGAGAGAAGACTTAGAGGATACTGCAAATCCACTAAGAAGACTGCCTACCCTACTTCTGTCCGTCCTCTGCCAGAGTACTGCTGTGCGGTAAGGGACCCTTACTGACGGCGAAAAAGTTCCATCAAGGGCAGCTCCTTTTATAATATCGCGAAATAGGGGAGAGAGTACCGAGGATATGATACGCGAGTTGCGGTGGTAATGATTCAAACAAAAGTGTTTTTCGACGCGGTGAGATCTTCTCACGAAATTTTAATTACCGTCTTTCTCCTCCGAATGCGAAAATATTTTATTGACAGCCACCAGATAGGCAGAAATGATCGTCGTAATAAAACAAGAGAAATCGGAGCTTGCGCAGGTTTAAGTAAACGTTCTTCCCGCTCGCTGTGCGAGAGTGGAACGATAGAGAAATAATGTGGAAGTGGTTTTATGAACCCTCTGCCAGGCCGAGTAGCCATGTAGATGGAGTACGACTGATTACCCGCGCTCACGACTTTACGTCGACCAGTAAGTACATTTCAGGTTCGAGTACCTGTCCGGCATACAGTTTTAAAACAGCATAGACTTCATTGCAAAATAAATGATTCATTATAGAACGGCGACCTAGTTTAAGGAACATTCGGTTCAAGAAATCTTGTTACACGAGTTGCAAAAGACACCCACATAAAGCAGAGTCTCTTGCAATATACGGATCGTTAGCAGAGCAGTATTGCAACATGCAGGGAACTGGCGTTATCGTTAGAGACGACATGTGGGAGTTAATCTAGCAAATGTGTTGAATAAATATCTTGCAGAACTTTGTGGAGGTTGCCTCAAGTCACATCACATTACACAGATCCGTTGTTCATTTACATATATGCACACAGTTTCCTTTAGAGTAGTTACAGAAAACAGAAAATATAGTCATTGGATCTCCATTAAGCTTCAGTGATGTATCCACTGTTCTTCAGCGAAGTCAGAAACTATTCCTGTTCATTTGTACACCACGGAGTGCAGCAACCTGAAGATGATACAGCATAATACATTACTGTTAACAGGAATAAGTGAACGAGCAAGACGCCATGGTCGTAAGAAGCTGGACTCCTACTTCAGAGGATAACGATTTGAATCCTCCGCTAGTGATCCAGATTTAGGCTTAGGCCCACCAAGGTTTCGCTTAACCCTTATTGTGAGATGATTCCTTTGAAAGGAATACTGCCAATTTCCTTCTCCATCAGTGTTCTACCTGAGGCAATGCCGTCTCCTTAGTGACTTCATAGTTGGCAAAACGTTAGACGCTAACCTCACCACTTCCATAATGAAAAAGTTAAAAACGAAAGATATTTACGAAAGGTTGGAATAATTTTGAGAACATGGAGTTCTTGGGTTGTTCCTTAACATCTAAGTACGCTCATAGCTTGCAGATTCTATGAGAGTTGTAGACTTGTAGAAGGCCGTAATGGCTATTCCGCAGAATGACCTCCGGCGCGAGTCCCATACACCGCCGTGAGTTAAGTGCCTTTCCTTATTATGCAAACATGCTGCGTTCCGCCGCCAGCGTATGGGGTAGCCACTGCTAATTATGTATTGAAAATTCCTGAGGATCTTCCACGTCAAAATATATTCATGGCCTTTGCATTTTGCCAAGTGCCGAGTCGTCGAAGAACAAGTCACGAAATATGCTGAACGGTAACTGTCGAACGGAAAAGGTATTCGTCAGCTTTCCTTCATTACTCCAGCAGAGAACTCATCGTGAAAGCTGCTAGACATACCGAAATAAATCCATTTTCTATTTCTGCTGCACGCAACGCGAGTCGGATCTGACAGTGAACACGTGATCTTTTCAGAATTAGATGTGTTGGGTTGTAGTGTGACTACGTCGGATATGAGAAAATAGCATTGTGTAGATATTGGCATATCTTTCGGCAATGCTCGCTGATTCAAAAGAAACAACAGTAAGAATGAGAGAAGGAAGACTCAAATCTCTATGTCTTCGAAAAACACAAAAAAGTAAAGCAATTAATCCAGAATTATTACAGTATAATCACGAATGTTCACTTCTAGGATCATATATTTCTTTGGAAAACTATGAGTGTGTGTGAAATCTTATGGGACTTAACAGCTAAGGTCATCAGTCCCTAAGCTTACACACTACTTAACCCAAATTATCCTAAGGACAAACACACACACACCCATGCCCAAGGGAGGACTCGAACCTCCGCCGGTACCAGCCGCACAGTCCATGACTGCAGCGGAAAACTATGAATAGGAAAAAAATGTAAATGGCATTTATTTATTATTTATTTATCGTATGGCAACACAGACACATAAGAAAGAAACAGACGAATTACTAATATAACAGACGTTAGTAATTGCAAACAAACATCACTAATATAACAAAGTTTAAGGATTACAAACACCAAGTCTATTAATATAATCTATCGACTCTGGAGTTGCGAACAGGAAGTCGTCGGGGCTCCCATTATAGGGTCTTCTAGAACACTCTTCAACACTGTGGCTGATGGTCTGATTTTCTCCGCAGGCACACCGAGGGAATGGTATTTTACCCCATTTATACAGGGCGTAAGCGCATCTGCCATGACGAGTTCTAATCCTGTTTAGAGTGGAGTACGTTTTGCGTGGTAGGTCAAAACCAGGTGGCTTTTGGGTGATGCAAGGCATTTTATGATTTTGCCATGAGTTCCATTTTTCAAACACGCGTTTGTGATACTGAAACCTTCCAGTACACAGGTCCTTGCTGTTCTTGTTGGCGTGTACCTAGATCGAAGCCAATTAATATTTGCAGCCTCAATGTCTTGGTGGATTGGCAGCCTTCAATTTCCCACGATGTTTTTGTATTCACGTACAAGGGCGTCAGTACGTCGCAGGTGTGGCGGCTTGATGTGGCTTAATATTGGGAGCCATTGCGTTGGAGTGGGTTTAATTACTCCAGAAAGCATCCTTAGAGTGTTATGCAACTGGACATCCACCTCTTCTACATGTGGGCTGTTTAGCCAAATCGGAGCACAGTATTCGGCAGCCGAGAATACAATTGCTAAATCAGAGGTGCGGAGAGTGGAGGCCGTTGCTCCCCAGGTAGTAACATAGAGCTTTTGAATTATTGCAGTCAAATAATCTGAGGATCTCTTGACTATAAGTTACTTTCAGAAAGAGTAAATGGCATTTCCACCACTGTTTAACATTATGGTTTCTAAACGAAGTTTGGAACGTATAAATATTTAGATGCAAATGAGACTGGGACCTGGCTACTGACACACAAAACCGATTATAGCTGACATTTTTTTTTATCAACTACAAAACCGAAACGAAGCAAGGGAAAAAAATAAGAACTAGAAAGGACGCACCATGAAGGAATTACCCTGTGGGACGTAAATATGCAGACAAATAAATTATTACAATTTCAGAAACATTCGATGATTTATTCAGAAAAAGAGCTTCACGAGTTGACGAAGCCAATAACGCGCTGGTCCGCTTCTAGCCCTTTTGCCAGCAGTTTACGACTTAGAACTGATTGACAGTAGTGATGGATGTGCTCTTGAGGGATATCGTGCCGAATTTTCTAAAATTGGTGCTCTTAGATCGTCAGAAACCCGAGCTGGTTGGAGGGCTCTACCCATAATGCTCCAGACGTTCTCAACTGGGGGGAGATCCGGAGACATTGGTGGCCAAGGTAGGAATTGACAAGCACGTACATAAGCAATAGAAATTCTGCCCGCCAGCGGGCTGGCGTTATCTTGCGGAAATGTAAGCTCAGGATGTCTTCAAATGAAAGGAAATAAAACGGGGCGTAGAATATCGTCAACGTACCGATGTACTCATGTGTGCAACGATAGACAACCAAAGCGGCCCTGCTATGAACAGAAATGGCACCTCAGACTACCTACCACTCGTGGATGTCGGGCCGTATAGCGTGAGACAGGTTGGTATCCCACTGCTGCCCCGGGCGTCTCCTGACGCATCTTCGCTGATCGTAGGGGCTCAGTTCGAAGTGGGACTCGTCACTGAACACTATTCTACTCCGGTCGATGACCTTCCAGCCCGACAAGTGTCTGGAGTTGTCATTTCCTTGTCCCTTTGTCTGTTATCCGCGGAACTCCTACAGCACGTCTACGCCCCGTTCTTTTGCCCTTCATAGAAACTCATCTTGCGCTTACTTTCCTTCAAGATAACGCCCGGCAGCATGCGGCGAGAGTTTTTATTGCTTGTCAAGTCCTACCTTGACTAATAAGACTGACGGATCACTTCCCAAGCGAGAGCGATTGGAGCATTATGGGCAGCGCCCTCGAACCGTCTCAGCATTTTTACGATCTAAAGCGCCTATCTGACAGAATTTGTCACTATAGCTCTCAGGAGGACATCCAACAACTCTGTAAATCAATGCCAAACCGAAAAACTGCCTGCATAAGGGCCAGAGATGGATCAACGCGATATTGAATGGCTCAGTTTGTGAAACTCCTTCTCTTGAATAAACCAACCAGTTCTCCTTAAATTATAAACATTTATTTGTCTGTACATTTAGATCACATCTAGCAACTTCCGACCCAACGGGATAGTTCCTTCTTAGGGCCTTGTTTATTTCGTGTCAGAGTATGTTCTGCTATAGAATAGAAACATTGTGAACGTTAGGTAATCAATTTTTTTTTAACGGACCACTGCACTCTCTGTAACTGAATCACGGTAGAAATATGGATCAAAATATACAAAAAAATTCAAATACAAGTGCTTCGGATACCGAGAATCAGACAGCGAGAAAAGTACCAGGAACCTAAACGCCGGGTTATGTGGCAGAGCGGTTCTAGGCGCTTCAGTTTGGAACCGCGCTGCTGCTACGGTCGCAGGTTGGAATCCTGCCTCGGGAATGGATGTGTGTGATGTCCTTAGGTTAGTTAGGTTTAAGTAGTTCTAAGTCTAGGGGACTGGTGACCTCAGATGTTAAGTCCCGTAGTGCTTAGAGCCATTTGTTGAATCTCAAACAAGAAGAGGAAAATTGAATTTCCATTTTTTGACCAAAGCAACATTGCTGTGTATAACCGTGGCAGCCTGGTATTCTGTTTGTGGATTCAACGGGATGCCTAAACTGTGCCGGCAATAAATATGCCGATTTTTTCATATCTCAAAGAAAGAACTTGACAATTAAACTACCAGTAAGCAGTGAGTCCTTAAATTCTTTCTTACTAGATGTTTTAAACCACTGTGCTGATATAACAGCTGTCTACCTCGCCTTCCAGATGGGAAACGTCGATGTCAGCGAGCTTGCCACTTTAGTGTTTGTAAAGTGCATGTTACTCCTTTCATAGCCCGACGACGGAATGGCACAGTAGTATGAGTGAGAGTTTTAGACGTTATCGCTAGCGCCAAAATCTCATCCATATATCACCCGACCGAACCGGAAGAGCTTTGGGCAGCATGGGCTACAGTACGAAAATGCATATGGTAAAGGCACTGTTTTCTGGAACTAACACTGATTTTAGAAAGAGACCGGTGGGGGAATATAAGCGATCATTTTTAAGTAAAGAACTTCTGTACATAAGTGCCTGAATACCGACATTCTTTCTTTGGATTCCCTGTCTCACTACCTGGATGGTCGCTTATTTTATTTTCATGTGTGTCAGTAAAATCAGCTCCAAGCAAGTGTCTTTAGAGGTATCGACCGAAGTCACATCCTGGATTCTCAAGGAAGTGTTATATGCCTTTGGTTCTTAATCTAAATAAACAATTGAGCAGACAATATCAGCATTGCTCTTAAATTATTTGCTCATGGTGGTGTCGTTCACAATTTAGTAAATTCATCATAAGATAAGAACAAACTATGAAATTATTTAGACATCTGCGTGGTGTGTAGAATGACAGTTATCACGGAACAGTGAAAAGTATGAGGCCATCCACAAAACACTAAAAAAACCTGCGTTAAATTTTGGTTACATCATCTTATGGGTTACAATTATGAACAGTTTAAAATGCAACTACACCACAGAAAATGTCATAGTGAAGGAGAGCCAAAGACTACATTTTATTGGTAAAAAACTTAGAGGATCCAACCTATCTACTAAAGATACTATCTAGATTAAGCTTGTCCATACACTTCTAGGGTACTGCTGCGCAATACAGTGGCCTTACGAGATACAATATGCAGAAGACGTCGAACACGTCCGAAGAGGGGCATCTCGTCTTTTTTATCAACGAATTAGGGGAGAAACTGTATCGAACATGACAATCGAATCGGGCTGTCAATCATTACAACGAAGGCATTTTCCATTCACGCGATGTTTTCTTACAAAATTTCACTCGGGAACTTTCTCCTGCGAATGTCAAACTATTTCGTTGACTTCTACTTACATGGGGAGAAATGACAATTGGATAAATTAAGAGAAATCAGAGCTCGGACGGAAGGGTTTAAGTGTTCATTTCTCACTCGGACCTTTCGAAAACGGTAGAGAACTAATCAGAAAGCGATTCTATGAACCTTTGTCCAACGGTTTGGAAACTTCTGTGTTCCAGACAGGGTACCTTCACTACTGAGCTGTCTACTTACCCGGGTCACTTCACTGGAAGATTCATCAATTGTATCAAAACGTTTTCCTTGGAGTTGTTCCCTCAATTTGGTAAACTAATCAAAGTCTGGTTAGATTATGTCAGGGCTGCAGGGTTGTATGATGGGAGGGCGATTACGAATTCCCATCCACATTTGTCGAGCGTTTCTCTTATTGGTAGGGCAATATACGGTCTTGCATTATCAGGCATAATAAGAACACCGGCTGCAAGCAAATCAGGCCTTTTCTGACGAATTTTCCCGCTCGAAACATTTTGCAGATACCGCTTGTAGTACGTCCTCTGGGAACTCTATTTGTACCTACGACTCCATTTATGTCACCCGGTAAGATCATCATCATTTTCACCTTTGATTGTTGGTGCCGCAATTTTTTCTGCCGTGGAGAGTCGGAACTTTGCCATCGTGACGGCTGAGACCTCAAGTTCTGGCTCAGAATCTCGTATCCAAGTTCCATCAAATGCAACAGTCCTTATCAGAAACTGTTCTCCTTCTGTTCGACAATGCTGAAGCAGTTCTTCTGCGATTCTTTTGCGACCTGCTTCTTGTTCTTCAATCAGATCACGCCGAACCCATCTGACAGCAATTTTTCTTTTCCTTGACTTCCCAGTTGCGATTCTGTAAACTGAAGTGACAGACATTATGACCTCATACGCAACTTACTCGCATGTTTTTCGTCGACGTTTTCTGAAAATGTCAGTAATAGCCGGCTGCTGTGGCCGAGCGGTTCTAGGCGCTTCAGTCTGGAACCGCGCTGCTGCAACGGTCGCAGGTTCGAATCCTGCCTCGGGCATGGATGTGTGTTATGTCCTTAGGTTAGTTTCGGAAGGACGACGGTTCAATCCCGCGTCCGGCCATCCTGATTTAGGTTTTCCGTAATTTCCCTAAATCACTCTAGGCAAATGCCGGGATGGCACGGCCGACTTCCTTCCCCATCCTTCCCTCATCCGATGAGACCGATGACTACGCTGTGTGGTCTCCTTCCCCAAAACAACCAACCAACCTTAGGTTAGTTAGGTTTAACAAGTTCTAAGTCTAGGGGACTGATGACCTCCGATGTGAAGTCCCATAGCGCTCAGAGCCATTTAAGCCTTTTGTTGTCATTAATAGTAACCTGAAAGGTGTAACCTGATGTAGTTGCTGACCTTCCATTTCTTGGGTTGTCCTCAGTGGTTGCTCGACTTTCACGGAAACGAGCAGACCAGCGTGATACTGTGTTACGATACACTACACCATTCCCATAAACCTCTCTCTCAATTTCCATTGGTGTCTTTCTGCGTAAGGTTCTGATTTTGACGCAGGAACGCTGGTGTTACGCGTAATCCGACCTGACTCGGTTCAAGTTTCCACTTTTAAAGCTGAATTATTCATGTCACAGCCACGCGAACCAGGCAACACGTATACGACTGTCGTGCCTGAAATCCCGCTCACAGCTGACATGAATTTCAACCTGAAGACGCCACCGTAACGGTCGCGCAAATGCAGTGTGTATGACTTTTGAAATTGACCTCGTTTGAAGAATGGAACGAGAGTAAGCAAGCACTCAGATATGCACATATGAAAAACTCGAGCAGAGGGAAAATATGCAGAGAATTGGCAGGGTAAGGTGACGGACCCGACACCTTTTCCAACACACTGTGCTGGAGGGAATGCAAGGACGGATTTATTTTCATGCGATCTCTTCCGGTGAAAACTCAATCCGCGGGTAATGGCTACGTGAAAGAAGGTACGTGGCTGCTGGAGAACCGCTATACCAGTCTTGGACCTGAACTGGCGCACACACACACAAACACACACACACACACAAGGGGGGAAGGAGAGAAGGGGGCAGGGGGGACACGCAATCAAAGGAGCGCACGGCACCACGCCGGGCCGCCTTCGACAAAATCCAATATAGCTGCCTGGTCGTACAGTCGCGGCGATTCAATAGACACCAACGTGCGTTTCTCTCTTCGGTGGTACAGTCGATACGCGGTTCCCAGTGATGGGGCGTCTTCACCGAGCAATAGTCTACATGGCGCACTGTAAGTCAGTCGATACAGCGTCACCTGTTCCTATGGCACCAAGTGCCAAACCACCTCGTCTAGCTGGCAGCGTTAAGTGTACTCCCTACGCAAAACTGAGAGGCCTGTTTCCAGAATATTCAGCAATGTGTCATACATTTCACAACCAACCTTGGCATTGTCTAAAAACTCAGTTTGTATGAAGACCGCGAACACTGGTGAAACATTCGTCTATACTTAGTTTGTTCTCGGTGGAACAAGGTGAGCATACGGAAGCTTGCTAATGCTCCTCCAGTCTTCCTTCGTCTTCAGGCCAGAGTATACGAGACTCGTAAGCAGAGAAGACAGAAAAAATACTGTTCAGATGAAAATAAGGCAGCACCATGATTAGCGTCCTATGAAGCCGTCGCATTGTTGTGGGAAGGCTCTCCATTACTTGTGTAGTGAACTGTCTATAAAACGAATCTACATCTACGTGATAACTCTGCTATTCACAGTAAAGAGCCTGGAAGAGGGTTCAATGAATCACCTTCAAGTTGTCTCCCTACTGTTACGCTCTCGAACGGCGCACGGGAAATATGAGCACAAACATTTTTTCTGTGCGAGCTCTGATTTATCTCATTTTATCGTGATGATCATTTCTCTCAATGTAGGTGGGTGACAACAGAATGTTTCTGCAATCGAAGGAGAAAACTGGTGTTTGAAATTTCATAGGAAGATCCCGTCGCAACGAAAAACGTCTTCGTTTTAATGCTTGCCACTCTAGTTGACGTATCATGTCTGTGGCACTATCTCCCCTATTTCGCGATAATACAAAACGAGCTGCCCTTCTTTACACTTTTTCATTGTCATCCATCAGTCTCACCTGATGCGGATTCCACACCGCACAGCAGCACTCCAGAATAGGGCGGACAAGCGTAGTGTAAGCAGTCTCTATAGTAGACCTGTTGCACCTTCTAAGTGTTCTGCCAATGAATCGCAGTCTTTGGTTTGCTCTACCCGCAACACTATCTATTTGATCGTTCCAATTTAGGTAACTTGTAATTGTAATTCCGAAGTATTTAGTTGAATTTACAGCCTTCAGATTTGTGTGACTTACCGCGCAATCGAAATTTAGCGTTTTTTTGTATTTTTTTTTTTTTTTTTTTTTGTACTCATGTGAATAACTTCACACTTTTCTTTATTCAGGTTCAATTGCCACTTTTTGCACCAAACAGATATCCTATCTAAATCGTTTTGCAATTCGTTTTAGTCATCTGATGACTACAAGACGCTAAATCATAGTATCATCTGCAAACAATCTAAGACGGCTACTCAGATTGTCTCCTATGTCGTTAATATAGATCAGGAACTTTAGAAGACGTATAACACTTCCTTGGGGGAACGCCGTAGCATTTTGCCTTGCGACCGGCGTTTCAGAATCATTAGAAAATGCTAACCTAGCAGGACAGGATGTACGTGGTCCATGGAACGACCGAATTGACCAGTGCCACTTCTCGACCTGGATAATTCATTGTGAGAGAGGTGTAGCGTTTCAAAATCTACAACATGAAAGAATGGTGGAGGCAAACTTATAAGATCACTGGGTCTATCAAATTTCAACACAAGCCACGAAATATACATGGCAGCTTCACCATTTCTACAATTTACTTTTTAAAAGAAGAAAGATTGGATACATCGCCGGGTATGGAAATATTAATGAACTCGTTGAGACCACGTTCCAAATGGCGATTCAGAAAATTCCAGACATTAGACAGACATTTAAAAAAGCAGCCCTCGAAGAGAAGTGCAATTTAAATCAAACAAAAGCTATGGATATCAAAGGTTCAAGTGTTTAATCCAGAGGATAAAACCAAGTTTTATGAAGAGTTTCTGGAGTGACCAGTGGCATAAGCACATTTGTATGGAACGTTGGCTAGAAAAGGACGGCTGGAAAACCTGGCAGCGGGCCACAATATTTTATTTTATTATACTGGTATGGTTGTTTTGCATATGCTGCAAATTGCAGTGTATGTGGACATGCAAACAAAGTTACGTTAAGAAGTTTGATTTCATATACTCATACATTACAGCATTTGGTTCACAATTTCACAGTTTGGCTGGAGAAGTAAAGGGGAAATAAAGCAAGACTGCTGGACTTAGGAAGGAAAGGAAGGACGAAGTGAAAGACGACCTGCCGCAGGGCGAGAGAGGAACAGACGGCAGTAAAATACGGGGTCATTCTCAGTGGTTCTTAGATGGCCAGAATCGATGGTGAGGCAGGATAAATAAGAGAGCGGGACCAGAATAGAGAAAGGTTAAGAAATGGTGAAAAGTTAGCAGTATGGAGGAGGATGTGGGAGGAAATTTTCCGTCTCGCACCAGCAATAAGTGTCCAAATATAGAAGAGGAAAAAAGTCCGATTCATCGTCCCAATCCCTTTTTTTCCAGACATAATTGCAATATTTCTTTTTTATACACTTCAGGCTCGGGTCACACAAATGACTTCATTAACAGCTTCGATTTGTTACCAATTCACCATCATATGTTTTAATTTAAAAGAAATAAAGAGGACGATAGTAACAAAACTAATTACATATGACACTAAATTGTTTATACAGATATATGTACATAAATACGTTGTGCACACGACTGAACATGCACAGAGTGGCACTCACAGTGCAAACGTATCTGCGCACAGATTGTTGTTTTCATTCTCTTTTACACAAAATAAGACCGAAAAAATGGATTTCCAAAACGTTTCGAGACTGGATTAATGACAAATAGAGAAAAGTTAAAATGGTGGTTGTAATAGTTCAGGTGTTCCTCGAACACAAAGCTCATTACGTCCATACAGCAATGTGGAAATGCCATATAAGTCGTTCTTTGGGATGTTGCTCAATTCGTACGTCTCAGTGGCTGGGACGTTGGTTGTGTCGTTAGCGCGTTGACCCTTCATGTGAATTTCTACACTTATGTCATAGGTTTCTTCTGTTAAAACCAATCTAGTCACCCGTGATGGTTTTTATTCGGGAGTCAAGGTGTGCGGGACAAATTTCGAACACACTTTTGTCGTCTTCAAAACATTCTGGAGAATGTCTTGAAAGCTTGATTTATAAATGTTGTGCATTTGCGACTTATGACACAACAACTTTGACACACTATGGTCGCACGTCCACGTCATAACACTGCCAGCTCGCAACTGACGAATGCATATTCTTTGTACACAGTCGTTAGTTTAAGCTGCTAGCATAGTCACTGCGTGAACGTCGCTTAACACTATAAGCCCCAATGGTTCCCGTCTGAAACCACCATTTTTATAATTTTTTTGGCGTACCAGTGCCTTTCGTATGAGACGTATGATGTTGCTGCAAGATCGAGACTTCTAGGAATGTAATACATTGCAGAAGTCAATTATAGCGTTCAAAGCAACAGTCGGCGTGGAAAAAATTGGTACGTGATTGTAGGAGATATTGAGGAGATCATTGACAGAGACATTAAGCACATTTAAATTATTGTAACGTAAATTCGGGTATGTACTGCTGCTTTTATTAGTATTATGGAAATGAAACCACTGGGACAGTTTGTAGTTCTGATACAAAACATGTTAAAGTTTAGGTCCACTTTTGCTTGTTGTTTGGCCTATAATGTCTTTAAGGTGTTACGAGTACATAGAAGTTTCGAGATGTGGGGTCTTGTCTAGGAAAAATCCGAATGTGCTGTACGTATAGCGCATGAAATGATCGGTATTTGAAAATAGTATGTCCCAGTGGTTCCAAAGTGCAAGCACCTCCTTAAAATAATAGACTGTTTACTTTTGGGCAATTTCTTCTGGTGTTCGTTGCTTACTGTGATAATATGTGAAAACGTTTAATTTTTTTGATATTGCGTTATACGATGGGAATAAAATCAGTTTCGGAACTTTTGGATGGACACTGTAAATCGACATGTTGATACCCTAAACCTAAAGCAAGTCATTTGGATACAGAAGAAGGGCTTCAAATTATTACCATTGAAAATATTCACAATCAAGCCTTTTTCGAAGTATTTTCTGACCATTTATGATGTCTTTTCTACGTGTTTTCGTCCTTTTGCTTTGTTTGGATTCATTCTTCTGCTGGATAACATTTATCTAATAGTAACTCGATTTAGCTGTTGTTTCGTTTCGGTTGTATAGTGTTTACCTTCAACCGCTAGTTGCTAGTTTTCTACTAGCGGATCGCATCTACAGGCGGGAGTCCCCTAGCCTGCTTCTACTGTACATCTAACTTATCTTCAGCAGAACCTAGGAAACTTTTTACTTGTTGTCACTTTGAGAAAACTTTCTATCACAATCAGTTTTATGCCGTAAATATTTTTAATCTCGCATCGGCGGTTTTTGAGTTACCAGCTTTATGCTATTACGTAATTACCTGCAGCCTTCAGTTCCACCAATCAGAACGCACATACGTTTCCTTCGCGAGCGTCCGTCCAAGGCTATTTAGTCCACAAATTCTCCATAAAGTAGTTGCACATTCCTCTAGAACAACGTTAATTTGTAACATATTCAATCACGTAACGCTGTGCAGAGAAGTTAGAGCGATTTTTAATTTCATTTTCTATTGTTTTCCTATCTGTCTTCCTATTTCTTTTCAAACAGAACATTTAATTATAAGTCGGTAATAAATCTGAATCGTTAATGAAGCCATTTCAGTGACCTGAGGCTGAGAATCGAAGCAGAAAAAAATTACTAAACTGTTACCCTTACCTTATAGGCAGTACGCGTAGTTTGTGTACGAGCGCAGTAATTTATTAATTTTTCCTGCTTAGGACCAGTAGCATAATATATGGCAAATGATAATATCATTATTAGAAGGATGCACCAGAATAGCTGTTTATAATAATTACTCAGGTCAGATGAGTACAGGGTAACATCAACAGCAGCAAAAAATGGTTCAAATGGCTCTGAGCACTATGGGACTGGCAGGATTCGAACCTGCGACCGTAGCGGTCACGCAGTTCCAGACTGAAGCGCCTAGAACCGCACGGCCACACGGGCCGGCCGAAAATGGTATCACGGGAGTAAAATACGTTATGAATAGGAAGGTAGTGCAGAGAAAGAACAGTTCAGTGACAGCGTTGTTCTCCATGCCAGCGTTGTTCTTATCAGAAACGGCAGCAAACCAACGCCGACAATGATAGCTCAGGTATACATGTTGACGTCGCAAGCTAAAGATGAAGAGATAGAAGAAGTACATGAGGATATTGAAAGGGTAATACAGTATGTAAAGGAGGATGAAAATCTAATAGTCATGGGGGACTAGAATGCAGTTGTTGGGGAAGGAGTAGAAGAAAAGATTACAGGTTGGCTTGGAACAAGGGAATTAGAGAGGAGAAAGACTAACTGAGTTCTGTAACAAGTTTCAGATAGTAATAGCGAATACTCTGTTCAAGAATCACAAGGGAAGGAGGTATACTTGGAAAAGGCCGGGTGATACGGGAAGATTTCAGTTACACTCCTGGAAATTGAAATAAGAACACCGTGAATTCATTGTCCCAGGAAGGGGAAACTTTATTGACACATTCCTGGGGTCAGATACATCACATGATCACACTGACAGAACCACAGGCACATAGACACAGGCAACAGAGCATGCACAATGTCGGCACTAGTACAGTGTATATCCACCTTTCGCAGCAATGCAGGCTGCTATTCTCCCATGGAGACGATCGTAGAGATGCTGGATGTAGTCCTGTGGAACGGCTTGCCATGCCATTTCCACCTGGCGCCTCAGTTGGACCAGCGTTCGTGCTGAACGTGCAGACCGCGTGAGACGACGCTTCATCCAGTCCCAAACATGCTCAATGGGGGACACATCCGGAGATCTTGCTGGCCAGGGTAGTTGACTTACACCTTCTAGAGCACGTTGGGTGGCACGGGATACATGCGGACGTGCATTGTCCTGTTGGAACAGCAAGTTCCCTTGCCGGTCTAGGAATGGTAGAACGATGGGTTCGATGATGACGGTTTGGATGTACCGTGCACTATTCAGTGTCCCCTCGACGATCACCAGAGGTGTACAGCCAGTGTAGGAGATCGCTCCCCACACCATGATGCCGGGTGTTGGCCCTGTGTGCCTCGGTCGTATGCAGTCCTGATTGTGGCGCTCACCTGCACGGCGCCAAACACGCATACGACCATCATTGGCACCAAGGCAGAAGCGACTCTCATCGCTGAAGACGACACGTCTCCATTCGTCCCTCCATTCACGCCTGTCGCGACACCACTGGAGGCGGGCTGCACGATGTTGGGGCGTGAGCGGAAGACGGCCTAACGGTGTGCGGGACCGTAGCCCAGCTTCATGGAGACGGTTGCGAATGGTCCTCGCCGATACCCCAGGAGCAACAGTGTCCCTAATTTGCTGGGAAGTGGCGGTGCGGTCCCCTACGGCACTGCGTAGGATCCTACGGTCTTGGCGTGCATCCGTGCGTCGCTGCGGTCCGGTCCCAGGTCGACGGGCACGTGCACCTTCCGCCGACCACTGGCGACAACATCGATGTACTGTCGAGACCTCACGCCCCACGTGTTGAGCAATTCGGCGGTACGTCCACCCGGCCTCCCGGATGCCCTCTATACGCCCTCGCTCAAAGTCCGTCAACTGCACATACGGTTCACGTCCACGCTGTCGCGGCATGCTACCAGTGTTAAAGACTGCGATGGAGCTCCGTATGCCACGGCAAACTGGCTGACACTGACGGTGGCGGTGCACAAATGCTGCGCAGCTAGCGCCATTCGACGGCCAACACCGCGGTTCCTGGTGTGTCCGCTGTGCCGTGCGTGTGATCATTGCTTGTACAGCCCTCTCGCAGTGTCCGGAGCAAGTATGGTGGGTCTGACACACCGGTGTCAATGTGTTCTTTTTTCCATTTCCAGGAGTGTAGATTACATGATGGTCAGACAGAGATTCCAAAATCAGATACTGGGTTGTAAGACGTACCCAGGAACAGATATAGACTCAGATCACAATATAATAGTGATTAAGAGTAGGCTGAAGCTAAAGACATTAGTCAGGAAGAACCAATACGCAAAGAAATGGGATGTGGAAGTACTAAGATACAGCAATAAGTAATAGCTCAGCGCAAGACCTAGTAGAAATTCTTAGATAACACAAGAGAAATTGAATTTAACTGATGAAAGGACAAAATATGAAAATGCAGCAAATGAAGCAGGTGAAAGGGAATATAGACGTCTAAATAATAAGCCTGACAGGAAATGCAAAATGACTAAGCAGGAATGACTACAGGACAAATGCAAGGATTTAGGAGCATATTTCACTATGGGGAAGACATACCGCCTACGGGAAAACTGAAGAGGCCTTTTGGAGAAAGAGAAGCAGCTGTATGAATATTAAGAACGCAGGTGGTAAACTATTCCTAAGCAAAGAAGTGAAAGCTGAAAGGTGAAAGGTGGAAGGAGTACGTAGAAGGTCTATACACGGGAAGTGAACTTGCAAGCTATATCTTAGAAAGGGTAGTGTACGTAGGTGAAGATGAGAAGGGAGATACGATACTGCTAGAAGAAGGTGACAGAGTTTCGAAAGATCTAAGTCGAAACAAGATCCCAAGAGAGTAGACCATATTCCGCCAGAACTACTGTTAACCTTAGGAGAGCCAGCCACATCAAAACTCTTCCATCTTGTGTGCAAATTGTGTAAGGCAGGATAAATACCCTCAGACTTCAAGAAGAATGTAATAACTGCAGTTACAAAGAAAGCAGTTGCTCACAGGTGTGAAAGTTACCGAATCGTCAGTTTAATAGTCATGGTTGCAAAATACTAGCACGAATACTTTAGAGAAGAATGGAAAAACTGGTAAAAGCTGATCTAGATTAAGAGCATTTTGGATTCTGGAGAAATGTAGGAACACACGGGCAATAGTGACATGACGAATTCTCATAGAAGGTAGGTTAAGGAAAGGCAAACCTACGTTTACAGCTTTTCACAATGTTGACTCGAATACCCTCTTTCAAATTCTAAAGGTGGCGTGGGTAAACCACAGTAGCGAAATGCTGCTTACAACATGTACAGAAACCAGACGGGAGCTATAAGACAGTATGGGCATGAAAGAGATGCATTGGTCGAGAAAGGAGTGAGATGGGGTTGTAGCCTGTCCCCGATGTTATTCAATCTGTACACTGAACAGGCAGCTAAGGAAACCAAAGAAAAATTTGGCGTAAGAATTGAAGTTCAAGGATAAGAAATAAAAATTTTGATGTTTGCCGACGACACTGTAATTCTGTCAGAGACAAAGGGCTTGCAGTAGCAATTGAACGGAAAGTACATTGTCTAGAAGGCAGGATATACGATAAATATCAACAACAGCAATACAAGGATAATGCAACGTAGTCAAATTAAATCAGGTGATGCTGAGGGAATCACATAAAGAAAAGACACACGTAAAGTAGTAGAAGAGTTTTACTATTTGGGCAGCGGAATAACTAATGATGGCCGACGGAGAGAGGATACAAAATATGGATTGGCAACTGCAACAAAAGCATTTCTAGAGAAGAGACGTTTTTTAACATCGAAATAATGTTAGTATCTTCTAAAGGTATTTGTATGGAGTGTAGCCATGTGTGGAAGTGAAACATGAACAATAAACAGTTTAGACAAAAGGAAAAGAGACGCTTTCAAAATGTGCTATTACAGAAGAAGGCTGAAGTTTATATGGGTATACCAAGTAACTGATGAGGAGGTGCTGAGTAGAATTGAGGGGACAAGAAATTTGTGACACAACCTGACAAAAAGAAGGGCTCGAATGACAGAGCATATTCTGAGACATCAAGGGATCATCAGTTTAGTACTGGAGGGAAGTGTGTGTGTATATGTAGTGGTGCTGGTGGGGGAGGGGGTTAAAATCTTAGAGGGAGACAAGGAGATGAATACAGTACAGTAAGCAGATCAGGAAGAACGCAGGCTACGGTAGTTATTCGGAGATGAAGGGGCTCGCACAGACAGAGCAGCATGGAGAGCTGCATTAAACCATTTTTCAGATTGGAGACCGCAACAACAATACTGAAGTCTTTTACCGTGTAATCAAAGCATTGGCAGCTTTAAGGAAGTTCACTAACGACGTCAGATGGACGTCATATCATTCTAAATATGAGTGCAATATAGTCATTTTAACTTTTAATCGTTAACATGAGGAGCGACAGATCCGCAGCGCATTTAGTAAGCTAAAATTATATAACCAAAGTTGACAACACTCCCTGAAGTCTGGCAGTCGTCTCTCACATACGTTTAGTTCCGGTCACCAGTTTTCCATTGTTATTAGCGCTTGACAGTTATTTAGTGGCTGAGGAGTTTTCAGACACCCACGTTAACACTTCTATTACAAGATAGTGCACAATAATTGGATTCGGTTGGTACAAGACTAGCTAAAGGGAGGGCAGTATTGGGTTGCTTACCCATAGAAATTCGCCGAAGGGCAGCGAAGTGGGTGGATCAACATCTGCTGCCAATGACAAACCAGCACAAGAAGTGTCAGCTGCGAAAACGAGGTGCATCATCTGGCCTAGAAATAAGGATGTAAAACCTCAGTTCACTTGTCGTCAGTGTGGGAAACATATGTGCATCAAACATATGCCTACAGTCTCTGTTTAAATGGTAATTCTAATGAGTAAGGTGGCAGGAGTAAAATACAGGGAACGAAAGGGTATTTACAATTTGTACAGAAAACAGATGGCAGTTATAAGAGTCGAGGGGCCATGAAAGGGAAGCAGTGGTTGGGAAGGGAGTGTGGCAGGGTTGTAGCGTCTCCTCGATGTTGTTCAATCTGTATATTGAGCAAGCAGTAAAGGAAACAAAAGAAAAATTCGGAGTAGGTATTAAAATCCATGGAGAAGAAATAAAAACTTTGAGGTTCGCCGATGACATCGTAATTCTGCCAGAGACAGCAAAGGACTTGGAAAAGCAGTTGAACGCAATGGACAGTGTCTTGAAAGGAGGATATAAGATGAACCTCAACAAAAGCAAAACTAGGATAATGGAATATAGTCGAGTTAACTCGGGTGATGCTGAGGAAACTAGATTAGGGAATGAGATACTTAAAGTAGTAATGGAATTTTGCTATTTGGGGAGCAAAATAACTGATGATGGTCGAAGTAGAGAGGATATAAAATGTATACTGGCAATGGCAAGGAAAGCGTTTCTGAAGAAGAGAAATTTGTTAACATCGAGTATACATTTAAGTGTCAGGAAGTCGTTTCTGAAAGTATTTGTGTGGAGTGTAGCCATGTATGGAAGTCAAACATGGACTATAACTAATTTGGACAAGAAGAGAATAGAAGCTTTCGAAATGTGGTGCTACAGAAGAATGCTGAAGATTAGATGGGTAGATTACATAACTAATGAGGAGGTATTGAATAGAATAGGGGAGAAGAGGAGTTTGTGGCACAACTTGACAAGAAGAAGGGACCGGTTGGTAGGGCATGTTTTGATGCATCAAGGGATCACAAATTTAGCATTGGAGGGCAGCGTGGAGGGTAAAAATCGTATAGGGAGACCAAGAGATGAATACACTAAGCAGATTCAAAAGGATGTAAGTTGCAGTAAGTACTGGAAGATGAAGAAGCTTGCTCAGGATAGAGTAGCATGGAGAGCTGCATCAAACCAGTCTCAGGACTGAAGACCACGACAACAACAATGAGTCATCAGAAGAAGACGGTTGGATCACTGAATATTCAGTTTATATAGTGTAAACATAATTGTAGGTATTATCTTCTATCTTATGGAATAAAATGCATTATTTCTTCTAGTAAGCATTAACTGATTCAGTTTCACAAATTTTGTGGTTGCATCTACTTAAATTTATATCAAATAATGTAGTTTTTAATGTTGTACTTACGTAGCAACATCAACATTTTATGGGGATCTCCTGGATCCCACGTTATCACTTGTGTAAAATAGTGCCACGTTAACAAAGGATTGTTAGTAGAAGTGGCGTTCACATTTATGTACAGTGACTCCAAAATTGTATTCGCAGGTAGTTGGCAATGGCAATAAATGCCGAAACAGTTTGTCGTTGATAAACATTAATTATTACAAGCATCTTTCTTAACAACAATTTATCGCGACGTCGTAAGGCAGACTTCTTCCAATGACGTGAATAGCCTTTACGTAAACAATCGGGTAATAAGAGAAGTAGTTTCGCGAGGCGGTCTGTTATATTGCCAGCTGTAGGCCGGCAGAGGTTATAAAGCCAGCTAGAGCCACGGCTGTCACCTGACGCCTCTACGCAGTAATAAACAGAGGAGGGAGTAGACAGCAGGCGGAGCAGAAGTCGAGTGTCGCCGTCACGCAGATTGAATCGTGTTGTGGCAGCACCGTGGAGGGGTCCGCCGAAGATTGATGATAAGCTGGAGGCCGCGACCACGTGGCCCCTGACCCCGGCAGCCAGCAGGTGGCACCTATCTCACCAGACATCTCTCGTGGCGTCTGGAGGGAGGCGAACCGGCTGAACGGCGAGGAATTACTTACTGACGGGCAAGTTACCACCTCTGTGGCTCGTCTGGTATTAAAAAGCTACTCCTCTAATACATGGCGCCAATACTGGTCGAAGGTCGTGCCATAAGTGAAGCACATCATTTTTTATCTCCGTACGAATATTAATTAGACAGCATATTTCTCGCAGTTTGGTGGAGCCTGCTTGCTTATCAGTCAGCAAGTTTGTTTTACTGTGTCACCTCTTTTCATCTGTATTTTGTAATATTTCTGGCTTAGTCAGCCTTCATATTGGGCTCCAAGAAGCTATTCCCAGAGCAGTGGAGATGCAAGAAGTATACAGTCGACGAAATGTGGCGTGAGGTACCTGTGACAGATGTTAGATTCGGTACCATTCCCGTGAGAAAGACCGCGTGCATGATGCTACTGCTCTGTGATCGGCTGCTGTGTTGGGAGCGAGGGCGCCAAAACGTTAAAGAGTAGTTATTACTATTAGTTAAACTACTCATTGGAGTGACTTCACTTTTTAATATAAATATCTCTCTACAGCTGACTACCAATCAGTAATTTTAGAATTATTAAAAACAATTTAAATCAAAAACAAAAGACTGACGAAATTGCAGACGAAGAACTTCGGACGCGTTCCGGTCACGCCTTTTCTGGAATGGCGAGCGAAGTGTTTCGGGCTGTTCGTCACTCTGGATTAGGCAGTCGAGAAGAACAGACATCTTGTCTGTCGTAGGATGTGTTTCCAATTTTTATTTAAGTTCCTGTTCGTCACTCTGGATTGGGCAGTCGAGATGTACAGTCATGTTGTCTGTGGCAGGATGTGTTTGCCAGTATTCAGTATTAAAAGATTCACTCCGGTAGTCATGAGGCACAGACACGTGCCACATTTTCGTAAACATTGTGTTTGATCATGTACTTTGCTGCATCAGAAGGTGTTGTATTAAGATAATGCAGTCTTCTCATGTGTCTATATTAAAATACGCGAGTGACATCCGAAAGAAGTGATACATTATTTCAGAACAGAACCTCGCTAAAAGTCAGTTTCAGTCTCAAGATACAGAACCTACGACCTGCGTGCGGTTTTCTGCGCTGGGGACATCAACTTGAAGACAGCAGGTTAGTAAACTATAACAGAACCTTCGTATTCCACACAGTGCAGTGGAAACAACTAGGCGCCTCACGTGTACTGCATGCACAGAACAAATGTGCTCAGTGACACGTCATCTGCAGTAATGCAGGGGAGGTAAGGAGGATGATCGTTATTAACACCAACAATCAATTAATTCTTCCATTCTTGCCGTAATTTACATACATACTATAAAATACTTTTTGCAGCGCATGGCAGAGGGTACTTAGCAATCGCCACTCAGACAAAACCAAAGAACATTTTTAAAAAGTCTAATTCTGTTGGTTGATTTGAGGAACAGAACAAAACAGAGAGGTCAATGGTCCCGTCGGTTTAGGGAAGGATGGGTAAGGAAGTCCGCCGTCCCTTTCAAAGGAACCATCCCGGTATTTGCCTGAAACGATTTAGGAAAATCATGGAAAACGCAAATCAGGATGACCGGAAGCGTTTTTGAACCGTCGTTCTCCCAAATGCGAGTCCTGAGTGCTAACCACTGCGCCACCTCGCTGGGTGGTCTAATTCTATCTTCGCGGTCATTACGAGTACGATACCTACGAGGTCGATTTATGTATCTAGATACTTGATTCAATATTGTTTTTCTAATTTCTTTTTCAACATTTTATTCCCCTTCTCGAGTAGACTGGGTGGGCCGTTGAAAGATTTTTAGCTGTGTCGAGCTAGTAGTTCTAAGTTTTATTTATCTCCTTTATTTTTTTCTTATCCTGGTTTATATCTTCCTTGCTTCTCATCACAATTAATTAAAATTTTTATTTGTTTTTCCGTATTTGTACGCAATATCAATTAAATTTTTTGTTTGTTTGCACCACATTGGTTTACAAAATGTTTCCTACATGTAGCTTGTATCAACTTCTTTGATCTTTAGTTTGTTGTAGCATTTTTTCCTTTAGTTTGGTGATGTTCCCATTATGTTCTTTTTTGTTTCGTTTACTCTCAGTTATCTTCCTATTTTCTTACGTTCATTTTTTTCATTCGATACTAATTTTGTCGGCTTCCTTCTTCTGTACTTTTCATCTTTTTCTGTATACGTTTGTTGGCCGTACAGTGTAACGCACAGCTTTCCGGGCGGGAAGGAACGCCGGTCCGCGGCACAAATCCGCCCGGCGGATTTGTGCCGAAGTCCGGTGAGCCGGCCAGTCTGTGGATGGTTTTTAGGCGGTTTTCCATCTGCCTAGGCAAATGCTGGGGCTGGTTTCCCTAATTCCGCCTCAGATACACTTGTCGACGATTGCTGCGCAAACAAGTTCTCCACGTACGCGCACACCACCATTACTCTACCATGCAAACATAGGGGTTTCACTCGTCTGGTGTGAGACGTTCGCTGGGGGGTTCACCGCACAATAACTCTGGGTTCGGTGTGGGGCGGCGGAGGGGTGAAGTGGACTGAGGTAGTCGTCGTGGGGTTGCGGACCACTTCAGCTGCGGCGTGGCCGGAGCCTCTGCGTTGTTTCTATGTTAACATAACATAACATATATGTTTGATGAAACATAAGGAACGATTTCTATAATAGTAAGAGAGTCACTGAAAATGAAAAGCAAGAGAGACAATGAAATACGTGTAACAAATAACTGAGGACGTAGCGTACAAGTACTACTCTGAGATGAAGAGGTTGGTGTAGGAAAGAAGATAACGAAATGACCCTCACAGTGACGGTACAAACTGATCACAGCTTTCTTGGCCTGGGCTTGCTGGTCCAGAATGCCGCCTCTGACTTTGGCTGCGTTGGGACGGCTGGCGACCGCCCTTGGTTCTCCCCACGCAACGCACGGCGGCGCAGCGCAGGTACACCACAGGCGGTGTCTTTCGCAGAAAAAACTGCGGCCAAGGGAGGGCCGATTCCCACAGTCTAGCTGCCCGGCAGGGACCGAGCCTACAATCTTCCCATTTGTGCGCATTAGGGCAGTTTATTGCCGCAACCCGGCCTTGTTTCTGCGCTCCGGTGCCTGCCTCAGGAGAGCTCTGTCAATTCCACTCCCATCTGATTCGTCAGGTATTTCCGCAATGTTACGCACAGAAGTCTACGCAGACGCGCAGCATTAATTACTTTGTGAATAAAAGCTCCTGAGGATGCACTCATTAGTACAATTTTCATCTATTTAGATACTATACTATCGACAGTGACAAATATAATTGATTTTTAAGTCACTATTATTAGCCGTTTTGGACTGAGTGCTGCAACAATGAGCTGGAGAGGATATATGTACAGTTGATACCTGCAATGGCTAATTTTGGTGGCAAACCCACTTTTGCTCTTTTCTGGACAATTACACGTACATCCATTTCTGTCAGACCAGCACCAGTCTTATGTCTCACTCACTCCTCTTTCTTTTCTATTAACAGCTGTCACTTATACAATTATCCGAAGTGCTCCGAAGTGAAACAAAGTCTATTCTAAGACACTTCATATTTTGACTCCTGCTTGCGTTTCATGCACTGCATCAATGATCTACGATATAAAAACAAATTTAAAAAAACCTGTGAATCCCTCAGCTTTCCTCTTAAGAGTACGTACAAGGATACATCGGAAGGTTTCGACCAAACAGCAGAGTAGAATGTTAACATGACTTAACGTTATGGTAAATAAACTTACATCTGACAAACGTACTACATTACAAACACTTGATACCATTCATTGAGCCATGATAACTGGTTATATCTGTATTTGACTTCCTAGTACTGTAGAAACGTGATACGGAAAAAAATACAAAATCAGTTTCAGTAGTGATTACAGCAAATCGTAATTTATTAATCGTACGAGCAATATGATAAGCCACATTGCAATAACATGTGGTCATATGAGCCCCTACATTCTTTGACAGTGAGATGCAAATTACGAGATTAGACCCAAGCAAACGAAATTTTAGGCCTGGTGCAAGCCCACAGTCACAACTCCCGCGTACCAAACGAATTAAAGACGTTCGAAAAATTTTAATATCCGCCGGTGCAGTAAAAGGGTTTCGGATGCAAAAATGCACTTGCGTTCCCGATGCAGGTGCGTATATTGTCTCTTTTTATAGTCGTAGATGCTGGTGACAGCTACAATAACGGCGACTGACTGCACATGCAGTATTCAGACGAACTAGAATCAACAAAGACATTGATGGACATCTACGAAAAACGGACGCAAGATATCTGAGTTGCTTCACGCGGCGGATGTTGCTTGAGTGGCGAAATTTACACAGCGAGAGCAGCAGTACAGTTGTCCAACAGCCTTTCATTTGTCTTAAGATGTGGTATTATATACACCTTGCGATCAAAAGTGTCCGGACATCCCTAAAAATATATGTTTTTCATATTAGGTAAATTCTGCTGCTATGCACCGTCAGGTACTGCATATCAATGACCTCAGTAGTCATTAGACATCGTGAGAGAGCAGAATGGGGCGCTCCGCCGAAATCACGGACTTCGAACGTGGTCAGATGATTGGGTGACACTTGTTGTCATGTGTCTGTTCAAGTGATTCAAATGGCTCTGTGCACTACGGCACTTAACAGCTGAGGTCATCAGTCCCCTAGAACTTAGAACTACTTAAACCTAACTAACCTAAGAACATCCCACACATCCGTGCCCAAGGCAGCATTCGAACATGCGACCGCAGTGGTCGCGCGGTTCCAGACTGAAGCGCCTAGAACCGCTAGGCCACAACGGCCTCATATGTCTGTACGCGAGACTTCCACACTCCTAAGAATACCTACGTCCACTGTTTCGGATGTGATAGTGAAGTGGAAACGATAAGCGATATAGTACGGGCCGATCTCGTCTACTGACGGACAGAGGCCGCCGACAGTGGAAGAGGGTCGCAATGTATAATAGGCAGACATCTATCCAGACCATCACACAGGAATTCCAAACTGCATCAGCTTTCACTGCAGGTACTATGACAAAAAGGCGGCAGGTGAGAAAACTTGGGTTTCATGGTCGAGCAGCTGCTCATAAGCCGAACATCACGCCGATAAATGCCAAACGACGCCTCCCTTGGTGTAAGGAGCGTACACATTTGACGATTGAACAGTGGAAAAGCGCTGTGTGGAGTGACGAATCACGGTACACAATGTGGCGAAGCGATGGCGGGGTGTGGGTAAGGCGAATGCCCTGTGAACGCCATTTACCAGTGTGTGTACTGCCAACAGTGAAATTCGGAGGCGGTGGTGTTATGGTATGGTTATGTTTTTCATGGAGGGGGCTTGCACCCCTTGTTGTTTTGCGTGCCACTATCACAGCACAGGCCTACATTGATGGTTTAAACTCCTTCTTGCTTCCCATTGTTGAAGCGCAATTCGGGGATGGCGATTGCATCTTTCAACACGGTAGAGCACCTATTCATAATACCCGGCCTGTAGCGGAGTGGTTACTGAATCCTATAGAACACCTCTGGGATGTTTTGGAACACAGACTTCGTGCCAGACCTCACTAACCGACATCGATACCTCTACTCGGTTCAACACTCCGTGAAGAATGGGCTGCCATTCCCCCAGAAACCTTCCAGACCAGATTGAACGTATGACTGCGAGAGTGGAAGCTATCATCAAGGCTAAGGGTGGGCCAACAGCATATTGTATTCCAGCATTACCGATGTAGGGCGGCACGAACTTGAGACTCATTTTCAGCCAGGTGTCAGGATACTTTTGATCACATAGTGTATGAAGCAAAGAAGAACGTCCTAGCGTTCCAGATATTTGTTGAGAGATCTGGCTGGAAGGAAACTATCTTCACGACTTACGTAACAAATAAAGCAAAAAAATGGTTCAAATGGCTCTGAGCACTATGGGACTCAACTGCTGTGGTCATCAGTCCCCTAGAACTTAGAACTACTTAAACCTAACTAACCTAAGGACATCACACACATCCATGCCCGAGGTAGGATTCGAACCTGCGACCGTAGCAGTCGCACGGTTCCGGACTGCGCGCCTAGAACCGCGAGACCACCGCGGCCGGCCAAATAAAGCACCACATACTTTTTTCCATAGAGAGCACGATGCATTTCGATAATTTATTCTCCAGATCAAATGCAGTTATTTTCAGCTGTCTTTGATGTGCTGTTTACTCTGCAGTCGTCTTTTTGTGGTTGTACTCAAATCGGAAAATTTAGACCCTGTACTTTTTCACGTGCTAGTGTATTTCATCTGACTTCTTGCAGATGAAGATGATATTGATATAATTGTAAGAACTCCAAAATCAATGAAACGAGCTTTACAAGCCTTGAAAGAGCTGTCAGTAACATGGAACTATAGAGAAATGAAGGCAAAATTAAATAATCGAGTCCGCTGTTCAGGAAAACTAAATTTATAATGTATAACTATAACGTAGCCAACGGCTACACCAGTTCCCGTCAGATCACCTAAGTTAAGCGCTGTCGCGCTGGGCTAGCACTTGGATGGGTGATCATTAGGTCTGCTGAGTGCTGTTGGGTAGTGGTTAGGTTCCTAGGCACTCCCGAGTTTGAATGTAATTTTATCCTTTCTCTTGTGTTCATGATTGTTCTCGGGCTGTACTTCATTTGCTTAAGATTTATTCCTAAACCATAAATCAATAAATAGTTTAATCTCAAGAAATTTTCACACTTTCATTTTCTATTTTTTAATGTGAGAGGACAGTTCAGTTCCCTAACCAATAAGACATAAGCAAATCGCCATCCCCGTTCATCGCTGAACCTAATCAACAACTAGTTACAACCATTAACATAACACTCCATGTACTTTTTGAATTGAAATTGTTAGTATGCATGTGCAGTCCTATCAAGTTTAATACGTTGTTTGTACAACAAATTCTGAATGTACTGTACTCCATGCTTTTACTTTCGTAGCCAGCGGTACCCATATCCAGAATTAGGAGTCATTGAAAGTCCAATGAGACCCACTCAAGATAAAATGCTTATGGTGTTTTTTTAAATTCCGTTGAGTAACATCACTAGTCAGGACTAGAACCTGAGGAGGAATGTGTTTCCGTAAATGTACCTGTCATATCAGCTAGATGATATGCCAGTATGGGCGAGGATATGACGAACTTACCATTATTTTGTAGGAAAAACAGTTATAAAATGGTTCAAGTGGCTCTGAGCACTATGGGACTTAACATCTGAGGTCATCAGTCGCCTAGAACTTAGAACTACTTAAACCTAACTAACCTAAGGACGTCTCACACATCCATGCCAGAGGCAGGATTCGAACCTGCGACCGTAGCGGTCGAGTGGTTCCAGACTAAAGCGCCTAGAACCGCTCGGCCACACCGGCGGGCAATAGTTATAAGTTTCCCTTCATAACCATATAGCATCTCTATTTACCCATTCTGAGAAGACTGGAGCAGTTCTCTTAGGTTGTTCTAAGATGATGCTGTAATTTATCGTCTAGTAAGGTCATCCGAAGATCAGTATCAGTTGCAAAGCGATTTAGAAAAGATTGCTGTATGGTGTGGCAGGTGGCAGTTGACGCTGGATTTTCTGGTCAGACTGAACCGATGACTGACGTGGAAAGGTTATGTTTGGCTAGCTGTAGAGGATCTACAGCCATTCATGGATTTCATGTTCCCAAACAAAGATGGAATTTTTTATGAATGACAGAGCACGATGTCACCTGGCCTCAGCTGTTCGCGACTGGTTTGAAGAACATTCTGGGCACCCAGACCGCCTCACATGAATCACATCGAACATTTATGGAGCATAATCGGGAGATCAGTTCGTGCACAAACTGCTGCACTGGCTACACTTCCGCAATCCTGGATGGCTGTGGGGGCAGTATGCATGAATATTTATGCTTGGGACTTACAACAACTTTTTGAGTCCTTACCACGTCGAATTACTGCACTATGCCTGGAAAAATAGTTCTGACACGATCTTATGACGTATGCCATGACTTTGGTCACATGAGTGTACATTGCATGTTTGTAATGGAAATTTTGTAAACGGATGAGACTGTGTGAATTCTTAAGGGATCGAACTGCTGAGGTCATCGGTCACTAGATTTACACACTACTTAAACTAAGTTGTGCTAAAAACAACACACGCACCCGTGCCAGAGGGAGGACTCGAACCTCCGGCGGGAGGGGCCGCGCAATCCGTGACAGGGTGGCTCTAACCGCGTGTCCACTCGGCGCGACTAAACGTACTTCCTTAGTGAGCGGACATAGTACTTACCTTATGTGTTTATGGGTATTGTAGATTTTATGGGCCTCCTGTATTACACTGATTTCCAGCTTTTCCACAGAGCGAGGTGGCGCAGTGGTGACCACACTGGACTCGCATTCTGGAGGACGAAGGTTCATACCCGCGTCCGACTATCCAGATTTAGGTTTCCCGTAATTTCCCTAAATACACAACTAGCCATTAAAATTGCTACACCACGAAGATGACGTGCTACAGACGAGATATATAACAGGCAGGAAGAAAATGCTGTGATGCGCAAATGATTAGCTTTTCAGAGCATTCACACAAGTTTGGCGCCGGTGGTGACACCTATAAGGTGCTGACATGAGAAAAGTTCCCAACCGATTCCTCATACACAAACAGCAGTTGACCGGCGTGGCCTGGCGAAACGTTGTTGTGATGCCTCGTCTATAGAGGAGAAATGCGTACCATCACGTTTCCGACTTTCATAAATGTCGGATTGTAGCATATCGCGATTCCGGTTCATCATATCGCGACATTGCTGCTCGCGTTGGTCGAGATCCAATGACTGTTAGCAGAATATGGAATCGGTGGGTTCAGGAGGGTAATACGGAACGCCGTGCTGGATCCCAACGGTCTCGTATCACTAGCAGTCGATATGACAGGCGTCTCATCTGCGTGGCTGTAACGGATCGTGCAGCCACGTCTCGATCCCTGAGTCAACAGATGGGGACGTTTGAAAGATAACAACCATCTGCACGAACAGTTGGACGAGGTTTGCTGCAGCATGGACTATCAGCTCGGAGACCATGGCTGCGGTTACCCTTGACGCTGCATCACAGACAGGAGCGACAGTGTACTCAACGACGAACCTGGGTGCACGAATGGCAAAACTTCATTTCTTCGGATGAATCCACGTTCTGTTTACAGCATCATTATGGTCGCATCCGTGTTTGGCGATATGGGGTGAAAGCACATTGGAAGCGTGTACTCCTCATCGTCTTACTGGCTTATCACCCGGCGTGATGGTATGGGGTGCCATTGGGTACACGTCTTGGTTACCTCTTGGTCGCATTGACGGCACTTTGAACAGTGGACGTTACATTTCAGATGTGTTACGACCCGTAGCTCTATCCTTGATTCAGCAGGATAATGCACGACCGCCTGTTGTAGGTCCTGTACGGGCCTTTCTGGATACAGAAAATGTTCGACTGCTGCCCTGGCCAGCACATTCTCCAGATCTCCCACCAACTGAAAACGTCTGGTCAATGGTGGTCGAGCAACTGGCTCGTCACAATATGCCAGTCACTACTTTTGAAGACCTGTGGTATCGTGTTGAAGCTGCATGGGCAGCTGTACCTGTACACGCCATCCAAGCTCTGTTTGACTCAATGCGCACGCGTATCAAGGCCGTTATTACGGGAGAGGTGGTTGTTCTGGGTACTGATTTCTCAGGACCTATGCATCCAAATTGCGTGAAAATGTAATCACGTATCAGTTCTAGCATAATATATTTGTCCAATGTATACACGGTTATCATCTGAAGTTTTTCTTGGTGTTGCAATTTTAATGGCTAGTAGTGTAGTTTCAGGCAAATGCCGGGATGGTTCCTCAGGGAGGGCACGGCCGACTTCCTTCCTCATCCTTTCCTAATTCGGTGGGACCGATGACATCACTGTCAGGTACGCCCCCCCCCCCCCCCAAATCAACCACCTACCCGACCAACCAGTGTTTCATTCCTGGTCAGGAAGCGTACGCGCCAGGTTTTGACAGCTCGTCCACGGCAGACAGACAGCAGCCCCGGCTAGTCTGGTTCCGCCGGCGGGCCCTGGGCGGGTATCAGAGGCGAGGAGGCGCCGGCACAGCGTGGGCGCCTCGCCAATGATAATAATTACGAGTGGCACTGCCGGCAGGGCTTTTCATTTTCGGGCCCGTTTCCCATGGCAACCCTTCCGTAATTGCAGGCCAGCGATTTGGGTCAGGCAGAGACCCGCGTGTAATCTGCGTCGCCGTCGGCCGCCGCCCCCGCCCGCTAAGTGATACAAAATGATTTAGCGCTGGCAAACCACAGGCACCTCCACCGAGCCGCGCACGGAATCCGCTCTCGGTTTACCCCAAACTGAGCCGGGGGAATTAGTCACGAAGCCCGCCGCAGGCGCCGGGGCGGGTCGTTTCGGCCCGACTGGGAATCCACAGTTTAAAGAAATTACACTCTGCTTAAAAGAGCCCTTAGCCTAATGATATTCATTTGCGAATGCTTGGTACGTCTTCCACCCTACACCACACCGAACGCCGATTCAAAGTAGTACTCTCGTCGTTTCCCGACCGAGTATTAATTCGAAGTATTTTCTCCGTATTCGCGATCACCTTCCTTAAATTTCCGGGTAGCGAGAACGAAAGTGTTTCATTTGCTGCTAATTTAATAGGCTTCCCACTATCCCAATCACAGCAGAACAGTTCGTAGAGAGGAAAGCATCTTTGTACCTGGAGTTTATGCGTTTTCTGAAATCATTCCTCTCCATTAATCAAAGCAACGTAAATTTGAAAGACTCTTAAGTGCTTCTCGGCCCCAGGCGAGATTATTAAACTGACAATAGAGCGTTTATGAGACCTACAGATGGCATGCTACTTACGAGGTTTCGATATCATTTTTTCTTACGAGGCAAGCCCATGATCTCGAACTATCACAAAAACTCACCTAAGTTGGCAATGAACCGCAGTCCCAGGCTTACCTGTAAATAAAGAAAACAAACATGTAAATGACTAATTTCACAGTTAATAACAGATGAAGTGAGCAAAATGGTTCAAATGGCTCTGAGCACTATGGGGCTTAACTTCTGAGGTCATCAGTCCCCTAGAACTTAGAACTACTTAAACCTAACTAACCTAAGGACATCACACACATCCGTGCCCGAGGCAGGATTCGAACCTGCGACCGTAGCGGTAGCGCGATTCCAGACTGTAGAACCTAGAAGCGCTCGGCCAACCCGGCCGACGAACGATCACAAACATGTGCTCAGAACATAGATCGCTCATCCCAAAAACAGCTTTACGAACCTTTCACACGCAAAGATGAGTTTCTTATCACTTATTCAAGGTTTAAGAGACTAGCTTTGGTAAAGCAAAGAAACAAATTATCCCTATAATAAGACGAAAAACACTCTGAAGACCTCATTTTCCCAACCTACTGAACTGAATTCCTTTTGGTAACATAAGTGCAACTTGATAAGTGTCGTTCATTTTCTAAGACTAACAATATAGAAGGCCGTAATTACGAGGGCGTGATGAAAAGTAATGCCTACGAATGTTTTATTTAAAAACCCTTAAAATAAAGCAAACGTTATTAACGTCCTTGCATCTGTATTCTTCATGTCTACATGTTTATTTTTCAACATAGTCACCCTGGCGACGGACAAGTTCGCCCAACGACAGACCAGTTAGTTGATACCGTCACTGTAGAATGTTTGACAGAGCTACAAACCACCTCCGGTTGCACCACTTCATCACTATCAAAGTGAAATCCATGAAAGTGTTCTTTAAGTTTTGGAGACAGCTGTTATCGAACGGGGCCCCAGTCAGGACTGGAAGGAGAATGATAGATGAGAGTGAACTCAAGGCATCGGACTGTTGCAGATGTCGCAGCGCTCGTTTGTGGCCTGGCATTGTCATGATGAAGGAGAGGGGACTTCGTGTGTGGACGAAGTTCTCGAATTCTAAACTGTGAGTAGATTACAGTGCGCTGTTTCTCACGACTGGCGTTAATATGTTACATACCGCTATGTTAAACGCTACAGTTCGGAGCCCTGTACCCGTAGAGGGCTACATGCATGCAGAACTGATGAATAAAGTTGTAGAATGTTAATAACGTTTATTTTAAGAGTGCCTTCGTGAAGTTTCGAAATCGTCACTTCATCTTCAGATTTCACTAAATGCTGTATAATTACCTTTCTGCCCCGCAGTACAAGCCAATATTGCAGCGAGCCAGCGAAAGGCAGCTTATGACACTAACATAGCAATATCGTCTAATGTTGTAATTGGTGTTGCGTTTGACTTTTGGCTCCTTGAATGCAGATGTGACGCTGAATCACAAAAAGTGGCGTTAGTCAGATGTGTGCATTGTTCTGTTCCACTTTGCTTTTATCACTGCATTGAGATCCCACTCCGGCAATTTTAAGACTGAATAGCCGTAAAGCACTGTCAGGTCAGTATGTAAGGTTCACCGTCAAGTAGCATAATTATTTTCATTGGAGGTAGATATAGCAATACGTCCCACCATTAAAATGTATGTGTTCAAAAATGGTTGAAATGGCTCTGAGCACTATGGGACTGAACTTCTGAGGTCATCGGTCATCTAGAACTTAGAACTACTTAAACCTAACTAAGCTAAGCACATCTCACACACATTCATGCCCGAGGCAGGACTCGAAATTGCGACCGTAGCGGTCGCGCGGTTCCAGACTGTAGCGCCTAGAACCGCTTACCCAAAATGTATGTTTCTTATGTCCTATTACAGGGTGTTTCAAAATTAACGGTATATTTGAAACGGCAATAAAAACTAAACGAGCAGCGATAGAAATACACCGTTTGTTGCAATATGCTTGGGACAACAGTACATTTTCAGGCGGACAAACTTTCGAAATTACAGTAGTTACAATTTTCAACAACAGATGGCGCTGCAAGTGATGTGAAAGATATAGAAGACAACGCAGTCTGTGGGTGCGCCATTCTGTACGTCGTCTTTCTGCTGTAGGCGTGTGCTGTTCACAACGTGCAAGAGTGCTGTGGACAACATGGTTTATTCCTTAGAACAGAGGATTTTTCTGGTGTTGGAATTCCACCGCCCAGAACACAGTGTTGTTGCAACAAGACGAAGTTTTCAACGGAGGTTTAATGTAACCAAAGGACCGAAAAGCGATACAATAAAGGATCTGTTTGAAAAATTTCAACGGACTGGGAACATGACGGATGAACGTGCTGGAAAGATAGGGCGACCGCGTACGGCAACCACAGAGGGCAACGCGCAGCTAGTGCAGCAGGTGATCCAACAGCGGCCTTGGGTTTCCGTTCGCCGTGTTGCAGCTGCGGTCCAAATGACGCCAACGTCCACGTATCGTCTCATGCGCCAGAGTTTACACCTCTATCCATACAAAATTCAAACGCGGGTACCCCTCAGCGCCGCTACCATTGCTGCACGAGAGACATTCGCTAACGATATAGTGCACAGGATTGATGACGGCGATATGCATGTGGGCAGCATTTGGTTTACTGACGAAGCTTATTTTTACCTGGACGGCTTCGTCAATAAACAGAACTGGCGCATATAGGGAACCGAAAAGCCCCATGTTGCAGTCCCATCGTCCCTGCATCCTCAAAAAGTAATGGTCTTGGCCGCCATTTCTTCCAAAGGAATCATTGGCCCATTTTCAGATCCGAAACGATTACTGCATCACGCTATCTGGACATTCTTCGTGAATTTGTGGCGGTACAAACTGCCTTAGACAACACTGCGAACACCTCGTGGTTTATGCAAGATGGTGCCCGGCCACATCGCACGGCCGACGTCTTTAATTTCCTGAATGAATATTTCGATGATCGTGTGATTACTTTGAGCTATCCGAAACATACAGGAGGCGGCGTGGAGTGGCCTCCCTATTCACCAGACATGAACTCCTGTGACTTCTTTCTGTGGGGACACTTGAAAGACCAGGTGCACCGCCAGAATCCAGAAACAATTGAACAGCTGAAGCAGTACATCTCATCTGCATGTGAAGCCATTCCGCCAGACACGTTGTCAAAGGTTTCGGGTAATTTCATTCAGAGACTACACCATATTATTGCTACGCATGGTGGATATGTGGAAAATATCGTGCTACAGAGTTTCCCAGACCGCAGCTCCATCTGTTGTTGACAATTGTAACTACTGTAATTTCGAAAGTTTGTCTGCCTGAAAATGTACTGTTGTCCCCACGCATATTGCAACAAACGGTGTATTTCTATCGCTGCTCGTTTAGTTTGTATTGCCGTTTCAAATATACCGGTCATTTTTGAAACACCCTGTATATCGACATCTTATTGTCCGCCTGCTTAGCTGAGACTATGCCAGCACAGTAGTTCAGGGGGTTCGATCAGAAAGTCTGTGGCCCTCTGTAATAAAAAGACTGAGTAAAGGAATCAACGATCAAATTGAACGGATGTCATGTGACGACCGCCCAGACTAAACGCAACGAGCGGTACCGAATCCAAAAAATTGTGCTTGCCTCCCATGCAGCTGGCCCAGGTTCGATTCCCGGCCGGGTTGGAGATTTTCTGCGCTCGTGGACTGGGTGTTTTGTCGTCCTCATCATTATTTCACCCTCATCACCGGCACGCAAGTACCCAGTGTGGCGCCTACTGAAGTAAGCCTAGCACTCGGCGTCCGAACCGCCACGAATGCCATACGATCATCTCATTTTTTATATCTTGTTTCTTCGAGTTACAAAGTTCCTCTCCTAGACCTTGAATATGTGATCATTCAAATGTCTCTCGTAGTAAGATGTGCAGTTTTGCAATCGTATTACTCATGCTACTGTTTTTGGGATTAGCGTTTTATATTGAACCATATTTTCATGTGGTTCGGAACGTTAGATGTCACGCACTTAACCTTGTCTGCAGTAAATAGCAATCAAGGCAGGGATGTAAACCGCCATGTAAACACAGTGTATCACCATTCTAGTGTTAACATTTCTCAGGGTTTGGAAGTGCCTGTTGCTACTTTTTCTTGTTTCCGAATCAATTATTTGTAGCTCCGACTTGTGCAAAATACCATGCGAGCGATAAACACCACGTTGGAGAAACTGGGGGCATCGACCGTCGACACAGAAAAAACACGTGAATGGTCATAAGTACTCTGAGTGAGCAGATACGTTGCAAAAACCAATACGGTAGACTCGTTATGGAAGATGTGTAAGCTATGGCGATTCTAAGAATCGCCACTAAGCGCTTTGCTTGGCTTATTAATCCTCAAGGGTATCGCTTCCGTTATATCCACTCGTGTTGTTCACGGTCTGGAGCAAGTCGATCTAAGGGACACCATTTGGTGACTTGCATATTGATTAGGTTGAGTGTAGCTCTTTTTTGAGAAGAAGAACAAGACTGTGAGTCGAATAGAGTGTCATGACATGTATGTGTTGCTTGTCTACATGAGAGAGAAGGCTGAGTGTGCCCAGTGACGATATGTGGTCTATTGTTGTTGAACGGAGCTAACGGCGCCAACGAATTTAACGTTGAATCCGTCGGACGGATCACACAGTCTATGAGGCTTTGTGGAGGGGTTGGGAATTTAATTTGGAACATAGGAGTAAGTCTGGTGACTGAAAAATTTACACCATCGCCATTCCTCTCCTTGCCACTTACAAGTTGTCATTGGTTATTTCCCAAAGCGAGGATCCGAACCGGGTACCTCTGTGTACAGTGCCGCGTGCCACCTTTTACACGGGGTATGTGTGCTTGAAATAAGACTAATAACAGTTCTTTTTTCATAAATTGTACTCTTGTCTTACACTTCACCGTGTTTTCCGGAGAATAGATTTAGTTGTAAATCATTAATGTTCCTGACGGCACGTGACGTTGTTAATAAGAAATAAATGGGTTTGGCTCAATAGGGACCTACCAGAAAATTATTTCCCGTTTTTGATATCTTGACGATGCAGATAACAATTGACTGTTCACTCACAATTTACAAGGTAGAGAGGTTGGACTGTGAAAACAGGAAGCTGTTGTTAGACGATATGTGGCAAAAATAGCAAGTGATAGCCATATAGCTGGTGAATATGTTCTGACAACTGGAAAACTGCATCACGCGCCATGAAAAATGTCCATGCTAAATTAACAAGACAAGTTGGACTTTTGCAGCCATAAGAACTGTCAAGAGACGGCTCCAATCTCCAGACAGTTCATGGAAATGTGCATTGTTAATGCTGAATGGATGTACATTGTGTATAATATTGGAAGAAATGACTAACGAATGTCAGCACTTCTTGTAAAGATTGCTTAAGGCGTATAACGAATTGTTAAAAAAGCAAAACTGAGAACTAAACATCGATGTCCTTGCAACCGGAAGCTAAGGAAAGTGCAGTTCAAAACGAGAAAACGGAGCTGGATTGCACACATCGTGATGCAAGACGAGGGATCAGTAGTGAAACACACTCCTGATTGGCTTACCTGAGGCGGTAGAGACGATGCAGATGTCGAATTAGTGAGATCTTAGAACCGTAAACTCACAGCTTCGAGTAACAACTATCTTGAAAGCAGACCTTATAATTAACAATGCTGTATGGTGGTGATTATTGGTTGACTCCCTCTGTTCGACTTTGTGTTAAAGGATCGATCAATATAATGATCGAAAACAGGAAAGGAATTTGGAGTAACTGACCTACACACTAACACAAACGCGTGCACACACACACACACACACACACACACACACACACACACACACACACACACACACACACACACACACACGTGTACTCCTTATTTCTGTCGCTGCGACGTTATCTCAGTAATACTGCCCGAACTTTAAATGACCCCTCCAAGTGTTGATAACGGGATTAACGAGACCCTGTAACCCCTGTAACTGCGTTCGGGGAATAGTGCAATTTTGTTTCCAGTTTAGAACGTCTATAAACGTTTATTGCCTTTCTTTCTGTAAGGGAGAACCGAAGCACAGAAGCCAGTGTTCTTGAGACGAGGCAGTATTTGTTTTTATGACACTTTAAGGTAGCCCTCCAGCATCATTTACAACCTGAAATCGTCGAAAAGAAGTATAACGTGGTCCAGTCTCTTTCGAATACATGGTTCTGACTGGTGGTATTCAATATTATTGCGTGAAATTGATTAATTTAATGTGTATTTTGAACGGTTATTTCATTTTTAATTAAATTAATTCCTTGATCAGGAAAGATATTTTAGATATGTAGAACTTGCAGGTCATTCTGCAGAGCACGATGTGATATGTATTCAGAAAATCTTAATCTTCTTAGTTTTCACGAGGTAATCACTGTTCTATAGGCTTTGAGAGGTGTTGCCGTTTCAGATTGGAACCAGGGCATACTTCTACGACAGTTCTAATGGCAGCTCAAAACTCTCACTAAGATTTTGGAAGCAACAAGTAATTTGGCTGTAATTGTTGTTCGCTGAGCAGAAGGGATCTTCAATAGGCAAGATATTTTGTTGAGGCCGTGAATGGGGAAACGCAATCGCTCGTTCTTCTACAGTCTGTGAAAGTCAACGTTTCTTCCATTCGAAGTGATTGTTGGAACTGATGCAGGAATCCAGCATTGCTGCTCTAGGCAAGGCTACAGTGGAGGTGGTTGCGCTTTGCTATCCTCTTGTACAGTGCAAAATGTGGATCTAAGTTGTGTGAATGACTGCGATGTGTGCTTGTACAGTGTAAGGAGATGGTGAAACCTGGAACCGGCCTACAAGTTCTACTTTCGAATGACGACAATGGGACAGTCCAGCTTAGCGCCCCATCTGACGAAAGAATCACAATCAGCAGTGTCACATGCTCTCAGTCTATGAGGCACTGTCAGAAGTTTCGATTTTCATTCAGGCCGTTGGTGCCAAATTGGGCTGTCAGCAAGTTGACCGAACCCCTTCTCCTTCACATGAGCCCCAAAAACGAGTGGTATGAATTTCTTCTATCAACAGTATTCAAACCGGATTGCTCCGAGAGAAAAGCCACATGACAAACGTGCGTTAGGGACCTCGGCTACAAAGGTAAATTCAAATTCTGTTCCGCCTCAACAATAAATATTTGCCAACACGGAACCGCATCCCGAAATCCAAAGCCTTGAACGCAAATTTCGTCTATGGTTTCGAGTTCAGCGAACCATCAGCGATGTTATAGTTGTTATGCTCTTCAGACTGAAGACTGGTTTGATGCAGCTTTCCATGTTAGTCTATCCTGCACAAGCCTTTTTATCTCTGGATAAATACTACAATTGACTTCCACTCGAATCTGCTTACTGTTTTCACATCCAAGTTTCTCTAATTTTTATACTTCACGTACTCCTCCACTACCGGACTGACTTTTCCTTGACGTTTAACGACGCATCTTAACAACTGTACTCTTCTTTTAGGCCGGCCGGAGTGGCCGAGCGGTTCTAGGCGCTACAGTCTGGAACCGCGCGACCGCTACGGTCGCAGGTTCGAATCCTGCCTCGGGCACGGATGTGTGTGATGTCCTTAGGTTAGTTAGGTCTAAGTAGTTCTAAGTTCTAGGGGACTGATGACCTCAGAAGTTAAGTCCCACAGTGCTCAGAGCCATTTGAACCATTTTTTGAACCTTGTTTTAGTCAAGTTGTACCATAAACTTTCTTTCTCACCAATTTAATTGTGCATCTCTTATTAGTTTTGCGCACCACGTTTCAAATGCTTCTATGCTGATACTGTCTGAACTATGTATCGTCGATGTTTCACGTCCGTCCATGACTAGACAACAGACAAACATCGTCAGTAAAGATCACCAGCACTTAAATTTATATTCGATGTTAAGAAATGTTCTTTTCCAGAAATGTCTTTCTTGCTGTCGCTGGTCTGCGTTTACGCCCCTTCTATTTCTTCCATCGTCAGTTACTTTGCTGCCCAAACTGGAAAACACATTTACTACTTACAGTGTTTCATTTCCTAATCCAATTTCCGCAGCACCACCTGAGGTAATTCGAATACATTCCGTTACCCTTTTTGTCGGTATTGCTATCATAAACTCTTTTCATATCACTATCCCTTCCATTCAACTGATCTTGCAATCCCTTTGCTTTCCTATCAGAATTATGTCATCGGCAGACCTCGAAGTTTTAATTTCTTCTCTCTGCAATTCAATTTTCTTTCGAGTTTACTCATTGTTTTACTGTGCTCTTTGCTTGATGTTCAAGTGGAAAAACATCAGGAGTAGACTGCAACCGTGTCTTAATCCCGTGCGCTGCTTTATGTCTGACTCCTACGACTGCAGTCTGGTTAAAGTGCAAGTTGTACATTTCACTCCCTGTATTTTATTCTTGTTTTCTCAGTAATTTCAAAGAATGTATTCCAGCCAATATTGACATAAAGGAAGTGAATACGCGGCCGCGGTGTGCGAGCGACATAATCAACGCGCTTTAAGTCACCTCGGCGGAAAATAGAATTTTAGGGAAACATTCTCCCTCTCTTGGTCTGTCCGTTTCGAATCAGCCAATGATGACGACCAACCAACCGCAGTAGCAGGAATTTCAACCAATAACCATTCTCCCTTCTGCATCAGAGCGGGAATATTAGCCTATGACTATGGTGCCCCAAAGATAGCCATATGAATTTTAACCAATACCATCACTTCTCGAGCACGAACGCGAGAAAACTCCCCTTCGTAAGAGGACGCGACACTCGTCTCTGACAGTGTTCGTGCAGTAGTGGACACCAGAAGATCCTGAGGAAGATCCCATCAGAGGGGTCGAAACGTCGATCATTTTGGAAGAAATATGACGCGGCCTAATAACCCAGAACATTTTAACTTCAATATACCATATGCTCTCTGACCAGTAGACTCACTATGAATTTTGCTTTGGTCATTAATGAAGTCTTATCATGGTTGTTCCAGCATTTTGGGAGTATACCTCAACTTTTTTGTAAAAAGAAACGTCCCTCATAAGCTCACTTTCACCGTTCAGGTGCCGAAGTGTACAGCATACGGCTCTCACAGCAAACTCAGTTTTGCCGCTGACGTGTGAACGAAGATGACCGCTAGAGACAAACGAGACTCGGTACAGAAATAACGCCCCAGGGGAGCCGCGGCAGACCATCAGCTGGCTGTGGAGAAGCGGCGATCATCAGCTGAGACACGTAACGGCGCCGGCCGACGCCTCCCGCGGTGCCAATTTGTGGAGCTACGGGACCGAGCCGGCACCCCAGCGAGCGGCAGGTAGGGGCGCCTGCGTGTCTGCAGTCCACAACATACCGCTGGCGGTCAGCGTGCCACAGCGGACGGCTGCTAAAACCGCCAGTAGACCGACGCACCGGTTCTGCCCACCTTGTACAGTACATCCAAGATAAAAGTGGCCCGTTCACCGTAAGCGACACGTTGCGAGTTTACTGTTCCGCTCTACATCTACATCTACATCGAAACTCTGCAAACAAAGTGCATGGCACAGGGTACCTCTCATTTTACCAATTACCAGGGCTTCTTCCCATTCCACTCACGTTTGGAGCGCGGGAAGAATAATTATTTGAATGCCTTTGTGTGTGCAGTAATTATTCTAACCTTAACCTCTCGATCCCTATGTGAGCGATAAATAAAGGGTTCTAGTATACAGGGTGATTCAAAAAGAATACCACAACATTAGGAATTTAAAACTCTGCAACGGCAAAAGGCAGAGCTAAGCACTATCTGTCAGCGAATTAAGGGAGCTATAAAGTTTCATTTAGTTGTACATTTGTTCGCTTGAGGCGCTGTTGACTAGGCGTCAGCGTCAGTTGATGCTAAGATGGTCACCGCTCAACAGAAAGCTTTCTGTGGTATTGTGTACGGCAGAAGTGAATCGACGACAGTTGTTCAGCGTGCATTTCGAACGAAGTATGGTGTTAAACCTCCTGATAGGTGGTGTATTAAACGTTGGTATAAACAGTTTACAGAGAATGGGTGTTTGTGCAAAGGGAAATGTTCTGGACGGCCGAGAACGAGTGATGAAAATGTAGCACGCATCCAGCAAGCATTTGTTCGCAGCCCAGGAAAATCGACTCGCAGAGCTAGCAGAGAGCTGCAAATTCCACAATAAACTGTATGGAGAGTCCTACGAAAAAGGTTAGTTATGAAACCTTATCGTCTGAAATTGGTTCAAGCACTGTCTGCAGCTGATAAGATTAAAAGAATCGATTTCTGTGATTTTATCCTTGCTCAAATGGAAACAGATGAATCTTTTGTTTCAAAGATTGTGTTTAGTGATGAAGCAACTTTCCACACTAACTTGAAAGTCAACCGTCACAATGTCTGTATATGGGGCACTGAGAATCCATGGGAAACAACTCAGTATGAACGTGACTCGCCTAAGGTGAACGTTTTCTGTGCCATTTCAGCCAATAAAGTTTTTGGTCCCTTTTTCTTCGAAGGTGCTACTGTAACTGGACTACAGTATCTGGAGATGTTAGAGGATTGGCTGTTCCCTCAGCTCGAACAAGAAGCACAACAATTCATATTTCAGCAGGATGAAGCGCCACCACATTGGCACTTATCTGTCCGTAACTACCTGAACGTCAACTACCCGAGGCGATGGATCGGCCGCCAGGCAGCCCGTAACAGAGCACTTCATCACTGGCCTCCAAGAAGCCCTGATCTTACCCCCTGCGATTTTTTCTTATGAGGGTATGTTAAGGATATGGTGTTTCTCCCACCTCTCTCAGCCACCATTGATGATTTGAAACGAGAAATAACAGCAGCTATCCAAACTGTTACGCCTGATATGCTACAGAGAGTGTGGAACGAGTTGGAGTATCAGATTGATATTGCTCGAGTGTCTGGAGGGGGCCATATTGAACATCTCTGAACTTGTTTTTGAGTGAAAAAAATCCTTTTTAAATACTCTTTGTAATGATGTATAACAGAAGGTTATATTATGTTTCTTTCATTAAATACACATTTTTAAAGTTGTGGTATTCTTTTTGAATCACCCTGTATTTCTAGAGTCATCATTTGATGATGATTCCTGAAACTTTGTTAAGAGACTCCCTCCAATTCAGTTCCTTCAGTATCTCTGTCACACTCTACGACCCATCAAACAAAACTCTGACCACATGTGTTGTGCTTCTCAGTATCCCCTGTTATTCCCGTTTGGTATTGGTCTCACACACTTGACCAATATTCTACAAACGGTCTCACAAGTGATTTGTTAGCAATCTCCTTCGTAGGCTAATTGCACTTCCCAATATTCTACCAATCTACTGAAGTCTACCACCTGCATCACCCTCGACTTAGCCTATGTGATCATTCCATTTCAGAACTGTATAATGTGTTACACCCAGTATTTGTATGAGTTGGCCAATTCCTACAGTGACTGATAGTATAGTCCAAGGATATTACGCTTTTTCGTTTTGTGAAGTGCACTGCTTTACATGTCTGGAGACTTAGAGCAAGTTGCAAATATTTACACCACTTTGAAATCTTATCAAGATCTAACTAAATTTTTATGCAGCTTCTTTCAGATACTATTTCGTTATAGGTGACTGCATCATTCACAAAAAGTCTGGGGTTACTATTAATATTGTCTGCAAGGTAACTGATATACAACATGAAGAGCAAAGGTATCAGAACACTTCCCTGGGGCACTCCTAAAGTTTCTTCTGCATCTGGCGCTGATTCTCCAGCGAAGATAACGTAATGCGTCCTACCTAGAAAAAAGTCTTGAATCCAGTCAGAAATTTCACTCGATACCCTATATGATCCTACCTCTGACAATAACCGTACATGAAGTACTGAGTCAAATGTGTTTCGGAAATCAAGAAATACTGTATCTAACAAAGGGCCTTCATCCAAAGCTTTCAGCGTGTCATGTGAAAAAAAGTGTGAGTTGGGTTTCACACGATCAGTGTTTTCGGAATCCACGCTGGTTCGCAACGAGGAGGTCATTCTGTCCAAAATACCTCATTACGTTTGAGCTCAGAAAATCTTCTAAGAGCCGGCCGGTGTGGCCGAGCGGTTCTAGGCGCTATAGTCTGAAACTGCGCGACCGCTGCGGTCGCAGGCTCGAATCCTGCCTCGGGTATGGATGTGTGTGATGTCCTTAGGTTAGTTAGGTTAGTTAGGTTTAAGTAGTTAAGTCCAATAGTGGTCAGAGCCATTTGAACCATGTGCTAAGATTCTGTAACAAATCGATGTGAAGGAAATTGGACGGTAGTTTCGTGAAACACTTCCACTACTCTCGTTGTAGGCAGGTGTGACCTGTGCTTTATTCCAAGAACTGGGGACGGTTTTTTTGTTTGATGGATCTATAACAGAGTATAGTTAGAAGAGGGACTAACTCAGTCGCAAATTCAGTATAGAATGACAGGGATTCCATCGAGCCCTGTAGCTTTGTTGAACAAGCGTTGGACATTTCAGTTTTTCCAGCACCTCCACGAAGCCCTCCCATGGGTAAAACAAAGTCTGAGACCCATGCTAATAGCCACACATACACCCATGCCCGAGGGAGTACTCGAACCTCCGGCGGGAGGGGTCGCGTAGTCAGTGACATGCCATGCGGAACTTCCTTCATGCGTACACTTACCTTTATTAGTTCATTCTGGTACGGTTGCCATGAACTTAAGCAAATTTCTGGGATTGATCGCACGAGTGTTTCATAAGAAATCCCTTTGTAGACTGATTGCATTTTCCTAGTATCCCACCTACTTTCACTATATGACTGCAGAATTTATCCCTGTCAACTGCGATAACGTTGTTTGAGCTCGACGTTATGCCAGCTGCCACATATAATATTCAACTAACATGGACCTATCTGACGGCGAAAAACCTCAAGAAACTAGAGAATGGTAAAACAGTCTCCTGAAAAGAGCTCTGTCAATCTCAAAACTTACAAGAAGTCGCTACGCGTGCACATTAGCGCAAGAATCTGTCTCCACAGAAGTTTAGATGCTTCGATCTTCCAGAGACACAAGCATATAAAACCGTTCATCGAGGAGAGACAGAAAGCAACGGAAGTATGTAAAGAAACCGTGTTAAGAGAAACGATGGATTCAGATACATGGAAAAGATCGAACTTCCAACTGAGCCTCCAGCATACTCTTTTCGTCGCCTATGATTCCCATTGGAAGTTATGCCAGGAAAGATCGTGTCACAATGCCAAGGAAGACTATATCTGTAAACTATGCAACAAGCAAAGCCCTAAAAATAATTTAGAGAGGTGTGAAAACAGAACTCAACCACTAAGCACTTTAATAAAAGACTGGTGAAAGGAAACTCAAATTAACCTTAATTGCCGTAGTCTTACTAATCTTTGATGTAGAAATTGCGTTAAGTTTACCAATTGTAATCATTATAAAACATCATTTGAACACTATCAACAATCATTTTAGTCTTTCTCGGGGGGACTGCATCACGAATGAAATCAAGGAGCTTTACATTGTGTTTAGTAAACTTATTTTTATTTGCCTATGACTCAGCCTTTCAATTGATAAATTTCATATTCCGGAAAACTCTTACGCCCAAGCATTTGTATGAGGTGACTGATGCCACATGTCCCTCATTGTATTTGTATTTGTATTCTTAGGATACTACGTTTTCCTTTTTTTTTTTAAGTGCATAATTTCACATTTATGAGTATTCCAGCAAGCTGTCAGTCCTTTGCAACTCTTTTAAATCTTATGAAAATCTCACTGACTGGCAAGTTTGGCAGGATAGTATTCGAGGCAATATTTTAATGTTTTCTATTATTTTGAAGGTTGTCTTACGTATTACTTTAAGGCATTTGTTATAGGCATCATGAATTAACGTACCATTCTTCACAATTGCACAGATACAATAACTTTATCTTGGAACTCGTCCATTTGGTCCGTGTATTCGTAGAAAAACAACTATAACAGAAATCGAGTCCACCTTGTTGCAAAACACATTGTTATTTGTTTACTTGTTTACTTTCCCAAACTAACTTCGGCGACAAATATCATCATCATCATCAGTGATTTTTTTTAAATGTAAAACATGCAGAAAATAGCATAGTTATACAAACACAGTGACACATTATTACATTTTTATTCGTTTTTTTAAATATGGTTTCCTTTGGATGGTTTCATAGAAAAACCATAACCCCATTAATATCGAAACCGATCTACACATTCTGAAAAAGAGCAACGGTCCATACCGACAACTAACAATACAAAAAAATTACTACATACAAAATGCTGTAGTCGAAGGGAAAAGTGTAATAAACGAAAACACAACACTTTGCAACAACAAACACTTCAGCGCTCTGAGCGAACTGACCAAGTACACAGAACAGAAAACAACACACGCAAAAGAACCACTTCCCCATCACCCACAGAGACATAAATAAGGAACAGAAGTCGTCGTCATTAGCGCTACAGTTTTCATAGCCTTCTCGCAACATGCGATACATCTCTCGCGACACACGCGAACAGCAAGATGGCGTAATATTCTTTATCATAAACAACGTGCGAAAGTATTGTTTTTCTGTGTACAGAATTAGCTACATACCATCCAACGATTGTGAGTACACGAATAACTAAGTAACAGCCCAGTACACACCAAAACTGGATTCCACAACAGTACCGCAACCCCAAGTGTATAATGCTGACATACGAAATTCACCTATTAGTATTTTGTTTTCTACCAGCCGCTCACAACAGTTGAAGATGACATGACGTCCGTTGAGAAAAAACGGCAACAGAAAAGAAGAAAATACGTCGTAAACAGCGACAATAATTCTCAAAAGCATTCTATAACATACAATAAATAAAGTAGTAGGAAAGTATCCACAGAAAACTATATTTTAAAAAAAAACAGTAAAAATGTAATAATGTGTCTCTGTATGTGTATAACTATGCTATTTTCTGCATGTTTTAGATGTTTAAAAACTCACTGATGATGGTGATATTGGTCGCCAAACTAGTTTGGGAAAATAAACAAGTAAACAAATAACAAGGTGTTTTGTATCAAGGCGGACACAATTTCTGATGTTGTGCTTACAGGTAGAGAGAAAAAATTGCATTTACAGTACTGAAGGAAATAGTTCCTTCTACAATCACTCCTCGTTGTTAATTCCAGATTTTCGTGGAAAAATCTTAAGGAAAATAAAGCTAAGTAAACTTTTTAAGATTAAAAGACGGTGATCGTTTCGTAAAGCTAACAACAACAAAAATTGAAGTTATAATTTGGCGATAAATGGGCAGACTACAAATCTCTCTGGAACGACGTGATAATCCTCCTTCAGAGAGCTTTCTTAATGAAATGAAAGTGGAAATTGAGGCGTCGCGGAGCTGCAAAGCTCAACGAGTTTAATTATAAGAAATAAGGACAAGGTCTGGAAACGATTAGCAACAAAAATGTGGAGAAGGATAAGCAGTGTCGGGCATCCGCGAGTACTGAGCTGCATAAATAATTGTCATCAGTATAGTATATTGAATGGAATCTTGAAATACACCTTTTAATATTGTTTATTGGTTCAGTATAGATGGAATATACATTATTTTACGAATAAAATTGATCTGCCAAAACGCTGTATTCACTCATCAAATGACGTATGCTCCTTTTGCATTCGGAACAGCTGGAATTTTACGTCGAACATATTATACAAGCCGTTGATGTGCATCTGGAAACAGGCAGCACCGTACACGCTCACGCAAAATCATTCCAACAGGTAACGCAGAGATGGTCAGTGGATAACGACCTGGCATTCGATGATAACGCAGATATGAAATTGTTGCTGCTTCATCACTTCGGTCGACGGGTTTGTTTATCGTTTCCACAGAACGTTTGCATTTGGATATGGGGCGATAATCATCAGCCATTCGACATCCACTAATGCTTGACCCCTGAAAGCGTAACGGTCTTTACATAACTTATTTAAAATATGTTAATCTTGCATGTTTTCTAATTGCTTCCTACCCTCAATTAGGTCATCTTCCGACGCCTCCAGACGTACACATGATGAGAACCCTCACGGATCGACGTTATCTAATCCAGACACCTGTGAAAGATTTATGTGAGGACCGGTGACGTGGTTTTCACTGATGGAGCAATTACAGCTACTGACCAAAGTGCACTGCCGACTCGCAGAAGTGTTACGTCTGGAGTAAGGTCCACAAACTAGCAGCGAGAAAATTATGGGGTCTGTGACAACGGAGTTCTGTGCTGGCATATGGCAGAGGACCAAATAAGAGGTAGGTGGATGGATGCGAAGGAGTCTGTGGCAGACTAAAAAGTGCGATTTTAGAGAAAAACGGACGTTGTATGATACAACGTTTTAGCGTGTAACATCAGTTGACTTAAAATGCGAAGATTCTTGTATGCTTGACCTGAGGTTAGGAATCTGCTTTTCGAAAGGAAGTGAAAGATCGACGATAAACAGTTTAGACAAGAACAGAATGCTTTTGAAATGTGGTGCAAGAGAAGACTGATGAAGATTAGATGTGTCGATCACGTAGCTAATGCAGTACTGGACAGAAATGGGGAGACATGAGATCTGTGGAACAACTTGACCAAAAGAAGGGATCGGTTGACAGGACAAATTCTGAGACACCAAGGAATCACCAATTTAATGCTAGAGGAAAGTGTAGGGGGTAGAAACCGTGAGGGAGGAAAAGAGACGAATAAAGTAAGCAGGTTCAGAGGGATCTGGGTTGCAGTAGTTACTCGGAGATGAAGAGACTTGCACAGGATAGAGAAGTTTGGAGAGTTTGTACGCAGTCTTTTGCGAGATAATTTGCGTTTGGCTCCAAGAGTTGGCCAAATAAAGCTTTTCAGCGTTTCCGTATCTCTCTCCCGTGATTCAAACAAGGCTGTGACCATTCCTGCCACCCCTCTCTGTGTACTTGAGGTATCTTCTGTTATTCTTATCAGCTATGGGTTCCATACATTTGAGCAGTAGTCTCAGATAGGACGAACAAGTAACTTGTAAGCAGCTTCGCAATTGCTGAATAATTATGGGAATCGGTTTCCCTACACCATAATCTGAGCCGTCCGTGGGGATTATGTCAGGACTCAGATGCCGGCTACTCGTTGTGACTTCGACCACTTTGAAGATACAGAACTGAAAAATGTAATAAATAATATAGAATATGTATGAAAAAGACTTTTTCATTTTTTTCATATTTTTGCTTTTACTGTTTTTAATGTATTTTAAAAAGTTTTTCGTATGCAGTTTAATCACAGATCTTTCGAATATTCAACATTTTAATCAAAACCGAAAATCCATTAATATAACTTCCCGAACGTATAGGGTTTCTGTTGACATCGACTGCGAGAAAGATACGTAACAGCGCATTGTTGTGTATAGGTCTACAGACTTGTTGGAAATTGTATATACAGAGAAATAATATACACTGCGTGATCAAAAGTATCCGGACACATGGCTGAAAATGACTTACATGTTCGTGGCGCCCTACATCCACAATGCTGGAATTCAATATGGTGTTGGCCCACCCTTAGCCTTGATGAAAGCTTCCACTCTCGCAGGCATTCGTCCAATCAGGTTTCTTGGGGAATGGCAGCCCATTTTTCACGGATCGCTGCACTGAGGATAGATATCTATGGTGATCTGTGAAGCCTTGCACGATGTCGGTGTTCCAAAACGTCCCAAAGGTGTTCTACAGGATTCAGGTCAGGACTCCGTGCAGGCCAGTCCATTAAAGGGATGTTACTGTCGTGTAACCACTCCGCCACAGGCATAGTGAACACGTGCTCGATCCCGTTGAAGGATGCAATCGCCAACCCTGAATTGCTCTTCAACAGTGGGAAGCAAGAAGGTGCTTAAAACATCAACGTAGGTCAGTGCTGTGATATTGCCACGCAAAACAACAAGGGGTGCAAGCCCCCTCCATGAAAAAAAAAGACCACACCATAACACTTACACCTCCGAATTTTAATGTTGACTCTACACACGTTGGCAGGTGACGTTCACCCGGCATTCGCCATACTCATACCCTGCCATCGGATCGACTCATTGTGTACCGTAATTCGTCACTCCACGCAACGTTTAAAGCGAGGCGTCGTTTGGCAATTGCCCGCGCGATGTATGTCTTACGAGCAGCCACTCGACCATGAAATCCAAGTTTTCTCACCTGCCACCTAACTGTCACAGTATTTTCAGTGGATCCTGATGCAATTTGGAATTCCTGTGTGATGGTCTGGATATACGTCTGCCTATTACACATTGCTACCCTCCTCAACTGTCGGCGGTCTCTGTCAGTGAACAGACGAGGTCGGCCTGTACGCTTTTGTGCTGAACGTGACCCTTCACCTTTCCACTTCAATATCACATCGGAAACAGTGGACGTAGGGATGTTTAAAAGTGTGGAAATCTCGCGTACAGTCGTATGACACAAGTGACACCCAATCACCTGATCACGTTCGAAATCCGTGAGTTCCGTTGACAGTCTCATTCTGCTCTCTCGCTATTTCTAATGACTACTGAGGTCGCTAATATGGAGTACCTGGCATTCGGTGACAGCACAATGCACCTAATATGAAAAACGTATGTTTTTGTGTGTGTCCAGGTGCTTTTGATCACATAGTGTATATGGGAAAATGAATTTTTCTAATGGTTTAAATTCCCCGCTATCGCAATTAAAACGGACTGGGAGAAAGAAATTTTTTTACAGCGCTGCATCGTCTTTCTCGTGACAGAAAATCTGTACATCGCTGTTTAAAAAAAATGTATGGTGTATTTCGGTCTGAATATTTATCAGAGAATAATGTAAAAATCTAATGTAAATCGATCAAGAACTTGACCATAGCTTTGATAGTAGCGTTTTTACATTAATATTAGTATAGAGTGCAAGGCGTCGAGTTGCTTCAAACCTTTTTCAAACGAAAACCTGGCTATATTTCAATTTTATTTGGGATATTTGTTATCAACGCTGTGCAAATGATAAGAATTAGCTAATTTCATGCAGTGACATACATACATCTTCACTGTAAGAAGATAATACACCTACGGAAAAAAATGACAACTTAAAGAAGGAGTAATGCGACATAAACGAATGCTGGCAGGCGTGTTTCTACATCTGGAGGATGATATGTACTGAAATTCCACGCCAATAGCATAACAGTGGCGCTAGTAGCGGTACAGGGAGGTAGGAAATCAGGTTTGCTTTAAATACACGCTGTAACGTTCGAGGGCGTTAATTCAAAATGGGTCTGAGCACTTTGGGATTTAACATCTGAGGTCATCAGTCCCCTAGACTTAGAACTACTCAAACCTAACTAACCTAAGAACATCACACACATCCAAGCCCAAGGCAGGATTCTAACCTGCAACCGTAGCGGTCGCGCGGGTCCAGACTGAAGCGCCTAGAACAGCTCGGCCACAACGGCCGGCTACGGTCTATGAAACATGGGTGGCTAGCGTCACACCAGAATCAAAGCAACAGTCCGTGGAAGTTGAGCAAGGGCATCGTTTTGCTGCAAGACAATACCCGTCCGCATGTGGCGAATCAGACCAAAGGTATCATCACATCTTTTCGATAGGAAATTCTAGATCATCCTCCGTACAGCTCCGATCTTGCGCCCAGTGACTACCATCTGTTCCTGCACTTGAAGGAACACCTGGGCGGTCAGAGTCTTCAAGACGATGACGAAGTCAAAACAGTGGTGATGCAGTGGTTAACAAGAAAGTGCTCAAATGTGTGTGAAATCTTATGGTTCTTAACTGCTGAGGTGATCAGTCCCTAAGCAACCTAAAGTATCCTAAGGACAAACACACACGCCCATGCCCGAGGGAGGACTCTAACCTCCGCAAACCAGCCGCACAGCCCATGACTGCGGCGCCTCAGACCGCTCGGGTAGTGGTTAACAAGTCGGGCGGCAGACTTCTATGAGGAGAGTATTCAAAAACTGGCACAACGTTATGACAAGTGCCTCATTATTGACGGAAATATGTAGAAAAGTATATTAAGGTACAGCCTTTCATGTAAAAATAAAATTATTGAGATACCTTAGCACGTCTTTTTTTATTTCAAAACGGTACTCACTTAAAAAACACGCCTCGTATTCCTGAAATTTCATTACTCAATGTTAATTATCTTTTGGAGCTTCGATTTTTTCCGTCAGCGTATTTGTACGACGTGTAGTCCACCACGCGGAGTGTACAGTAGATGTAGATGGGGTGAGCGGGCGCAGCAGCGGCGGAGTGTAGCGTCCGCACGGCGCCCCGGGCCGGCAGCCTGGGGGGGACACGGGCGTCGGCGCCGGCCGGCGTCGGGACGCGCCGCTACGGGCTGGGATTGCGGGCGTCGCCGCGAGCGCTGCCATCGATCGCGCCCGCCAGCGCCCAACATGGCGACACCGGCGTCGCTCGCGAGCACGCGCCATGGGCGCCGGCGGCTGCGTCCGGCGTATCCTCATCCCGCAGCCTACGCTCCCGTAGCAGGAGCACGTGCCCAACTAGTCACCGATTTTACTCGCCTCTCGCACGACTGTGGTACACACTTAGATGATTGCTTTGGTGCGATGCGCTTCTCCAGTTTCTTTTTTTCCCCCATACAACCAGTTCGTAGTCTTACGAGCCTGGCGGCCGCTGTGGCCAAGCGACTCTAGGCGCTTCAGTCTGGAACCGCGCGGCCGCTACGGTCGCAGGTTCGAATCCTGCCTCGGGCATGGATGGGTGTGATGTCCTTAGGTTAGTTAGGTTTGAGTAGTTCTAAGTTCTAGGGTCACTGATGACTTCAGATGTTAAGTCCCATAGTGCTCAGAGCCATTTGAACCATTTTTTTCTTACGTGCCTGTTAAATACAATGCGAGAGTGCCATCCGTGAAGCAGGGGCGTTAGCGGAACAGGCTTGATGACGGTTAACACTGATCTTCAAGGTAACGGGGAAAGACGACGTCACCGTTGAATGGTGATGTTTGCTTGGTCGAGTACCGAACGGTGAAAGTGAGGTTATGAGATACCATTCATGATACAAAGAGTTCGAATATAGTAAGAGAGTTAAGGAGGTAGCGATGGTATAGTCTATTAACTGCCGAATCAAACTTCATAAAGGATGTTCTTGAGAAAATTTGCGTGGTAAACTATTGACGAAACAGTAAGGAAGAATGTCGTCCAAACATTTGTAACCATCGATATTTATTTGCTAGGGAAATTGTAGACACACAAACGAATTGAACTATTCTTAGGTTCTCCATGCAGGCAGCTGTATATTCGATTAATGAAGGGCCGTTCCGGTTATGATACGTACTTTATGTATATTCACGCCCGGTTTCGGCCTACACGTACAGGCCATTATCAGATGATTCTGAAACTGCTATTGTTTACGCATAATGTGTAGGAGACAAAAACGAAGCTTATATATGTACAGATTACACACAGAAATTATATGTAGCTTACATTGTGCTGTTGAAAAGCAAAGTCAGATCATAACGAAATATAAAAGTTTAGAAGATTTAAAAGTTACGTGTCCTACGATATTGTGTGAAAAATGGGCGTGTCCTGATTATAAAAATTGTACAATTCTATGCATTAAAACTACTGGCATGCTTTAGCTTTAGGCGGAGTTATATTCTGATCTGCCCGAAAATTCAGACTGCATGCATATTCCTTCTTTGTCTGCACTGTGCATATGTAAGATCTGTTTTTCATCTATTACGTAAAACGTTTATATACCCACTATATTATGCATTAACACTACAGAATGACCAAGATGTGACGACCAAATACGGTCGTGGGCTTACATAAATAACACATCAGCAAATTCAGTTCTGTATTTTTCCTTCCTAAGTACCAACTGACGTCAAAAATTACTGCATTTTTCTGAATGCAGCTTGTACAAGACTGTTTAATGCAATCTGTTTCATCAGTCTGCTTTCACATTTGTGCACAATGTAGGCTTTTACTTTGTCCAGGTATTGTAAAAAATAAATAATTTTTCACTCTAAGATATCTTAGTGCCTTTGTGGAAGGACGCTGTTCTGCACTAGGTCAGGAAAAACAACAAACAAATGAAGACAAGAATGATCACAAGAGCACGACGAGAACAGATAAATTCCCCGTATTAGAAGACGATGACGCCCGCACTATTCCCCCCTCTCCGTCTACTAATTAACGTGTAAACGACATTTTCGAAGCACCTTGACGCTATCATCCCGTCCCGTTTTTTCTTTTTTACGGTCTGAGTGAATGCCACGTTTTGAAATATATTGTGGATGGTTACAAGTGCAGGTCCGTTAAAAATAAACCGACTTTTACACAGTGAACTTGCTAGAAGTCTACATGTACTGCAACATTTAAAGATAGTTTCTCGAGTCATAGAGTCCCCACAATCCCCTGGCTGCTCCATATGCCACCACAATTTATGTCGATGTTCGTAATCTAGTAGAGGCGTCAATTCCGTTATACAGGGTATTATGCTAAGTGCTGATAAACTGCAGTAAACGATCCCTGAGAACATAAGGAGTATGGCGTCTACGCCGCAGTGTCACCGCAGAGGAAAATCCGTACGTAGTTAGGGGTGCAGGTGTTGTGAGCGTTACAGGCAGCGGCTGCCCTCGCGGAGAAAATTACAGCTCACTTTAGTGCAGATGTAACGTACTGGTACAGGCCGAACATTCCCATTCGCCCACTCGCCTAGTGTGTTCCCATGTATGCCTTTAAGCTACAGCACGGAAAGTTACACCGCGGTAGTGGCTTCGAACTCCCGTAACGAACGTAAAGGGCGTAGACACAGCGAGTTGCGGAAAAGCTATGATGCTAGTTGACTGTAACACGGGTTTCTGTCTACATTTGTTCACTTTTCTGACGAACTAAATGCCGAAGGTGTGGTGCAGATGCTGTAGTCCATCTCTGACGCAATCGACGTCTCCCATATCATAGAGCTTTCGGTTGCTGGGCTGACAAGTGCAGCGCAGAACGGTCGAAAGAGAGTGAAAATCGAAAGTTGTTATAATATATAAAAAAAAAGTATCTCTGAATGTATCACAGCAGCAAAAAGTCTTTCAGTTTCCTCTCAGAAGGACCACGAACAAATGAAATCAGTTTTGGAGAAGCATTTCGGGTATTGCACTCGATGAAGTATTTTATCTGCGAAATAAAACTGCACGGAATACGGTAGTACAGAATGTACAGGCGTAGTGACCGAGCGTTTTCAAATTGTATAGGCGGTTTCGATGCTTAGTAATTTTGCATTTTAGTTGACACGGTGTACAAAGTAGGATTCGCGAAAAACAACGCAGTCTGCTTTACAAAACAACAATTTCGATGTTTGCCTTAAGCAGCATAGGAAGACCACTACTACATACCAATATCTGAGGTATGAACTTCCATGAACACGAGTGCCATAGCCGTGGCTTACTGTTCCGCCTCATGTCATAGACGGACCTGCTAAGAATCTGTGAAACGATTTGATTGATTATTTCACAGCGGAAGATGGGGAGGAACATTAGGAAGTAACGTCCCGTTCACGTCGTTACATTAGAGACGTTGTACAAGTTAGAACTGGTGAAAAAATCGGCAGTCTTGTGTACAAAACAAAACAAAAAAAAATGGTTCAAAAGGCTTTGAGCACTATGGGACTTAACTTCTGAGGTCATCGGTCCCCTAGAACTTAGAACTACTTAAACCTAACTAAGCTAAGGACATCACACACATCCATGCCCAAGGCATGATTCGAACTTGCGACCGTAGCAGCCGCGACAAAACAACAGTTCCGATATTTGCCTTACGCAGTATAGGGAGACCACTACATATAAATATCTGGGATATGAACCTCCATTTACTAGAGTGCCAATGCAGTGGCTTAGTGTTTCGCCTCATGTCACAGACGGACCTACCGGGAATCTGCGCAACGATTTGTCCTTACGTCGTAGAAGGACCGGTGGCTCGGAAACCGGAGGTAAGCGACATACAGAGGGAGAAGCGACCATTTTTCTTCGCCTCATTCGCAACTGCAACGCCCGTATGCGAGGGGGATGAATTGTTTTGTTTTTTGTTGTGAAGTGCGTATCTTCGTGTGCTAAGGAATGGCGTCCCGATACAACGTACCTGTGTAGAATACATACACGCATTTCTAGGACGTTAATGTTTTCTTCTAGAAACCGTTAAACTGAGAGCGCGCAGGTGTAGGTGTCGACTGGACGAGAAGCCGTTGACAAACAGAGCGGCTTCAGCGAGAAGCGTGTGGGGAAGTCGGGGCTTTTAGCGGCAGTGGCGCGGCGCGCGCGTCGCAGATGAGCGCCATGTTTGCGCCCGCGGCAGCGAAAGCGCCTCGCCGGCGCTGGCGCGCTATGGAGCCGAGCGTAGCTGGCGGCGCCGCAGCTATGCGCCCGGCGGCCAGTATCGATTGCGGCCGACCGGTCGATCAGGCGCGCACAATGGCGGGCCGCAAGACGACGCCCGGCGCCGGCCGCCGCCATGTCGCCAAGACGCCGCCGGCGCCGCCGCCGCCGCCGTCTCCACCGACGGTGTCAGCTGAGTCACCTGAAGGTGCTGTCGGGCAGTAACAGGTCGCGCACACGAAGCCCTCAGGTGCTTTCTGAGCTACGTATCGTGAAGAGTGTAGGGGAATTACTATTGTATCAGTAAAACGTGAAACTCTTTCCAGTCCAATAGTGTGCACAACAGTGGTTTCCAGTCTGGGGTAATTACCCTCCGAGGGTTAACATACAGGGTGGTCCATTGATCGTGACCAGGTCAAATATCTCACGAAATAAGCGTCAAACGAAAAAACTACAAAGAACGAAACTCGTCTAGCATGAAGGCGGAAACCAGATGGCGCAACGGTTGGCGCGCTAGATGGCGCTGCCACAGGTCACACGGATATCAACTGCGTTTTTTACAATAAGAACACCCCCTTTTTGTTACATATTTTTGTGGTACGTAAAGAAATATGAATGTTTAAGTTGGACCACTTTTTTCGCTATGTGATAGATGGCGCTGTAATAGTCACAAACATATGGATCACAATTTTAGACGAACAGTTGGTAACAGGTAGGTTTTTTAAATTAAAATACAGAACGTTGGTACGTTTCAACATTTTATTTCGATTGTTCCAATGTGATACATGTACCTTTGTGAACTTCTCACTTCTGAGAACGCATACTGTTACAGTGTGATGACCTGTAAATACCACACTAATGCAATAAATGCTCAAAATGATGTCCATCAACGTCAATTTGGCAATACGTGTAACGACATTCCTCTCAACAGCGAGTGGTACGACTTCCGTAATGTTCGCACATGTCCTGACAATGCGCTGACGCATGTTGTCAGGCGTTGTCGGTGGATCGTATCCTTCAACTTTCCCCACAGAAAGAAATCCGGGTACGTCAGATCCGGTGGACGTGCGGGCGATGGTGTGGTGCTTCGACGACCAATCCACCTGTCATGAAATGTGCTTTCATTACCGCTTCAACCGTACGCGAGCTATGTGCCGGACATCCATCATGTTGGAAGTACATCGCCATTCTGTCATGCAATGTAACATCATGTAGTAACATCAGTAGAACATTACGTAAGAAATCAGCATACATTGCACCATTTAGATTGCCATCGATAAAATGGGGGCCAATTATCCTTCCTCCCATAATGACGTACCATACATTAACCCGCCAAGGTCGCTGATGTTCCACTTGTCGGAGCCATCGTGGATTTTCCGTTGCACAATAGTGCATATTGTCCCGGTCTACGTTACCGCTGTTGGTGAATGACGCTTCGTCGCTAAATAGAACGCGTGCAAAAAATACGTTACGGGTGCAATCGTTGTTGATGTAACATTCTAAACACCGACGTTTTTGAGATTCCCGATTCTCGCGCAATTTGTCTGCTACTGATGTGCGGATTAGCCGCGACAGTAGCTAAAACACCTACTTGGGCATCATCATTTGTTGCAGGTCGTGGTTGACGTTTCCCATGTGGCTGAACACTTCCTGTTTCCTTACATAACGTAATTATCCGGCGAACGGTCCGGACACTTGGATGATGTCGTCCAGGATACCGAATAGCATACATAGCACACGTCCGTCAGGCATTTTGATCACAATAGCCATACATCAACACGATATCGACCTTTTCCGCAATTGGTAAACGGTCCATTTTAACACGGATAATGTATCACGAAGCAAATACCGTCCGCGCTAGCGGAATGTTACGTGATACCACGTGCATTTAAGTTTGTGATTATTACAGCGGCATCCATCACAAAGCGAAAAAGTGGCCCAACCAAAACATTCATATTTCTTTGCGTACTACAGGAATTTGCAATAAAAAATGGAGGTTCCAATTTTAAAAAGACGCAGTTGATATCCGTTTGACCTATAGCTGTGCCATCTAGCGGGCCAACCATAGCGCCATCTGGTTTCCCCCTTCAAGCTAGCTAAGTTTCGTTCTTTGTAGTTTTTTTCGTTTGACGCTTATTTCGTGAGATATTTGGCCCGGTCACGATCAATGGACCACCCTGTATAATTTTCTGAGGGGTTAAAATAAAATATATCTTTGTGCTATGAAATTTATTTTCAAATGGTCATTGCTACGAATATCATTTGTTAACCTGTAATGCTAGTTACATTATTTACCAATAATTAGATTCTTTTCAAATGCTAGCATTAACTTGCGACACAGTGTCGTCGAGGATACAGCTTGTGAAACGAATCTATAAACATCTTTCTCACATAGTCCACCGACTACACATATTAACTGAGGCGACAAAAATCGTGCGATAGCGATATGCACATTTAGAAATGGTGGTAGTTCCTTGTACTCAAGCTGTAATACGGCAGAACATCGGTGGAAGTGTCATTTCTACTCAGGTAATTTATGTGAAAAGGTGTCCGATGCGTTTATGACCTCAAGCTCTAAGTTTTTGACTTGGCTTTCAGATCTTATCTCAGCCTAAAGGATTCCTTCTCGTATCTGACACAATGCAGTTATTATGGAACACAGGCTGCCCTCCTGCGCGCCTGCTGTGGCCACACAGGACCCTGTGACTTCTCTGCTCTATACTCATCAGCGTCAGCTTTCAGTGTCAAACAAGTTTGTGACACTCTGGTTCATCTAAGTCAATTTCCCTCAGTTCAATCATGGGCGGTCGTGGATATTTTCTGCAGTTTTCATGCAGCTTTAAAGAACCAACTATGCCGAATATTGGATGTGCATATCACATTAGAAAGTAAGGTCATAAGAGTTTTGGCATATACTGTCATGTAACAAGGGGAATTGCACGTGGCTACACTCTGTCGCTAATTCTGCCATATCTGATAATTAACAGACCGATCCCATGAATAAACGGAATAACGGCTAAGGAAAAGAAGAAGCTACGAGTTTAATGGTGCAGAGAATAATAGATGTGGGTTATGTCCATCATATTACATGAGGATAGGAATCAAGCTACGAAGCGAGTGTATCAAGCAAAGAATCAACAACTCTGACTGTACAGAGTATTTCACTCTTGCATATGCAACGTTATACTGTGGTGTGTCTGCCCAAGGCATTATGCGCGTATGTAAAACTGTCATAGAGTTTCGGACACATTTTCATAGCACATAACACAATTATAGAAATACACAAGTACGTAAAGTGAGAAGAGTGGACAATTTTCTCACTGGACTGTTTGCACAAAACAAGTTCAATAATTTCATAAAAAGAAAAAGTAGCTCATCTTGTGTGTAATACCAAAGCTTCCATTCTGTTCTTTTATAATTTTTCAGCAATCCATGATTCACTTCCGTACGGTTATGTGCTCCACACGTACGTTATTAGCAATTTGTTTCTTAAATTAAGGCATGTATTCGATACTAACAGACTTCTTTCGCGAGGAATGCGCTCTTTCCTGTACTGGTCTACCTCTTATGTCACGCTCTATTCACCCGTCATGCATTATTTGCTTCCAGAGTGACGCAATACCTTCCCTTCGTATATTACGCGGTCTCCAGTTTCGACGTCCACTTCTTCATTAATCACATTTCGATTGACCGTTAACACTTTTGTCTTTCAGTGGTTTCACTCAATACAATCCATATTTTGCCCTCAGTACACTGTTCATTCCAGCCAACAAGTCCTGTTAATCTACCACACTTTCTTAGTATAACAACATACTAATAGGATAGCTGACGATACGACGTGGCCATCACATGCCAGTGTTGCGACCGCCCTTAGGTTATGCGAAAGCTCGCTAAGGAATCGTAAGTCGTAAGTTTTCCAGTGACAACTTATAGGGTGCACATGTCATTTTGATTTTTGTATATTATCGGTGTGCACGTCAGAGAGTCAGCACGTTACGTTACTGTTAAACAATCTTGGTCTTGTCGTAGCACAGTCTTTGCCTGTGCGCAGACTGATACATTCTTAGTTGAAGTGTGGTAGGTGATGGATGTATTCAGTACTGCTGTGTGGACTTGTGATTGTATCTGTTAGATGAAGAAAGATTGGTTGTAAAGAACAGCAAGGATGAATAAGATGTCTATATTAGAAAAGAAAGAGAACATAAATTTTGAATTATCTTTATATTTTTTGAAGATAATAAATTTGAGGTAAGACTGCAGCTTTTCGTACCTTATTGTAGAAATGATTATTGGGAGCTACTTAACTTCGTTCAATTGCTCAGAGCTGAGAGAAAGACCACCCCACTTCCCTGAGTCATGCATTATCACATTAATTGATTAAGCTGTCTGATTTTAAGAGAAATTCTTTATTAACGTTTTACCCTCTTTAAAAATCATTTTTCACTTCGTTAAGCATAGTGTTGTTGAAGGATATGCCATATTTGAAGACCACGCGACGTTTTAATCTGACCTTTTGAATACATAATTCATTCTAAATCGTTGTCTTGGAATATCACTTCATAGGAATTCCTTCTCTCCACAACCCACGCACCATATTGTATGCAACAGTTTGAATATTGTTTGGAAATTTTATTAAAACTTGAAATCTAGCTTAGCCGCTGCCTGCTTACTGTTTGCTGCTGTGCTTTCGAAAAATCTGTAACACTGTTCTCAAGACTCGAGGTAAGTGGAAATTTCGATCTGGGCAAAATAATTGTTTTGCTTCAGTTGCGCGTTTAATACAATGCAGCGTCAAGTGTAACCGCAGCCATGGTCTCCGAGCTGATAGTCCATGCTGTTGCAAACGTCGTCGAACTGTTCGTGCAGATATTTGTTGTCTTTCAAACGTCCCCATCTGTTGACTCAGGGATCGAGACGTAGCTGCACGATCCGTTAGAGCCATGTGGATAAGATGCCTGTCATATCGACTGCTAGTGATACGAGGCCGTTGGGATCCAGCACGGCGTTCCGTATTACCCTCCTGAACCCACCGATTCCATATTTTGCTAACAGTCATTGGATCTCAGCCAAAGCGGGGAGTAATGTTGCGATACGATAAACCGCAATCGCGATAGGCTACAATCCGACCTTTATCAAAGTCGGAAACATGATGGTACACATTTCTCCTCCATACACGAGGTATTACAATAACGTATTACCAGGCAACGCCGGTCAACTGCTGTTTGTGTATGAGAAATCGGTTGGAAACTTTCCTCATGTCAGCATGTTGTAGCTGTCGCCACCGGCGCCAGCCTTGTGTGAATGCTCTGAAAAGCTAATCATTTGCATATCACAGCATTTTCTTCCTGTCGGTTAAATTTTGAATGTGTAGCACGTCATCGTCGTGGTGGAGCAATTTTAATGGCCAGTAGGGTAGTAACGTGAATCTCGAACTTAATTCTGGACACCCGGTATGTTGCCACTGGCGTAACCTCATTCTGCGTAAAGGCACGTTTGCAATTCGCTTGTTGTCTCATTTGGTAGACTCTGAACAGTTTACACGAACCTTTGTTGTCTAGTGAAAGTCCAGTCACTCGAATACACGACGCAAGTAATAACTTGAAAGAAAAAGACATTTTTAAACTTTGGCACACCTTTCTGGTACAGGATGAGACGTATAAAGAGGTTTTCTTTTGTATCCATGTTCAGTTTTGCGTGCCCAACTAGCTCTCTAAGTCTTACGAGAGGGGTGGCTTCCTGGTAGCGTACGTTCTGTGACCTAAAATCGCCGAAGTCGTAAGTGTGGCGTTTAGGCAGGTGCTGCCACAGTCCTGGGAACTGCTTGCCACCTGCTAATTATAAAAAAGCACGAGAAGACGGTAGGGTGCGGTGGCAGCTCGTTCCCATTGGTACAGCAACAGGAAGGCGGTGATTAACGTCCGGAGACGTTATCTGCGCATGCGCGCAGCTGTACCTTCCGGGGGCGAGGCGAAGCCCGAGGGAACGGCATCTCCCGTATGCTAAGCAGAGTCGTACTCTGCATTAATTATCTCTCCCAAACGGACGCGCATTACCGCTCCTTTTGACGTTCGCATTTACATCTCTTGTTACGACTTGCATTGCCTTGATTACTCACTTTCTACACGCTCGCACGATGTTTCTTGTATTCTCTGCCATAGGCACAAATGTAGACTATTTATCATCTGCATATGTAATGCATTCGACGTAGAGGGCGTTGTAGGCGCGCTGTCGGATCGCCTCCCACCTCATCAACCTGCTTCTGGCCACCTGGGAAAGTATCTTGTAATTGGAACCCGAGACTCTTAAAGAACGATTGTGTCCGGATGCCTGGCATGTCGAAGGAAAGTAAGTATGTGGTGAGGAAAGTAATGATTTCATTCAATCAGAGGTTGCAGTAACAACACGTGGAACTCGCATCAAGGCAGCGATCGCATCTTAACCTCTGGCTACCTCAGCCACAGTGCATTAAGACGTTGATTTTGAACATTCATCAGGGCAACTATTGGCGTTCTACGGCATTCGAAGACCCACACGGTTAAAGCATCTCAAATATTAACGATTACGGAATATACGTTTTACTAGAAACCGAACTGCTCTCTTCTAATCACTTCCGCAACTTGTCTCTCAAGCAACGAAAATTGCTGCTACAGAGTTGCTTCCAAATGTAACCTCAGAATAAGAATGCGAAACAGAAGAGAAGTTGATGAAATGGTTCAGTTATGAAACGTCCCCTTAGAAAAATTATACTAGATTGTACTTAAACTGACACACAATTTTTAGCGCAACGGAATCTGACTTTCAAAAATCCCTACAAAAGAATGGCCCTGACTAACATTAACCTATACGTTTCACAAATCACTTACCTCACAAAAATCTTGGTTACTCGAACTACTGCAATACAGCGAGCGCCACTACTGCCAGCTAAATAAAAGATTCAAACTACGGAAGGCACTAACTACTGATAGGCGTAGTTAGCAAATGAAAGATTTTGATAGAGAACAAACAATGTATTTACCTCAATAGTGTTCAAAAGTCATAATATACACTCCTGGAAATGGAAAAAAGAACACATTGACACCGGTGTGTCAGACCCGCCATACTTGCTCCGGACACTGCGAGAGGGCTGTACAAGCAATGATCACACGCACGGCACAGCGGACACACCAGGAACCGCGGTGTTGGCCGTCGAATGACGCTAGCTGCGCAGCATTTGTGCACCGCCGCCGTCAGTGTCAGCCAGTTTGCCGTGGCATACGGAGCTCCATCGCAGTCTTTAACATTGGTAGCATGCCGCGACAGCATGGACGTGAACCGTATGTGCAGTTGACGGACTTTGAGGGAGGGCGTATAGTGGGCATGCGGGAGGCCGGGTGGACGTACCGCCGAATTGCTCAACACGTGGGGCGTGAGGTCTCCACAGTACATCGATGTTGTCGCCAGTGGTCGGCGGAAGGTGCACGTGCCCGTCGACGTGGGACCGGACCGCAGCGACGCACGGTTGCACGCCAAGACCGTAGGATCCTACGCAGTGCCGTAGGGGACCGCACCGCCACTTCCCAGCAAATTAGGGACACTGTTGCTCCTGGGGTATCGGCGAGGACCATTCGCAACCGTCTCCATGAAGCTGGGCTACGGTCCCGCACACCGTTAGGCCGTCTTCCGCTCACGCCCCAACATCGTGCAGCCCACCTCCAGTGGTGTCGCGACAGGCGTGAATGGAGGGACGAATGGAGACGTGTCGTCTTCAGCGATGAGAGTCGCTTCTGCCTTGGTGCCAATGATGGTCGTATGCGTGTTTGGCGCCGTGCAGGTGAGCGCCACAATCAGGACTGTATACGACCGAGGCACACTAGGCCAACACCCGGCATCATGGTGTGGGGAGCGATCTCCTACACTGGCCGTACACCTCTGGTGATGGTCTAGGGGACACTGAATAGTGCACGGTACATCCAAACCGTCATCGAACCCATCGTTCTACCATTCCTAGACCGGCAAGGGAACTTGCTGTTCCAGCAGGACAATGCAGGTCCGCATGTATCCCGTGCCACCCAACGTGCTCTAGAAAGTGTAAGTCAACTACCCTGGCCAGCAAGATCTCCGGATCTGTCCCCCATTGAGCATGTTTGGGACTGGATGAAGCGTCGTCTCACGCGGTCTGCACGTCCAGCACGAACGCTGGTCCAACTGAGGCGCCAGGTGGAAATGGCATGGCAAGCCGTTCCACAGGACTACATCCAGCATCTCTACGATCGTCTCCATGGGAGAATAGCAGCCTGCATTGCTGCGAAAGGTGGATATACACTGTACTAGTGCCGACATTGTGCATGCTCTGTTGCCTGTGTCTATGTGCCTGTGGTTCTGTCAGTGTCATCATGTGATGTATCTGACCCCAGGAACGTGTCAATAAAGTTTCCCCTTCCTGGGACAATGAATTCACGGTGTTCTTATTTCAATTTCCAGGAGTGTATATAGCAGTTCATGACATCCAGTCTTACAAATTTCAAAACTCCGCCATCTCTCTCCTCACATCCAGCACTGCTGGGGGCTCACCTCCAACTGAGCAAAGCTACGCGCCGCTAACAGCCAGCTGCCCAACACTACAATGGCGAGTATTACAACAATGCCAACCAGCCACTGACTGCACACAGCACAGCCAGTGATTTTTCATACAGAGCGCTATGTGGCGTTACCAATATAAAAACCTAAACAGCCTACTTACACAGTAAAGTAGTTGGATCAGTTGGCAGTCCTGAGAACAGTCTAAATCTTCTAACAGATTTCTTAAGACTTTTAGTGCAAAACTGAACGTTTAATGACGTACCATATTCGTCTCTTATTATTGGTAAAATACAGGATGGACAATTCGGTAAAGCATTTGTTGCCTTCATATCACGGGCGTGGCGTAAAAAAATTTGTACCCGGTCGAAAAGTGCCATAAAATTACTTGGAATTAGGTGGTAGGGGCCGACCGCATCAAGAGCGAGGTAACTGCTTACAAGGTGTTCTCTGCACAGGCATTCCTGGCTGCTTCACCATTGCCTCAATTTTGTGAATACCCACATACACTGACACGCACTGGAACGAGACCACTTCCCAGCTTTCCCAAGACGGACGTCAGTATTGATATGGTCATGCCTATCTCTCGGCTACATTCGCTGGTTTGCTTCTTCAAAGGCTTCTAGGGCATTGCAGACCGGTGTACATCTCATCTGGACGAGTTTCGCAGTGGTTGAATATAATTTTGCCTAAAAAAACTGCAGATTCATTCCTTAAACGAACCAGAGTACTGTGGCCCAAAGTGAATGAGAAGAGCTCACAATGGTAAGCCGTATATATATATTTTTTAATTTCTCCTCTATGGCCACAAACTTGTAGGTTCTCAGAAATGAAAGAAATTTATTCTACATTTTCAGGGCACTGTAGCATTCACATCCTCATCGCAGCTTGTATGTCTGTATGACTCGTGGAGGTAGTCTGTACTGTTTTGAGTTTAGCCTTACCAGTTTATGTACTATTTTTTGTGCTTTTTTGTTGTTAGTCTTATGTGTTGGTGGAAATTCAATTTCTCACCTATGTGTATCCCAAGACAGCCCGTAACATGTGCTCGTTTGATGTTTGTGTCCCCTATTTTAACCGAAGGCTTCTTTTGAAGTGATCCTTTCAGTAACTTGGATGTTGTTTTGTTATTTAAAAACCGTCTTGATTGCAAATATTTTTATTCATATGACCGGTTTCGGTTCATTCAGATCCATCTTCAGATCTGATATTTCAGTTACAGGAGTAACCCGTCCAAATCCAGCAGTTTTCACATGCTACGTCGCATGTGAAAACTGCTGGATTTGGACGGGTTACTCCTGTAACTGAAATATCAGCAGTTTTCCCATGCTACGTCACATGTGAAAACTGCTGGATTTGGACGGGTTACTCCTGTAACTGAAATATCAGATCTGAAGATGGTTCTGAATGAACCGAAACCGCTCATATGAATAAAAATATTTGCAATCAAGACGGTTTTTAAGTAACATTATAATTTCACAGACTGCTGTTGTCCCATAAGACATTATGTCTGTTTTTGCAAAGGATGTTGTTTTGTTTCGGGCTATCCTGAGTTTGTTGTTGTGACAACGGGTGTACTTGTTATTAGTATTCCACTGCCTCTCTCTTGTAGTTGGGCTCTGTTCTTTGCAGTGACTACAACTAACAGGTAATCTGCGGAGGCGACAATTCCGTCTGACGTGTCACCCACATCTACACGTTGTAGGAGGGGTTCGATTGTTATGTCCCAGAAGATGGGGCTGCACATCGACGCTTGAGGACAGCCTTTGGTAATTCTTTTAATTGCCATCCCGTTGTCCATCTGCCATTCGACTAGTTGGCCATCACAGTAGTGCAGAAAACTGTTGTAAGTTATTGGGATACGTCCAGGTGTCTTAGCCTGTGAAACATAGCGGGCCAGCAGAGGTTACGGAATGCCACAATAATGTCAATCATTACTGCCACGGAGTATTTCTGTGTTGTAGTATTAACTTTGTGTAGGGCAAGATTGATGGTATGATCTAAGTACTCTATTGGGCATTACAATTGCTACACCACGAAGATGACGTGCCACAGATTCGAAATTTAACCGACAGGAAGAAGATGCTGTGATATGCAAATGATTAGCTTTTCAGAGCATTCACACAAGGCTAGCGCCGGTGGCGACACCTACAACATGCTGACATGAGGAAAGTTTCCAACCGATTTCTCATACACAAACAGCAGTTGACGGCCGTTGTCTGGTGAAGCGTTGTTTTGATGACTCGTGTAACGAGGAGAAATGCTTACCATCAAGTGTCCGACTTTGATAAAGGATGGATTGTGGCCCATCGCGATTGCGGTTTATCGTATCGCGACACTGCTGCTCGCGTTGGTCGAGATCCAGTGACTGTAAGCAGAATGTGGAATCGGTGGGTTCAGGAGGGTAATAAGGTACGCCGTGCTGAATTCCGATGGACTTGTATCACTAGCAGTCGGGATGGCAGACATCTACATGGCTGTAACGAATCGTGCAGCCACGTGTCGATCCCTGAGTCAACAGATGGGCACGTTTGCAAGACAACAACCATCTGCACCAACAGTTCGACAACGTTTGCAGCAGCATGGACTATCAGCTCGGAGACCGTGGCTGCGGTTACCCTTGAAGCTAGATTACGGACAGGAGCGCCTGCGATGGTGTACTCGACGACGAACCTGGGTGCACGAATGGCAAAACGTCATTTTTTCGGATGAATCCAGGTTCTGTTTACAGCATCATAATGGTAGCGTCCGCGTTTGGCGATATCGCGGTGAACGCACAATGGAATCGTGTATTCGTCGTTGCGATACTGGCGTATCACCCGGCGTGATGGTAGGGAGTGCCATTGTTCACACGTCTCGGTCACCTCTTGTTCGCACTGACGGCACTTTGAACAGTGGACGTTACATTTCAGATATGTTAAGACCCTTGGCTCTACCCTTGATTCGATCCCTGCGAAACCCTACATTTCAGCACGATAATGCACGACCGCATGTTTAAAATCCTATACGGGCCTTTCTGGGTCGGAAAGTGTTCGACTGCTGCCCTGCGCAGCACATTCTCCCGATCTCTCATCAACTGAAAACATATGGTCAATGGTGGCAGACCAACTGGTCTGTCACAATACGCCAGACACTACTGTGATATCGTGTTGAAGCTGCATGGGCAGCTGTACCTGTACACGCCATCCAAGCTCTCTTTGACTCAATGCCCAGGCGTATCAAGGCCGTTATTACGGCCAGAGGTGGTTGTTCTGGGTACTGATTTCTCAGGATCTATGCGCCCAGATTGCGTGAAAATGTAATCACATGTCAGTTCTAGTATAATATATGTGTCCAATGAATAGCCGTTTATCATTTGCGTTTCTTCTTGGTGTAGCAATTTTAATGGCCAGTAGTGTATTGGCGAGATCTGTGTCCCGTATCCGGAGTTTCCGACGAGCCTTAGTGTTTCTCGCAAAGTGCAGGAGGGCTGTATTCCCCCAGAGGTTGGCAGGAGAGCGGCGGCGCCGGAGCCGCAGAAGTGGCCGCGTGTGGGCGTCGAGAGGCCGGCTGGTGTTTATAGAGTGGCGGCGGAACGGTGCGCTCCGGCTCAGAGGTCAGCGCCTGGGCCTGCAATTAAAAGCGGACGCCGCGGTGCCACAGAAAAACCAACTCGGATATATCTCCGCTGCGCGAGCAGGGCAGGGGTCCGCAGAGGAGGAGACGCTCGACCACGAAAGGTTACAATTTTCGGCGCGCACCAAATTACGGGGTCTGGTAAATCTTTTTCCCCCCAGGAGGAGGAGGAAAAGTAAAAGATGCGAAACTTTTCTGAAAGCGCGCCGCCGGGGTGGGCGGGCTAAGTACACGTTTGGCCCGCGGCTGGAGGGGGCGGCGGTGGCGGCGCCGGCGGCAGACGCAGAGGGCCTAACGACGGCAGGCGCCTCCTCTGGCGCCGCGCATCACTTCGTCCGCATAGTCGCCGCGCGGCGACCGCATTTCCAACAGCGGCGCCGTGCTCAGCTGACGGCGGGAGTCTGCAGTCTACTGCGGCGACAAGAGAACGATTCCTTTTTCCCTGGTTGTAGAGAAAGATTTTGACAATGTTGACTGGAATACTCTCTTTCAATTTCTGAAGGTGGCAGGGGTAAAATACAGGGAGTGTCTTGAAAGGAGGATATAAGATGAACATCAGCAAAAGCAAAACGAGGATAATGGAATGTAGTCGAAATAAATCGAGTGATGCTGAGGGAATTAGATTAGGAAATGACGCTTAAAGTAGTAAAGGAGTTTTGTTATTTGGGGAGCAAAATAACTGATGATGGTCGAAATAGAGAGGATATGAAGTGTAGACTGGCAATGGCAAAGGAAAGCATTTCTGAAGAAGAGAAATTTGTTAACATCGAGTATAGATTTAAGTGTCAGGAAGTCGTTTCTGAAAGTATTTGTATGGAGTGGAGCCATGTATGGAAGTGAAACATGGACGATAAATAGATTGGACAAGAAGAGAATAGAAGCTTTCGAAATATGGTGCTACAGGAGAATGCTGAAGATTAAATGGGTAGACCACATAATTAATGAGGAGGTATTGAATACAATTGGGGAGAAGAGGAGTTGTGGCACAACTTGACTAGAAGAAGGGATCAGTTGGTAGGACATGTTCTGAGGCATCAAGGGATCACCAATTTAGTACTGGAGGGCAGCGTGGAGGGTAAAAATCAAAGAGGGAGACCAAGAGATGATTACACTAAGCAGATTCAGAAGGATGTAGGTTGCAGTAGGTACAGGGAGATGAAGAAGGTTGGACAGGATAGAGTAGCATGGAGAGCTGCATCAAACCAGTCTCAGGACTGAAGACCACAACAACAACAACATTCCAATCTGTCATCCTCTACAGTTTTACCCTTTACAGCCTTTGCTCTCTGCAGCTCCCTCTAGTTCCACGGAAGTTATTCGCTGATGTCTTAACACATGTCATGCAATCCTGTCCTTTCTAGTTGCTTGTATTCTCCATATATTCCTTTACTCGCCGATTCTACGGGGAACCACCTGACTGCTTACCTTGTCAGTCCACCTAATTTTCAACATTCTTCTGTAGCACCTCATCCAAAATGCTTCTACTCTCTTCTGTTCTGGTTCTCCCACCGTCCATGTTTCTCTGCAATACAATGCTGCACTCTAAACGTACATTCTCAGTAACTTCTTCCTCATAATAAGGTCCATGTTTCACTCTAGTAGACGTCTCATGTCCAGGAATGCCCTTTTTGTCAAAACTAGTCTGCTTCTGATGTCCTATTTGCTCCGTTAGTACCTTTCTGCTCCTTAACTTCATCTGCTCCGTGATCACCGATCCTTATGTTAAGTTACTAGCTATTCTCAATTCTGCTACTTCCCATTACTTCCGTCTTTTTTCGACTTTGTCTCAGTCCATATTCTATGATTATTAGGCTGCTCATTCCTTTCAGTAGAACCTGTAATTCTGCACCACTTTCACTGAGGTTAGCAGTGTCATCAGCGAATATCATCATTGATATCCTCTGACGTTGAATTTAAAATCCGCTCTTGAACCTTTCTTTTTTATCCGTCATTCCCTCTTCGATGTACAGATTGAACAGAAGGGGGCGAAAGACTTCGTCCTTGATCTTCCAATCTTATTATTCCCTCTTGGTTCTTTTATATACTGTATATTACCCGTCTTTCCCTGTTGTAGCATTACGGAGCTGGTATCGGTATATCCAGTGAAATTTTATAGTTCATCTTTACAAACTGTTTGCACAATATTTGACAGATAACATTTGTAGACACCCTATAAGTGCTACAGACAAGAAATACAGGATGGATTTTGCAGATAATCGAAAATGTTCTTCGATGTAGACTTACAGCCAATTTTGCAACGACGCAGTTATCAAGAAAACATAAATTTTTGGGTCAGACAAAATGTATATTTCATGTAAACAAACCTCTGAGCACTGACGTAATAGAACTAGCCATGTTAATTTCACTAACGAACCAAAATACGAGAATTACAAAGTGTTCAATATTGTTAAATTATTAATTAAATCGTATTTTGAACTTTATGTCTCATCTAAAAACTTACGAGACAGAGACACTGAAATGCTTCCTAGTTTTTGTCATTTCTGTCCCAAATAGAAAATAGCAAAATTTGAAATATGAAAATAGCGTCGTAATATTGAATTAAAAAGCATCACTGACTCACATAACTGTTCACACCAAAATTATTTTTATTGTTTGTAAATGCTGATACGGAATATAAAAAAGATGTAACCTGTATCCAGAAAAACACAAAACTGCAAAACATCTGTTTGACAGTGAGAGTGGAAAACACGCCGAAGTCGAATTAAGTATGCCGTTGTCAACACAATATAAAAATCATATTCTTGTCAATAATTACCAATAATTTCGATACACATTACTCTCTATCTGTAAGTTACATATTTTTTATGGTTTTTTTGTAGCTGTGTCTGAAGCTTACAAATAAAATCCACATAACAACTCCAGCGTGAACCTGGAAGTTTTACGTGGCCTTTGATGCCTTCAAGCAGACGACACACTTGATTGTCGGGGATGGTAGGAAGTGGACCTGTTTTACAGGTCGCTCTAAAAACTGTTGTCATCGCTAATACATGTGAATATTGGAACCAATAGTGAAAGTGTATCAGAATTTGCAAGTAAACCATCTGGTGGAAAATAACATAATGGCTAAGAAATTTTTTCTTTGAATGACAAACGTCAAACCTCTTACCAGGATCTGTTTACATAACTTGCACGAAAAGCAGCAGCAGTAGCAGTAGCCTGGGAGACATCGCCCAAAACTTCAACATCAAAAAGCTAAGTACAAACTAATTCAGCTACATCTTTTTCACTTTGTCCAAATTTAAATACTTTAGGGTAGAAGACGACTACTGGAATCTGGTCATACCCAAAAAGGTATTAGGACGGGTGGGTGAAGTGTCGTTAGAAGTTTACCGCTATTTTGCCCAGAATTTCGAACACCTTGTACAACTTGGCATTGCCGAACCCTTTTTCAAAGTTGAAGAATCCTACGAACGTGTCTTGAGCTTTCTTTTATGAGCTAACATTATTGGGCGACTTCATAAGACAAAGGCGTGGCTTCTCTAATGCAGTAGAGCTTTCGATCATCGACTACTACATCAGTACTGTGAAATTCACACTCAAGCGTTTGGCAAAGGATTCGTCCACTCACCTTCAAACTAGTTCTCTACCGATCCATTCTGTACCAGCTCGTGGAAATACGAGCACTTAAATATTTCCATAGAAGCTCTGAGTTCTCTTATTTTATTTTGGTCATCATTTCTCCCTGCTGCTCCTGGTCGTCAACAAAATAGTGTAAGCCAAAAAAAAAAAAAAAAAAAAAAAAACTGCTCGCCACGAAGGAATTATTCAAATGGATCGGAAGTCGGTAGACATGATGAAAATGTAGAGACAAACAAATGATCACAATTTCAGAAAAATTGGATAATGAATTTAAGAGAGCTCGATTTATTCCAAAGAGAGAGCTTCACAAACTGAGCAAGTCCATAACGCGTTGGCTCTTTTTCAAGGAGTTATTCGACTTGACATTGATTGGCGGAATTGTTGGGTGTCCTCCTAAGGGATATCGTGCCAAATTGTGTACTGATGGCGTGTTAGACCGTCAAAATCCCTAGCTGCTTAGAGGGTCCTTCCCTTAATGCTCCAAACGTTCTCATTTAAGGAGAGATCCGGCGACTTCGTTGGCCAAGGTAGTGTTTGGCAAACACGTAGGCAAGCAGTATAACCCCTTTCTGCGCTCAGACGGGCTTTGTATTGCTGAAATTTAAGCCCGGAAACGGTTGGCATGGAGGGAAATGAAACGAGGCGTAGAATATCGTCGACGTACAGCTGAGTTTTAATGGTGCCGGGAATGACAACCAACGGGCTCGTGCTGTGAAAAGAAATGGTACTCCAGACCATCACTAGCTCACAAGCTAGAAAGTGAAAACAGTACATGGATCTGTTTTGATAAATTAATTTATTTTACCTTTAATATTTTATTTTTTAAGAACTCGTAGCAACTTAAGCAATGCCATTGAAAAATTTGTGAAAACTACAGTGAAATTACACACATTTTGTTTTCAGAAATTCTAAGTAGCATATCGGAAGGCGAGTTCCAGCGAAACGGGATTTCTTGTATTAGAATATATTTAAAACAAGCTTATAAATTACCAGACATGGACACTAAACGAAGTAAAGTAAAAGAAGTCAAGATTTCGAGAGCGGTTTGAAATAGGAAAACAACGGGTGAACACAATGAACGAAAGGAAATACAACTCAGTAATGAACTGAGAACAATATAACTGGAATGAGGAATGGGGAACGAGTAACCAACCGAAAAAACCGAGACCGACCGAACGAAACTGAGGCGGGAACGAGACACATCGGAAGGGAATGCTAAATGACCGTTCTCTGAAGTAGTTCCTCGGTGATTTCGTTCTGTTTAGTAAACAGTTCCTTTGGACCTTTTGCTTCGCGACAGACCCATCTACAAAAGATAAACGTGCCGTGCGTGGACGAGCGTTATCTTAAGCGCCTTTTACACGAGCAACTTTCCTTTCTCATCCGACTACTCATGGTGAGTGAGTCTCCGACTGCGCTCCTGGCGTTTCATTCCTGTACTATCGTCTGCCACGTGTTTTCGTTTACACTCCATTACCAAAATTATATGTGTTGTGTGGGCTGACTGCTATGCAATTTGGCAAAGTGAGGTTATGACGGCCTATCTTTTTCACGAAAAAATCGAAATATATTAACAAAATGCAGCAACAAGCAGTGATGATAGAGTTTATTAGTGACCAAAGCAAAGTTCACAGTTGATGTAGATGTCCAAAGTCTTGTGGTAAATTCTCTACATTCCTGAGAACTGAAAGAATAAGGAAAATGTCCAAATATTTCAAAATAAATACATTAATTTTGTTGAAGAAATTATACTTGCGAACACACCAAACTGTATTTAGAACGCAGTATATAGTACCCTAACAATTTAGCCTTCGTATCTTGTTTTCTTCCTAGAAGCCAAATAACATCGAAAATTATTTCTCTCGTTAAATTAATTTTGACCTGTTTACAGATGAAATAATTTGCATTAGAACACGTTTACCTATTTAGATTCTTATTTATCCATAGTGTAGGCTTTTTCTTTATCCAGGTATTGTACAACATAAAAGCCTTTTTCTTTAAGACGTGTCGTTTCTCATGTAGAAGAACTCTAGTAGGAAAAATACGAGGTTCTCAAACAAACTTTTCAATGTGTGACGAAAAAAAAGCAACAAAATAACACAATAAAGATTGGGAAGACACAAAGGCAGAAATTCTATTCCTATAATAGGACTGAGCTCGCCCAGAACACCTCTTTAGCCGTTGATTTACAAGCAAGCACGCACCCACAATGGGTAGTCGATTTCATGCAGAATGTGGTTCGTGTGGATCTGGATTTATTGGAAGATGGTACCGGGATATTCGTGGCTAGTGAGGAACTCAACTCTTATTTCGTACACGGTTCTTGTGATTTTATTTTGTCAGATTTTAAGGTGAAAGATGTAATTAGCCATAAGCTTCGAAAGACGCAACTACTCAGTGACTTATATGTAAAATGCTAACTAATTCTAAGCGTATTTATGAAAGGAGAGACAAAGGAATTAATGATATTAGCTGCCATTGGCCATTTATTTAAATTAATGTGAAAATTTCAAAATTTGTTATTGACCTGGAGTCGAACTCGGATTTCCTGCTTCCCTTTTTTTTTCTTTTTCCTCATTTTGTGTGCTGTCACCGCCAGACACCACACTTGCTAGGTGGTAGCCTTTAAATCGGCCGCGGTGCGGTAGTATACGTCGGACCCGCGTGTCGCCACTATCAATGATTGCAGACCGTGCGCTGCCACACGGCAGGTCTAGAGAGACTTCCTAGCACTCGCCCCAGTTGTACAGCCGACTTTGCTAGCGATGGTTCACTGACTTCTACGCTCTCATTTGCCGAGACGATAGTTAGCATAGCCTTCAGCTACGTTATTTGCTACGACCAATCAAGGCGCCAGTATCCGTACTATTGATATTGTGAATCATGTACCATAAAGAGCGACGTTCTCCATGAATGGATTAAAGTTAAGTATTCCACCAGCTACGTCCGTTTTTCTCACTTCTAATTCCCTTGTCATGTTCCAGACATCACGCCAGCCTGCGTGAGCTAAAACGCGTGCATATCGGCCTCCTTTAACCATACGGTTGGCTCTCCTGCCAACCACAACATTATGTATGTTATTGTTCTTATCATTTGGTCTGGGCTGACGTCGCATGCCACCACTATAAGTTCGCCGCTGAATGTTTCACTCAGTCCCCCCCCCCCCTCCCCCCCCCCCCCTCCCGAGGGCAGGCACTTCTCTTATCGAACACGCTGAGCTACCGTGCTGGCAACTTATTATCTGGGTGTGCCTAACAATGTGCCATCCAGACACAGCAGTCTTGGCAACTGCGCGGACTACCCTCGTACGCCTCCCGTCAGACCCAAATTCTCAACTTACCCACACACTATTGATGTTGTGCCCCTTGTACATCATTCTCACTACTCGCGCCATTTCCCCGACTTCCTGAAGAGTTCGATGTTATAAAAGTGGTCGAGGCCAGTGGGTTCGATTGGACATGAATGTATGTATATAGTAACATCCCGTGACGACCACACCACGTGTTCGCCCGCCACGTGATTCACACCCGTTCAGAGCGTAGTGTGGGCTGTGTCAGTGTAAGTGGAGCAGTGCAAAGGGTACGATGGTATTCACAGTGGAGCAGCGGGTGTCCGCTGTGGAAATTAATGTGATGACGAAGTCGTGAGAACGGTGTGGTGAGTAGTTTGCTGAGACGTTTAATGGTGTCAAAGTGCCAGAAAAGAGGGCCATGCAACGCTTAGTCCAAAAATGGCGTCAGACAGGATCTGTTTTAAACAAGTCAAAAAACATACCGAAACGTGCCCGCACATCAGCAAATGTGACTGCATTTCACTACAAAATGCTTCCGAGTCCTACAAAAACAACCCGACGCCCGTCGAAAGAGACCAGCATATGACGTCGGTTATACGGAAGAATACTCCACCTGAACTTTCGCGTACACCCCTACCGAGTGTCTGTTTCTCATGCATTAAAACCAGCAGATGCTCCTCAACGCCTCCAATTTTGTGAGTGGCTGTTCAGTGAGATAATAAAGAATGGCTTCGACATGGATCTGTTCTTTATGTCTGATGAAGCCTGGTCTCACGTTAGTGGTTATGTTAACTCACAGATTCACAGGTTCTGGGCAGCGGAGAATCCGTATAACTTCCACGAAAAGCTATTCCATGATCAGAAGATTGGGGTTTGGTGTGCAGTAGTTGCACGCTGCATTCTTGATCCCATCTTCTTTACACTAACTTCGGCGCGTTACGTTTCCCACATTTTGAAACCATTTGTGGCAGGAGGAGAAAAAGTGCTACAGTTACTTCCAACTAATTGGAGCAACTGCCCATACAGCCGGCCGAACCTTGGAACACATTTACATAGTCTTCACGCCTGACAGAGTTGTTAACAGGGGTCAGTCTGGTCGCGGCCCTAGCTGGCCACCCAGGTCACCTGTTTCGTCAGTTTGTGATTACTTTTTGTGGTGTCCTTTGAATCTAAGCAGTATCGCAACAACTCTTGAAGAAGTGCATCAGAAGTTTTCGGATCTGATTGTAGCAATACTAGCAGTCCAGCTTCAATCCGCCTTCAGCAACTTTTTGACCAGGGCCCAAAAGTGGTAAGAGATGAATGATGATCACTTTCGACATCTGCTATAGTCAGTTTAGTACTGTATTCCCTTTCCTATGCTGTGTTTCTTTGTACCCTGGAACTCTGTTCTCTCTGCCACTTTTATTTGCCCCACCCTATGTATGTGGTGTCTATTCCTTTGACATGTCTGAAAGAAAAGAAATCATTTTGATCCTGCACCCAGTATGAATCAAGACACAAAGATATTAATGGCATTAACTGCCAGTTGGCATTGATGGGAAAAAGTTGACCATTTGTGCTGGACAGGAATTCCAACTGTAATTAGGGCAGGATGACCAATAGATCAAAAACGGTTCAAATGGCTCTTAGCACTATGCAACTTAACTTCTGAGGCCATCAGTCGCCTAGAACTTATAACTAATTAAACCTAACTGACCTAAGGACTTCACACACATCCATTCCCGAGGCAGGATTTGAACCTGCGACCGTAGCGGTCGCTCGGTTCCTGACTGAAGTGCCTAGAACCCTAGAACCGCACGGCCACTCTGGCCGGCACCAGTAGATCACTTCAGTGGGGATGCACATCACGCTCGAACTCTTGCCGGAATTAGGGAAATGCCCCTGGAGTAGAAAGGATAATGGGCAAGAGAAACTACATCAGTAGTGTGTGGATAAGTTGACAATTTGGATGTAACAAGAGGCATGCTAGAGTGGTCCGTACAGTTGCGATGAACGGATAGCGCAGTGGTTATCGAATCTACGTAGTAATCAGGAGACCTGGGTTCCATTCCTGGTCTGCCATAAATCTTGAATTTCTCCATTGATTTAAATCAGTGCCCACTGGCAGCTAATGCCACTAACAAATTTGTGTGTTGATTCATAGTGGCTGCAGAAGCAAAATGGTGTCGTTCTTTTGGACATGTCTGAAATAACAGAGACCATACATAAGAATTTATGAAAGCTTTATAAATGTTTTCGTAATTAATTGGAACCTCCCTGGCTCATAAAAGGCCTGGTCTTTCATAACAAGTAACATTTCGCCGTGGTTCTTCGAAAAGCAACAAATTCTCAGGGAGCAAATTGTGTGCCACGTTTTCCATCTCTTGGCTTTTTGGAATAGAATTTTATGTTTTCCCTGGCTAACACCGTTCTCAGTGTATTAATGTGGAGAACAAAAGGAGGTGTCATTGCAGTCAAACACCAGAAGCAAAATACCGGAAAACAGGGTGTTTTTCGTGGAGAATATCGTATTATAGCTCGTAGCGAGGCGAGAAGCATTGTGGTGTGTGTGTGTGTGTGTGTGTGTGTGAGAGAGAGAGAGAGAGAGAGAGAGAGAGAGAGAGAGAGAGAGAGAGAGAGAGAGAAAGAGGGGGGGGGTGGACACTGGTGCGGCTGTAACTCATCTGGAGTGTGTCGCGAAGAGAGAAAGGACGAGAGAGAAAGTAAGGCAAAGTATGGAAGGGGGAGCGGGGGGGGGGGGGGAGGGGGGAAGGCAGGTGCGTGGCTTGGTGAGCACCCTGTTCTGTTCCGTCCCGGCGCCTCCCTCCGCGTGCCTCCATTAAAAGCTGTTTTTGATGTGGAATGCAACAAACGATTTCAAAGAATGTAGTTTTATATACGCCTGCGCTGCGTCAAACGGCATTATAATTACACACGCGCGCTCACGCACGGGCAGGTAGGGGGAGAGAGAGTAGTGGGTGGGAGGGAGATAGCCGGCTGTCAGGAGCACGCAGCGCGCCGCATCACGACGCACGTGCGTGTGCCGGTGCGTGCGTGGCTACGCGTTTGCGCGCGGGCCGATTTTCGCGGCCCCTAATGAAGTGGGCGGCAGCTGCGCGTTCGCACGTCGCGCTGCCGTGTGTCACGGTGTTCACCGCCCACCGCTCTTTGTTGCCGCGGCCAGAGCACCACTGTGCGTGTGATGGCGCCCGCGGCGGCGATCGCCGGTCGCTCGTCCGCTGTTTGTGGCTGTCCAGATATCGATACGTCCCCGGGCACTGCCAAGTTGGGTCGCGCCCTATTGACGCCGCGCGGCCGCCGAATCAAAAGACACGCCTGTCCCGATGGCACTGCGTACGCTTTTTGTTGGCAGTCTGCGCTTTGCGCCGAGCGCGCGGCCAATGGTCCGACGTGTAGCTTTGTTTGTCGTTCCTACGAAATTTAACAGGTTTATCCGCCAGCCGTGAACGCGCTCTGCCGTACTGTCAGTTCGTTCACATGCAATAGTTCATCAGTATGAAGGTCCGTTCACCAGTACTAAAGTCTGATTTCAGTTAGTTAGCATATGATATGAAGACTTCAGCTGGTAAGAGCCAAGACGGTCGTATTTCGAAACTGCACAGCAAAGTTTCAATAAAATATGTTGGAACACAACACGTGAGGCAATACTGACCTTACGACTTACCTTAGAAGAAAGATTAAGGAAAGGCAAACCTACGTTTCTAGCATTTGTAGACTAGAGAAAGCTTTTGACAATGTTGACTGGAATACCCTTTTTTCAAATTCTAAAGGTGGCAGGGGTAAAATACAGGGAGCGAAAGGCTATCTACAATTTGTACAGAAACCAGATGGCAGTTATAAGAGTCGACGGGCACGAAAGGGAAGCAGTGGTTCTGAAGGGAGTGAGACAGGGTTGTAGCCTCTCCCCGATGTTATTCAATCTGTATATTGAGCAAGCAGTAAATGAAACAAAAGAAAAATTTGGTGTAGGTATTAACATCCATGGAGAAGAAATACAAATTTTGAGGGGGAGTAGTCACGTATGTGAAAAACGGTATCCCATTTGAGTCAATTAATGTTTCAAAGTAATGCACTGAAAAGGTGTTTGAATGTTGTGCAGGTGTGGTTAAATTTAGTGGGGCTAAACTTCTTACTGTTGTTATTTATAGATCCCCAGACTCCGATTTCACAACAGTTTTGCTAAAGCTAGAGGAGGTTCTTGGTTCACTTTATAGGAAATACAAAAAGTTAGTTATATGTGGTGACTTCAATATTAATTGTATAAGTGATTGTGCAAGGAAAAGGATGCTGGTAGACCTCCATAATTCACATAATCTTATGCAAACCGTATTCTTTCCAACGAGAGTGCAAGGGAACAGTAGAACAACCATAGACAATATTTTTGTTCATTCCTCATTACTAGAATGGCATTCTGTTAGCAAAAAGGAGAATGGCCTTTCAGACCATGATGTACAAATTTTAAGTCTAAAGGATTTTTGTGCTGCAACACATGTTAAATATAGTTACCAAGTTTTTATGAAAGCTGATCCAGTTGCTGTAGAGACTTTTGTAAACCTTATCAAGGAACAAGAGTGGCAAGATGTTTATAGTGCTGATACAGTAGACGATAAATATAATGCTTTCCTCAAGATTTTTCTCGTGCTCTTTGAAAGTTGCTTTCCGTTAGAACGTTCGAAACAGGGTAGTAGCACAAACAGGCAGCCTGGGTGGCTGACTAAAGAGATAAGAATATCTTGTAGAACAAAGTGGCAGTTATATCAAAATGTTAGAAACAGTCACAATCTAAATGCAGCAGCACATTACAAACAGTATTGTAAGGTGCTTAAAAAAAGTTATTAGGGAGGCAAAAGTATGTGGTATGCAGATAGAATAGCTAAGTCTCAGGATAAAATGAAAACCATATGGTCAGTCGTAAAAGAAGTGGCTGGTCTGCAGAGACAGGTCGAGGATATAGAATCACTGAGTAGTGGGAATGCCCGTGTTACTGATAAGTCGCATATATGTACAGTATATATGTACAGTATTTAATATAGCAGGTGAACTAAATAGAAACCTAGTTCCAACAGGGAATCATATAGCGCTCGTAGAAAAAAGTGTTCCGAGACTGTTACCTGAAATGCTACTCCATGATACTGACAAGAGGGAGATTGAGTTAATAATTAAACCACTAAAGACCAAGAGCTCTCATGGATATGACGGGGTATCTAGCAGAATACTGAAGTATTGTTCCATGTATGTTAGCCCAGTACTTAGCCATATCTGTAACTTTTCCTTTAGGAGTGGTTGGTTTCCTGACCGATTAAATTACTCGGTAGTGAAGCCACTTTATAAAAAGGGAGACAGGGATAATGTTGACAATTATAGACCTATTTCTAAGCCACCGGTGTTTGCTAAAGTTATCGAGAGGGTTGTATATACAAGGTTACTGGGGCATTTAAATTCACATAATTTGCTGTCAAATGTACAGTTTGGTTTTAGAAATGGCTTAACAACTGAAAATGCTATAGTCTCTTTTCTCTGTGAGGTTTAGGACGTATTAAATAAAAGGTTGCGAACGTTAGGTGTTTTCTTTGATTTAACGGAGGCTTTTGACTGTGTTGACCACAAAATATTACTGCAGAAGTTGGACAATTATGGAGTAAGAGGAGTAGCTTACAATTGGTTCGCCTCTTACTTTAAGAACAGAAAGCAGAAGGTAATTCTCCGCAATATTGAGAGTGGTAGTGATGTTCAGTCCCAATGGGGCACTGTTAAATGGGGCGTTCCCCAAGGGTCGGTGCTGGGGTCTCTGCTGTTTCTTATTTATATAAATGATATGCCGTCTAGTATTACAGGTGATTCAAAAATATTTCTGTATGCAGATGACACCAGCTTGGTAGTGAAGGATCTTGTGTGTAATATTGAAACATTATCAAATAACGTAGTTCATGAAATAAGTTGGTGGCTTGTGGCAAATAATTTGATGCTAAATCACAGTAAGACTCAGTTTTTACAGTTACTAACTCACAATTCAACAAGAACTGATATTTTAATCAGACAGAATGGGCATAGTATAAGCGAGACGGAATAGTTCAAGTTCCTAGGCGTTCGGATATATAGTAAGCTGTTGTGGAAAGCCCATGTTCAGGATCTTGTTCAGAAACTAAATGCCGCTTTATTTACCATTAGAACAGTATCTGAAATAAGTGACATTTCAACACGAAAAGTAGTCTACTTCGCATATTTTCATACTCTTATGTCATATGGTATTATTTTTTGGGGTAATTCTTCTGATTCAAAAAGGGTATTTTTGGCTCAAAACGGGCTGTTCGAGCGATGCGTGGTGTATGTTCGAAAACCACTTGTCGACCCCTATTCAATAGTCTGGGAATTTGACATTGCCCTCACAGTATATATTTTCTTTAATGTCGTTTGTTGTTAGCAATATCAGCTTATTCCCAAGAGTTAGCAGCTTTCACTCAGTTAATACTAGACATAAATCAAACCTGCATGTGGAAAGCACTTCCTTGACTCTTGTGCAGAAAATAGTGCAGTATTCTGCTGCATCAATTTTCAATAAGCTACCACAAGAACTCAAAAATCTTAGCAGTAGCCCAAACACTTTTAAGTCTAAACTGAAGAGTTTCCTCATGGCTCACTCCTTCTATTCTGTCGAGGAGCTCCTGGAAGAGCTAAAAAATTAAGCAAATTCCAGTGTTACATTCTTGGTTTTCTTTATTTAAACTAACGACTTGTCGCCTGAATATGTTTCTTATATTTCATTTTATCTGTTTGTACAATCTACAACTGAATATGTTTCTTATATTTCATTTTATCTGTTTCTACAATCGTGTTATAATTTCATGTTTTGACTCGTTCCATGACCATGGAGACTGCTCCATAATGTGGTTCCACGGAAAAATAAATAAATAAAAAAAATAAAAGAAAAGGAACGCCGATGATGTAACTCTGTCAGAGACAGCAAAGGACTTGGAAGAGCAGTTGAACGGAATGGACAGTATCTTGAAAGGAGGATATAAGATGAACATCAACAAAAGCAAAAGGAGGATAATGGAATGTAGTTGAATTAAGTCTGGTGATGCTGAGGGAATTAGATTAGGAAATGAGACATCTAAAGTAGTAAATGCGTTTTGCTATTTGGGGAGCAAAATAACTGATAATGGTCGAAGTAGAGAGGATATAAAATGGAGACTGGCAATGGCAAGGAAAGCGTTTCTGAAGAAGAGAAATTTGTTAACATCGAGTATAGATTTAGGTGTCAGGAAGTCGTTTCTAAAAGTATTTGTATGGAGTGTAGCCATGTATGAAAGTGAAACATGAACGATAAATAGTTGGGACAAGAAGAGAATAGAAGCTTTCGAAATGTGGTGCTACAGAAGAATGCTGAAGATTAGATGGGTAGATAGCATAACTAATGAGGAGGCATTGAATAGAATTGGGGATAAGGGGAGTTTGTGGCACGACTTGACTGGTTGGTAGGACATGTACTGAGACATCAGGTTATCACAAATTTAGCACTGGAGGGCAGTGTGGAGGGTAAAAATCGTAGAGGGAGACCAAGAGATGAATACACTAAGCAGATTCAGAAGGATGTAGGCTGCAGTATGTGCTGGGAGATGAAAAAGCTTGCACAGGATAGAGTAGCATGGAGAGCTGCATCAAACCAGTCTCAGGACTGAAGACCACAACAACAACAACATGATAAGTAAGATAAACTTTGAAGAAGTGAGAATGATGGAGATTACTACGACTCAGATAAAAACCAGAAAGTGCTCCTGAACGCAAATGAACTTCAAAGGTTGTTGCTAATCGGGTAAATTTGAATAATTGATTAAGTAAGTGAACGGCGTTAAGCTGTGAACGTTAGCACTGCCTATGTGAATTTACGTGACAGTCCGACGGCAGAATTGTGAAGTGCAACCCTTAATATCGTAGTCTACTTTTTTGAAGTACTTACAGTTCATTATTTCATAACTTGGTAATTTAAATATTAGTGACATAAAGTGAAACAATTCGGATCTCTTAAATCTGTGTTCTTGAGAGAGTTCACAGTAATTGTATCGATAACTGATTCAGCAAGTAAACAGTGTTGAGCAACCCATATTAAGGACACTCAGTTTCCAAGTAAACGAAGTACCCATAGACGTATTTTAAGAGTAAAATTTGAGATAGAATTTACGATTTTAACAATATGATGATCTTCTAAACATACGAAAACAGTGACTTATCTGAGTAAACAAAATCGCAGTCGATGTACTTAATATACACTCTGAGACAGAAAAAAGACCAACTACTATGGAATTTTCGAAATGGGACGTTAATAAGTGGATGTAATGGAAACGTACAGAAAAGCTGGATGAATCATTAAAGAGAAAGAGCTTCACATATTGAGCAAGTCAGCAATGCCCTAATCCTTATACAAGCAGTTACTCGGTTTGGCACTGGTTGACAGAGTTCTTGGGTATACTTATATGGATATATCCGAAAGAACAGATACCATATGCATATAAGTATATAGTTCTGGCAATATCGGCCATGACCTTCTTCTTCTGTGCGGATGCACACATACTGCCCGAACTCTTACGGCACTAGGTATGAATGTCTTCCACGAGTAATGAGTGTGTTGCGTAGGGGCACCTCGAATGTAGTGTGAGGACATATAAGGTGAGAATGTGGGTCTCCCGGGGGGCGTGCGCGAAATAGTCCCCGCAGCCACACTATTCTCTGTGCCCTCGGTGGCTCAGAAGGATAGAGCGCCTGCCAGTTAAGCAGGAGATCATGGGTTCGAGTCTCGGTCGGGGCACACATTTTCACCTGTCCCCGTTGATATATATCAACGCACGTCAGCAGCTAAAGGTATTAATACACTCCTGGAAATTGAAATAAGAACACCGTGAATTCATTGTCCCAGGAAGGGGAAACTTTATTGACACATTCCTGGGGTCAGATACATCACATGATTACAATGACAGAACCACAGGCACATAGACACAGGCAACAGAGCGTGCACAATGTCGGCACTAGTACAGTGTATATCCACCTTTCGCAGCAATGCAGGCTACTATTCTCCCATGGAGACGATCGTAGAGATGCTGGATGTAGTCCTGTGGAACGGCTTGCCATGCCATTTCCACCTGGCGCCTCAGTTGGACCAGCGTTCGTGCTGGACGTGCAGACCGCGTGAGACGACGCTTCATCCAGTCCCAAACATGCTCAATGGGGGACAGATCCGGAGATCTTGCTGGCCAGGGTAGTTGACTTACACCTTCTAGAGCACGTTGGGTGGCACGGGATACATGCGGACGTGCATTGTCCTGTTGGAACAGCAAGTTCCCTTGCCGGTCTAGGAATGGTAGAACGATGGGTTCGGTGACGGTTGGGATGTACCGTGCACTATTCAGTGTCCCCTCGACGATCACCAGAGGTGTACGGCCAGTGTAGGAGATCGCTCCCCACACCATGATGCCGGGTGTTGGCCCTGTGTGCCTCGGTCGTATGCAGTCCTGATTGTGGCGCTCACCTGCACGGCGCCAAACACGCATACGACCATCATTGGCACCAAGGCAGAAGCGACTCTCATCGCTGAAGACGACACGTCTCCATTCGTCCCTCCATTCACGCCTGTCGCGACACCACTGGAGGCGGGATGCACGATGTTGTAAGATGGCCTAACGGAGTGCGGGCCCGTAGCCCAGCTTCATGGAGACGGTTGCGAATGTTCCTCGCCGATACCCCAGGAGCAACAGTGTCCCTAATTTGCTGGGAAGTGGCGGTGCAGTCCCCTACTGCACTGAGTAGGATCCTACGGTCTTGGCGTGCATCCGTGCGTCGCTGCGGTCCAGTCCCAGGTGCACGTGCACAAGCCGCCGACCACTGGCGACAACATCGATGTACTGTGGAGACCTCACGCCCCACGTGTTGAGCAATTCGGCGGTACGTCCACCCGGCCTCCCGCATGCCCACTATACGCCCTCGCTCAAAGTCCGTCAACTGCACATACGGTTCACGTCCACGCTGTCGCGGCATGCTACCAGTGTTAAAGACTGCGATGGAGCTCCGTATGCCACTGCAAACTGGCTGACACTGACGGCGGCGGTGCACAAATGCTGCGCAGCTAGCGCCATTCGACGGCCAACACCGCGGTTCCTGGTGTGTCCGCTGTGCCGTGCGTGTGATCATTGCTTGTACAGCCCTCTCGCAGTGTCCGGAGCAAGTATGGTGGGTCTGACACACTGGTGTCAATGTGTTCTTTTTTCCATTTCCAGGAGTGTATATAATTCTGAGTTCTTGGATGTCCTCCTGAGGGATATCGTGGTAAATTCCGTCCAAATGGCCGTTAGACTTTCAAAACCTCGAGATGGTTGGATGACCTTGCCCATAATGCTCCAAACCTTCTCACTTGGTGAGAGAGCCGTTGACATTGCTGGTGAACGTAGCACGAGGGCAAGCAGTAGAAATTATGGCCGTGTGCAGGCGGGGATAATCTTGCTGAAATGTAAGCCCAGGACGACTTTCCATGAAGGGCGGCAAAACAAGGCGTTGAATATCGCTGACGTACCGCTGTGCTGTACGCTTACCGCGGATGAGACCCAGGCGGGTCCTGCTATGAAATGAAGTGGCGCCCAAGACCATCACTCCCAATGGTTGGACTGTGTGGTGGACGAGTCAGTCTGGTATCACACTGCTGTCTGGAGGGTCTCCAAACACGTCTTCGATGGTCATCGGGACTCAGTTCGAAGCGGGACTTATGACTGAAGACGACTCTACTCAAGTCAATGAGATTCCAGTCTAAAGTCGAGTCTGGAGACGCCCCAGACAGGTTTGGGATACCAGCTTGACTGTCACCTGTTATACATCCCGACAGCTAGGAGTGATGGTCTAGGGTCCATTTTCCCTATAGGTGATGCTAGATGTCAGTGTGGGGCCCGTGAGATCGCGTCTGCAGCGCCACCTGCTTCCTGTAACGGCTGACGACGAATGTGAATACACAGTAACACAAGTCCCATACATCGATAGTCGTTTCATACCCGTAAACATGTCGGGTTTTGTGTCTACGAACTACGATTTGCGGACAACATTAATTTTCTGTTATCATTTGAAGAAAACTGTTGCAGAATCGCATCGAATACTTGTCGAAACTTTCGGCGAACATGCTCTTGGAAGAAAAAGAAGTGTTTCTATTGGTTCAAAAAATTCAGAAGTGGTGATTTTGACGTGAGGAACTACGAGCGCGGGAAACCACCGAAAAAGTTCCAAGATAACGAATTGCAGGCCTTATTGGATGAAGACGATACTCGAACTCAACAGGAACTAGCGGAAAAATTGAATGTGAAAGAGAAAGCCGTTTATCTTCGGTTGAAAGCTGTGGGAAAGGTGCAGAAAGTGGAAAATGGGTTCCTCATGAACTATATGAAAGCTAGCAAGCAAATCGAAAGATCACTTGTGAAACGCTGCTCTCCAGATACAAAAGAAAGTCGTTTCTCCATCCATCTAAGAGTGGTAGATGACGAAAAATGGATATACTTCGAGAATCCGAAGCGTTGTCAATCATGGGTGAATTCGAGCAAACCATCGACATCCAGTGCAAGACCAAATCCCTTGGAAAGGAAGACAATGCTCTGTGTTTTGTGGGATCGGAAGGGTGTCATTTATTACGATTTTTAACCTGTTGAAACTGTTAACACTGATCACTACCAACAGCAAATTATCGATTTAAATCGAGAATTACATTAAAAACGATCAGAATATGGTAAAAGGCAACACAAAGTCATATTGCTCCACGAATACGCCCCATCCCACACACAAAAACGGGCCAGGGAAACGATGGATGTGTTCAGTTGGGAAGTACTAGGGCCTGCGACTTATTCTCCAGACTTGTGTCCGACCGATTATCATCTGTTTACATCACTGGGACACGCTCTCGCTGAACAACGCTTCAGTTCGTATGAAAATGTACGAAAATGGCTCGGTGACTGGTTCGCTTCAAAAAAAAGAACTATTTGTTTGGCGTGGCATGCATAGCCTTCCGGAGAGGTGGGAGAAACGTATAAATAGCAATGGAGATTATTTTGAATAAAATATTGTTTATCAGTTTCAAACAACAGACGTGTAATTGCTGCAACGAAATTCCGGTTTCATACTTCTACACCTGGTATTTGATTTGTTTTATTTATGAAGGGCTTACGTCTTGCAATATGACCGTTAAAGTTACCTGCTGACAGCACCCTCTATATTGTTTCTTTGCCAGTCTCAGTAGTGAGTTTTGCAGAACTTAACTCGGGGTCCTCCTCCGTTTGTCTGATGATACAACACGCTTCTTGCACAGAAACCGTTCTTGGACGTCCTGTATGCGGTAGACTGTCTATAATATCTTCCTCTAGGGATCTTCTTATTAAATCGGAAACTGTACTTTTCTTCGTTTGTAGCATTTCAGCAGTTTTACAACTTTTGCCTTTAGCATGGTGAAAAATTTCTTGTGCCGCTGTCCGAATGTGCTCTCTCTTCCTCTGCGGCCCATCGTTACTTCAGCTGCACACAGCACACTCACAACCTCGCTGAATGTTTACGTTCACACTCTCCTTAGCTCCTCCACACAACATCTCTGGAGGACAAATTAGTGTGTCCGGATAGCCTTGTTGACGCACGTCACTGGTTCTTCGCTGTTTCCTAAACGAAAACATTTTACCATGGTGTTGACTCTGTCGAACAGGGATATGAACAACTAGTTTGCGTGTGCACTGTTTTCCTTGATCCATAGGACCAGCGTGTCGCAAAGGCTAGTTTTTAATAAATGTCCTAATAATTGTTTTTTTATTTAATAAAATTTGAGCCATATACAGTTACTTTGCTTAACATTTTACATTTTTGCATATTCATTTATCGATTTCACTCTTTTATTGCACAGTTGTATATGATATCGTTCACAGGCTTCATTAGACAGTTCACATACACATGTTGTGGTTGAGTCGTGATAAGTTTTTTTTTTGCAGATTAGATGATGAAAGCCGTGAATAGAAAATCTAGTTACGACATGTCGCAGCTCGAAGTTCGGTGCTGTCCATGAGCAGTTAGTCATTGCTTCGGTGTCATAGAACTGCGGCCATATTTTTTTCTCTTTTGTGCTCCATGATCTTCAGTTGCTTTCTGGAAGCCCTGGTGTGTGGCATTATATATCGAAGTTTGATGTCTTCAATTAGGAATGTCTATCTCGCTAGCAGGTACACTAGTCTAGATCTTTTTGTCTTTGAGAGACCGAGTGCTCTTTTTAGATAAGTCGATTTTACCTTTTCTAGTGTTTCTAGATTTTTTCTGTCGGGTGTTCCCATATAACCTGCATCCCATAGGCCAGGATTGGCAAGATTTTTGTGTTGAATAATTTCATGGCTGTTTCTAGACTGAGTAGGGGGATGTTTTTGATGTCCTGTATTGCTATTATTGCTTGGGCTGTCTTTTTGTTGTGCGTTTTGTGAATCATTTGGCTGTTGGTTGCAATGTCATCCCTAGGTATTTAAAATCTGATCAGGTTTTTATTTTTTGTCCTCTGATGCTGACTTCCGCATTCTTGGGTGTTTTGCCTCCTTTTCTAAAAATTACCATTTCTGTCGTTGTTAAGTTTGTGTTCACTGCACCATTTGTCTATTTTCTCAATGATTCTCTGCAGCTTCTGTATATCTATTGAACCTACGGCTATGTCGTCAGCGTACGCATATACATATACATCTTCTTGATTTTCTGCAATTCGGAGTACTTCTTCAGTGGCAAGAATGTACAGCAAAGGGCTCATTGGGTCACCCTGTAAGACTCAGTTCGATTGCAGAACGGGGTTCGAAAAAGAAAGGTTGTCTGATACTGTGATTATGTTGTATTCGAGGACTGACTTTATTATTCTTGCCCAAACGCTATAGTCTCCTATTTTGTTTTTCAGTTTTCGGACTATGAGATCTCTTTCCAGTAGGTCAAAGGCTTTGTCCGAATAATTATGTGAATCACTGTATATAACCTGGCGTGTCAGTGCGTCTGAATGCTGCAAATAAACCGTCGTATAAAAACACGGCCCACCATAGCGGACTGTCAACTGAAACACTCCAGTAGAATCTGAAATACAAGAAGTTATTTTTCCAGACTGACGAACGCAGAAAAAGGGTATTTAACGAAAAGGCGTTGTTAAATGAGCTCTTTTGTCGAGTAAAAGTGTACAACATCACGTCAATTAAGGGGAAACACAGATAGTATAATTAACTAGATCAAAGAATAAATCCTTCAAGCGACGACAAGCTGCAAACTGCAGGGAAACGAATATTTGCGGCACAAAACACTCAACATTAATGAGAACTAGCTGTGTCATATTTGAGTTTAAATTATGGCGGCAAGACAAAATTAACCTACGTCTTTCATGTGGCACATAGTTATTCAGTCTGCAATTCCACCGCTTTTATGTCTTTGACAAGATACTAAATTTTATCTGCTCCACATTGCGCTCATTTGGGACACAGATGTCGTATTACATTAAAGATCGACGGGAAAAGTAAGTTTTTGAGATAGTGTTCTAATATTTCTTACATTACAGCCATTATATTCGGCTACCAGCATCTCTTCTTAGAGCAGTTGAGAAGACAGCAGTGGGAAGATGACGTAATATAACGTGAGATACCGGTGACAGATGGTTTATTCGCTACATCTATCGTGAGAAAGGGTGCTTAAATTGTGGACCTTCTCCGCGATTGGTTGGTGTATTCGGAAGTAGCGCGCCAAAGTGATGAATTTCTGTTATTAATATTAGAAAACCTAAAAGGCGAATTACTTGCATTTCATATAAAAACATCTCAAGATAGCAGGCTATTAATCAGTTATTTCAAAAGAATTAAGTACCAGCAGAATAATAAACGACTGCTAAACGTGTGACAGATGGTTTATTCGCTACATGTATCGTGAGAAAGGGTGCTTAAATTGTGGACCTTCTCCTCGATTGGTTGTGTATTCGGAAGTAGCGCGCCAAAGTGATAAATTTCTGTTATTAATATTAGAAAACCTAAAAGGCGAATTACTTGCATTTCATATAAAAACATCTCAAGATAGCAGGCTATTAATCAGTTATTTCAAAAGAATTAAGTACCAGCAGAATAATAAACGACTGCTAAACGTAAAGTCAGACGAAGCACTTAGCATACCTCCGGGTCCGCAGCTCGTGGTCTAGTGGCTAGCGTTGCTGCCTCGGGACCCCGTGATCCCGGGTTCGATTCCCGGCCGGGTTGGGGACTTTCTCTACCCGGGGACTGGGTATTTGTGTTGATTTCATCATCATCATTATCATTCGTCTCAGTGGCTAGATCGGAGTGTGTAAAAATTGGGACTTCGTACGGGCGGTGATGACCGCGCAGTTGAGCACCCCGCAAACAAAGCATCATCGCTTATCTTCGGGATGGGTCTAACTTGGATGGCGGGTGAAGTGGGTCGGCAGTAAGATCGGATCTCGATCGGCAGTTTCGGAGGACGGACATGTTTTCTCCCGCGGTCGGGTCAGTTAAGACCTAATTAGCAATCTCTGATTTGTAAATCTAACGGTTCGATCGGCAATCTCGGAGGGCAGACATATTGTCTGCTACGGTAGGTATTCCTTAAGAATTTAATTAGCAATCTCTGGTTTTATAGTCAGGTAATTGAGAACTATTTAGACTGTAATTACGCAAACACGCAGTCCATTATTTTGTTTATTCCCTGTGAAAGCATGAAGAATGGAAACTATTTGTGATCCATGGAATGGACTATAACTGACGAATTTATCGTATTCTGCTAATAAAAAGCGACTGGCAGCCCGTTAAATCAAACCAATTCAAAATTTAATTACTTATACAATAGAAGTTCCTCGATAACAGTTTTTTACAGCCCCAAGACATCGTATTCACGATATACGTGCTGCTTTCTGAGCAGGGACAACAACTACAGAAGACTGCAGGTTGGTGAACGTTATTCAGGCCTTACGCACTCCGCTCAGCGTGGTGGAAGCAATTAGGCAGCTCACGTGTTCTGCAATATTACAACAAATGAGATCAGTGACACGTCATCTTTTGTAACACAGAGGAGATACGAAAGAAGGAAATTTTTGAGGGAAGGGATTTATCATACTCACACAGATCCCTTCCGCTATCTCTCTCATTTGCCGCAGTTGAAGATGTACGACATTTTCAAACAGTCACCGACATATTTCCCTTAACATAAAACATGTTTTGGGTACCTTTCATTCCGTACCGCTAAAAGCACAGTGGGCTGTCCGATTAATGACGCACAGATGATCGAGGGACTTGTCAGACAAATACCAGTCAATCCGGTAGTGGTAGTGAGATACAGGGAGTGTTAGATGTGGAACTTTTGGAAGGGGATTATCTGCTCCAGTATTTGCCATACAACCAAGGGAAACCTCCTCAAATCCTTAGTCTGAACTGGGAGTAGGGGGTGGGGGGTTGAAACTAATTTGAATTTCGTGGAGGTATGGTCTGTCTGTGCAAATAATTGAAGGCAGTTTGTTTATTGCCATACACGTTTCGCTTCGTTTATTTGGGAAGTATCTTCAGTGGCGGTTTCCAGCACTGTTAACTCATGCGAGTTGTGCAGGAGATGTATTCGTTAGTTTCGTTGCACCAGCTGGACGATTTCTAGCTTTCTTTCGCCCAAATTTGTCACATTGCATGTATCACTTGCACTTCAGATTTTGTCCACTACTCGCAGCTAAGGGAAAGACGGAAAACAGAAAAAAATGCTCGTTTTAATTTAATTGTGGGACGATGTGTATTTCATTTACTTTATTTTACATGTGATAAAGGCCTTATCGACCATATGCCTGCTCTAAGAGCCTCTTCCATTTCTTTATGTCAAGTGCACTATTTGTCAATTTGGTATTGATGTTCATCCCACCTGTGTCCTCCCGGATGTTACCTCACCACTTGATTCGAGGTCTTTCTCTTCCTTTCGGTCCATCGGTCCATCTATTGTTCTGCATAATGCGATTCTACGCAGCCGATTCTCCTTGATGCATGCTGTGTGGCTCGCCTAGTTCAACCTTTTATTCCATAGCGCTTCGACGTCGGTATCTGTACAGCTTTCTTAATTCTTCATTTTTTATTGTTATCCATTCCACGTAATTTTCATAAAGTCTTAGACAAATCCTAGTGTATGTGAAAGTGTATTTGTTCATGCACATAGTACGTTAATCAGATGCTTCGCATATAATAAGTGCTTTTTTTTAAATTAAATCTTACACTCCTTACATGTGAGGTCAGAACGGACAATCGTAAAATTTCGTTGTTTTCAGCCGAGTGTTCCAAGAGGTTGGGGGTTGAGCAAACTCACACTTGGGAATGACTAAGAGAAAATTTTAAGTTGTTGACTGTAGTATTTAATAGATCTTCGAATAGAAAACAGGCATGAGAGCAACTCCTGCACAGTCTGTGCAGCTCGTTGGCTAAATATATGATGAGTACGGCATTACTAAACGCTTACCGAGTAATTTTCTGATTATGAAAAACATCTGACAGTAATATGTAATCCAATTGGAAGGATAAAAACTTGGATACTATAACCCACAGACTTTCCTGAGACGTATAAAGAACATGGAGAAGCTTCAGTAGTTGTCCAGTCGACTCTTCTTTAAAAGAAAAATTGTGTTTCATTAAATTAAAATCATGTTTTCAATCTCAGAATAGGACTGCTTAAATACTCACGAGTCCAGTGGTGGTAGGCAAGGGCCTATAAATCACTTAATGAAATCAATCAGTTAATTTATGAATTAAAAGCAATTTTCCGTCGCCAACCGAGACCATCTACGGCCCGGCTAAGTAGAGGTGGGGTAATTTTCGTTTTCACCATATAGTTATCTCAGAAAGTTCAAAAGAAGGCGAAAATCTCTAAAAGTTATGGGTCCAAGGAAACCAGCATTCGGTCAACTGGCGCCTCTACAGTTTTCCAGAACTGAGCGCTAGGACACCGAGCTGCGTCACGGGCCGAAAGCATCAGGAGCCACTTCGGTACACACCCCGTTCCCCCCTACCCCCAATCCAGTTTTCTGCAGGAATTTTTTCCCGTGCACGATCCCCGGGTCCTCATTTCGTCTGCAGTTCTTGGTCGGCCTCACTTCGTTATTAGGAGTAATGCGGGGGTCGCCGCCTTTTTATTGCTTGCATATCGGCATCCATCACTCTGGAAACAACCACGTGTATACTCAGCCAGCCTTAGTAAAGACATTTTGCTGTAGCACGCTCATGGCAACTCCGACCGCGGTTATTATTATGCTACTCGAGCAACCGGCATTACGATTCCATTAATGCTTGGTCGTGTTGCCCCTTTCTGTGTGACTCTTCTTGACTCCCAGCGTTCTTTTGTGATTCTCATTTCCCAGATTGCATCTCTTTTTTTCCCCAATTGTCACTTTCTCTAGGGACTGGACGAGTTATCGTTTTTGTTCCATGTTTTCCATGTATTGAATTTTCTCATTTCGCGGGAACAGTAGGGCGAAGCGATCTGTTTAATTGTTAGAAACTATTCAACAACCAAGGTCGTAAAAAATATTTTCTTATACAAGACAACTGGTTTCAACAGACTATGCTGTCATCTTTAGGCCTTAAAACCTCTTTTTGTAAAACATAATCAGTTTACGCTGACCTCATGCACAAGAATGAAATGATAATTAAATCAAGACCTTACGCTGTCGACAGGTGTTGATATACATCAACGGGGACAGTTGAAAATGTGCTCCCCAACCGGGACTCGAACCCAGAATCTCCTGCTTGCATGGCAGACGCTCTATCCTTTTTTTTTCCGGTACTGTTTGTTGCGTTTGGTCTCGGCGGTCAGAAGACATCCTTTGAAGTTGGTCGTTGATTCCTTCACTCAGTTTATTAAAAATGGCGAGCAGCCCTCTGACCGAACATGCTGAGCTACCGTGCCGGCATCCATCTGAGCCACCGAGAGCACAGAGGATAGTGCGACTGCAGGGACTTATCCTTTGCACGCTCCCCGTGAGACCCACATTCCCAACTTAATGTCCACACACAACATTCGTAGTGTCCCTGCCCATTACACTCACTACTTGCGGCAGACAATCTTACCGAGTCCGGTAAGAGTTCGGGCAATACGTGTGCATCCGCATGGTGGAACGAGGTCAATGGCCGGTTAGCCATAACTATATGAAGATTATATCTGTTCTTTGGGACATGTCCGAAAGAACTGATACCATCATCATATCATCCACAAGACGTTAAGTGGATAAAAATTGCACATCATAAAAGGCTTGTCATGGCTAAAATATTTAAAAGCATAAAGCACATTGTGGCAACAGGCTATATTCATATACATATTGCTCACACTTGCTTGTTGCTCATACAAACACCGTACGCAATAGCACAACATTGTACATATGCTGGACATATTCTAAACAGTACGACTCCATTGTATAGAATATGACCAGCATACGTGAACTGTTGTGCTATTGTGTACTGTGTTTGTATGATGCAAGAAGCAACTGTGAGCAGTATATAGCTACATAGTCTGATGCACAAGCTGCTTTATGTTTTTAAACCTTTTTGTGACAACAAATCTTTTATAATGTGCTATCTTTATCCACGAGACATTTTGTGCGTGAGATCAGCGTAAAATGAACTTTTTTTTTTTACAACAAAATATTTGAGACCTGAAGATGACAGCATAGTCTGTTGAAACCAGTAACTTTAAATTAAAAAAAAATACGATCTTGGCTGTTGAAATGCTTTTTTCTTCTTTATATTTAGCTTGTACTATAGCAAGACGACAGGTCGCCTCACATAACGAAAATCGTGGGTTACGTAAGTTCCTTTCTTGTCACTAGAAAACCTCGCATTCATCGTGTGTTTCTCGTCAATACACCTGAGCTATTTTCAGTTCATTGTCTGTTATCCGTTTCTAGGTTTCCCCTGCCTGTTATTAATGCAGCCTACAAAAGCAGCTGCTGAAGGAGAACAAGGCTGACGTATCTGCGGTCCGGGGAACAGAAGTTTACGAGGTGAGAGTCTTTCTATTTGCTGACAGGAAAACACTGATAGGCACTATTTCTCATTTTAGTCCAATCAATCAGTAACAAAAACGCCAACAACTAGAAGATGAGGAAAATATTGTCCATACACTCTGTGTAGGTCAATGGATAAATGTCTAAGTTTCAGACTACAAATCTATAGGTCCAGAGTTTGACTCCCTGTCAGTTTTAGCACTTCTTTCTGCCTCTTATCGCGTCTTTCACCTCTGCCTGATAACGATTTTTTAGTGTGAGAAATTCCGAACTGCACACTGGTCAGGAAACACATTAAACTGTGGGTGTCCTTACAACTGGCTATTCAAGCCAAAGGCAAACTATCTCCAATACCACCGTACATATGAAGGGCTTATTTCAATTGTGGTACAAGTCTATTTGCGTTCATTTTGAGATACAGAATCCTAAAGTTAAATGAGCGCTGAAAAATCTGCAGTTGAGATACCATAAATATTCAAGCATTAGGCTTCTTGCTAGAGATGAACCTTTCTTTCTGTTTGTTTGGGTCATTAATTTCAGAAGCATTATAGGCAGAAAAGTGGAGGCAATTGACTTGTACCACTACTGAAATAAACCTTTCATATGTAGGGACTTCAGAAAGTTACAAATGTCGTCCCTCGCTTAGACCAATGCACAACAGGAGTGGCGTATGGTCAGTAGATGGTGTATGTTCCGGCTTTCCTGCATACACAGTTCTGCTGCGGTTCGGATAACAGGTGCATCGCATAGTGGAGGTGAAATGACACAGGAATGGAGAGCCTACTACCAAGATGAAGTACGCGGGACAGCACTATTCTTGAAACTTCCTGGCAGATTAAAACTGTGTGCCGGACCGAGACTTTCGAGGGCAAGTGCTCAACCAACTGAGCAACCCAAGCACGACACACGCCCCGTCCTCACGGCTTTACTTCTGCCAGAATATCGTCTCCTACCTTCCAAACTTTACAGAAGCTCTCCTGCGAACCCTGCAGAACTAGCACTCTTGAAAGAAAGGATATTGCGGAGACATGGCTTAGCCACAGATGTTACCAAAATGAGATTTTCACTCTACAGCGGAGTTTTTGCTGATATGAAACATACCCCAGGCTGTGGCTAAGCCATGTCTCCGCAATATCCTTTCCTTCAGGAGTGCTAGTTCTGCAGGTTTCACAGGAGAGCTTCCGTAAAGTTCAAAAAATGGTTCAAATGGCTCTGAGCACTATGGAACTTAACATCTATGGTCATGAGTCCTCTAGAACTTAGAACTACTTAAACCTATCTAACCTAAGGACATCACACAACACCCAGTTATCACGAGGCAGAGAAAGTCCCTGACCCGGCCGGGAATCGAACCCGGAACCCGGGCGCGGGAAACGAGAACGCTACCGCACGAGCACGAGCTGCGGACGCTTCCGGAAAGTTTGGAAGGTAGGAGACGATATACTGGCAGAAGTAAAGCCGTGAGGACGGGGCGTGAGTCATGTTTGGGTAGCTCAGTGGGTAGAGCACTTGCCCGCGATAGGCAAAGGTCCCGAGTTCGAGTCTCGGTCCGGCACACGGTTTTAATCTGCCAGGAAGTTTCATATCAGCCCACATTCCGCTGTAGAGTGAAAATTTCATTCTGGAAGCACTATTCCCGCTGGCAAATCGTCTAAATTGCACATACAGTCACCGTAAAATTCTGGCAGCTTGTCGACCAAAAGCAACGTCGCGTCCACCAGTAGTGAATAGGCGGTAACAGTTTGACCAAGATGCTATGGGTGATGCTGATGCGCCATAGAGTCCAGATACGCACCATACTATTTCCAACTTTTCGGCAAGCTGAAAGAATATTTGCGCGGTAAGAGCCTTTCAAACGGTCAGGACTTCACATAGCGGTTCCCTAATGGCTCAGTAAACAAAGAGTGGGTTTTTATCGTCGAGGAATAGAACGATTGGTGGAAAGTTCTGGCCGCTGTTTACATAGCCTTGGTAATTATGTTGAAAAAAAGTGCCATGTATCTGTCTCTTGAAACTGTAATGCAACATTCAACAAAAATTACTTGGCCTGACATAATAATTCGTAAATTACTATTTGAGAGCCTCTCGTAACAAAGCACACCAGTGTTGAAACCACCTTTCGCATTAAGGACAGACTTAGCCTTATTTGTTGATATAATTCTCAGCTGTACAAATGTGTCATAGCTATGTGGATGATGGACTCAAACTTATTTTATTATTTGTGTTTATTGTCTATCTACACTACTGGCCATTAAAATTGCTACACCACGAAGATGACGTGCTACAGACGCGAAATTTAACCGACAGGAAAAAGATGCTGTGATGTGCAAATGTTTAGCTTTCCAGAGCATTCACACAAGGTTGCCGCCGGTGGCGACACCTACAACGTGTTGACATGAGGAAAGTTTTCAACCGATTTTTCATACACAAACAGCAGTTGACCGGCATTGCCTGGTGAAACGTTGTTGTGATGCCTCGTGTAAGGAGGAGAAACGCGTTTCCGACTTTGATAAAGGTCGGATTGTAGCCTATCGCCATTGCGGTTTATCGTATCGCGACATTGCTGCTCGCGTTGGTCGAGATCCAATGACGTTTGGAATGTAGGAGACGAGGTACTGGCGGAATTAAAGCTGTGAGGACGGGGTGTGAGTCGTGCTTGGGTAGCTCAGTTGGTAGAGCACTTGCCCGCGAAAGGCAAAGGTCCCGAGTTCGAGTCTCGGTCCGGCACACAGTTTTAATGTGCCAGGAAGTTTCATATCAGCGCACACTCCGTTGTAGAGTGAAAATTTCATTCTACGTACTCTTCTTCATTATTTAAAACAAGGTTATTTCGGTATGGTACCTTCTCACAATACTTCTGTCGCTGGAAGTAATAGTTAACACAAGTATATGATGAACAGTGAGTTTATCCACCTCCTGACGAAAAGTCAACCGGTAATGTGGTAACGAATTCCCAGAGCCAATGAAAATTACAATAAGGCTGGAGTGAAAATCACGATGCTAATAATTAGAACCTGGTGAACTTAATTTATTGAATGTATAAACTCTCAAACTGAAAGTAGAACAAGAGGTTTTGATAACACTTCACACAATAGGGGCAGAAGTCTTCAGTTTAGTTTCATGATTTATTATTCCTTTATTAGATTACGTTACGCTTTTGGAAACGATCAGAGAAGCCTATATGTGCCACTATCTCTACATTCATCTGTCACAATGAGGAAGGTTGGAGGTCATAAATGCAGACACAAGGACGATCTAGTATGTGAGGATGATGAACTTGGAAGCGCACGTCGATCCGTCTGACTGAAACAGGTATGCAATGTTAGTATGTTACATATTACACAATTTTATAAAGGAACACAGTTAAATGAGATTCTCATAAAAAACTGGTGGGATCAACTACATTATTTCATCCGTCTGAAACAGTTTCCCTGACAGAGTTCTCATGACGGCAGAAGCCGACTAAGTTATTGCCAGTTATCTTTGTGATGGAACATAAATAATAAAGTAAGATGGTAGATCTGATAAGGTGGATTGCCTTTCGAACTGAAATTTCTCTGCCCTAGTTGCTTTTAAAGCTCGTCAGATGCGTCTGAGGTGCCTAGTTTTCTTTCTAGCAGAGGTTTTGGACCTCTTCCGTCCTCATTCTGTGACAGGGAGACTGCGAAGCTTGAAACTTCCACCTGTGAGGCGTACCACATGCTTAGATGCAGAGGACAGTATTTTCATTGACGGAAATACAGAGACTCCATAAAGCCAGGGTCTCATTTAAAAAAATCATAACTTGATAATTATTAGAGATAGAGCATCGTTGTAAAACTTTGAACAGCCCTCAGAGTCTTTTTTTTTTCTATGCCACAATTACAATGTGTCCCCCACAATGTGTGCGGCTAGTACAGTGATACTGAAGTACGGGTCAGCATTGCAGGTCCAACAGTTCTCACTGCTTGATTGGTTCGTGCACGAACGGTAGCAATGTCATCCACTGCTGTGTACACGCGATCTTTGACGTAACCCCACCGAAAAGAAGCCTAAGGGCGCGACAGTGAGAGAGCGCAAGGGCCATCTTAGGAAGATCTCTGGCATTGTCCGCCTCTTTAAAGTTCTCAAACCACCACATTATACTTGTTTTTGGCGGTGGTGACCCTCTCCGGTACTGGCGTGGTAATTCCGCAATACCTTTGTCACAGATTTGGATTCTGCATACCGGTTGAAGCATTAAATCTTCTTCTGGTCTATCTCCTTACTGATGGACTCCAAGTGAAAATCAGCAACAAAGGCCAAACGAAAGAAACTTTGAGAGCTGCTGACCGTTTTGCAACAAACCACGATTCTCTCTCTCTAATAGTTTACAAGTTATGATTTTTTGAAATGATAGAGGGATTTTATGGATGTCCTGTATAGCGGGTGATTTCTTTAGAAGTGGTTGGCCAAATTGGGTTTTGCAAGTGCGAACAGGAATCACCTCACTGCTGAGGCTACTGTTCAATGTCAATTTTAGATCGAAGATTGCAAAAATAATAAAAAGTTTCCCTTAGGAAGCGATACATTTTTCTAAAAAAACTTCGCTATTAAATTTCGGTTTATTACATTATTCATTTCGCGAGATTTGTTTATATTTGAGCCGTGTTTATTTATGAAGCTCCCATATTTATTTTGGGGCGGCGCCTATTTTCACATTTGCTTATTTAATATTTTATTTATATTGGACGGTGTTTGTTTAGCTGCGTTGTTTAATTACTGGCTCCTCGCCGTGGCTGTAGGACCGGCGTGCTCGCGGCCGATATAATTAGGCCGCGGTGCGCAGATCATCCCATCGTGATGGTGCTCGCTAATTGTTCCTCTGCGGACACCACCTGCCCGCAGCGGTGACGTCACAGCGATTTTACAGTCTCGTGAAAGAAGTGAGCTCTGGACGCGCTGACAGGGTCAGCTGAGACTTTGTCTGACGTAGGGTGAAAGGCGCAATGCACTATAGTTGTCGGTATGCATGTACGAGGGCATTTCGAAAAGTAAAGATGCAATGGCTCGCAGTCCTTAAATAGAACATTTATTTAGAATACGTCAGTTACATCTTATTAACTGGATTATTTGTTATTTTTCGACATAATCACCCCCGTTATCCAAACATTTGTTACGTCGGTGCACAAGCTTTTGTATCCCACAGTCATAGAAGGTTGCGGCCTGTTGTCGGAACCACATTTCAACTTCATCTTTGATCTCTTCATCGTCGTGAAATGATTTTCCATCAAGATGTGACTTCAGGTAACGGAAGACATGGAAGTCGGTGGGTGCAAGGTCCGGGCTGTATGGCGGATGGTCCAATACGTCCCATTTGAATTGTTGAGTAGTGCTTTGGTTACGAGCGCTGTGTGATGCCGAGCGTTGCCATGAAGCAAGCGGACTCCACTTATCAGCATTCCCCTGCGTGTGTTCTGAATTGCCCTTCGAAGACGTTTCAAAGTCTGGCAATATGCGGCAGCATTAATTGTCGTTCCAGGAGGCATAAATTCCAACAGAAGAATGCCTTGTCTGTCCCAAAAAACAGAAGCCATGATTTTCTTCGCTGAAATCGACGTTTTGCATTTCTTGGCTTCTGGTGAATTCGAATGGCGCCATTGCATTGATTGCTGCTTGGATTCAGGTGTATGGTGATAAACCAACGTCTCCTCACCTGCCACAATGTGATCAAGGAACTCATCACCTGCTTCAGCATAGCGTGTGAGGAAGTCGAGTGCAAAGCTCATCCTTTTCTTTTTGTGTTCTTCCGTTAACAGTTTTGGAACCCATCGCGCACACAATTTTCTGTACCCTAACTTGACAGTCACAACATCATAAAGAGTTGTCATTGACACGTCCGGTATGATCTGATGCAATTCTTTCAATGTGAGACGTCTATTCGCACGAATTACTTCCTCCATTCTCCGAAGAAGGGCGTCAAAGAGCACAGATGGCCGACCTGTTCTTTGTTCGTCATGAACATCGGTCCTACCTTCAGAGAAATGACACCATTTCGTAACATAAAAAGAAACAATTTCTCTGTGAATAACCGCTGGTCGCTGACCTTTTGCAAGAAGAAAACGTATGACGGAGCGCACTACTCATTTGGCGGGATTCTGAATCGGCGCAGCAATTTTAAACACGACCTACTCCAACCAGAAGCAACGTTCAACTGCCGAACGACCGCGAGGAGGAAAGCTAACGGTTCAAGGTTAACACAGTGTTGCCAACTTGCTCGCCAAAAGTCTTGTGTTCCTCTGGCGTACGGTGTATCTTTACTTTCCGAAATACCCTCGTATCTTTAATACACTGAGATGACAAAAGCCATGGAATACCTCCAAATAACGTGTCGGGCTTCCTTTTGCCGGGCGTAGTGGAGCAGCTCGATGTCGCATGGCCTCAACGATCCTTGCTGCCTCTAAAGTCGTCGATAATTCCGACAGTTTCCCCAGTGCAGGGTGTTGTGCACCAACTGACCTCCTGATTGCATCCCATATGGGGCGATCTCGATTGAGAAATCAGTTCCGTGAATTGTCCAGACTGTTCTTCAAACCAACCGCTAACAGTTGTGACCTGGTGCCATGGGGCACTGCCATCCATACAAAATTCCATCGTTGTTTGGGGACATGAAGGCCATGAATGGCTCCCAGTGGTCTGCAAATAGCCGCAATAACCATTTATAGTCAATTATCGGTTCAATTGGACCAGAGGACCAAGTCCACTACATGTAAACACAGTCCACACTATTATGGAGCCACCACCAGCGTGTACAGTGCCTTGTTGTCAACTTTGGTCCACAGCTTCGTGGGATCTGCGCCACACTTACCAACTGAAATCAGGAGTCATCTGATAGGGTAACGGTTTTTCAGTCGTCTAAGAGTCCAGTCGATGCGGTCACGAGCCCAGAAAGGCGCTGCAGGCGATGTGGTGGTGTTTAAAAAGGCACCCGCATCGGTCGTCTGCTGCCATAGCCCATTAACGCCGAATTTCGCCTCACTATCACAACGGATACATTCGTCGTACGTCCCGCACTCATTTCTGCGGTAATGTCATGCAGTTTTGCTTGTCTATGAGTGCTGAGAAAGCTACACAAACGCTGCTGCTCTTTCATTAAGCCAAGGCCGTGGCCTCTGTGTTGCCCGTGGTGAAAGGTAATCCCTGAAATGTGGTATTGTCGACAAATTCTTGACACTGTGGATCTCTGAATATTGAATTCCCTAACGATTTCCGAAATGGAATGACCCATGCGTCTAGCTCCAACTACGATTCCGCGTTCAAAGTCTGTTAATCACCGTCGTGCGACCATAATCACGTCGGAAACCTTTCCATGTGAGTCATCTGCGTGCAAATGACTGCTCCGCCAATGCAGTGCCCTTTTATACCGTGTATCGATGCAACCGACATCTGTTTATGTGAATATCGCTGTCCCACGTCTGTCACTTCAGTATACTGTAGCCGTAGAATAAAACTTGTTCTGGCTACGAGAAACGGCGACGAGAAGGACCATAGTATGTATTAAAAAATGGTTCAGATGGCTCTGAGCACTATGGGACTTAACATCTGAGGTCATCAGTCCCCTAGAACTTACAACTACTTAAACCTAACTAACCTAAGGACATCACACACATCCATGCCAAAGGCAGGATTCGAACCTGCGACCGTACCGGTCGCGTGGTTCCAGAATGAAGCGCCTAAAACCGCTCGGCCACACCGGCCGGCAATGTACTAAAAGCCGACACACACTGACTAATATCAGCACAAACTTAAAGTGACTGCACTAGCCAGAAAAGAGGTATGATTAACACGTCCTTAAACACACAAAACGAACATGTGATCCGCAGGACAGCGGAGGCGAGTTGCAACTCCCGGAATGGGTTCTGAGGAGCAATGCGTACTCCACTACCCACCAGTTGCGTAAGAACTGTCACGAAACGTGACGCCCAGTGAAGTGACACGTCGGGAGAAGAAATGTTGTTTACCCCATATCTGCCATACATCCCCAGACTGATGGACAGAATCGGTCGTATATTGAACGGAAACTACACTCCTGGAAATGGAAAAAAGAACACATTGACATCGGTGTGTCAGACCCACCATACTTGCTCCGGACACTGCGAGAGGGCTGTACAAGCAATGATCACACGCACGGCACAGCGGACACACCAGGAACCGCGGTGTTGGCCGTCGAATGGCGCTAGCTGCGCAGCATTTGTGCACCGCTGCCGTCAGTGTGAGCCAGTTTGCAGTGGCATACGGAGCTCCATCGCAGTCTTTAACACTGGTAGCATGCCGCGACAGCATGGACGTGAACCGTATGTGCAGTTGACGGACTTCGAGCGAGGGCGTATAGTGGGCATGCGGGAGGCCGGGTGGACGTACCGCCGAATTGGTCAACACGTGGGGCGTGAGGTCTCCAGAGTACATCGATGTTGTCGCCAGTGGTCGGCGGAAGGTGCACGTGCCCGTCGACCTGGGACCGGACCGCAGCGACGCACGGATGCACGCCAAGACCGTAGGATCCTACGCAGTGCCGTAGGGGACCGCACCGCCACTTCCCAGCAAATTAGGGACACTGTTGCTCCTGGGGTATCGGCGAGGACCATTCGCAACCGTCTCCATGAAGCTGGGCTACGGTCCCGCACACCGTTAGGCCGTCTTCCGCTCACGCCCCAACATCGTGCAGCCCGCCTCCAGTGGTGTCGCGACAGGCGTGAATGGAGGGACGAATGGAGACGTGTCGTCTTCAGCGATGTGAGTCGCTTCTGCCTTGGTGCCAATGATGGTCGTATGCGTGTTTGGTGCCGTGCAGGTGAGCGCCACAATCAGGACTGCATACGACCGACGCACACAGGGCCAACACCCGGCATCATGGTGTGGGGAGCGATCTCCTACACTGGCCGTACACCTCTCGTGATCGTCGAGGGGAAACTGAATAGTGCACGGTACATCCAAACCGTCATCGAACCCATCGTTCTACCATTCCTAGACCGGCAAGGGAACTTGCTGTTCCAACAGGACAATGCACGTCCGCATGTATCCCGTGCCACCCAAAGTGCTCTAGAAGGTGTAAGTCAACTACCCTGGCCAGCAAGATCTCCGGATCTGTCCCCCATTGAGCATGTTTGGGACTGGATGAAGCGTCGTCCCACGCGGTCTGCACGTCCAGCACGAACGCTGGTCTAACTGAGGCGCCAGGTGGAAATGGCATGGCAAGCCGTTCCACAGGACTACATCCAGCATCTCTACGATCGTCTCCATGGGAGAATAGCAGCCTGCATTGCTGCGAAAGGTGGATATACACTGTACTAGTGCCGACATTGTGCATGCTCTGTTGCCTGTTTCTATGTGCCTGTGGTTCTGTCAGTGTCATCATGTGATGTATCTGACCCCAGGAACGTGTCAATAAAGTTCCCCTTCCTGGGACAATGAATTCACGGTGTTCTTATTTCAATTTCCAGGAGTGTATCATAGTGTGAAAAGCTGTCAGCTGAACTCACTAGGTTTCTGGTAGTTTTTGAGTGAACATTAAATAGAGTCTGATACACTTGGAACATCATCTAGCCCCTTTTTGTTGCCGTTACTAATACGAGAAGCGTATGTGTATGAGTGTAAAAAACTACTTGAGATGAACGGATCGTTTTCAAAGCGTTTGACAATTCCCTTGACCAGTACGATCAGAATATGTGTCCCGCAATTGATTATATGTTGGAAATAATGGAGATACGTCCGACCAGTTGCATTTCCCATGATGTGTTGTCACAACAAGTCGAACATACTGTTACATTATCTGGTGAAATAGCGCCCAACGTTTCTGTGGGCGTATGTATGCACTGCTACAACAATGAATTTTATCGTACAATAGGCTGTACAATACACCAAAACAGTTATCTCAGTTATCTTTGAATGTTACCGGAATCCACGTCCCCTTAGCAATATACAGTGAGTGAAACAAATTATGCTACTAATACACGACTGATTAGCAACAAAATGTTAGTTTTTGGACTCGGTTAAATCCTCGCTTGGCACTGCCACAAGCTTGAGGTAACATTAAATGGGATACGCGGCTCCATTAAACGTCAAGATAATGTCAAAATAGGCATTACTTTAAACCCTGTATACTCTAATTGCACACAAAAACATTCGAAGATACGAACAAAGGAGTGAAACACAGCTTTGAGTCAGTAAATTGCCTCTAACCAACTGCTTGCAAATTCCAGAGAAATCTCCACATATAAAAAAAAGGTTCACAGTTCAAATATAGGTAGAATGAAATCTTCTCGATTTGCAACCCGTGTCTCTCTGAATAAAACATTTGAGCTTCCGATTGCTGTCCCCACCATTCTGGTTCGTGAAATACCGTTGCACTGCCGACAGTCAGTGGTTTTTACTCCTGACGACGATAATGGCAGTGACGGCCGTCGAAAGCTCGAGTCTTTCATTAAAGTGAAGCGGCTTGTAAAGTGAGAAGATTTTATTCAGGCATCCAACCCCGAAAGATTCGGAGGATACAAAGCTGCGTGTGTTCAGAGGCTACTGACAGCTGATACCTACTGCATCTACATCATCATCCTTCATCCAGACGGAGAAAGTTGAAGGTTAAAAACATAGTTCTGGCGAGGCTGTAATCTTTCATTAAAAACTAAATTTTGTTGTAATATCGTCCCTGGTCAGTTTAATTCTTAGAGAACATTTTAAATTGAAGTCAAGAAGTTATCAAAAATATCATATGCCTTAACATTCGGATATGCGGTACGGTACATATCTAAAACTCGTATCCATACTGCCAAACACACTGTCATAATCTTAAGAATTAAGACGCAAAGTTTGTCTCCAATTGCTGTCAACACAGACTTCTTAGACGAGATCACTTTAATATAGCCTCTAAGAATAAACTGGCAGTCTTCATGTAAAAGTAAATCAGTTTTGAAAATAGCTTACAACTTAGCGACTGTGAAAAGCAATGTAGAAAGTGATAAAAAAATTTATTTCTCCTTAATGTAGCCCAGGTAAGTATTCATCTCTGCTTGATGCTGTCTCCTCCATACATACACCGCAAGCCGCCATACGGTGCATGGCGGAGGTTACCCTACCCCACTGCTTGCCGTTCCCTTACCTGTTCCAGTTGCAACTAGAACTAGTGAACAACGATTATCTATATGCCTTCATACGAATCCCAATTTCTCTAATCTTGTCTTCGTTCTCACTACGCGAAATTTAGTTTGGTGGCGGCATAATCTTTCATTAAACTTCCTCAATGGTGACTCTTGAAAGTAACGTTGTCTTCCCTCCACGGATTCTCATTTGCATTCGCGATGCACCTCCGTAATATTCGCGTTTTGATCGAACCTACCGCTAACTATCCTAGCAGCACGTTCTTGAATTGCTTCGATGTCTTACTTGAATCCGACCTGGTGGAGATCCCACACTCTCTAGACGCGTACCACAAGTGTTCTATTTAAGCTCTCTCATACGGATGAGTTACTCTTTCCTAGAATACTCTCAGTAAACCGAAGTCGAATACTCGCCTTTCCTGCCAGCGGCCTTTTTTCACTTAATTCAACTTTCGAGACAGTTAGACCAACACAGAAAGCCCTGAGAAAACATTGAGGGATCTTCTGGAAAGCCAAACATACTACATCTTAGGTAAGTACATTCTGTATTTTTGTTTGGTGACTGTGAAAGCCTCCCTGACGGCGGCGAAAGAACTGGTTCAAATTTAAGCAGACGGTACACCCAACTCCAGCAGCGGACTATACAGTTTCCCGCACCACACTTGAAGTATGTAAAATAGCACTTAGGATTAAAAAAAAGAAAAAAACAGATCAGAGACTGGAGTACAAGTTGAAACGACTCGCAGGAAGAAAGCAAAAATTCAAGGGGTGAAAACTGCTGTACGCATTGCAGGAAGTGCTGCATCAAATTTTACGGCGAAATTACACTCTACAGTGAAACGGATGATCTGGAAAATGTCATCCAACGCCGCATACTATCTCTGATTACAGGAATTCAGCTCGAAGCCGATGACATACTTTGATGCATGGCCACTAGAGGCCTCGAGCGACTTGTTACACCAACGAGGAGTGTCAGACAAGTGAACAGTAAACCCCGTGCACAGTTACTACCTGTTCGCGTATCTCGTCCTCCTACATCCAGCGCAGGTGACGCCTAACCGCAGCTTTAACGCTCCAACTACAGGGGGCGCGAATCGGCGAAATCGTTGGCTGCAGGGATGAATTACGGCGCCGCGTAACAAGAGACGCCGTTCCGTGGACCCTGCCGCTGGCTCTAGGCTGCAGCCCGCTGCTTTCCACAATGTGGCCTGATGACAGGCGGTGGGGTACGCAGCGTGTGGTTAGCGCCGTTGTTCCGTTCTCACACAAATTCTCTAAGCCAGTGTTTTACAAAGCCCTTACGGATGTTCAAGTTGTTTATAGGAGCGCCTTTCGCCTCTTTGCCCAGACCCGAGGAAGACACACGCTAACAAGCAGAGTACCATTAAATTCTCGAGAAGACGTTGACGATATCGTACTGGGCCATTTGCGTTATGCTTACCTACTTGGCGACCGCACTCGTTTTCCATTAACAGATAGTTCGCGGACAGTTGTGAGCTCTTAATAAGATTCGTATACTTCAAGACACACTGAACTTTTTTTTTAAAAAAAATGGTCGAAACCTCGAAAAGATAATGACAATACAAAACTTCATGGGTCTGATGCAATGAGGTTGTAGGTTTTGGCTTTGTACGCCATTTCCAGGTATGTGATTTTACTTCTTTAGCATACACTGCAGATCACTTAACACGTTTTTAAGCTCAAAGTTGGCCATAAATTAAGAAAAATATTGGCACTCCGCGAACTTTGAACTTCAAAACATGTTAAGCGTCCTGCAATGTACGTTAAAAGACCTGAAACCAAATACTCAAAAGTGGCGTAAAAGGCCTTAACCTGGGTTGTACTTAAAAATAATAAAAAAAACGTCTAACTGCGGTGTTTGCTTTCAAAAAGGTACAAATTGTAAAAGATGTGTTAGAAGATAAATTAAACGCGAAAGCAAAGTGTAACATCAAACGCAGTAACATGCGTAATTGAACTATGCTAAGGAGAAACACTGCGAATATAGTGGCATGGCATGTATGAAATACGAAGTCACAGTCACTGTACTTGGAAAGTTTATCACGAAAAAGTAAGGAGTACCTGCGTAAGATTGAATGCAGCTGAAAATTACCTGAGAACAACGCAAAGTTTTTGAAAGATATAACCGCCACTTGATTATACAGGTTTTATTCCATACACTAGGTTTCGGCTTTAGCCTAGTTTCAGTTGTTACAATTATCAAGACTCATTACATTCGAGTAGAACACAAATCATCGTCAAAAAACATGTATCTTCGATTATAGAAACCAATTTTGTCAAAAGCAAATGTGAGAACATTTGTGTAGTAGCCTAATTTACTGGCTATTATTTACTTGATACGGATGTGGAATAAGACAGACGTCACAAATCACAGCTTTAAACTTCGCTATGCTATGTCCAAGCGGCGAAAGGACTGGATGAAACATAAGCAGAAGGTATACTGAACTCAAGCAACGGACTATACTTTACCAGTTTCCCGCTCCACACTTAAAGTACGTAAAATAGCACTTAGGATTAAAATAGACTGCTTAGACACAGTATAACGAAGTTTAAATCTGTGTTTTGTTCGCCTATTTCGTCCCACAACAATATCAAGTGAATACGTCGAAGAAACTGTAGTAGCATGGAGATAACGGCAATGCAGCAGGCAGGCACTGGTTACTTTATCCAGATGTGACCTCGAGTTGTAACTGACGGCGCCCCACACCATGAAGCCTCAGATGGGAACTGTGAGTCATTGGCGAATGCATACTGAAATAGGCAGCTCATCAGATCTATGCCATATACGTGTACGTCCATCAGTCGCCGCCAGACAGAAGCTACTATCAACACACAAGACAACAGAGTGCCATAGCACTCTCCAGTCAACTTTTTCACGACAGCAGAGCAGCCATGTTTGGGGGTGTTGTGGTGTCAGTAATAGCCTGGCCAGAAGCACACGTGATATGAATCCTGCTGGAGGCAGTCATTTCCCAGTGGTCCCTGGTGACACATTAGGTGCAGCATGAGCCCAGATTTCGTGCCTTAAAGGTGTTTAGTCGGCCACCGCTGCTAGTACAATATGTCGAAGTTGACGTGCATCTGTATAATATGGACGTCTAGAATCTGCTCTACAGGTGTTAGACTTTTGAACAGACCACACTGAAATGTCGTGTGATGGGGGCCTTCTGATGGGTAGACCTGATTGCCTGTTGCAAGTCTTTTGAGACGACGCCATTTCGCCGACTTGCGCACCGATGAGGATGAAATGATGATAAAGAAGACGACACAGACATCCATTCCCTGAGCGGAGAAAATCTCTAACCCAGCCGGGAATCGAACCCGGGCCCCCGGCATTACGAGTTAGCGTGCTGTACCTTCAACTACCATGGCGGACACAGACCCTTCAGTCAGGAACCGCGCTGCTGCTACGGTCGCAGGTTCGAATCCTGCCTCGGGCATGGATGTGTGTGATGTCCTTAGGTTAGTTAGGTTTAAGTAGTTCTAAATCTAGGGGACTGATGACCTTAGATATTAAGTCCCATAGTGCTCAGAGACATTTGAACCATTTTTGACACAGACCACACTGAAAGCGGCGACGCACCAGTCCATCAATACGGCTTCCCTCAGGCCCAAAATGCGACCCCATTCCAATGGGTGAAGCTGTTGAACAGTAGTGCTTACTTTCCGGTGGTGCATAGTGTTATTGTAGAATGACTGTTGGTAACTACGTTCGGCTCTAAAACCTGCACAGGTACTGCCTGCAGAATCAAATCAGAGGGAGCACATATTAAACCCTGGTGACAGTGGATACCGTCCTTAACGGTGTAGCAATTTTTTCCAACATCGTAGTTTGCAAACATGAAGAGGTTTGGACAAGGTACTCTAGCATAAAGAGGTGCATCCAACCAGTCTTTGAACAGAAGACCATCACAAAACTAATACTATCACGTTACCAACCCATTTTGATTCATCAAGTACGTTCTGTGCTAACGGCCTTGCCTCAGTGGGAACACCGTTCCCGTCAGATCACCGAAGTTAAGCGCTGACGGGCTTGACTAGCACTTGGATGGATGACCATACAGTGTGCAGAGCGCTGCTGGCGAGCGGGGTGCACTCAGCCCTTGTGAGGGAAACTGAGGAGCTACTTGAATGAGAAGCAGCAGCTCCGGCGTGGTAAACTGACATATGGCCATGAGAGCGGTGTGCTGACCACATGCCCATCCATATCCGCATCCAGTGAGGCCTGTGGTCTGAGGAAGACACGGCTGCCGGTCGGTGCCGTTGGGCGTTCATGACCTATTCGGGCTCTAAGCACTATGGGACTTGATATCTGAGGTCATCAGCCCCCTAGACTTAGAACGACTTAAACCTAACTAACCTACGGACATCACACACATCCATCCCCGAGGCAGGATTCGAACACGCGACCTGCGACCGTACAAGCAGCGCATTCCGGACTGAAGGACCTAGAACCGCTCGTCCACAGCGGCCGCGTGGGTGGAGTTTAGTTTTTAAGTATGTTGAATAAGCGATGAGAATTTTTTCTCTGGTATTTATTCTGCAGAAGTCCAACCGATAGAAGAAACACCCTCATCAAGTTAGTTAGCTACAGTATTCGGATGGATAGTTGCTGCAGCTCACTGTCGGAATGTCGAGTAAAAAGCAGCGCTGAAGGACGAAAGATGTTCCGTGAAGGCCGGTGCCTAATGGGTAACCCCGAATAACTAACGCGCTCCTGTGTGGCTGAGGAAGCCGATTACGATCAGACACGTGGTGGGAGCGTGGCTGCTGAACACGCCAACTGCAATAAACGGAGGAGCGTGTCGAGGCTCGGCCGTAAAAACTGTGCGCCGGCGCAAAGCGTCGCTCGTTATGAACTTCAACGGCGCTCAATGAATGGAGCTCAAGATAGAAGCACACTCTTCTTCTAAATGATATGATTACAACGTAGTGGCTTATATTAGTATAATAGTGTAGGAACTGTAAGTACCATTCAGGACGGGAATGGATATGCACAGAAAAATACATCAAAATCTGAGTTACTAATGTGATGAAATCACTCCGCCTCTATGATCTTAAATGGACACGTACAAAGAATTATTATGACAGTACACGAAAAAGAATACACAATTACACACTGTCCGCGCATAATCTGGACTTGCACAGGTTTCAGGCAGTAGTCAACCAAAACCATAATGGTAATAGTTTCACGCAAAGCTTATTCAATAAATTTCGTCCCCTGTGACTTTTTTCTGTTCCCTAGAGCGAAGCGGGTCTGACATGGAAGCGGTTTCAGAATATATGATGGTGGAAAATTTAGGACGCTGTAATTATGTCACTGATTCACCCATTTGCTTCTTCTGACTTTGTCAACCGAAACATGCGACGCCATAACTGCCATCATTTGCAACCTATACATCTATATACATATCAGTCACTTTATAGTGCATGGTAGAGGATGCGAAGTACCGATACTATCGAATTTCTTTCCTGCGCTATTCGTGAACTGAGCGAGGGAAAAAAGATCATCCAATTGCGGGTCCACACACCCAAATCTTTCTTATATTATTTTCATGTTCCCTGCGTGAGATATACAAAGGTGGCAAGGTCTTCGTAAAATTCAAGTACTCTAAATTTACTCAACACGGTTTCGCGAAACTGTGTCATCTTTTGCCAAAGATTGCCATTTCTTAAGATCCCAACAGAGCACGTCTGAATCTGTTCGATGTCTGCTGGCGTCTTGTATGTAGCAGATTATGCAGGAAGGCGATGCGCAAGGGCTGAACTTGAGAAGGTTTAGCCTATTGCTGAATAGGTAATCAGAATAACTGATCACTCTGCTATCGGCAGAAGTACAGTTAGTCGCTGGGCACGGAGCGTTAAGGTCACCAGAAGTCGGTTCGTCGGATCTCCACGATATGCAGCTCTTTGGTAGATCATCCACGGCTGTCACACCTGACACACCTGACCTAGCCCCATCGGACTTCCACTTGTTTGGGCCTTTAAAGGTTTCCATTCGTGGTAGACATTTTGAGTAGGATGTAGAGGTGATTCACACAGTGAAGCACTGGCTGCGCCACCAGGACAAGAACTGGTGCCGACAGGGCATATACGCCCATTGTTCGAGCTGGAGGAAGGCCATGGAACGGAATGGAGATATCGTGGAAAAACACTGAGTGTAGATAAAACACCATTCTTTCGTCTGTGTAATTATCACTATGTTGAATGAAGAATTGTTGAAGAAAAATAATGAGGTTCACCACTTTCTGGGCAACCCTCGTACTTTTATGTAGTCAGTGGCATTGCCAGAGAACAAGCTGATGGACTGTGGGAAAACCGGAACACAAGACAATCGAAGCATTTGAGATGTGGTTGTTGTTGTTGTGGTCTTTAGTCCTGAGACTGGTTTGATGCAGCTCTCCATGCTACTCTATCCTGTGCAAGATACTTCATCTCCCAGTACCTACTGCAACCTACATCCTTCTGAATCTGCTTAGTGTATTCATCTCTTGGTCTCTCTCTACGATTTTTACCCTCCACACTGCCCTCCAATACTAATTTGGTGGTCCCTTGATCCCTCAGAACATGTCCTACCAAACGATCCTTTCTTCTGGTCAAGTTGTGCCACAAAATTCTCTTCTCCCCAATCCTATTCAATACTTCCTCATTAGTTATATGATCTACCCATCTAATCTTCAGCATTCTTCTGTAGCAACACATTTCGAAAGCTTCTATTCTCTTCTTGTCCAAACTATTTATCGTCCATGTTTCACTTCCATACATGGCTACACTCCATACAAATACTTTCAGAAATGACTTCCTGACACTTAAATCTGTTCTCGATGTTAACGAATTTCTCTTCTTCAGAAACGCTTTCCTTGCCAGTGCCATTCTACATTTTATATCATCTCTACTTCGAGCATCATCAGTTATTTTGCTCCCCAAATAGCAAAACTCCTTTACTACTTTAAGTGTCTCATTTCCTAATCTAATTCCCTCAGCATCACCCGACTTAATTCGACTACATTTCATTATCCTCGTTTTGCTTTTGTTGGTGTTCATGTTATATCCTCCTTTCAAGACACTCCCCATTCCGTTCAACTGCTCTTCCAAGTCCTTTGCTGTCTCTGACAGAATTACGATGTCATCGGCGAACCTCAAATTTTTTTTTCTTCTCCATAGATTTTAATACCTACTCCGAATTTTTCTTTTGTTTCCTTCACTGCTTGCTCAATATACAGATAGAGTAACATCGGGAATAAGCTACAACCCTGTCTCACTCCCTTCCCAACCACTGCTTTCCTTTCACGTCCCTCGACTCTTATTACCGCCATCTGGTTTCTGTACAAATTCTAAATAGTCTTTCGCTCCCTGTGTTTTACCCCTGCCACCATAAGAATTTGAAAGAGAGTATTCCAGTCAACATTGTCAAAAGCTTTCTCTAAGTCTACAAATGCTAGAAACGTAGGTTTGCCCTTCCTTAATCTAGCTTCTAAGATACATCGTAGGGTCAGTATTGCCTCACGTGTTCCAACATTTCTAAGGAATCAAAACTGATCTTCCCCGAGGTCGGCTTCTACTAGTTTTTCCATTCGTCTGTAAAGAATGCGCGTTAATATTTTGCAGCCGTGACTTATTAAACTGATAGTTCGATAATTTTCACATCTGTCAGCACCTGCTTTCTTTGGGATTGGAGTTATTGTATTCTTCTTGAAGTCTGAGGGTATTTCACCTGTCTCGTACATCTTGCTCACCGGATGGAAGAGTTTTGTCAGGACTGGGTCTCCCAAGACCGTCAGTAGTTCTAATGGAATGTTGTTTACTCCCGGGTCCTTGTTTCGACTCAGGTCGACTCAGGTCTTTCAGTGCTGAGATGTGGTGCTACAAAAAAAAAAAAAAAAAAAATGTTGACAATCAGGTGGCCTAATAACAAGGAATGAGGAGGTTCTACGCTGAATTGGCGAGGAAAGGAATTAATGGAAAACACTGATAAGGAGAAGGTATAGAATACTAGGACACCAGTTAAGACAGCGGGGAATAACGTCCGTGATAATAAAACTATAGAGAGTAAATCTGTAATGGGAGACGGAGATTGGAATACATCCAACAACTAATTGAGGATGTAGGTGGAAAATGCTACTCTGAGTTGAAAAGATTGGCGCAGGAGGGGTATTTCCGCATCAAACCAATCAAGAGACGGAAAAAAATTATTAGCAAAATACTGGCCCAGTCATATAGCTGCGTACGTACCGTATCCTGGGTAGTTGTCGGCAATGTTGTACAGCGCAGAATGCCTTTCGATAGTCTAGGAAGACGAAATTTACTTGTTCAACAGAATGTACTATTTGAAAAGTATCGTACACGAATAAAACAAATTATTTTTTACTGATAATTTTTAACGTGCTGTAGCATCAACAGTTTCTAGTTGCAAAAGAGGTAATGCCGGAATTTCAGTAGAAAGTCATAAGTTATAGATAGCCATGCACGGAAATGAAATGTTTTAAATGATTTATCCTCAGGTTGTGGACCTGTTCTTCAAGAAGTTAATGAAGCAAGCATTTATGAAAACATGAACTCCGACTTCAATGGCGTCTTCACGCTGTTGGCAGTTCGTCAGGTAATTCAAAACTGTGATAGCAGAGGCAACTGTCAGGAGGACCCGATACAACCGCATCTCCAGCAGCAGGAATGAAATTCTACTCGTAGCTGCTTCTGGGATTCTCTATAATGTGGCTGTCTTATTCCCTCTTGGTTGATTTTCTCAATAACCTGCCACTTACCTTCGCAACTGTATAAGATTATTTCTACATCCACACCCACATCTATACCCTCCAAATCACTGAGAAACGCATGGCAGAGGGTACGTCCCATTGTACCTCCTACTAGGGCTCTTTCGCCTTCCAGTCACGTTCGAAAGGTGAAAATATTGATTGCTTATATGCCTCTGTGCAAACCGTAATTAGTGTTATCTTGTTCTCGTGATATCTGTAGGAGTGATATGTGGCTGGGTTTTGATACACTAAGTGATCAAATGTATCCGGACACCCCCAAAAACATACGTTTTTCATATTAGGAGCATTGTGATGCAACCTACTGCCAGGTACTCCATATCAACGACATTAGTATTCATTACACATTGTGAGAGAGCAGAATGGGGCGCTCCGCGGAACTCATGGGCTTCAAACGTGGTCAGGTGATTGAGTGTCACTTGTTTCATACGTCTGTACACGAGATTTACACACTCCTAAACAGCCCTAAGTTCACTGACTCTGATGTGATAGTGAAGTGGAAACGTGAAAGGCACAAAGGCACAAAAGCGTACACGCCGACCTCGTCTATTGACTGACAGAGACAGCCGACAGTTGAAGAGGGTCGTAATATGTATTAGGCAGACATCTATCCAGACCATCACACAGGAATTTCAGACTGCATCAGGATCCACTGCAAGTACTATAATAGTTAGGCGGGAGGTGAAGACACTTGAATTTCATGGTTTAGCGGCTGCTCATAAGCCACACGTCACGCTGATGATGCCAAACGACGCCTCTCTTGGTGCAAGGACGTAAACATTGGACGACTGAACAGTGGAGAAACGTTGTGTCTAGTGACGAATCATGGTACACAATGTGGCGATCCGATGGCTGGGTGTGGGTATGGCGAATGCCTGGTGAACGTCATCTGCAGCGAATGTCGCGCCAACAATAAAATTCGGAGGCGGTGATGTTATGATATGTTCATGTTTTTCATGGAGGGGGCTAGCACCCCTTGTTATTTTGCGTCGCACTATCATAGGTCAGGCCTACATTGATATTTTAAGCACCTTCTTGCTACCCATGTTGAAGAGCAATTCGGGGATGGCGACTAAATCTTTCAACACGATCGAGCACCTGTCTATAAGGCACGGCCTGTGGCGGAGTGGTTAAACGACAATAACATCCCTGTAATGGACTGTCATGCACAGAGTCATGACCTGAATCCTGTAGAACACTAATGGGATGTTTTGGAACGCCAACTTCGTGCGAGGCATCACCGACCGACATCGATACCTCCGCTTAGTGCAGCACTCCCTGAAGAATGGGCTGCCATTCTCCAAGAAAACTTCCAGCACTTGACTGAACGTATCCGAGATAGTAAGCTGTTATCGAGGCTAAGAGCGGGCCAACACCATACTCAATCTCAGCATTACCAATGGAGGGCGCCACGAACTTGTAAGTCGCTTTCTGACAGGTGTCCGGACACTTTTAAGCACATAGTGTATATTCGTAGATTCATCACCTGAAGTGTGTTCTAGATACTTTCTACATGGGTTATCTGTTGTGGTTGGCAGGAGAGCCAACCGTATGGTTAAAGGAAGCCGAAATACACGCGTCTTAGCTCACGCAGGCTGGCGTGAGGTCTGGAACATGACAAGGGAATTAGAATTGAGAAAAACGGACGTAGCTGGTGGAATACTTAACTTTAATCCATTAACGGAGAACGTCGCTCTTTATGGTACATGATTCACAATATCAATAGTACGGATACTGGCGCCTTGCTAGGTCGTAGCAAATAACGTAGCTGAAGGCTATGCTAATTATCGTCTCGGCAAATGAGAGCGTAGAAGTCAGTGAACCATCGCTAGCAAAGTCGGCTGTACAACTGGGCGAGTGCTAGGAAGTCTCTCTAGACCTGCCGTGTGGCGGCGCTCGGTCTGCAATCACTGATAGTGGCGACACGCGGGTCCGACGTATACTAACGGACGGATTTAAAGGCTACCACCTAGCAAGTGTGGTGTCTGGCGGTGACACCACATTATCTATCTTCAAGCGTCTTTCCGTTCAGTTCTTTCAGCATCTTCGTGACACTCTTGCACACGTCACGCTGATAAATGCCTAACGACGCGAACCTGTCACCATTCATGCTGCCCTAGTATAGCTGCCCAGAGTGATTTGATTTTCTTAATAGCTTCTGACTTACTTCGCAGGTGTAATTCTTTTGTTGTTGCTATAATAGTTACTAAGAGTGATTGGTTTGACAAATCTTAAAATTTTACGTCTCGTTGATTAGTTTTAGTCGAAACTAGTCACAAGTATTTGTGTTCAGAGTACTACTGACTTAAAACTGAAGTGCCGCAAGTTTTTTTTTAGAACAATCCGAGCGAAAGGCAACAGGATCTTTGTGTTCAAATCCTTGTTTCTTCGTGCTGCGAGCCCAAGGAGACGAATTTCTCTTCGCACCCACTCACTCACACGTTCTTTGTCTGGTGTAGGAATTATCGAGGCGCACCTCCTTCAGGACGGCACGACATTTCTGAATTCCTTTCGGTAAAAAACTTCCACCTTCGTGCTGTGATCGGCCGTCACGCCGAGCCACACCCCGGGCGGTGGGCGTTTGCCAGTTTGACATCGGAGCGGGAGGCGGCCTATTAAACCATTCCAGATGTCAGGCACCGCTTCTGATACGAAAATTAATCGATCCGATTGCGGCCACTGTTCGTTCGGGAGCACGGCGCATAATAACGCCTTTTGTCTCAAACGGCGAGACAACCGAAGGACCGAATGATCATGCAAAATATCTCGAAGCAGTTCACATCGTAAGTCACGATAGAACGATTAGAGGCCTCCTCTGCATAAGCAGTGGGAACGTATTCACCGACATTAGCATTTTTGATACAATCTGATAGGGTGATACCGCTTTTGGGAACAATCTCATTATAGACACGCACTGGGCTTCGTGTGACCTTTTCGTTGTTTGAATTAATCGGCGTCTTCGTCGTTAAAAAAGCTTCATAAAAATACTGGAATTTAAATATGCTCCTAATAGAAAAAGCAAAAATGAAATAATAGCGAAACCGCGAGAGTTCTGTGTTCATGCTTTCATCTACTTCCTTGGCTACAGGAAAGCTTTTGACAGCGTTTTGTGGGAGAAGTTTCGGCAGGTGCTTGGCAAAATTTTGTCCCCTGCCACGTTTGACAGCACCGATCAGCAGTCTATACAATATGCTGGCAAGTTTGATTTCTTCAGTGTATCGAAAGGCGTCAGACAGGGTTTTTCCATGCCCCCCCCCCCACGTCCACCCCCCTCCCCCAACATGATAGCCCCCCCCCCCCCTTCTGTACAACATCCATGCAACCCGTCATTAGGAAGCTCTTGATTGTTGTACTAAAGGTATCTCAGTTGGTGGTATAACTATTAATAATCTCCGATTTGCTGATGACGTGCTTTTAGCAAGCAGCGAAGATGAATTTAAAGAACTACTTACAAAAGTAAAGGATATTTTCATATGGATCAGGCATTAATTTCCCCAAGTCCGAATTCATGATAATTGTTCGAACAAGGTCAACTGAAGGAACTGTATTTCTTTCATCTATCTTGGATCAACCGTATGCGACACGGGAAGCTGTGAAGATGAGATAAGAAGACGGATCACGATAGGGTGAGGAGCTATGAAGAAGCTCGCCAAGAACAGAGCGATAACGGACGCAAAAAAAATCCTGGCTTGTTGAAACACTCGTGTTTTCCGTCTTCTTTTATGGTTACGAAACATGGACTCTTAAGGCCAGACACAAACACTGTATTGATGCATTTGATCTTTGATGCCGGCACAGTATTCTGCGCACAAAATTGACCGAAAGAAGAACAAAACTGTTCTTTATTGAGCAACTCTGTATCTTCAGGCCTCTTTCTTCTCGTGTCAACCAAAAAGTTCTCCACTTCTTTGGCCATATTGTGAGAAGAGATAGAGAAAATTTAGAGAAAATAGACATGGAAGGCAAGACAGGGGCAAGAGACCATGGGTAAGAGCAGTAAGCAGATGTATGGATCAAATCAGAATCTCTGGTCTACCTCTTCAGAAAGCCTACGAAAAGCTGGTAAACGTCGGGGATGAAGAGGCATGATTCATGAAGTCACGACGGCTAACAAAAAGGACAAAACGTGTGGTGACGAATAGAGAAATCGAGAAAAAACGGCATGTCAGAGTAGGGCCAGGAAGCGATGCGCCTAGTTCGAAATCTTCTTATATCACAGTTAAATAGCACATTTCACAGAATGAACGAAATGACAGTAGTGACAAAGAAACGTTAATTGGGCTCAAGCCTCCTAGAGAAAAAAATACACTCACAGGATGTGGAAACGTTGTCTCTGAGATACTGAAGTTCATCTTCAGAAACCCTAATTCTCCTGTAATATCCACTACACTATGACCCATGCGCCTTAGCTCGATTGTCATAACAGCATGCTGATTAACAAAAAATATGCTGCCATGTCCGCTACTTACTTGTGTCTAACAAACTGTTGAAATAACGCAACTACACTCGGAACATCACATCTAGTCTTAATATCCAGGCGTGTTGCAAGTCTTTCTATTTGATACGACTTAGTGGACTTGCGACGCTACGAAGATGAGATAAAATCAGTACACCACAAACACCCAGTCCCTGAGCGAAGAAAATCTCAGACTCAACCGGAAATCGAACCCAGGACCTTTACATCTACAGACAACTACGCTAAACACTAGGCCACGAGTTTAGAACTAAAAAAACTGCAGCTTAGATTGCAACAAAAGAGAGAACTTATCAGAATTAAGGGGACTCCCCTGCACCAAAAGTATTTTCTACAGCCTTGGAAGAAGTCTTCAAATCACTGATGATAAGGAAGAAACATGCATAAAAAGACCACCTTCGATTCGCAGATGTCGTGGTTTTGTTAGTTACGGATCCAAAAGAAGCTCAGAGAAGGGCGATGGAACTTAACATATCAAGCATAACAAGGACCCGAAGATTAATTACAGCGAGACAAAACCAATTTAAAATCGCTACACCGACAAGAAACAGTTAGGAAGATATATTATCAAGTCATAGAAACAGTTTACGGGTCTGTATAATTAAGGGAACTGTAAACAACAAACGGATGGACACTTAAATAAATAGACAACTAGGTGAAAATGGCTTGGATTATTCAGGAATAAATTCCTAACGTACCTTAAACAAGACGTCTGCAACAGTGTATGCTGACAGTGCTAATTTACATACATAAAACAAGGACGTTAGATGCGCAAACAGTTCCAAATTCAGGACTGCAAAACGAGCAATGAAGGGATTTACTTTGTACGTAACAAAGAACGAGATAAATATAAACAAATGTATAAGAAAGAAGACAAGAGTCAACGATGTGCTACTGACAGTTACAAAATTAAGATGCAGATGCACCAGTCACACAGTGAGACTAATGTATGGGAGATGGACTACGGAGACTCTGTGGGGATTCATCGCTATAGGACAAGACTAAGATGGATAATGGTTTGACAACATATAGATGCAAGAAGGCCAGAGTGTGATGCCTGAAGATGAAGATCGTAAAACTATGGAGAAACCTTTAGTATGCCTAAATCCAGCACTAGATGGTAACTGGTGGCGATGGTACAGTGAAACAGCTCACCATGTAACAGCGCTTCTTGTCTGAACCACGAGTAAGATGATTCCAACAACGTTCCTGTACTCTAGTAATTATTTTTGTTCGTTTTACAAAATACTGCTTGAGTTATGCTGCAGATTCAAAATGGTTCACATGGCTCTGAGAATTATGGGACTTAACATCTATGGTCATCAGTCCCCTAGAACTTAGAACTACTTAAACCTAAGTAACCTAAGGACATCACACAACACCCAGCCATCACGAGGCAGAGAAAATCCCTGACCCCGCCGGGAATCGAACCCGGGAACCCGGGCGTGGGAAGCGAGAACGCTACCGCACGACCACGAGATGCGGGCTGTGCTGCAGGGATTCGAACTCAGATCCTACAATTAGTAGGCAATGCGCTGCCACTCACACCGTTCGAGTAAGTCGCACGGACCAGTTCAGCTCAGCTCAAAGTTCCCCTTCCTTTCTAAATTCTACATTTACATCCATAATCGACAAGCTGTTTCGGTATATGACGGACACAACTTATAGGAACCACTTTCTTTCCCCAACCACCATCCGTATACCATTGTCGAATGATCTGTGGTAAGCTTATAAGCCGTATACGCCATATAAAACGCCGTATGATCTCTAATTCTACTGATTTCCTCGTTTCGTTCATTTCGTAACAGGTATGTGGGAGGATGCAATACGTCTCCGAATATTTCTTGGAACATAACTAATTTCAACAACAAACTCCTCCGCGATGCACAAAGCCTCTTTTGTGGCGTCTGCTACTGGAATTAGTTGAGCATCTCGGTAACGCTATCTAGCGTACTAAACAGTCCCGCCAGGAAGCGCGCCGTTCTTCATTGGGTATTACTTCTCTCTTTCTCCTAATCGATAATGGTCCCATGAGCATAACTCATGAATCAGTCGTACGAGTGTTTTTGAATCCATTTCTTCCCCTGAGGAATTAAATTAGCTTAAGAAATGACACAACTCTAAACGCAGCCGTTTGTGTTGTGGTGTTGAGAGCAGCCATGACAGGGTGTCCATTACTTGTTTCGGAGGGCAGAAGCAGATGTGAAGAGGCTACACTGTGCTTGGTGCACAATGCTGCGATCCTCCCTTGTGGTCCCGGCGGAGCTTCGAATCCTCCCTCGGGCATGGGTGGGTGTGTTTGTCCTTAGGATAATTTAGGTTGAGTAGTGTGTAAGCTTAGGGACTGATGACCTTAGCAGTTAAGTCCCATAAGATTTCACACACATTTGAACATTTTTGAACTCATTTGTGGTGCATCAGAACTGGCCGACCGGATCCTAGGCGACTAGTATGCTTGCATAGGGCATTTGATAGACTATCGATATATTTATGTATCAATACTTTTCCAAGAAACATCGATCTATATCAGCAAATTTCATCCAACGATATATCGATAACAAAATTCCGGTAGTGAGAGCCGACAATTTCTTTTTTAATTTTCTGTAAATATTTGAAATTGTTGTTTTGAATCTTTAATAGAACAAAATTTTACTTTCACGGTGTGAAAGAGTCTTATTACGTTTGCAAGTGGACTGTTAAGGTTTTTATGTTGGTAACGCCACGTAGTGCTCTGTGTGAAAATCACTGATTGCGCTGTGCACGGTCTGTGGCTGGTTGGACTCATTGTTAGAATATTCGCTTGTGTAGTGTTGGGCAGTTGGGTGCGAACAGGGCGTAGCGTTGGGCAGTTGGAAGTGAGCCGCCAGCAGTGGTGGATGTGGAGAGAGATATGCCAGAGTTTTGAGAGGTTGCTATAAGCGGACGATCTGGATGTGTGTCCAACAGAAAATGGAAATTTTTAAAGATGGATGTCATGAATTGATGGATTTATATATGACGACTTTTGAACATTTTTAAGGTAAATACATTGTTTGTTCTCTATCAAAATCTTTCATTTGCTAACTATGCCTATCAGTAGTTAGTGCCTTCAGTAGTTAGAATCTTTTATTTAGCTGGCAGTATTGGCGTTTGCTGTATTGCAGTAGTTCGAGTAACGAAGATTTTCGTTAGGTAAGTGATTCGTGAAAGGTATAGGTTATTGTTAGTCAGGGCCATTCTTTTGAAGGGATTATTGAAAGTCCGACTGCGTTGCGCTAAAAAATATTCTGTGTCAGTTTAGTGATGATCAGAATAAGTAAAGAGAAAACTGTTTGAGTACGTTGAGTTTTATTCAGTTGTCTTTGTATCAAATAACGTAGATGTTTACTAGCACAGTCGTTCATAATTTTTCTAAGGGGACGTTACATTTTGTAAGCGTTCATCACGTCCAGTCTTTTTCTTTGACTGTAAGGTGCAAGTACAGGTGGCACAGACGAAGAAGTCCGATTTCACTGGCTTGGGGAGGGAGGGAGGAGTGGGGGGGGGGGGGGGGGTGCCGATGTGATTGGAGTAACAAGATTTCAGACGTGAGGAAACAGCATACCACTTGCGTTTAAAAACAATTTTAATCCAACTAGTGTGGTATTTCTTCACATCCTCGTTCTTCAAAAATAGTTGCTGAAAATTAGGACCAAAAATGTAAATGACAAGACTGATCTTGTGGTGAGCGGATATGTGTGAGGGGAAATGCTGACGTAATCGGCGTTTAGCTCCACCACGCAATTATGACGTTACAACTGCTAGGTCGCTGCCGTTTGCAGGAAAGAAAAAAAACAGGGAGATCGACGTGAAGCGTTCCAGACAGATCCGATATGTGACGAAACCGAACTACGGACCCATCGGACACCTTTTATTGTGCCCCTTATCTGCAATTAACATTGTTAGCAACGTGGTTAGCGCCAAGCGTGAACGTGCATCGTTTTCCTTTCAATTCTTGCTCTAAGGGGGATAAGCAGGTTGCTAGCTTGTTGATGTACAGAATGTCTAATAAGAAATCAATACTTAAATAAACAGCTCTAAAACCCGCAATATATTAACTGTGTGAAGCCTATATTTTTACAGGTCAGAACGTGGATTTTCCATCCACATATATCGATATTTTATCTCGATATATCGAGCCCAGGAAGTGATATTTTTTAAATGTCAGTATGTCTAATTCTCGATATTTTTAAAAATATCAACAGCCTTATAACTGCCCTCACGTTCCCATGCAGTCCAACACCGGGCCACTGTCACATCCGCATTTACTAAAAATCTTAATATTGCTCGATTCGAGTAGCAAGCCAAATGGAGGCCCATTATGAGGGCCCTTTCAAATTCTGTCGGGTGCTGATAACACTTTCTCACATGATTACGCGGCGTCTCCGAGTCCTCCAGTCTTCACTTAACATGCGAAGCTGTTCATGCGCCTTGTATACCCTACCAGGGCTGACAACAATACTAAACACGAACAACAGTAATGATCTCTACATGAAATGTATTCGCAGTTGCCGGAGTGGGTCTCGAACTCGAATTTCCCTCTTGTAGCGAGCGGTCGCCTTGCCATTGGGCTATCAGAGCACGTTTCACCGCCAGACCTAAACTCCATGAGCGAGAGAGGTGGCGCAGCGGACAGCACACTAGGCTCGTAATTGAGAGGGCGACGTTTCAAACATGCGTCCGGCAGCAAGAGTTAGGTTTTTCGCAATTTCCCTAAATCGCTCCAGGCAAATGTGGTATGGTTCCATGGAAAGGGCACGGCAGATTTCCTTTCTCATTTTTGACACAGTCCGAGCTTGTGCTCCGTCTGTAATGAACTCAATGTCGACGGGAAGTTACACACAATCTCTCTTCCTTCCATTTTTCAAATTTCTATATGTCGTCAGTCATGTCCGAAGGAACAGATCGTACTTCTGAGCCACAGAGGCACTGCAGTATCGTATCGTAATCTCGTACTAATGGACTGCGGTGGCGGTTCTACCTGTCACAGAGAATTGTAGCTCTAATCAAGTACATGGACGATAAACAGTCCAGATAAGAAGAGAATACAAGCTGTTCAACTGCGGTGCTACAAACGAATGCTAACAAATATCCTAAGTGACTGCAGCTCTGTAGACTGGTTCTACGGGGATTATTATTGTCGCGTATGGATACTTTTGAGAATTATTCCACCTGAATGACTCGCACAAGAAAATTGGTTTTTCTCTGCCGTAAGCCTTCTGACCTCCACTTATCTACGTCATCTTGTCTGAGGTAGACTGGTGCCGGCCTTATTCACAGAGGAATGCGTAAGTTTTCAAATACAATTAGACGCCACAGTATCGCCTTAGGCGTCCTAGTCTTTGCTCAAAAGGAGACAGGTGATACTAGAGTCAAACTTGAGTCGTTAGAGGTACGAAATCCAGCACAGAAACGTCTAGCTCAAGCACCACGTAACAATTAATTATACAGAAGCAGAAGAACAAGCAAATGAACCGCCTTATGCTTATAAGCATGTTTTATACAAACATAAGCAGCATTGACTTTGTTGGTAATAAGTACGTAAAAAGCTATTATTCAGTTACTTTAAATGCTGAAGGCAGTAAACTACGAATCAAAAACAGAACTTAAAAATTTATGCTGAAAAGCATTCAAGTTTAGCGTCAGAAGCGGTGGTGGTAACTTTCGATAATTCGATGCTGATGTACCGTGCCATGTTCGTAACAATAATTAGCTGTCCGCTATTCGCACGTCACTAGATTAAACGCATATTTCAATGAGTACGCGAGTGTGTGCACGATACTCATTTTAGACAGAATATTAGAGTAACTGTGCGAATACACTACAATTTCATGATTATTGAACACCTATTGCCCCCTAATTAGGTGATCTGTGTGCTTGTATATTTACTTCATTTCTGTTCTAAAGTTCGCTTTGGGCATTGTTTGCCGATTTATGGTTGTATGATTACTGTTTAAATTTCGAGCATTACTCGAATTACATATATTTAAAACTGTTGTATCATTTTCTGCCATGTTGTACGCCAGGAAAGCTAGTTGTATAAGTGATTATTCACGAACAACAGTTTATTAGTTAGCAGGTTTTAAGTGTTGCTTTATTGGATTGTTTCTATTCTCATACGAAAACGTCCTGGGCAGACTTCAAATACTTTAAGGTCCTGAGTGACAATGTACGTCTCTCAGGAATTTTATCAAAATGGTACAAATGGCTCTGAGCATTATGGGGCATAACATCTGTGGTCATCAGTCCCCTAGAACTTAGAACTACTTAAACCTAACTAACCCAATGACATCACACACATCCATGCCTGAAGCAGGATTCGAACCTGCGACCGTAGCGGTCACGCGGTTCCAGACTAAAGCGCCTAGAACCGCACGGCCACACCGGCCGGCTAGGAATTTTATCGTCATGTGTTCTAAGAAACATGTAATTATTTGGGTATTTTACACTGACACACGCTATTTTTATAAACGGAACTTCCTGGACTGAGTACCGTAACCACTGTGATCGTATAGTTCTAAGCAAATTAACCACCGCTATAGCACACTTCATCGAGTGATTGTCTATCAATACCACAGTTAGCATATTCACGAATGACGCGCTCGTCGAGAAATAACATGACGTAGCACGGTTCCACATCCGGTGACCCTCCGTTCACGATGCTGCAAGTAACAGTAAATCGAAAGGGGTATAAATCACGGCATAGATAATATTTTCGGATAGTATTGAATTTTAGTTCAAATAAAGATAAGTTTTTTAGATTTTAAATTTACTATCAGTTCATTTATTCTGGTAGTCTTACAAGTTAACTTGCTAAATTACATACTTATGCTTTTTGAAATGATGTGAATACAGCAGAGATATATTTTGGAGAATGTGGCTCACCTGAAAAGATAAAGTACAGTAGGAGAGTTTTCTTCGCTAGAAAGGCTTTCGATCATTTTAAGGACGCGAGTCAATACTTTTATTATGAAACTACCGCGTTAGGTGTAGAGAACGAATAACAAAGTACTAAAACAGTTGAGTGGTTCCATGATGTCGCGAGTACAGTGTGTAACAAAGGGCAGTGTACTGAACAACATTACATTAGCATTTACTTCATTTGCAGACTATTAATTATAGCTATTATGAGTAGCATGTTTTTTGTTCGTTATTACCTCAAAGTATCGGTGGCAAGAGCAAGCCATTAATGCTTATTTTCCCCTGGGCAGCAGGTTATGTGTTGAAATGTGGACGCATGGCCACAAAACGTTTAGTATATACTGACAGGCGCAGTGCACTTATTGGTGTAGTTACGGCTGGGCAGAAACATCAGGTCGTAAAATTTGTGACGTCTTTGTGGGAAGGCTGTTTAGCTCGAAGAAGAAACAACCAACGGATTGATTTGTGCACATATTATGGTACCACATACATATCTGCACTTATGCCTGTAACACCCTATATAGATCTCCTAAGTGACCGTTCGCTGCAATAACCTTCTGTCATCCTGAGTGAGCCTTACCACATGATATACTTCGGACTGTAGAGCATAGTCTATCGTACAGAATTATTTACTAGCACAATTTCAAAGACAGGTTGGGTCTTTATCGAATGTGGTAGTACCACATAAGCTATTATCAATACTGTAACGTTATTCAGAATAAAAAGAAAGAAGAACAGGGACCAAATTTTAAAGAATCTCTAGTGATTATCATAATTCCACATTTAGGACACTCGGTAATTTCCAGCGCCCTAAGAAAAAATGTTCATTTATTGTCTCCCATTGACAACGCAGGATCACATGGTGGCGAAGTATTACACCTGTGAAATGAAAGTACTTGGTTAGACAAAACGAAGACGCTTGCTGCCTCGTTTCTATTGCCGATGAAAATGGGGCGTAGGGAGGTGGGAGTGAGCACGGAGAAGAGATAGCATACTGGACGCTCTTCTGTGAAAATGTAAAACACACGCACACAAAATGAGACCTGCGGAAGACCGACGATTAGAGCGGGAACCGAGACTTGACCCTCAGTATGTAGCATACTGAGTCAGAAAAACCCATTATTTATCGAATAAACGACTGGCAATCAGTCACATGAAATTGTTACAATTGTAAAAAATCCAGGAGTCTCCGCTCAAAGAGACTTACAATAGAATGAGCAAATGAAATTAGCTGTAGGAAAAACAAGCGCAAAAAGAGTCCGAAAAAAAATTTAATTCGCCAACGAATTAAGGCTCGTTTGAGCATTTCTGGGGTGTATCTGACCAATCTGGTGACATAGGACTTTTTAAATTTATTCATTTTCTATTTTGTTTTAGTGTGTTATCTAGATGCAAGAACAGACCAAATGTTGCACTTGACTTGACATGAATATAACACATCATATTTTAGCATAATTCCAAAGGTGTGACTACAACTAGACATTATAGTGTTTAAGGGAAAGATCTACATAAAAAAGCTACATAAAATGAAAAAAATAATTTTTTAACAGGAAAAAAATCTGTATATTCTATTTGGCCATGCTAGGGGGGGGGGGGGGGGGGGAGGGGGAAGCGGGTTTAACACAGGAAATCCAAAGGAGAGCACAGCATTTCATCAAGTGTTCGTTTAGTAAGCGCAATAGTGCCACAGAGTTTCTCGCCAAAGCTCGGCAGCAGACATTGCTAGATAGGTATAGTGCATAAAGGAGAAATTTAGACTACTGTTAAAATTACAACGTGAAATGATTGCGACGAGAAAAATCAGTGAGAGTGGAGCTCATACAGAGACCAACACACAATTGTTCTTCCCCCGCAGAGCAGGGAAAGAGGTAACCTATGTTGGTACATCTACATCTGCATGACTACTCTGCAATTCACATTTAAGTGCTTGGCAGAGGGTTCATCGAACCACAATCATACTAACTCTCTACTATTCCACTCCCGAACAGCGAGCGGGAAAAACGAACACCTAAACCTTTCTGTTCGAGCTCTGATTTCTCTTATTTTATTTTGATGATCATTCCTACCTATGTAGGTTGGGCTCAACAAAATATTTTCGCATTCGGAAGAGAAAGTTGGTGACTGAAATTTCGTAAAAAGGTCTCGCCGCGACGAAAAACGTCTATGCTGTAATGACTTCCATCCCAACTCGTGTATCATATCTGCCACACTCTCTCCCCTATAACGTGATAATACAAAACGAGCTGCCCTTTTTTGCACCCTTTCGATGTCCTCCGTCAATCCCACCTGGTAAGGATCCCACACCGCGCAGCAATATTCTAACAGAGGACGAACGAGTGTAGTGTAAGCTGTCTCTTTTGTGTACTTGTTGCATCTTCTAAGTGTCCTGCCAATGAAACGCAACCTTTGGCTCGCCTTCCCGACAATATTATCTATATGGTCCTTCCAACTGAAGTTGTTCGTAATTTTAACACCCAGGTACTTAGTTGAATTGACAGCGTTGAGAATTGTACTATTTATCGAGTAATCGAATTCCAACGGATTTCTTTTGGAACTCATGTGAATCATGTCACACTTTTCGTTATTTAGCGTCAACTGCCACCTGCCACACCATACAGCAATCTTTTCTAAATCGCTTTGCAACTGATACTGGTCTTCGGATGACCTTACTAGACAGTAAATTACAGCATCATCTGCGAACAGTCTAAGAGAACTGCTCAGATTGTCACCCAGGTCATTTATATAGATCTGGAACAGTAGAGGTCCCAGGACGCTTCCCTGGGGAACACCTGATATCACTTCAGTTTTACTCAATGATTTGCCGTCTATTACTACGAACTGCGACCTTCCTGACAGGAAATGACGAATCCAGTCGCACAACTGAGACGATACCCCATAGCTCCGCAGCTTGATTAGAAGTCGCTTGTGAGGAACGGTGTCAAAAGCTATCCGGAAATCTAGAAATACGGAATCAACTTGAGATCCCCTGTCGACAGCGGCCATTACTTCGTGCGAATAAAGAGCTAGCTGCGTTGCACAAGAGCGATGTTTTCTGAAGCCATGCTGATTACGTGTCAATAGATCGTAAGTAGAAGTACTCTCCGCCGTATGTTGTAAGGCGGCTTTTGGAGAATTATGTATACTGAAAGTGGTACTGCGCAGGCATCGCACTGTAGTGGGTCCTCTCAATGGAAAAGCAATTCATGAACTTTTTGAACTTTTTTGAGTGGTTAAAATACAACATTTACTGCCTATACCCTCTTCTTCAAGAAACCCATTCTGACATCGATGCAAGTTATTGAGGATGCACATGCAAGGAAAGGCACATTGTTTGTTGTACAGGTCTTCTACTTTCTTCTGCCCAAAAACATAATTTCCTGAAATCCATTTTTCATTAAACAGAATTACAAGTATGAGGAATGGTTATCAGGAATCATTCTGAGCTAGTGCGATCGGTCGGTATTTAATGGAATTGCAAGGGGCACCTAACAGTCGCTTTTGAAGTAAGACCGCCCACTCTCGGCAAATAAAAATCCGACAAGTGTCCCGGAAAGTTTCAAGGAAGGAGGAAATTCCTCTCCGTATTGTCGAAGAGATTTTTGTGTGGGAAAGTACAATGTGCACGTATGCCTGACGCCGAATTAAAACACATTCAGCACTACGATAACCCTGACACAAAACATGGAGACGGTTCGCCTATGAATGTGCATGTGCGTAAGAGACCTTACTGCACGAGGCACCTAAGGTGTACACCTATTCAGCAGCGCTCCAAGCGTCCATGTTAGGAAATGCGGAGTGGTTTACGTAGCCCGATTACACGATAACCGCTGGATATTCCTCCCGCGAATCCGCGCTTGCACACTTGACGCCAAAAAGGCAAGAAATTCAGAGTGACTGTCTGACTTCTTGCAAAGTCGTTCATTCAAATTAAATATTTCTGAGAGGTCAAGTATCCTATTTATTGACTGTTTCAGTTTCTATTATGATAATTCTTTACTAAGTAATTGTTGTTCTCTTTTTGTAGCGATCACGGAATTATGATATAACTCTTCTGAATTATGGGTTCAGCTATTCGTTTTGTATTGTGAGCACAGGTATATACTTGACTAAATTAACGTTTTTACAGCATTTTGCGCATTGAGGACACAACTGCCTTCGGATCTATTGCCTTGTCAGTGTTCGTAGCCCTTAGGATTAGCGGTTGTCGGTTTCTACCCTGTCTCGGAAGAAGGGACGAGGGCAGGTCGCATTTTCCCCATTAATGATGGAACTGAGCCTCGAAGATTCCCAGGAAATTCGTAACTGCCTGAGAATGTGAGTGGCTTGTTGCAACCAGGTGCTGTCGATGATCAAGGACGGAATTCGCTCAAGTGACATAGTAAAGTAGGAATCAATTTCACATAATCGGAAGTAAGAATCAAACAATTTTTTTATTCATTTGGTATCGAACTCTTTCGCCAGCAATCGCCAGTTTCTCCTTCATGACATGTTGACATAACACAAAACAATGCAATCAAACCAAATGTGAACTTTCGTCAGTTAATGCGCTACATATACATATAGAAAAGCACACAAGAATATTTGTACGTATATTTACTCAGAAATGACTACTGCCCATCTATCTTCCTATGATACAACAGGTCGTTAGCAACATACAGGTGCTTTCCCTTACTTTACGCCTGGTTTAGGACGCTTGGTGATTGTTTGCATGGATTAGAACGCTTAATGGCTGTTAGGTCTATTCTATTCGTAGAACACTAAGGAATCAGTACAGAGAACGCTTTTTACAAACAGCTTCTACAAAAATACTGCTTTTGTATAATTACTGCATTTATTAATTTTAAGACAGTGAAAAATGTGCAACATCTCCAAAATGACTACCTGAAGTTAGCGCTTCCTGATATGCGGACACAACGAGGTTTAACTCACTGTTTAATCATCAAGATTAATGTTTCCTTAGAAGCCTTTCGGTCATACCAGGTGAAAGTTTGAATAAGTCAAATGCGATTTCTCTCCATGTCCCTGCTCAAAATAGCATGTGTTCCGATTCTAAAGGCAACGTTATCGACGAAACTTCACACTTCGACATTCCTTTTCTTTCTATAGACAAGGCCTACAAACCTTGCATGAAACTTACGTTACCGCAACAACAATGCGATAGACCACCGATATAAGGCAGCCAAAAATAAGACGAATAACTCATGACGTGTAACCTTCGTTTGAGCAAAAAAAAAAAAAAAAAAAAAAGTAAGAAAGTAAACACCACCACCAAATGAATGCAGTCCATAATAACGATCATAGAATAAGGTATTCTGTCTCTGTACTATAGTAGTTGGAGAAAGATTTGAGGATGAAAGGTATTTTCAATAGCGTCTGACTAAGCATAAATGTATGTATCATTACGTCCTTATGGCTTATAGTTTATAATACTGTTGAGTGGTAATTTTTCTGGTAGTTCTGAAGCATAAATCCTAAGGGTTTCCCATTTTCCTCAGCACAAGACATCTTACCGTTTCAATGACTGGATGCTCCGATTTTTCCACTTGAGTGTAGTAGCGTGTATGTAGTGCTGATGACAGAGAGAGGTGGGAGAAGGAGAAAGCCAACGTGGACTACTTTTCTCAAGTAACACCAAGGATAACGTCTCCATCTGACGACAATCAACCACAGGAAATTCACAATCAGACTGGAGGTGCGATCAATGAAATCATGCTCCCCCCCCCCCCCCCCCCGCCAACATCTTGCCTCCCAAAAATTAGCAATAAGATATTACTTATTACTTCAACGCCAGGAGTCGAAGCGACTAACACCGAGTGGAGCGCCACAGTGCAATTCAACGTCAGTACATCAGGTGTCAATAATATTGTGGCAAATAATAAAATAAGTAATCTCTGCAGATAAAACAAATTTTATTACATATATAAAAAGTGCTACGAAATGTTTAACAACGGTTAATGAATACATAGAAAAGGTAAAATATTCAAATAAATGACTATTCAAGAAAACAGTGTGGAAAAATTTGTTTAGATGAAAGGATACATAAGTTGTAAAAAGCGTATAATATAAGTAAAAATACCTGCAACAATAATTATTTTAAAAAACTTAAAAGAATGCACTAGAGCACAGTAGTGAAACCAGAATTCCTATTTTCCAGAGAATGTCTAGTGTTAAATTATACGCTTCATAAAATAGAAATATTATAATCAAGAATTGTAGCGAAAACATTAGCTAATCAGAAAAATTCAGCATTTTGCAAATTAAGAAGGAACGATTAAGTTTATCAGAACGTAGAAAATGCACCAGAAACAACAAAGAAGGGGAAATTACTATTTTTGGAAATATTTACAGCATGGATGAAATTAGACTCACTCAAGTACATTAGGGGAAATAAGTTACAGCCACGTGTTTTCAACTGGTTAGGAAAAATGTAAGAAGTATTGAAAATAGAGATCTTCTGGGAATAACTTTTAAAGCTGGGAGGATTCCAAGGAAGGAGGTAAAAGGGAACTGTCACATAGTGATCTGAAGACAGGAAAAAGAAATATAGGAAAACAGTGGAGAAATACTGCAAGAAAGGAAACTACAAAAAAAGATTAAGAACTGCAATTGCAACCTGGTCACTAGAAAGGCTTAACGCAAAAAGGAGAAAAAATAAAAAAAAGAATCAGAATTAAAGGAAATATAGTTACAAATACGACCGATCTTATCGGGAGTGTAAACAATGAAAGAGAACTCACACACTGCTTCCATAGCACTCTGTTGGAACTAATGCAACCTGTAAGAAACGACAGAGTACGCTCCACTAGTTATTACGAAAGCGACAAGTATTTTCAGTCACTCAAAAAGGGGAAGTCCTAAGAGGAAAGTAGCGGTGCAGTCAAACCATTGAGGTGGAACAAATTTAAAGAATGGCGCCACCTAAACGACCAGGTTTTATATTATGCGTGTTAACACAGTTGCGATTAGGTTTCATGTAAGAACAGAACTGCACGAGAAGACAGTATGTACCGTACCCATTTGGAGTAAGAAGCAGGGAAGGAAGTCAATGATGCACCACATGGCCCACAGTACTTCGTGGAATTACTGAGATCCTTGAGAGAGCCAGTCATCACGAGATTATTCATCTGGTGTGCAAGATAATGACACGGACGAAATACCCTCGGGCTGCATGAAGAAGTGTAATAGTATCAATACTAGAGGTGGCAGGGACTGGAAAGTGTGAATACCATACAATCAGTGTAATAAGTATGGTTGCAAAATATTCACAAGAATTACGTACAGAAGAATGGAAGAACTGGTAGAAGTCGACATCGTGGAAGCTCAAATGGTCCAAATGGCTCTGAGCACTATGGAACTTAACTTCTGAGGTCATCAGTCTCCTAGAACTTAGAACTACTTAAACCTAACTAACGTAAGGATAAGACACACATCCATGCCCGAGGCAGGATTCGAACCTGCGACCGTAGCGGTCGCGCGGTTCCATACTGCAGCGCCTAGAACAGTCGGGGAAGATCATTTTGGGTTTCGGAGAAAAGGTGGAACACATGAGGCAATACTGACCCAACGACATATCTTATAAAACAGTTTGAAGAAAAGCAAACCTTTATAGCAGTTTTAGATTTTGAAAAACATGTTGACAATGTTAACTGTAATACCATCTTTCAAAATAAAAAGTGGAGGAAGAAAAAGGTTATTTTAAGTTGTGCAGAAACCATACTGCTGTTACAAGAGTCGAAGGGCATGAAAGAGAGGCGGCAGCTGGGAAGGAAGTGAGACATGGTTGTAGCCTGTCGCCGCTGTTATTCAGTCTGAATACTATACAAGCAATACAGAAAACGAAAAAGAAATTTGGAAAGAGAATTAAAGTTCATATAAAAGAAACAAAAATTTAATGGTTTGCCTGTGACAGTTAATTCTGTAAGAGAAGGCAAAGGCTTTGGAAACATAACTGAAAGGAATGAATAGTCTATTGAAATGAAAACATCGACAAAACTAAAACATGGGTACTGGAATGTAGACGAGTTAAAACGTGCGATGCTGGAGAAATTAGATTAGGAAATGACGAACAGAAAGTAGGGAAGAGTTTTGCTATTTGGGGAAGGAAATAACTGATGATGGCCGATGCAGAGAGCATATAAAATTGGACTGGCAACAGCAAGAAAACCATGTCTGAAAAGAAGGAATTTGTTAACATCTAATGTCAATTTGAGTGTTAGGAAGTATTTTCTGCAGGTACTCGCTGGAATGTAACTTTGTACGGAAGTGAAAAGACGACGATAAGAAGATAACAGAAGAATGTGAAATTTGGTGTTGCAGGATAGTGATGAAGATTACAAGGGAATAACAAATGACGAAGTACTGAATCTAATTTGGGAAAAACCAAATTTGTGGCACATTTTGATTAAAAGAAGAAATCTGGTGGTAGTAAGCATCCAGGTGCATTAAGGAATTGTCATTTCGGTAATGGAAGGTCCACCTCCGCAGCTGTGTGGTCAATGCGGTTGACTGCCGCTCCTGGTACTACCAGCGGCTTTTCCTTAGTGGGAGGACTGGAACGGCATGCACTCACCCTCGTGATGCCAGATGAGGAGTTAGATGACCGAGTAGTCGCGGCTTCAGATTACGAAAGCAGGAGAGCAATGTGCTGACCCCATGCTCCTCTGAACCTCAACCAATGAATCTATTGGCAGAGGATGACACGGTGGTCAGTCGGTACTGATGGGAAACGCCAGGGACAGTGGACGGAGTAGTCGTAATGAACGTGTAAGGCGGTAGAAATGGTAGAGTGGGACATACGCTTGGGTACAGTAACCGAGTTCAAATGGACGTAGGATCCGGTATTTGTTGGCAGAGGATGACGCGGTGGTCGGTCGGTACTGACGGGTCCACCAGAGCAGATGGACGGAGTATATGTGATGGAAGTGTGACGGGGTACAAATGGTAAAAATCTGGTTACGGTAAGCAGGTTCAAATGGACGTAGGGTATTTATGAAGAGACAATATGGCTCAAATGGCTCTGAGCACTATGGGACTTAACATCTGAGGTCATCAGTCCCCTAGAACTTAGAACTACGTAAACATAACTAACCTAAGGATATCACACGCATCCATGCCCGAGGCAGGATTAGAACCTGCGACTGTAGCGGTCGCGCGGTTCCAGACTGAAGCGCCTAGAACCGCTCGGCCACATCGGCCGGCTATGTAGAGACGAAGGATAGACTAGTATGGAGAGTTGCGTCATTGCATCAGACGAGACTAAGACTCGTGATACCAATTGAGGAGCTACTTGACCGAGTCGCAGTGGCTCCAGATCACAAAACTGACAGTAATGTGCTGACACCACGCTCCTCCATACCGCGCATCCAAAGCGGTTGGCAGAGGACGACACGGCGGTCAGTCGGTTCCGATGGGCCAGCCAGTGCCAGTGGACGGAGTTTACATAGTGGGAGGAAGTGTGCTTTGGCAAAAAGCGTAAAAGGAGACAAAGGCTTGAATACAGTAAGCACGTTCAAACGGATGTAGGTTGCGGTATTTGCGCAAAGGATAGACTAACATGGAGGGCTGCGTTTAACCCGTCTCTGGACTGAAGACCGCAGCAACAGTGGCTGTAGACAAAGATGAAGAAGTCCTGGCGTGACACAGAACCGGAGAGACGGCATCGCGGCCTGGGGTAGCAGTCGAGACAGCGGCGCCGGGGCTACCGCGGTTGTCTTTAAATACGCGGCGGCGGCGGCGCGGATGCCACACGGCGGGCCAGACTTGCGCGCCAGCCACAAGACGCTCGCGCGCGATACGTATCGGGAGGGGCTGCCGGTGTCCGGATTGGTCGGCGCCCGTTTTGCAGCGTAATTACGGGTTTAGTCGGGTCCCGCGCACCGAGCACCGACCGAGGAAAAAGAAGTAAAGAGAGAGAGAGCGAGAGAGAGCGACGGGGGAGTAAGGAAGGGGGAAAAAGAAAGGAGTAGCGAGCTGGATCGTGGCCGGGTAATACGGGTGGGAGGACCCGCCCGAGGCCGCGCGTAGGAGGGGCCGTTGCTGCACTGCGCCCAGTGCGTGCCGGGCCTCCAACATTCGGCAGTGCTCGGTCCGAGGTGCGTGCCCGCTTCGGCATTCCGTGGACCGCTCGCCGCAAACTCTCGCTCCGTCACTCCTACAAGGAGCATCCAATAAGTACTGCAACATACTTTTCTCTGAAAGCAGGTTGGTTATTGTCAGGAATCCAACAGCCCTTGTCATTCCCCAATCTCCTGGCTTAAAAACCCTAATTTATCAACATAATCTCCGGTCGCTGCGATGGGCTTAGGCCACCTCGCTGTCCGCATAGTATCACTCTACTGGTCGACGCCGGAGCCAACGACTTGCTGCATCAATAACGTCCCCGCCATCCACGTACTGCTTCCCGTGGAGTGCATCCTACATTGGGCCGAACATATGGAAGTCGGAAAGCGTGAAATCTGCGCTGTAGGGTGGATGAGTAAGAACAGTCGAATGAAGTTTTGTGAGCTCCTCTCGGATGAGCAGACTTGTGTGAGACCTTGCGCTGTCATGGACAAGGAGAAGTTCGTTTGAATTTTTGCGGTGACGAACACGCTGAGGTTGATTCGTCAGTTGCCTGAGGGTATTTTTTATTCATTATTTTTTCTTCGTAATTACAGTATATTATTTCATAAGCTAAAATCAGCCACACAAATCACATTTCCTTGGATAGTAATAAAATTATACAGGGTGGTTCACTGATCGTGACCGGGCCAAATATCTCACGAAATAGGCGCCTAACGAAAACACTAAAAAGAACGAAACTTGTCTTGCTTGAAGGGGGAAACCAGATGGCGCTATGGTTGGCCCGCTAGATGGCGCTGCCGTAGGTCAAACGGATATCAACTGTGTTTTTTTAAATACGAACCCCCATCTTTTATTACATATTCGTGTAGTACGTAAAGAAATATGAATGTTTTAGTTGGACCACTTTTGTCTCTTTGCGATAGATGGCGCTGCAATAGTCACAAATGAAACATTCATATTTCTTTACGTGCTACACGAATATGTAATAAAAAATGGGGGTTCCTATTAAAAAAAAACGCGGTTTATATCCGTTTGACCTATGGCAGCGCCATCTAGCGGGCCAACCATAGCGCCATCTCGTTTCCCCCAATCAAGCTAGACCAGTTTCGGTTTTTGTAGTTTTTTCGTTTGATGCTTATTTCGTGAGATACTTCGCCCGGTCACTATCAATGGACCACCCTGTATCTTAACCACTTACTTCCGATAGTTAACTTTTTAAATACTGTATCTGCTTCTACTACTACAAAACTGCAATAAAACCCTTAGCCAGTTACCCAACTACTAATACTACTATAAGCCCAACAGAATCTGTTCTCTGTTTCTTTATTTTCGTCAATTTGAACTGCAGATGGTTGTTTTCGCTACTAGATCCGCCCTGCATACTAACCTGGTCAAAAGCCATTGTCTACTGGATTCCTCCGGCGCCGGCCAGCACGCCAGCAGCATTTCCATTATAGCAAGCAATTCCACCCATCACTGTTACGCCTTACATGATCAGTTGCACCAACACAATGTACATTCTTGGGAAACTGTTTCATTCTGTGACCGCTGAACTCAGTCACCTCTCCTTTTGCAGAGTATGTTATACAGGGTGTATCATAATTAAAGGTGTAAACGCATACAGTTGAAAGTACACGCTACTAGAAGTAAAAAAGTCTCACTAAACATAGGGTCCAAAATGCACACCTTAAGAGCTACGAGCAATTTCTTATCTCCGATACTGTGAAGCAAATTTCTTTTTCTGTAAGCTCTTTGCTTTCCATATTTTGTGAAATGGTAATGTGGCCCAAAACAAGAAAAAAATGTCCAGTAAACATGTGCTCTAAAGTGCATATCTTAAGAGCTATGAGCATGTGCTCATTTTCGCTATTTGAAAAAACAACTCTTCTAATGAACAGTTGCTCATAACTTTAAGGGATGCATTTTAGAGCAAATGTATACTGTACATTTTTTCATGTTTTGGTCCATATTACTACTTCGCAAAATGTGAAAAGCAAAGAGCTTGGCGGCCGGTGTGGCCGAGCCGTTCTAGGCGCTTCAGTCTGGAACCACGCGAGCGCTACGGTCACAGGTTCGAATCCTGCCTCGGGCATGGATGTGTGTAATGTCCTTAGGTTAGTTAGGTATAAGTAGTTCTAAGTTCTAGGGGACTGATGACCTCAGATGTTAAGTCCTATACTGCTCAGAGCCATTTTTTTTTTTTTTTTTAGCAAAGAGCTTGCAGTAGAAGTGGTTTGCGTCATAGCATCGATGATGAAAAAATACTCTTAGTTCTTGTTGTTGTTGTTGTTGTCTTCAGTCCTGAGACTGGTTTGATGCAGCTCTCCACGCTACTCTATCCTGTGCAAGCTTCTTTATCTCCCAGTACCTACTGCAACCTACATCCTTCTGAATCTGCTTAGTTTATTCATCTCTTGGTCTCCCTCTACGATTTTTACCCTCCATGCTGCCCTACAATACTAAATTGGAGATCCCTTGATGCCTCAGAACATGTCCTACCAACCGATCACTTCTTCTAGTCAAGTTGTGCCACACACTCCTCATCTCCCCAATTCTATTCGACACCTCCTCATTAATTATGTGATCTACCCATTTAATCTTCAGCATCCTTCTGTAGCACCACATTTCGAAAGCTTCTATACTTTTCTTGTCCAAACTATTTTTCGTCCATGTTTCACTTCCTTACATGGCTACACTCCATACAAATGCTTTCAGAAACGACGTCTTGATGCTTAAATCTATTCTCGATGTTAATAAATTTCTCTTCTTAAGGTAGGCATTTCCGACCCTATGTTTCCTTCTATTGTTAGTTGTCGGTGTAGACAGTTGCTGGCCGAGCGGATCTAGGCGCTACAGTCTAGAACCGCGCGACAGCTACGGTCGCAGGTACAAATCCTGCCTCGGGCATGGATGTGTGTGATGTCCTTAGGTTAGTTAGGTTTAAGTAGTTCTAAGTTCTATGGAATTGATGACCTTAGAAGTTAAGTCCCATAGTGCTCAGAGCCATTTGAACCACTTTTTTGCTTCTAGTATCGTGTACTTTCAACTGTATGCGTTTACGCCATTAATTATGATACAACCTGTATAGCCGGAATGGCAGCTTGCTGCCTGATGGTTGAATGCGTCGTTAAGTCTTCCTTGGCCTTCCTCTATACTGCGGCTGCAGTATAGACCAAGATGCGCCAGATGGACTCGATCCTTAGTGCTGCTTTGGGATCCAACATCCTTAATACCTGAGCCTCGTTACTCGCCGCATCTTAATACAGGGCGCAGTCAAGCAATGTGTTCGGTGTGCCCACTCTGCTGTAGGCTGTAGGCTATCATTCATCTGTCTTTTGATTCTATGTCGATGCGTAGGATACAGCCCATGGCCAGTCAGGCAAAGTGTAAGTCCACTAGATAGGTTAAGCAATTTCCTTTTAAATCTCTCCCTGATGATAGGGAGAAATTCGTATGTTCTTCTGCCTGTACCTCATGTGTCCCAATCATTTTGCCGCAGGTGTTGTATGCGATACTTCCATTTGATTGCTTTTTTTTAACCAGTAAAAGGACAGTACACTTGAGAGTTGATCGTTGCACCATGAGAGAGGACATCTAACGGAATAACCCTTTCAGAGTCCCCGAACACAGTGGCCATGTCTTTGCCGAATTGCCGTTTTGCTTCCGGTTCGAACTGATGAACTCGTGTTTCGTCACCTGTGACGATGTTCGACAAAAAATTATGACGGTCGGTCTCGTAACTTGCAAGCAATTCTGCACAGGTTGTCCTTCGTTGCTCTTCATCGTCTTTTGTTAGGCGACGAGGAATTCAGTGGGAACAGCGTATCAGCACTGCCAACGGAGACGTCCAGTTGAGCAGCGAGGTGTTTGATTGTAATCCGTCGATCACCTCGAATGAGCGTGTCCGCAAGTTCTAAAACTTCAGTACTTGGAGCTGTGTGAGGCCAGTCGGTACGCGGGAGATTGGACAGGTTTGCGTGACCTTGTTGCGATTTTGACAGACGCCTGGCCCAACGATTCATCTTTCTTTTGTTCACTGACAGACATTCTGCAAGCGCCTATGAATAACTGTGATGCTCTTGCTTTCTTCCAAAAGTCATTCAATGACAGATATCTGCTTGGAACGCTATCTTGAAGGATACATATAGCTCCGCTACCTATCGTAACTTCGTGAAACTGTTGGGGGTCAAGTGCAAATATTCCACGATGTCCCACAACAAATTTCGCATTTTTTCAACTGAAACTGGCCGAGAAAAGAGTGTTCCATTACTTATTGAACGCTCCTTGTATTTGCGGGGCTGAAGCGGTGAGTCCTCAGTAGACGAACATCTGATGTACACTGATCGAAATGGAAAGTCCTACACCATCAAGCACCACTCCAACATTTATAAAACTTTATGGAAATGTTCCTTATATTACGGATATTACTTGATTTGATTTAATCATGGAGGCAAAACAACAGGTCGGACTGATGGAAAAGATAGAGATATCCCAACGAAGAGCAGAGCGTTTCGTCACGGGATCGTTTAGTTGGCGCGAGAGCATAAGCCTGTGTTACACAGCTATCGGATGCAAGTCTGCACCAGCGCCCCTGGCGTACAGCTGTGAAACCGCCAACTTTTTCGTTCTCCCTATTACACGATACACCTAACAAGTATAAGTCTGCACCACCACCCCAATAATAAAAATTCAGAATTGCAGGCTTCCTTACGTCGCTGGGTGGAGAAATTTCTCTCTTTGTAAAGCTATTGTTTTTATCCACATTAAAACTTTTAAGAGGTGTACGTTCGCATTTATTATGGATCTATTGTTCTCTTGCGCAGCTACCACGAAATCATGTTAAGATTATAGAGAATCATGGACTAAAGCGTTCGTTTTGGTGCAAGCAAATGTTTGCGTTTCACAGCATTTTAGGCATGGTGGACGCAATTATCTATGCAGCTCTTGCCGTGACAGTGGCCGCCGTAGTCGCTAGGTGAAGGGCAGAACGGTGACGTAATGGCGGGAGTAGGAATTGAGATAGACCCTGGGAAGAACTGGTCAAGGCAAGGCCATACACTGATCAGCCAGATTATTATGACCATCGACTTCTACTGATATAAACACGTCCAGACGATAGCAGAGTCAGCCGGTGAGGAATGACTGCTAGTCAGACACACGCACGGTGGATGTAGTATCAGTCAATGTACTGTTCGTGTGTAAAATAGGGAAGGCACGTGATCTATCTGAGTTTGACCAAGCGCAGATTGTCATGGTCTGGAGGTTCGGCCCGGGCATTTCAGAAACTGCACCCCTTTTCGGGTGATCGAAGAGTGCTGTGGTTAGTGTCTTTAACACGTGGCAATATCAAGATGAGACCACTTCCAGAAGTCGTGAGGTTGGGCCGCCACCCATCAATCCAAATGTCGGACGTCGTAGGCCGAATAGACTGGTGGAACAGGATAGGCGACGGGATGTGGAGGAACTAACATCATAGTTTAATTCTGGCCAGAGTACAAGTGTGTCTGCAAAGCGAATACGCCTAACGATTGACCTCCGTAGCCGACGACCACGCAGGCGCCAATGTTAACAAAGCATCTGCAACTGAAATTGCACGTGATCTTCGGCATTGGAAATCGGCGCTGAGACAGAGCGTTGCATGGCCTGATGAATCCCAATAGAAGAGCGCGGATCCGTCAATGGAACAGCGGGATGGAGACAAGCTGGAGGCGGCTGCATTGTGCTCTGGGGAACATTGACGTGGGCATCCTTGTGTCCATTGGAGTTCGTGTAAGGGACCATGACGGCCAAGGAGTATCCCACACCGGTTGCAGGCAAGGTACACCCCTTCATGGCGATCATGATTACCGACAGAAATGGTATTTTTCATGAAGATAATGCTGAATGCCTCGTGGCGAGGAGTGTGGTAGAGTGGCTCAAGGAACGCAGTGACCAGTTCCAATTGATGTGCTGGCTCCCCATATCGCCAGATCTGAACCAGATCGAACACATCTGCGACGTGACTGAACATGGCGCCAGAGTGTATCGCCCCCTCCCCTGAATTAACGGGAATTAGGTAAATAGTGTATGCAGATGTTGTCCCAACTGCCTCCAGCGACCTACCAAGGCCTCATTGCTTCCATGTCATGTAGCTTCCAATCTGTTATCCGTGCCAGAGACGGAGATACCGGCTATTAGGTAGGTGCTCATACCGTTCTCTCTGATTAGTGTACACTCCAGTTAATAAAGTAGTTGAGGCTCGGAGATCCACAGGAATCTAGGAACTTCGTCAGAATGGATGTGTCTTGTTTGGTCAAACTGCTACTGTATATACATGACGGGATTCGAGCAAGTGTCCCAGTGATGAGAAAAGCTGTTTCACGATAGTGCGACCCAAGAATTGGAAAACAGTTTTTACAGTGAAACTTCCTGGCAGATTATAACTGTGTGCCGTACTGAGACTCGAACTCGGGACCTTTGCCTTTCGAGAGCAAGTGCTCTACCATCTGAGCTACCCAAGCACGACTCACGCCCCGTCCTCACAGTTTCACTTCTGCCAGTACCTCGTCTCCTACCTTCCAAACTTTACAGATGCTCTTGGAAGGTAGGAGACTGCACTGGCTCAGAGCCATTTGAACCATTTGAACCCACTGGCAAAAGTGAAACTGCGAGGATGGGCCTGACTCGTGCTTGAGTAGATCAGATGGCAGCCAGCACGGTAGCTCAGCGTGTTCGGTCAGAGGGTTCAACTGCCCTCTGTAACAAAAAACTGAGTTAAACGATTAACAACGAACTTCAGACGGATGTCTTACGACGTCCGCCCCGAGGAGATGCAACGAACAAAGGGGAACAAAATGCGAAAAAAAAGATGGTAGAGCACTTTCCCGCAAAAGGCAAAGGTCCCGAGTTGGAGTCTCGGTCCGGCACACAGTTTTAATCTGCCAGGAAATTTCATATCAGCGCACACTCTGCTGCAGAGTGAAAATCTCATTCTAGTTTTTACAGTCTTCGCTGGATGTGTCCCGCACAACTACTCTGACTCTTGTTGCTACTCCTGGCACTCTGAGAAAATACACAAAAATGGAGTCAGATCAAACACGTGCGTCACTTTCACTAATTAAGGTCTTACTTAAGCAAACCGAAAGTAAAATTATATGCACATTTACGTAAGACGTACAAACCCAATACTCAAAATTTTTTGATCTACCAGTATCTTATTAATGTACAGCGTATTTTGAGAATCATAAATACACCTGTCCTTGCTGAATACCTCAATAATCACACCTATACTTTGTTTGTTCCATTTCATTTCATTTCTGCAATTAGAAGTTGTTATTACATACAGGTTTTCTCAACGGTAATAGAAAGAAAGGGTATTTTCATTTGTTTAATTACTGTATTTATAAAAAAATCACTCATTGAAAAATGTATGTGTAGGATATCTCACGCAATAGCGAAAAGAATCCTCCAGAGCTCACATATTCCTCGTAACCGTCTGCTAAAATCGTAGCTTCACCCGTGCTTCCGCTATATGGCAGGCCGTCAACACTTGACTTGAAAGCGTTAGGCGTGTCGTGTAATACCAGCTTTACAACAACAAAAAATGGCTCTGAGCACTATGGGACTTAACTTCTAACGTCATCAGTCCCCTAGAACTTAGAACTACCGAAACCTAACTAACCTAAGGACATCACACACATCGATGGCCGAGGCGGGTTTCGAACCTGCAACCGTAGCGGTCGCGCGGTTCCAGACTGTAGCGTCTAGAACCGCTCGGCCACCTGCCGGCACCAACTTTACAGAATTGCTTAAGAAGCTATAGTGGCAGACGCTCCGAAAAGGCATTGTAAATCACGCAGAGTTCTAGTATTGAAATTTCATGAGAGTACTTTCCGGCATGAGTCGTCCGACATGCTACTTCCTCTCACATGTCTCGCGAAATGACTACAACTAGAAAATTCGAGGAATTAGAGGTAATACGGAGGCTTACCGACAATCATTCTCCCTACGCGCCATTAGCGAATGGGACAGGGAAAGAAGGATCAGTTTGTGGTACCAGAAGAACCCTCTGTCACCCAACGTTAGGTGGGTTGCGGCATAGAGTTGTAGATGTAGAAACAGTATTTTAGCCCGCACCGAAACTAAGTTTACTGTGCGGTGGGTTTTCCCCCTGCCATACTACTAGAGCGAGTCAGCGCTCTTGGAGAGTATGAGAAAGTGTTGTACCGTGGTACAGACTTTCGCCTCTAGCCAACACTGTCACAGACGTTTAATATTTGTTCTTATTTAATTTTCAGGGTCCCGTACCTCTGTCGGTAAAAATGGAACCCTGATGGGATCACTCTGTTGTTTGTCTGTCCGTCTCTTTTTCTCAGAAACCGGTATAGGTAGCAGTTACGAATCCATGGTCCCTCTGGTGTGCAAAAATTTGAGCTTCTAAGTCAATGCAATCAAAGGATGCGGCCATTAAAATCGCATATTCTGATGCTCGCAAACTCACTCATCAGAACTTGTAAGAAGCAATCAAAACGTTTCCTTTCTAAGGCCGTACAGTCCAGAATCGGTTTGAAAATGAGGAAAAATCGCCGTTAGCGTTGAGACAATCACCCTATCGACGCACTTGGTTCAAGGTGCACGTTTGGTAAAACAACGTGTCCTGCTGCGTGGAGAAGTCCGTAATTTCCTGCTGCATATCCTCGTTCGACACGAATCGTCGACCCTTCAAGGCATTTTTTAAGGGATTGAAAGCGTTATAATCGTATGGGGTGATCAGGACTATAGGACGCGTTTTCAAGTGTCTCCCACATGAGTTGCCGTAACTGCAGCGTTTCGACAATTGCAATATGGGGTCCGGCTTCTTGTGTCGAATCCCGACCAGTACGGAACTTGGTGCTCCATCCCACAACAATGTTTTTTTTTTTTCACAACTGTAAGCTTCTTGTTCATCTCGTTCACGCAAAGGTGTAACAGAAATGGCATTAAATCCGTCCTGTTGAGTACGAAGAATGTAAAACATTTACCGGCCAGAGTGGCCGTGCGGTTCTAGGCGCTACAGTTTGGAACCGCGAGACCGCTTCGGTCGCAGGTTCGAATCCTTCCTCGGGCATGGATGTGTGTGATGTCCTTAGGTTAGTTAGGTTTAAGTAGTTCTAAGTTCTAGGCGACTGATGACCTCAAAAGTTAAATCGCATAGTGCTCAGAGCCACTTGAAACCATTTTGTTTGTAAAACATTTAATGTCTTGGATATGGCTCCTTTCGAATTTTTTCCTTAAATGTGAAAGAAACATACTTCGTCATATTCTTCCTCTCAGAAATGTCAGTCCAGAAAGTTTTGGAGGAGAAATTCTCTGGAGCCCCGAATGGTGGAAAAGGTCCGGACAGATTGCTGTTGCGAGAAATGTAGTCATAATATTTCACGAAGATTTCATTATAAATCTCCAAGAAATGGTTTTCAGAGCAGAAACTGCGAATATTTCCTAACTTCTCATACGTCGCTTCCTTAGAGAGCTTCGAGATAGAATAATAACAGCTCGTGAATTAGACTAATAATAGTTTTTACTGAGACATATAAGCAGTTACTTTCCTCGCATTTCCCGTCTTTCAGTGGAAGGGGAATTAACGTCAACATGCCGAGCGATAACAGATGACTTCTAAACTACATACAAGGATTTTCAGATTAAATTATAGCAACATTTGAGCTTTATTCCCAGAATACTTTCTCGAACAAAATCATTTTAGTTCGCCTGAGTACAGTGTCATGTATCCCTACCGGTAGAATTATTTTTCTATTAGCGTAGTGATAACTGCAACCGTTTCTGGGACCAGTTTAAAAATGGAGCATTAGTAAGTCGACGAATTGACAGTAAACTTACGAATACGACTAAAATTACTGAAGCACTAACAACGAGTTGACCCTAATGTTCGAGGCGTAAAATAATAGTATAACAAGCACACAAATGCATTGAAGCCAGACGTTATTATTACACTGGAAAACAATAATAACGAAATGAGAGCTAGCCGTGTTAATCTAAATAACACGAAATCAGCATATCAAAAAAGAAGCCCCCATTAATAACGAAAGATGTATGCAGAAGCTACTGATGGATGTGTAAATTATTGCAGATGAATGTTTAAATTACCCACTTGCTTACCTTGAGACAGTAAATTACATTTCTTTGGGCGATTCACTGAGTACGTTGCTGGAATACTTGTCAAACCAGATTGCAGAGAGCAAGAGAGAGAGTGAGTGAGTGTGAGAAATGTGTGTGTGTGTGTGTGTGTGTGTGTGTGTGTGTGTGTGTGTGTGTGTGTGCGTGTGTGCGTGTGTGTGTGTGTGTGTGTGTGTGTGTGTGAGAGAGAGAGAGAGAGAGAGAGAGAGAGAGAGAGAGAGATACCAAAGAAGCACGATAGCCTCCTGAACCTTTTGTTCAGAGCACAAGGCGTCATCGGGTTAGTGTTAGTGTCACACGGATTTAGCCGAGGAATCATCAGTTAGTTCTTAAGGTAGAAACTCGAAATATGACGGATTGACTGTAGACTGGAAAACGTTGCCGGATGTGTGGGTTCACCATATTAACGCCATATAATGCTTACTTCGTGCACTTTAATACTATCTGCTGAAATCACGTTTTACGTTTATGGAAGGAAAATGTTGCACTACCTGCATCTGGACGATAAACGAATTATTTTCAGTGACGTCTACTACTAGTAAGGCAAGAGGGATTATATTTTTTTGTTAACTGAGAAATATGTCCTAACGTAACAGACGACTGTTCGTTAAAAAAAAATGTGATTCCGTAATCACGCCCAAAACTTTCGGAGATGATGAAAAAGGATAAGGGCATCAATTGATCAGTTACAGGTAAGGGAAACGACCAAGACGAAAATTACAAATGAAAATCGTTCTGATACCTCTAGCAGTAGAAAACATATGCCGGTAACGTTGTTACTAAGATTTATGGTAGGCAACTTTTGAAGGCTGTAGTAAGGACGAAAACAAGAAAAAAAATTCAGATGAACATGAGGTATAAAATGCATTCCTTAGGTGCTATGGGCATTTGTTCATTTTAACTACTGAGAATCACATCTTTTCTACCACAAGCTCTTTGGTTTTCACCGACGATTCTGGCTGTGTAGTCATTCCATTGAATGTTTCTACAGAATGTTACAAATAGGTACCTGTATGAACTGACTGTTTACAGTTGTGTTTCATTAATGCTGTAGTCAAGGAAACTACTTTTCCCTGTTTTGTAAAGGTGTGGAATTTTACATTATTAAATATTTAAAACAAGTTGTTAATATTTGCATCAGTTGAATTTTTTCTAGGTCTGCCTGGATATTTGTGCGGTTTTTTTTTCATATAGTACTCCATTATGAAGGTGATGGATAAAAATAGGGAAACACCGTGAGAGTTGCGTGCTTGAACATAAATTCAGCTGCTAGCCTAGCCTGCAAGTTGCATTCTTGTATTTGGCCACGAATAGTACCTGTGCAATGTTCTCTCAAATGGTTCAAATGACTCTGAGCACTATGGGTCTTAACATCTGTGGTCATCAGTCCCCTAGAACTTAGAACTACTTAAACCTAACTAACCTAAGGACATCACACACATCCATACCCGAGGCACGATTCGAACCTGCGACCGTAGCGGTCTCGCGGTTCCAGACTAAAGCGCCTAGAACCGCACGGCCACACGGCCGGCGCAATGTTCTCTATACGTTCCAAGTTTTACTCGCGATCAGATGTGTTCTGTGTGGCTGTGAGTACATTTTGTCGATGCTAAGTGAATTAAAGTTTCAGCAAATTGTTGATACTCGTATGGTAGGTGCCTTCGTAACCGCCGGCCTCAGTGGCCGTGCGGTTCTAGGCGCTTCAGTCTGGAACCGCGAGACCGCTACGGTCACAGGTTCGAATTCTGCCTCGGACATAGATGTGTGTGATGTCCTTAGGTTTAAGTAGTTCTAAGTTCTAGAGAGCTGTTGACCTCAGATGTTAAGTCCCATAGTGCTCAGAGCCATTTGAACCGTGCAGGACCTGCATTTACCAATACCAAACAGTTCCTAACGCCATGGGTTTTCTTACAACGTATCAGGATGGTAATGTGTTTCCGGTATTTCCATATTTTTCTCCATCACCTGCAGGGAACTGCATGGTCTGCAAAGCATCTGAAGTAATTATTGATATTTTCCGGCATGCCACTAATGTACAACATGAACAAAATGGTCCCAAAACACTTTCCTGGGGCATGCCTGAAGTTACTTCTACTTCTGTCGATGGCTGTCCATCCAAGATAACATGATGCTTTTTCTCTACCAAGAAATCTTCAAACCTGTCATATATTTTGATACTCACATAATCGTACTAGTGTTAATAAATAATGGTGTGGTGCCGACTCAAATGGTTTTCGAAACTCGAGAAATGTTGCATCCACGTGATTGACTTGATCCATGGCTTTCAGAACGTCATTTGAGAAAAGCCTAAGTTCAGTTAACCTGGAACGATGTTTTCGGAACGCATATTAGTTGGTATGTGGAGGTCTTTCCGCTCTAGAGACGTCACTATATAGAGCTGACAATATGCTGCAAGGTTTTAAAAGACGTGGGGGGTCAATGAGACTGGACGATAATTTTGGTGGATAACTTCTGCTGCCCTTCCTGTAGTAACTTTGCTTTATTACAATCAGTGGGCACTGTGTTTTGATCAGGGGTATATTGTGGTTAAAGGGTATAGTGTGGTTAAAGTAGCAGCTAACTCAGGTGCATAAAACCTGACAAGGATTTCTGGTTAATTCAAGCTGTATAAGCCACGGCGACTCGTATCTGGCCGTTGACTTTCTAGGAAGAAGTTCGCGTCAACTGAAGCATTCAGACGACTAAGAACGTAGAGCCGAGCCAAACGAGCAGTACAGAAGGCACAGCAATCGCACCAAGGAAGCCTGCTCCTACAGATTTGCAATATACCATCATTTTACAGCCAGCTCAGAGAGCTGCAAGAGTAATTACGTTGTTCTGGCAGTGATTTTTCGTATGTTTAGAATCTGAAGGTATAGACGGACACCCCTCTGTGGTCGCAATATTGGCTGTTAGTGAAGTCAGAGCGGATGCCTAGAGAAATTTGCGAGAGTTGTGTGGAATAGAGGTCTCCATTCGAAACTGGGGTCTGATAGTTTCGTTTTCCCTAGTCCACCCAAAGTGAATGTTGCGTCCCGAGTCTCCTAGTCTGGTTCTAGGTTTAGAAACTTACCGACGACGCCATGTATTCTCTGATCCACTACCAGTAAGTTGGAAGTAATAGTCTGGTAACGCTACTAGGGGTCAGCACTCTTCAGAAACTTGATGGAATAAACATCGTACCACGACATATACTCCTGGAAATTGAAATAAGAACACCGTGAATTCATTGTCCCAGGAAGGGGAAACTTTATTGACACATTCCTGGGGTCAGATACATCACATGATCACACTGACAGAAACACAGGCACATAGACACAGGCAACAGAGCATGCACAATGTCGGCACTAGTACAGTGTATATCCACCCTTCGCAGCAATGCAGGCTGCAATTCTCCCATGGAGACGATCGTAGAGATGCTGGATGTAGTCCTGTGGAACGGCTTGCCATGCCATTTCCACCTGGCGCCTCAGTTGGACCACCGTTCGTGCTGGACGTGCAGACCGCGTGAGACGACGCTTCATCCAGTCCCAAACATGCTCAATGGGGGACAGATCCGGAGATCTTGCTGGCCAGGGTAGTTGACTTACACCCTCTAGAGCACGTTGGGTGGCACGGGATACATGCGGACGTGCATTGTCCTGTTGGAACAGCAAGTTCCCTTGCCGGTCTAGGAATGGTAGAACGATGGGTTCGATGACGGTTTGGATGTACCGTGCACTATTCAGTGTCCCCTCGATGATCACCAGAGGTGTACGGCCAGTGTAGGAGATCGCTCCCCACACCATGATGCCGGGTGTTGGCCCTGTGTGCCTCGGTCGTATGCAGTCCTCACTGTGGCGCTCACCTGCACGGCGCCAAACACGCATACGACCATCATTGGCATCAAGGCAGAAGCGACTCTCATCGCTGAAGACGACACGTCTCCATTCGTCCCTCCATTCACGCCTGTCGCGACACCACTGGAGGCGGGCTGCACGATGTTGGGGCGTGAGCGGAAGACGGCCTAACGGTGTGCGGGACCTTAGCCCAGTTTCATGGAGACGGTTAAGAATGGTCCTCGCCGATACCCCAGGAGCAACAGTGTCCCTAATTTGCTGGGAAGTGGCGGTGTGGTCCCCTACGGCACTGCGTAGGATCCTACGGTCTTGGCGTGCATCCGTGCGTCGCTGCGGTCCGGTCCCAGGTCGACGGGCACGTGCACCTTCCGCCGACCACTGGCGACAACATCGATGTACTGTGGAGACCTCACGCCCCACGTGTTGAGCAATTCGGCGGTACGTCCACCCGGCCTCCCGCATGCCCACTATACGCCCTCGCTCAAAGTCCGTCAACTGCACATACGGTTCACGTCCACGCTGTCTCGGCATGCTACCAGTGTTAAAGACTGCGATGGAACTCCGTATGCCACGGCAAACTGGCTGACACTGACGGCGGCGGTGCACAAATGCTGCGCAGCTAGCGCCATTCGACGGCCAACACCGCGGTTCCTGGTGTGTCCGCTGTGCCGTGCGTGTGATCATTGCTTGTACAGCCCTCTCGCAGTGTCCGGAGCAAGTATGGTGGGCTGACACACCGGTGTCAATGTGTTCTTTTTTCCATTTCCAGGAGTGTATTTCGTTACTGCAATATATACTCTGCAAAAAAATCGTCACACCACAAATTATCGGAATGGGACGGAAATAGGTAGATGTGATGTTCTTGTGCAGACGAACAAACGATCACAATTTCAGAAATATCAGGCGATTTATTCAAGAGAAAGAGCTTCACAATTTAAGCTAGTCAATAACGCTTTGGTCCACCACGGGCATTTATGCAAGCAGTTATTCGGCTTGTCATTGATTGATAGGGTTGTTTGTTGAATGCCCTCCTGAAGGATATCGTGCCAAATCTGTCCAATCTGACTGTTGTCCGCCATATGGCCCGACAACCAGGAGTGATGATCTGGGGTGCCATTTGCTTTCATTGCAGGGCCCCTCAGGCTGTCATCCGCGGAACCCTTACAGCACAACCGTACGTCGATGATATTCTACGCCCTCCAGAATGAGATTTTCACTTTGCAGTGGAGTGTGTGCTGAGATGAAACTTCCTGGCAGATTAAAACTGTGTGCGCCGACTGAGACTCGAACTCGGGACCTTTGCCTTTCGCGGGCAAGTGCTCTACCATCTGAGCTACCGAAGCACGACTCGCGCCCGGCCCTCACAGCTCCACTTCTGCCAGTGTCTCGTCTCCTACCTTCCAAACTTTACAGAAGCTCTCCTGAGAACCTTGCAGAACTAGCAGTCCTGAAAGAAAGGATACTACGGAGACATGGCTTAGCCACAGCCTGGGGGATGTTTCCAGAATGAGATTTTCACTCTGCAGCGGAGATTCATCTCAGCGCACACTCGTTCACCGAGCCAATACACTTTTGAGCTGGAGAAAACCCTTACTTAATTCGATACTTGAGTTTCTGAAACTCCGTAGTAGATCACCATCAGCTGTTGCTTTTTATGCTCAACGCTGCCGGTTTCGATCAGGAGATCATTATCAAATTATCAAACCGAAGCCTAACGGAGAGACAAAATCTTTAAAGCGCACAGGTCTTAGTATGCTGACAAAATAAAAATTATGGCATTAAGCAAAGTAGAAAATACTTAAAAAGCGTAACCAGCTTGTCACTACAGCATTTGAAGAGAGCAACTTCGATGTAGGCAGAAAAATGTAGCTTCTGTTACAATAAATAATCTCCAAAAGGTACAGGCACGTAGAAAACGCTCAGAAGGCTATCAAACATTTGTTAAAAACCATTAACAGCCAAAATCACATAAAATACTTTTTTTGTTTAGGCACCCAGTTTCAATAGACTATGCTGTCATCATCAGGTTTTAACATCTTTTCTTGTAAAACATGTTTATTTTACGCTGACCTCACCTGAAACAGCACAGTCTGTTGAAACCGGTTGTCTGAAAAAAAAAAAATATTTTACGCGATCTTCGCTGTTGAATGGTTTTTAACAATTAAATAGATCGCCCTTCAGTCTCTCAAAATGAGAAAATTCTATCATACATTTCAAAATGAACAAAAGAATGACGGACTTATAGCAAATTTTTTTTAAGCAGAGATCAAAGGCAAATTGCTATGAATCTTGTACAAACATCGTTAGAGAGTGTCTGTAGCTGTAACATCAACAATGGATACATATCATAGGTGCATGTGAGATCTTTGGAGTATTCTGGAGTACATCGATTTAACAACGATGTAACATGGTGCATGTGAGATCTTTGGAGTATTTTGGAGTACATCAATTTAACAACAATGTAACATGGCTTAACGGAAGACTTACTTAACAAACGGTACCAACAAAGTATTATCTTATAAACGCATACAGTGAAGTAACATGTGTGGTGAAGGAAAGCTTTAAAATACATGTAGGGTCAAACCGATAAAAAGCGAAGAAGAAAACATCGAATGAGCCCCCTTTAAGGCTATGTGTCACCCATAAGTGAATATAAGGGAACTAGTGATTTTTGATCATATAGGTCAAACGAGCATGTAACCCCTAGGGGCCTCAAACAATGTCATCGTAAGAAAGCTACAACCGATCATCTAACGAAGGAATTTTGAATCACATAGACCCTTTAGTAATGTAATGTTCTTGTTGTGTTCGGAAAATATTTTAATCTACATATTACACTCCTGGAAATGGAAAAAAGAACACATTGACACCGGTGTGTCAGACCCACCATACTTGCTCCGGACACTGCGAGAGGGCTGTACAAGCAATGATCACACGCACGGCACAGCGGACACACCAGGAACCGCGGTGTTGGCCGTCGAATGGCGCTAGCTGCGCAGCATTTGTGCACCGCCGCCGTCAGTGTCAGCCAGTTTGCCGTGGCATACGGAGCTCCATCGCAGTCTTTAACACTGGTAGCATGCCGCGACAGCGTGGACGTGAACCGTATGTGCAGTTGACGGACTTTGAGCGAGGGCGTATAGTGGGCATGCGGGAGGCCGGGTGGACGTACCGCCGAGTTGCTCAACACGTGGGGCGTGAGGTCTCCACAGTACATCGATGTTGTCGCCAGTGGTCGGCGGAAGGTGCACGTGCCCGTCGACCTGGGACCGGACCGCAGCGACGCATGGATGCACGCCAAGACCGTAGGATCCTACGCAGTGCCGTAGGGGACCGCACCGCCACTTCCCAGCAAACTAGGGACACTGTTGCTCCTGGGGTATCGGCGAGGACCATTCGCAACCGTCTCCATGAAGCTGGGCTACGGTCCCGCACACCGTTAGGCCGTCTTCCGCTCACGCCCCAACATCGTGCAGCCAGCCTCCAGTGGTGTCGCGACAGGCGTGAATGGAGGGACGAATGGAGACGTGTCGTCTTCAGCGATGAGAGTCGCTTCTGCCTTGGTGCCAATGATGGTCGTATGCGTGTTTGGCGCCGTGCAGGTGAGCGCCACAATCAGGACTGCATACGACCGAGGCACACAGGGCCAACACCCGGCATCATGGTGTGGGGAGCGATCTCCTACACTGGCCGTACACCTCTGGTGATCGTCGAGGGGACACTGAATAGTGCACGGTACATCCAAACCGTCATCGAACCCATCGTTCTACCATTCCTAGACCGGCAAGGGAACTTGTTGTTCCAACAGGACAATGCACGTCCGCATGTATCCCGTGCCACCCAACGTGCTGTAGAAGGTGTAAGTCAACTACCCTGGCCAGCAAGATCTCCGGATCTGTCCCCCATTGAGCATGTTTGGGACTGGATGAAGCGTCGTCTCACGCGGTCCGCACGTCCAGCACGAACGCTGGTCCAACTGAGGCGCCAGGTGGAAATGGCATGGCAAGCCGTTCCACAGGACTACATCCAGCACCTCTATGATCGTCTCCATGGGAGAATAGCAGCCTGCATTGCTGCGAAAGGTGGATATACACTGTACTAGTGCCGACATTGTGCATGCTCTGTTGCCTGTGTCTATGTGCCTGTGGTTCTGTCAGTGTGATCATGTGATGTATCTGACCCCAGGAATGTGTCAATAAAGTTTCCCCTTCCTGGGACAATGAATTCACGGTGTTCTTATTTCAATTTCCAGGAGTGTATTTCCTTTATTGAATCAGAGTTAATGGTAAACGTGCAGGGTGACAATTATTGAACTATATGAAAAAAAAACTAAATTAGTTAGAAACTACGGCTTGCACACACATGTAAACGTCACTACAGATATTCGGATTTAGGTTATGACGTGTTCGATAAGCTTGCCATCATTGGCGATCATGTAGCGCAGACGGAAGTGTCGGTACATCCATGCTGTCGTTGACTTCCTGAAAGGCTGTTTTCAGCTCAGCAATAGTGTTGAGGTTATTGCTGTACGTCTTGTCTTTAACACAGCCCCACAAAAAGGAGTCGCATGTGTTCAGAACCGGGGAATATGGCGACCAGTCGAGGCTCATGCTAGTGGGTATCCTAGGGCCAGAACGCGGTCCCCAGAGTGGTGCTCCAGGACATCAAATACTGTCCTGCTGCGATTGGGTCTATCTGCGTCTTACATGAACCACATCTTGTCGAAACCTGGGTCACTTTGGATAATGGGGATGAAATCGTCTTCCAAAACGTTCACATATCGTTCGATAGTCAACGTGCCTTCAAGGAATATCACACCTATTACTCCGTGACTGGACGCTGCCCACCACACAGTCACCTGTTGAGGGTGAAGAGACTTCTCTATCGCAAAATGCGGATTCTCAGCCCCCAAACCCGCCAATTTTGCTTATTGACGAACCCATCCAAACAACAAGGCCGTCAACAACAAGGTGCGTGCGCATGCACATACTATTTATACAAATGATGTGCCTTCTAGTGTTAATTATTACTGTTTACTGATGACACTAGCTTGGCAGTAACGAATGTTGTGTGCAACATTGGCTCGGTTTCAAATAGCGCAGTACATGACCTAAGTTCATGGCTTGTAGAAGATAAACTAACGCTAAATCACAGTAAGACTCAGTTTTTACAGTTTCGAACACACAATTCAACAAAACCTGACCTTTTAATTTCACAGAACGGGCATGTGATTAGTGAAACTGAACATTTTAAATTTCTTGGTGTTCAGTTAGATAGAAACTATCGTGGAAAAGCCCACATCCAGGATCTTGTTCAAAGACTTAATGCTGCCAATTTTTACTACTCGAACGGTATCTGAAGTGAGTGATCGCTCGACACCAAAATTAGTCTACTTTGCTTATTTTCATTCGTGTATGTCGTATGATAGGACATCTGCTAAGACATGAGGGAATGACTTCCATGGTACTAGAGGGAGCTGTAGAGGAAGACAGAGATTGGAATACGTCAAGCAAATAATTGAGGACGTAGGTTGCAAGTGCTACTCTGAGATGAAGAGGTTAGCACAGGAAAGGAATTCGTGGCGGACCGCATCAAACCAGTCAGTTGACTGATGACCAAAAAAAAAATGTATGGTATTATATTTTGGGCTAACTGTTCCCATTCTAAAAGGATCTGTTTTTGACAATAAGCGGAGAAAGTTCACGAACGTCTTGTCAACACCTGTTAACGAGTCTGCTTATTTTGACATTGGCCTCTCAGTATATACATTCCTTACTGTGATTTCTTGTTAACAGTATTAGCTTCTTCCCAAGAATAAGCAGCTTTCACTCAATTAATACTCGGTAGAAAGAAAATGTGCATTCGGATCGGACTTCCTTAACTCTTGTGCAGCAAGGTGTGCAGTATACCGCTGCATCCATTTTCAGTAAGCTACCGTCGAATTCAGAAATCTTAGCAGTAATCCACGCGCTTTCAAATAGAAACTGAGGAGTCTCCTCCTGAACCACTCCTATTCCGTCGAGGAGTTTCTTGAAAAATTAAGCTGATTCTTGTATTGTTGAGTGCGTTTACTTAAACTTATGACTGATTTTTTTTGCGGGTTCACAAACATTTTATTTTTATCTGTTATCAATTTTATGTTGTAATTTCATGAACTGACATATTCCATGACCTTGGAGATTTGCTCGTCAGTTTGGTCCTACGGAACTAGACGTGTAAGTAAATAAATAAACCGTTCAGAATTTATGACGATTTTATTTCATATAGCTCAATAATTGTCACCCTTCATGATTTTCCTAGTATTTTCCATTATTTTTCGGTGCAGTGGTTGAAAAATCAGCCAACCAGTTGCAAAACGAAGGTTTATTAGCTCTCCGCCTAGGTTTAGATATTTCTAAAAATATATTCTTTAGAAAGAGTAGGACTTGTTAATTCACATGATGGTACATTAGATTAACTCAAGCCATCATGTGATGTAAATAGGCCCACTCCTTCGGAAGAAGATATTTTTAAAAAAATCGAAATTTAGGTCAAGGGGTAATAAACATTTGTTTTGCAACTAGTTGGCTGATCTCTTTCGATCTCTTCAGATTTACACAGTTGCTGTTTCGCAGCCATGTTTAAGACTTTTCGGCGCCGCTGTGCGTCAAGATGAAACCGCAAACACCCGACGTCCTGTGCACACGTCTCCTTTGTTAGCACCCCGGACCTCTTCTCCATTTTATGCCGGTGAGACGCAGTGCGATGGGGAGCGTATCTCGGCTCCCATCGCGGTGGAGCCGGTGCGTGTTACGAGCTAAACATTACTCCCTCCAGAGTCCTTACCCCGCGGGCCATACGTGGCGCCCCCCCCCCCCCCCCCCCCGAAACGAAGCGGCGAGGAATTCCGTTTGGAAATGTGAGCTGCGGCGGCGATTGCCTGCCACCGCCCGCCGATATAATGTATTCAAAATATACACGAGCGGCAGCGCACGCATTGACGAAAAATGCCATGGACGGGGGTGGTGGGACCTGTGTGTGTGTGTGGGTGTGGGTGTCCGGATTCCTGAGAGTCTTTTCGGCATAATTCGGGTGTCGGCGGCAGCATCGCGTGCTCTTTCGGCGGCGCGTCGCCGAGAAGAGCGCGCGGTCGCACGCAATAGGCGCAACCCCCCCGATGGCGGTGGACGGCCGGCAACCGAGGGCACGTTGGGGGTGGCACTGGTCGTGAGGGGGTGGAGTAGGCGGCCGCTGTCCAAATGAGGGGTTACCGCGCCCGCGCGCGGGTGGCTACCAGGGTATTAAAGCAGGAATGCCGAGCACGCCGGCGCGCCCGGAGGTGGTACCGCCGCCTGCCTCGCCTTGAGCGAATTTTTAAAAACGCTCCGAGAGAGTGCTCGTCAAGCCGGCGCGACGTTTTGGTTTTATTAAACGGGCGGAAAGGGAGAGGGAGGGAGAGAGAGAGAGAGCAGGAGAGAAACAGACAGCGAGTGGCAGACAAGGGAGGCAGAGAGTGAGAGAGAGACAAAGGGAGATGGAAAGATATACACGGAGCGTAGCAGGTGAAGCTGGATAAGCATCGTCGGCAGGGCCCGCGCGCGGAGGCGACCGAAAAGGGAAAACAAAAGGCGAAAGAGTGGCAGTATAGTAGGAGTAGGAGAGGGCACGAGTGGGAGGATGTTTCCCTGCGATCACGAAGGAAGCGCAAGTAATTTATTCGACGGATAAACGGGGGTAGTAAAGCGTAAATACAGGTCTGGAAGGAGTCGGAGCGCCGCGGCGCGCGGTGCATTGTGGGGACTGCGGTATCGCGCGACCGCGGCGTTTTTATTGTGCGCCGTGTGTCCGGCGGGCCGCGGCGAGGTGTGAAATATTATACGGCGCTGCGCAGAGCGCGGCCCGCTGCGGGCTTCGGATGTATTAATGAAGGCAAATTAATTACCGTGCTCGCCGAGAAATTATAGAGCCGTGCGCGGACGCGCGTAATGGACGGGTGGCGGCTCGCAGCGGGCTAACTGCCCCGCGCCTGCAGGTCAGCGCAGAGGCACCGCCTGGGACGCCCGTTTAGTTTGCCATTTACAACCGGGTCACCGCCGCCACCTTGCGATTACCCCTACTGTCTGCTGCACGCGGATTACATACCAGATGTTGTGATCATCATGACTCTGAAAAATGCTTTGATCTTTATTTACTGTAGCCCTAACTCTCGTAGCAAATGTGAGTAAATTGGCAATTTGCACTTAACAGTAACTTGTAATGTGTCGTTACATCTCATTTTCATCATTCGCTTCACCTGTGTGATTTGGTAACAATGAATCTGGAGAATGGATGTGCATGTTTCGCTCTCGTAATACGAAGCAGGCAGAAAGGAATACAAACGTCTCAAAAATGAGACCGACAGGAACTGCAAAATGGTTAAGCAGGGATGGCTACAGGACAAATGTAAGGATGCAGAGGCATATATCACCAAGGTAAGACAGGTACTGCCTACAGGTAAATTAAAGAGACCTTTGGAGAAAAGAAAACCGCTTGTATGAATATCAAGAGCTCAGATGGGCAACCAGTTAGAAGCAAAGGCTCAAAGATGAAAGGAGTATATAGAGGGTCTATACAAGGGCGATGTACTTGAGGACAGTATTATGGAAATGGAATAGGATGTAGATAAAGATGAAATTGGAGATATGGTACTGCGTGAAGAGTTTGACAGAGCACTGAAAGACGTAAGCCGAAGCAAGGCCCTGAGAGTAGACAAAATTCCATTAGAGCTACTGATAGCTTTGGGAGAGCCAGCCATGACAAAACTCTACCATCTGTTGAACAAGATGTATGAGACAGAGACAGGCGTAATACCCTCAGATTTGAAGCAGAATATAATAATTTCAATCCCAAGGAAAGAAAGTGTTGACAGGTGTGAAAATTACCGAACTGTCAGTTCAATAACACACGGCCGCAAAATACTAACACGAATTCTTTACAGACGAATGGAAAAACCGGTAGAAGCCGACCTCGGGTAAGATCAGGAACATGCTAGGCAATACTGTCCCTTCGATTTATCTTGGAAGATAGGTTAAAGAAAAGTAAACCTACCTTTCTAGCATTTGTAGACTTAAAGAAAGCTTTTGACAATGTTGACTGGACTACTCTCTTTCAGATTCTGAAGATGGCAGGGGTCAAATACAGCGAGCGAAAGGCTACTCACAATTTGTACTGAAGCCAGATGGCAGTTATAAGAGTAGATGGGCATGAAAGAGAAGTTGTGGTTGAGAAGGGAGTGAGACAGGGCTATAGCCAATCCGCGGTGTTATTCAGTCTATATATTGAGCAAGCAGTAAAGGAAACAAAAGAAAAATTTGGAGTAGGAATTAAAATCATGGAGAAGAAATAAAAACTTTGAGGTTTGCCGATGACATTGTAATTCTGTCAGACAGCAAAGTACCTGGAAGAGCAGTTGAACGGAATGGACAGTACCTTGAAAGGAGTATATAAGATGAACATCTACAAAAGCAACACGAGGATAATGGAATGCAGTCCAATTAAATCAGGTGATACTGAGGGAATTACGTTAGCAAATGAGACAAAGTAGTAGATGAGTTTCGTTGTTTTTGGAGCACCATAACTGATGATGGTCGAAGTAGAGAGGATATAAAATGTAGACTGGCAATGGCGTTTCTGAAGAAGAGAATTTTTGATAACGTCGAGTATAGATTTAAGTGTCAGGAAGTCTTTTCTGAAAGTATTGGTATGGAGTGTAGCCATGTACGGAAGTGAAACATGGACAATAAACAGCTTAGACAAGAAGGGAATAGAAGCTTTCGAAATGTGGCGCTACAGAAGAATGCTGAAGACTAGATGGGTAGATCACGTAACTAATGAGGAGATACTGAATAGAATTGGGGAGAAGAGGAATTTGTGACACAGATTGTCTAGAAGAAGGGATCGGTTGGTAGGACACCTTCTGAGACATCAAGGGATTATCAGTTTAGTATTGGATGGCAGCGTGGAGGGTAAAAATCGTACAGGGAGACCAAGAGATGAATACACTATTCCGATTCAGAAGGCTGTAGGTTACAGTAGGTACTTGGAGATGAAGATGCTTGCACAGGATAGGGTAGCATGGAGAGCTGCATCAAACCAGTCTCTGGTCTGAAGACCACAACAACAATACAAAAAAATAGTAAAAGAGTCCTTATAATTAAATTTTTCTTGAGGCATTCGAGTCTCATCTTTATCTACGATAATGATGGGAGCTGAAGAAATGAATTTAATTTGAGCCATGGCCGGGGCTTGAATTCAGGGCTCTTCACTTACTGGGCAGGAATGGTAGCACTTGCACGGCCGTAGCACTATAGATAACATTGCTGTACGGCGTACCCAGGTCCAGTGCGGTCCCAAACGCAAACTTAACTCACATCTTCAGCTTATTTTCCCTTCTGATACCATCGCTACTGCCGAGGTTCTCCAGCACTGGAACAGCACCCCAGCGTTGGACGTAATATGAAAATCCTGTACCCCAGGTGTAGGTGATCTATAGAACTTAGAATTAAACATTCCTCGAGACATTTGAGTCTAGTCTTTATCTACGATAATGATTTGAAGTTTGTGTTGGGGCGGGCAATGGACTTGTGTAGTCCTACAGAAATGTTGACTATAGTGGTCCAGTGGTGGATGACTAGCTTTTCTGCGTAGTACGCAATGGGACCTGGGTTCAAGTCCCGGCCGTGCCACAAATTTAATTTGTTTACTTAGCTTCCATGATTATCGTAAGAAAAAAGTGTTATTTCCTATTCAGTAATGACCAGAATTAAAATATCTGGTATCGTACAAATACGCCTTTCTGTAACATGACTGGGAAACTTTTGTAAAACACGCCAGCGTTTACCTGCTGCTGTGAATTCGCACAAGATTTATTTCAACTCTGACTTTACTAATTGGTTAAAAAACGCGGATAAACTCAAAATAAGCCAGTGTTTTCTTTTTTTTTTTTTTTTTGCTGGTGCAGAAATAATACAATTTCCTTTTCGTGCGTGTGCTCACACCTTCAACGACTATCTTAATTAAGGGGGCAATGAAGCGATTGACAGTGACCTGTTTAAAGGTGTCATGAGGACTTTCAGGAGAAGCGGTATTTCGACTACAGTGGAAAACGCTAGTCAGAAGCGATATTCCAACGCGTGCCTACAAAATCAGTATAGCTTTCCGAGAGCAGTTTCTATTCGGTACGGGTGAAACTAAATTTTCGATTTATGAAAGTTGATACGTTTCGTTCTTAGTAAACTAATATTATCAATCCATGGACTGGATTAATGGAATAGCAAACATTTAACGAGAAATTTGGGCTGTGGAACTAACCTACTTATCTAGGGAAGTGTGCTTCTCCAGATCAGAAACAGACCACTTAAACAGAACATGAAAACTTATAGAATAATTCTTACACATCTAGCAGGCAGATATATATGACATCTCCTCCCTTTTTATGGCTGCATTACAAGACAAAGGGTTACATTTCTTTAACTTACTGGCCCGAAGTCTCGCACATACATCCACAGAGCCTTCTATGCGTGTGCCGATTGACCACCCTACACCTCAAAAATGCGATCTAAGTGATCGTTCATTCGATGTTACGTTCAACGTGGGTTTTATTTGAAAGCGATGTGGCGTCTGAAGAGTGGATACCCAGTTACAGAAATAAAATAATAATAAATCTACGATCGAAATTCTGATGACACTGTGGACCACGAAGAAGAAAGGGCAAGACCTGTAGGTTATCATCCGTAATTTAAAAACAAAACCTTTGATTTCATATGAAATTTGTCCTCAATAGAAGACAAAGCTAGTACCGACATTAGGTACCGTCAGAAATGAGACTGAAAAAAAGGCGATAAGATTTATATTTGTACCAATGGTTTCGATCGGCGTATGAGTTTACACCTGAAGTCAATTTGCCGAGATATATGAATAACTTTCCTCTCAGTCTTAATTAGACAGGCCTTCTAAGATGATACATGCGCAGGTCAATTGTGTTAATTCTACAAATAGGAATTATCAAACATGGCCACAAAGAATGCAAGTTACCAGTATATTGCTTGTACACATAAGTGACAAAATTCGTTGGTTTTTTCTACCTCGATATGATAACTCTAAACATTTAATATTATTGAGAAGGAAATGTGTAATTGATCGTTTCTTGTGGGTTGTGGAGTGTTCTCGTTATATGCGTCTTTTCTGTGGAAGCAAATCAACGCACACTTAGTAGTTCATTTGGGCTATTATATCCCAGTAACTCTTTACATTGAACTACGTAATTTGTAACAAGCCGCGGACACACAGTTGTATACGATTGTTTTGTTCGACGTCACATACAGTCTCAGTAAATACAGACGGAATGCACAATTAAAAAAAGGAAGGAAAAAAAGAAAAACCTTTATATAAAAATGTCTTACTAGTAATAAACGTTTTTGCAGCTGTAAAGTATTTACATTACAATTCAGATTCGTAGCAATAGTTCATTAGGAAAGTGAATACACGAAGTTTCCTCTTTCTAAAACATTGTACGGAGTGGCGCTGTAGTTGTGGGAGGATGACGGTTCAAACCCGCGTCCAGTCATCAAGATTTAGGGATTTAGGTTATCCGTGATTTCTCTAAATCGTTTCAGGCAAATGCCGGGATGGTCCCTTTGAAAAGCGGCGGCCGATCCCTATCTTTGACACAGTTCGAGCTTCTGCTCCGTCTGTAATGAACTCGATGTCGAGAGGACGTTAAACCTATTTTTCCTTCCTTCCTTCCATCATTCTGTAGTTGTGGCATTAATAGTTGGATTATATAGGTACGCATCGAATCTCTGATTGTAGAAATTTTCGAGATGAAGGCATTTCAAGTCCGCTTTCAAGCTTTGGTAAGTTAGCGCATGTTGAATGTTGGAAGGATGGTCGATACTTCCGCCCCCACCCGCTCTTACACCTTGTATCTGCGGACGCTGCTTGGGAAAATCAACTGTCTATACAACACCGTACGTCCTCATTGTTCAGGTACAGTCAGTTGAGAAACATGAGCGACTTTTAATGCGACTATAATCCTTGAATTATATCTTCAAGGCGAATTTTAAGTATTTCTTCGCACGGTGCACTGTATGTTTTCTAGAATCTTTGATACAGGAATTTGTTCATTAAACCGATACAGCAACGTAATTAAGTTACCGGACACGCATTTGGGAGACGTGCGATACGAGTGCCCAGATTTCCAGATTTAGATTTTCCATGGATTCCCAAAACAGAGCACTACGAATTCAAGGACCTTAGCCGTCTTTGTCCTATCTGAGCCTGTATTCCGTCTCTACCGGCATCGTCACCTACTGGTAGCTAAATCCTAATCTTCTACCAACAAAGCTAGCAACAGTTTCGTTTAATATTTGTGCGATACAAGTTGTTAACACACCACGAAGTAATACTTGGAAACAATTCTTCTCAGTTCTTCTCTCTTTTTGGTATCCTCTGTTTCAATAAATACCATTAGGCCTTGAACAATACCAGCAGTAAATATAGTATGTTAAATCTACCCTCTTCTTGTCTTCAGTTTTGCCAAGTGCAAGTACCATATAAATATCAAATGCTGATGGTGACCCACCTGTGGTTCAACTGGCATATTGTCGCGGGTTGTTTCCCTTACGATCTCACACGGGGAATCGAAATTCGTTTAGGCTGTCTGTTCTAGGATCATCATTTCCGAACTTCAATTGAGAAATGCTAGAATGAAAATTTTTGTTGATGGTCGTCTTGGGTTCCACTGACAGCTATTAAAAATGGTTGAAAGATACCTACATATTTTACACTGTGTGTTATGTCAACAAAGTAGGATATATCATAAACACTTGTGACCAATTCTAACTAGGCTTCCTACGAGGAGGCGAACCTGGAGTCCCGCATATCGCCGATAGCACATACTAGTTGCTACAGTCGTGGACGGCTCATAGATTCAGCTTGGTACTTGTTTCTCTCCGTTCCTTCCAAGGAAGAAATTTACTACCTTGAAATGTCGGAATACTAGTTTGGAAAACAGAGTTACGCTGATAAACGTGAGTCTAAATTTTGGCGCTAAGCACAAAGTATTCTTACACGTTTCTCTCAACGTGCTGATCGTTAGTTTGATAAAAATGTTCGCCCAACTGCTCAAATAAGCTTAGTTGTAACACGTTCTTTGAGATGAAGCTCTTCCGGAAAAATCCTAGCAATTTTTTAAATTCAAGAAGCCTATTCGCAAAGAATATTCTTGTTAGTATTCCGTTAATGAAAGTGTACGATATATAACAGGAGCCAAGGATTTAAAGAAAAATCGGAGAACTATTTCTTCTGGAGGTTCAATGTCCTGAATAGATGGTGGTTGAGTACAAAACGTAAAAGGCTGTTGTATGGAGCAATAACTTCGAAAATAATAAGCAGCAAATTATTTTACGAAATTTATGAAAACCCAGTTAGGAAAATGCACATAAAATAAACCAAAAATTATCTTCTTATGTTCTGGCAACCACCAACAGCACCACTACACTCGAAAATTTGGGCAAGTGATTGAAAGTTTTGACTGTGTTTTCGCGTTGCACAATTGCCGTACTTAGAGATTTTGGGATTTGCGCAACACGAAGATCGTTAATATTTGTTTCACTAGTTATTTTGCATTTCAATAGGAAGTGCATCAAATTTTATCTTTGACCGATACACCGCATACTACAAGATGGTTCACTGAGTAAAAGTGGCGACTGGAACAAAAATCTTAACACACTGTAGGGATTAAATTCTTCTGGATTTCGTATTGCATCACATCATCAGACATACCGAAGTTTCCACCTATTTTGCATGGGTCACCATCCGCATTCCAACTGAGGTTCAAAGCTCCAAATTATCCCAATTTACTGTAACTGTTGAGCATTTAAGAAATTTTATTCGTTCAAATGCTAGCCTTCTGTTCTGCGTTCATGTAATAGATATATTCATATAATTTCCACACACGACAATGTTACGTTATACTAAATAACTAACAAGTTTTATTTGCCATTGTCTCATTCAGTTCAAAAAAGTTTGGAGGCAGTTTCACACGATCTCCTCGCGTATATGATAATTTTATTTTATTTTCATTATTTTAAGGCTAAAATTTCATAAAATAATTATCAAGAAGGAAGAGTTCTTCATGTCTGAGTGAGCTAGCTAAATAAAAAGGAAGTGAGCTTGTATTAGAAATGAACCTAAAGTTAACGCTTTAATAATATGAGCAAGAGACAAGGAGAAGACTGCAGTGAGTTTCAAACTGCAATTCTTGAGGTGAACGTCGAACTCAGTCATAGAAAGCTTATCTTTTCCAGTGTCTTCTATTTTGGAAAATGCAAAGCCCGAATCTTAGACGCTAGCCATAACTTGAAGCTACAACTGCTGTTTCTGGAACTGCACAGGAACCATGCAAAGGTTATGGTATGTGGGACCGCAGTTTAATAAAAAGGCATGAGGCATGAAACTGAGCAAATAACTCCTTTAAAGTTTACCACTACTCCATTAGTAAGTAGTATATAATTCGCAGTGGCTCAGAATTAAAACAATAATATTAAGTAATGACAATTTGTTGGGAGAGAAACGGATACAGCCGATGTGGATCAACAGTCCAAATTAAGTCCTGGGAGCTACCAAAAGTAGTGATGCTGTGACGTTCGCCACACGTTACTGATTGCAAGTCTTGCAACAAGGAATATAGCTACATACATTGTCAATTGGAACGCCGATAACGTGGGGAACACGGTGGTAGAGAATAATTACTTATAGCCTGAGTCAACACAAATTTTTCAAATTCCAAACTTCCCCGCCATGTCTGCTTATGTAAGGCGAGCAAACGCTGTTGATGATAATCTGTTGTCGGATGGGGATCATAAGCTCGATGCATTTGAAGGGGAGCAGCCTTCGTGCCGCTGCCTGGTTTCATTCTCTCTGAGGAAACTGAAACACCATTTTCCCACGGGTTTCACCTGTATCTCCATACCAGAAAAGAACATCAAATTGTGCAGTAATTGTGCACTATTTAGTACCAGTAGTATTAGTAGCAGTAGTATTTATCCGTTGATCTCTTTCACGACGTGCCTTGGTATTACAGTTTAACAACAAGTATAAACTAAATCACATATACATTCACAGACTTACAAGTCTAGAACGACAAGCATGGGACAGCTAGTCGGCAGTGACCTTATATTAGGAAGCATCCCGGCATTTGCCTGAAATAATTCAGGGAAACGACTATAAACATAAATCAGGATGTAGACTACACATATAACTAAGTGTTCCTACAGTTAGCTTCCGTACTTTCCCATGGACTGTTAGGCGATACTTGTATACCTACGTATTTCTTATCTGTATCTTATGGAACCCATAGCACAAAACATAGGTCAAGTCGTAAAATCACTTTAGAATAAATTAGAATGCTTGTATCATGTTCTTTACCTCTTTTCCGCGAATACTCTTAGAGAATTACGTTTGCTCCTAGACAATATGATATTTTACTATAGTCTATTGTCACCTACTATGTAGTCTGTTCGTCATTACCGTTTTTTCTAAACATCAGATGTACTACTTAATAAGGCGATTACAGAGTATCGCGTATGTTAAACGCAAATAAAAATTGAAAAAAAAAATGTGGCTACACTCTCCTCTTTCCTTCATATGAAACTCCTCTGACAGGACACACTGACAGGAAGAATGGGTTCACGTTTATGTTGGCCGGGAGACCGTATGTGGTATATGTAGATTTAGTCGTTTAATTACGAAGGTTTTCTTCGTTCACGAACAATGGTACTTTCGGTCCGTAAAAGTTAGTGCTTGTGTCTTAAGTGTGTATGTTCAGTCTAAGTGAAGTATGAAAAGTTTCAGTGTCACGATTGTATTGTTGATCAGGTTCGACTATGTTTATTAAAACTGAGGAATGTACAACAATCAGTCACTAATAGTTTATTGCAGATGTAGCTAGATTTCAACCACGGAGTGGCTATTGTCAGTGCTGTTAGATCCAAGTCAAATCATCATTATCGCCCGCCTGTACAAATAGCCCCTATCAGATTATTCATGTTAGCATTTCAGAGTGTGAACTGAAAATGCCACATAACCCCATGCCGCAGGACTCCATCGAGGTGTTTGGAATTTACTTAGTGCGTGGTCTGATGATCAGAAATTTTAACACCACTCCTTTCCTTTCTGAGGCGTCATGTCACGGACTGCCCCCCACCCCCTCCTCCCGTCGGAGGTTCGAGGAGTCTTCCCTCGGGCATCGGTGTGTGTCTCGTTATTAGCATAAGTCAATTTAAATAGTGTGTAAGTCTAGGGACTGATGACCTAAGCAGTTTGGTCCCTTAAAAATTCACACACATTTGAACATTTTTTTCGTTGCTTGCCAAATTCTGGTGGTGAATATCTCTTACATCACCAAGATGCATTCGCGTCCCTGTCAAGCGTAACCAGAAAGGCGTGTGATGCCCACCTCGATTGCCGAAACTGACAACAGATACATCAAAGACCATAATTTTTGAGGTATTAAGAACATGTCAAAGCATAACAAGCTATATTGGCACTGGAGACCACTCAATCAACAATGTATAGCAACTCTTTTTCTATATACACTCCTGGAAATTGAAATAAGAACACCGTGAATTCATTGTCCCAGGAAGGGGAAACTTTATTGACACATTCCTGGGGTCAGATACATCACATGATCACACTGACAGAACCACAGGCACATAGACACAGGCAACAGAGCATGCACAATGTCGGCACTAGTACAGTGTATATCCACCTTTCGCAGCAATGCAGGCTGCTATTCTCCCATGGAGACGATCGTAGATATGCTGGATGTAGTCCTTTGGAGCGGCTTGCCATGCCATTTCCACCTGGCGCCTCAGTTGGACCAGCGTTCGTGCTGGACGTGCACACCGCGTAAGACGACGCTTCATCCAGATCCAAACATGCTCAATGGGGGACAGATCCGGAGATCTTGGTGGCCAGGGTAGTTGACTTACACCTTCTAGAGCACTTTGGGTGGCACGGGATACATGCGGACGTGCATTGTCCTGTTGGAACAGCAAGTTCCCTTGCCGGTCTAGGAATGGTAGAACGATGGGTTCGATGACGGTTTGGATGTACCGTGCACTATTCAGTGTCCCCTCGACGATCACCAGAGGTGTACGGCCAGTGTAGGAGATCGCTCCCCACACCATGATGCCGGGTGTTGGTCCTGTGTGCCTCGGTCGTATGCAGTATTGATTGTGCCGCTCACCTGCACGGCGCCAAACACGCATACGACCAACAATGGCACAAAGGCAGAAGCGACTCTCATCGCTGAAGACGACACGTCTGCATTCGTCCCTCCATTCACGCCTGTTGCGACACCACTGGAGGCGGGCTGCACGATGTTGGGGCGTGAGCGGAAGACGGCCTAACGGTGTGCGGGACCGTAGCCCAGCTTCATGGAGACGGTTGCGAATGGTCCTCGCCGATACCCCAGGAGCAACAGTGTCCCTAATTTGCTGGGAAGTGGCGGTGCGGTCCCCTACGGCACTGCGTAGAATCCTATGGTCTTGGCGTGCATCCGTGCGTCGCTGCGGTCCGGTCCCAGGTCGAAGGGCACGTGCACCTTCCGCCGACCACTGGCGACAACATCGATGTACTGTGGAGACCTCACGCCGCACGTGTTGAGCAATTCGGCGGTACGTCCACCCGGCCTCCCGCATGCCCACTATACGCCCTCGCTCAACGTCCGTCAACTGCACATACGGTTCACGTCCACGCTGTCGCGGCATGCTACCAGTGTTAAAGACTGCGATGGAGCTCAGTATGCCACAGCAAACTGGCTGACACTGACGGCGGCGGTGCACAAATGCTGCGCAGCTAGCGCCATTCGACGGCCAACACCGCGGTTCCTGGTGTGTCCGTTGTGCCGTGCGTGTGATCATTGCTCGTACAGCCCTCTCGCAGTGTCCGGAGCAAGTATGGTGGGTCTGACACACCGGTGTCAATGTGTTCTTTTTTCCATTTCCAGGAGTGTAGTTAGCCTTCTTTGTGATTTTTGCTTTGTTTCTTGTAATATTTATTTTTAGCAGAAAAGCTATTTTTAGTGTCTACATGTTAATTTTTGGTACGACATAATGGACTGCCCTAACCACCACCTTAAATGTACGTAATTTTTAGTTCATTAATAAAATAAATTAGCAAATATTTGGCTATTTCTTGCGACATTCTGACAAATGACGCATGGACCAAGTCAGAGCTTGTGGTTGACAGTACGTCGCGCTCTACTTTACTTTGCACGATTTGTTTCCCCGGCCAGGAATTTTTGTTAAGGGTACATTCCACTACAGAATCAAAAACTCGTTAATGGAGATAACGAATTCTTACGAATTACTTCTCAAATTCCGATTGAAGTTGCTGCAGGAAAATAAGGCGTATAATTTATTGTTTTGGCGAACTGTCAAAGCGAGCGAAAATTAGAAAAGGCGGTCAAAAGACAGTACCACATGTAAAACGGATACAGGTAAAAGATATATTTGCACAATGAATTTTCGGAACAGCAGAAACAGGAACCCTTATCTCTTAATTCATGGGGAGGGTGATTTATAGGATTACACACTGGTCAAAGAACAACTGAGTTACGAAATTTATGTATTTAATTATTCCCTTTCTGCCCGCCTCTGTTATAGCTATTGTTATCAGAAGTGACTGTCGATATTCATGTGATAAAAGAAAAGTTCGTTACCACTTTAATTAAAATTTCATAGCACGTACCTCGAGTGTGTGTATGTGTTTGACTATTACAGGTGATTTTATCCTCTTGGTGTGCCACCGTACGAATGGTGTTAGTCTGTGGATTACACATGAATCTCAGCATGTCCAGACCCATGATAACTGATCGAGGTGCACACGTCCAACCCACAGGTCGATTAAAGGAACTGAATTCGTGCATTCTTTGGTCTATCTTTGGTCAACCATCTGCGACACGGGAAGTTGTGAAGATAGGACAAGGAGGCGGATCGCGCTGGGGCGAGTAGCTAAGATAAAGATCACCAAGTTCTGGCAGAAAAGAGCGTTAAGGAACATTACAAAAATCCACCCTCTTATATCACTCGTATTTTCCGTCTTCTTTTACGGTTGCGAAACATGGACCCTTAAGGTAGACCTAAGTAACGTATTGATGCATTAGAGCTTTGCTGCTGGCGCAGGGTGCTGTGCATAAAATGCAGCGAAAGAAGAACAAATGCGTCCAATATTGAGAAAGTCACATTTCCAGGCGCCTTTCTTCTCGCGTGAGGCGAGGACCACGGAGGTGTACAGACAGTCGTTTTTCTCTCGCTCTGTTGGTGAGCGGAACGGGGTGGGAAATGACAAGTGGTGGACAGGGCACGCTCTGCCACTCACCGTGCGGTGCCCTGAGGAGTATCGATGTAGGTGTAGATGTAGACGTAGAAACTCTCCAGTTCTCTGGCCATCTCGTGAGAAGAGATGGAGAAAAATGTAGAGAAAATTGTCATGAAAGGGAAGACCAGGACAAGAGACCGACGGTGAGAGCAGGTGGAAAGATCAAATCAAGAGCTCCAGTCTGCCTATAGTGCAGGCAGAAGCAAAAGCTGGTAACCTTTCGCGATCGAGACAATTGGTTCACGGAGTCACGACGCTCAGCGATGAGTATGTCGACTTGTGATGATGATGACATCTCTATTCTTAAGTAAAAGGCTACAATGCGTACAACAGACCAGTATGGCAACATTTGCTATCGCTGATTTTATTTGACCATACAGCCAATGAAAGGAATTGGAAAATGGGCTAAGACAGAAATTGTGCACTAGTACAAAAAAGGTCTAAAAATTTAGAGTTAAAACCACCATGGAGTAATTTTCGGTATTCATGACGACTGTGGAACCCAGTTCAAAGAAATTGAAATTTCACTTTAATCCATTATGGACTCTCCCATGCCACTTCTACTGCCAAAAGTCCTAACTTGAATTTTTAGAAGTTAACGTGTTTCAAACATTTTCTTATGTTTTCTAATTAAGATATTGTACGTATGTGAAGCAATCTCTGCACGTATGTCGGTATCCACTGATTAAAACAAACTCAGTCGGTAGGAGATCGCTTCATTAGCTTCCTCATGATCAGTTTTTTTTTTTTACGAAATAACACACCACCACGCTTACCTGTCTGCATTAGCTGACGTGCCGACACCTGAAAATGAATTATTCAGCAGCCACGGCTTCTCGCATTCACGCGATGACGGATGGAAACTGGACGAGCTTCTGATGGTATGGTCGTCAGAGACACGCTTCTCCACATGCTATCTTCCCAAATGCGGACGCTATTCGCTGTTATGCTAACCTAACGGAAGGGTTCGCACTGGATAATGTAAGAGGCGAGAAGAACGACCAGCACTTTGTCATTAAAGTATGTGCCATACCAACATGACCCCCTTCCCCCCCAGACCAATTCCTTCCCCTAAGCGGCCACTTTCTCGTATCGAAATAATTTCTTTCGCCTTATCTTCGAGGTACGTTGGCGGCAGTAGAATCGCTTTGCAGCTGGCCTCAAATTCCGGTTCTCTAAACTTCCTGGACAGTACATCGCAGAAAGGAAGTCTCCCCTCCCCCTTCCCCCCAAGGGACTCCCTCTGTAACTCCCGAAGCATCTCCGTAATACCTACTTGCTGATCGAACTTTCCAATAACAAATCTATCATCACGCCTCTGAATTGCTTCGACGTCTTCCTTTCTCAGTACAGTCGACATAAACTTCTTGAGAGACGTGACACCTGTATAGATATTTAAGCTGATTCTCATATTTTGTTCCATCTCAGTGGCATTTTTCTAATTATATTACACGTTTCGATCACTCCGGATGATCTTCAGATCACTCTGATGTGTGGCTCTGAGTAGACGAGACGGGTTGCTGACGTAACTACTTTGATCTGAAAATGATCCAGAGTGATCGAAACATGTGATCTAATTAAAAATGTACCACTGAAACGGGTTGGTAAATGAGAATTGTCTTCCTTTCTCCCGACCCGCTGGGGATGGCAAATACTCGAGCAGTATTCAAGGATGTGTCGCAGTACAGTTCTCCTTTATACACTCATGTTCAGAAACAACAGAAGACGTTGAACGATTAGAGATAGGACGTTCATATTCACAGGACATGTACATTAGTATGTTCTGCAGAAATGATGTGCATCTGAACCATGTCGGCACGCGAGTTGAAGGTCAACATCGTCATCGCGGTGCAACACGACCTACAGGTAAAATGTGCCTGCGGCTCTAGTTGTTGCTATCACTGCGACTTGAGCAGACGTGCAGGCTACTAATGGTGTATTCGAAAGTTACAGGATTGTTTTTCCTATTGATCTGCAGTAACTTACATTTTTCTACATTTAGAGCAAGATGACATTCATTACACTAACTAGAAATTCTCTCTGAGTCATTCTGCATCCTCCTACAGTCGCTCATCGACGACATCCTCTCAGACACCACGTCAGCATCAGCAAACAGTCGTAAATTGCTGCTCACCCTTTCGCAGATCATTTATGTATATAGAGAAAAAGAGCGGCCCAAACACAGTTCCCTGGGGCACTCCTGACAATACCCTTGTCTCATGCTTAGGATCGAGCCACTCATATACCTGATAACCTAATCCGTATGCATTGACCATTATCAACAGTCAATCATAACCAGGGTACAAAATGGTTTTTTTCAGCAGGATAATGCAAACCTCTACGAAGCGGTTCATGCCATAAACGCTTTGAGATATGTAAGGATCGTTGAGTGGACGGCTTGGGTCCCAGATTTTCATCCACAGAACATGTCTAGTGTGCGATGGGAAGGCGTATACTTTTATACAAGTCTCCAACCAGCGATGATAAACTGGTGCTCTCTTTCAGGTATGGCATCAAAATCCTCAGGATGACATTCAGAGGGTCGTAGATTTCATGGCACGCCGAATATTAGAGTGTAACGCAGTGACCAGTGACCTTGTCAAGCACATAACGCCCATGGCAAAACGACAGCATCTATCCAGACCAGTCCTCAAGACAAAGGAAGTGAGAGTAACAAAATTTATGCTTTAATTCTTTTCACAAATTGTAACTTATAATAAAATTCTGAGTTAATTGATACCTAACTCAGACTAGTCGATTAATTAATTAGTAATTCAACACTCATAATTATTGAATGTATACTCTTAAATTAATTTTCCCAAGTCTACAGACATTGCCGGCCGAAGAGGCCCAGCGATTATAGGCGCTTAAGTCTGGAACCGCGCGACCGCAACGGTCGCAGGTTCGAATCCTGCTTCGGGCATGGATTGTGTGATGTTCTTAGGTTAGTTAGGTTTAAATAGTTCTGAGTTCTAGGGGACTGATGACCTCAGATGTTAAGTCCCATTTGAACCAATTTTCTACAGACATTACCGAGGTACTGTCTTCAAAGAGGACCATCGGTTTGAGGGGAAAGGGTAAATTTAACATTCCCCGTTTAATTAATATAGAAAGCGTCTAGAGCGTCAAAATCTAGCTTGGTTTCCGGCCGTTATTTCGAATCACCGTTGAAGCCACTTGGTGGCGGAGGCGCATACAGTTCTTTGATTAAAACAACAGTCGAGATCGCAATAACATTTATTATTACTGATTTTGGCTTATGTGAAAGCTCTCTATAGCTGGTGCTGGTGGTTTCTCGGCTTTTCAAAAAATGGTTCAAATGTCTCCGGACTGAAGTGCCTAGAACCGCTCGGCCACAACGGCCGGTGGTGTAAGTATGACAGTATCCTGAAAACTATATAAAACTATCCTTGTAATTCTCTCAACACCCCAAAAAAATTTCAAACCTCACAGTCCCTTTAACGGCAGTGAGCTTAGCGACCTAGAGTGTGTTTGCCACAATGTGTCTATTCTATAATGCCATTTCCTTTTTAAATGCACCTTCACCAAATCAGAAAGAAGTTGTCTCTCACCTAGCAATTCCTCACTGAGGGCAATGTGCAGTCAAGTCTACTTAAAATGTGAGGCCCGCAATCCGTTCTTAATGTTCTCTGATAGAGTTACATTTTAGTTCCTGCACCCCATTTTCCTTCAAAAATTCAGCAATAGCAAGTTTAAATCTGAAAACAAAGTACTTTGCAGTAAAATATAGAGGCTCCAGGCACTTCGTTCAACTCCATCGAAAACTGTTGCAAATTCCAATGGAGTACTGTATGCGACTTCATAAATGTTATTACTGACTCCACTAATTTCTTCACGTATTGTGTACCTGAACATGCAGAAGTAAGTGCTACTTGACGTACTGAGCAATGAATCCTGTCTGTAGATCGTTGTAATTATTTCCTCTTTCGTTGTTAACTAAATCCTCAATTTCTTTCTGTTTGGTATTGTAATATAGTTTCATAGCAAATCTGCAGTACCTGCTAATGTGCGACTGCGTTATAGATATTGAGAATTCTCATCCCTCACTTCCGTCATTCCCATTTGTTTTTAAAGGCGATCACCCTCTGAATCTGTGAACTTCCTTAAAACCACGAACAAATAGCGAAACTTGGACAGGGGTGACACCACGGTTTTGACCAAATCAAGCGATTTGTTACTGTCGGAAACTGCCACACCACAATGCTATATGATATGTCACGGTTGTGTTGATAAGGGAAATTCCTCGTCGCAGCCCCTTAGATCTAGAGATAAAATGGTGCAGGAATAGCCCGTTGAAAACTGAACGCAGATCAAGCATGAAAACAAGAAGTAAGTTGTGACACATGTTGTGGCTGTGTGGTCAGTGTTCGAGTGCAATGTGAGAGATCCGTCTTCTAAGCTTCCTCGTGCCCCATTTTTCTTTCAGAAATTTATGTGCTGTCCGCCAGTCACTGGCGTGTCCGTTCTCCTTCCGTAGTCTTGGCAATTGTCATACTATTATAATTATGTAGTATTCTGTCTAGTGGCAGGTCCATGTCTTCGTACGGAGAATTCTGATTCCACTGTTCACTGTCTTCAGCTTCTTCCTTCAGTCTGTTGTATCTCTTTCCATCTTTCATGCCCTCCTTTCTTCCTCGTCCTGCATTTCCTCTGAGTTTCCCTTAAATGACATCATGTATGAGTCCCCTCGTCCTGCATTTCCTCTGAGTTTCCCTTCGATGACATCATGTATGAGTCCCTCGTGTCTAAGTACATGTCCAATCCAGTTGGCCTTTCTCTGAAGAATTGTACGCAGAATACTTCTGTTCTCTCCTATTCTTCGCAGTACATCGTCATTTTTTATGCGATCTGTCCGGTTGATCTTTTCCATTCTCCACCAGCACCACATTTCAAAGCTCTGTAAATATTTTTTCTCCTTCTTTCTCATGGTCCATCTCTCTCCTCCATACACTGCAATGCTCCAAATGTAGCATTTCATCAATACTTTTATTATAGAATATGAGTCATGTTTTAAGAATATATTAGCGTCGCAAGTAAATGTGATGAACAGTGAAAGCAGACGAGATGTCTGATAGACCTCTCACAGAAATGAAAACAACGAATAAATTGGTGTGAACTGCGTTACAACGAAGGAATTCAACAGTCCAAACTTCCAAAACGGAACGCAAGAGGCATAACATGCGGTACTCGTGTAGAACAAGTAGGAGGTCCCTTCGTTACACGTCGGTATTTCAAACGGACGTTACACGACGATACACACACAAATTTAAAAACAGCGAACAGACACATCAATGACCGGACGGACAGATCATAATTTTGCGAAAAAAGGGGAATGAGGGAAATTTGAACTCTGATCTTCTCCTTTGCAGTCCAACAGCGTCACCACATGACCACAAGACGACGCTCATTCGTATTCCCTCCGTGCTACACATGTTGATCTTGGACCGTTCACTGTTTCTATTTTGCTTCGTTTTTCCACACTTCAGTACACCATCACCTTGTTTGCATGCTGGGTAGGGTGCTTTGGGGAGATCACACTTGTGAATACTTCCGGAAACGGAGGACAGTTCCGCACGGTCGCCTGATGAACAGCCTACGGAATATCAGACCAGCTGTGTGGCTGGATTGAAGAGTTTTTTGCAAACAGAACACAGCATGTTATTGTCAATAAAGAGACGTCTACAGACGTTAAAGTAATCTCTGGTGGACCACAGGGTAGTGTTATGGGACCATTGCTTTTCACAATATATATGAATGACCTAGTAGATGGTGTCGGAAGTTCCATGCGGCTTTTCGCGGATGATGCTGTAGTATACAGAGAAGTTGCAGCATTAGAAAATTGCAGCGAAATGCAGGGAGATCTGCAGCGGATAGGCACTTGCTGCAGGGAGTGGCAACTGACCCTTAACATAGACAAGTGTAATGTATTGCGAATACATAGCAAGAAGGATCGTTTATTGTTTGATTATATGATAGCGGAATAAACACTGGTAGCAGTTTCTTCTGTAAAATATCTAGGAGTATGCGTACGGAGCGATATGAAGTGGAATGATCATATAAAATTAATTTTTTGGTAAGGCGGGTACCAGGTTGAGATTCATTGCGAGAGTCCTCAGAAAATGTAGTCCATCAACAAAGGAGGTAACTTACAAAACACTCGTTCGACCTACACTTGAGTATTGCTCATCAGTGTGGGGTCCGTACCAGGTCGGATTGACAGAGGAGATAGAAAAGATCCAAAGAAGAGCGGCGCGTTTCGTCACAGGGTTATTTGGTAAGAGTGATAGCGTTACGGAGATGTTTAGCAAACTCGAGTGGCACACTCTTCAAGAGAGGCGCTCTGCATCGCGGTGTAGCTTGCTGTCCAGGTTGCGAGAGGGTGCGTTTCTACATGATGTATCGAATATATACCAAAATGGTACTGAAACAGAGGATGGCAGAATAAAGGCCGAAATACTAAATGTCATTTTCCAAAGCTGTTTCACAGAGGAAAACTGCACTGTAATTCCTTCTCTAGATTTTCGCACAGATGACAAAATGGTAGATATCGAAATAGACGACAGAGGGATAGAGAAACAATTGAAATCGCTCAGGAGAGGAAAGGCCGCTGGACCTGATGGGATACCATTTCGATTTTACACAGAGTACGCGAAGGAACTTGGCCCCCTTTCTTGCATCGGTGTACCGTAGGTCTCTGGAAGAGCGTAGCGTTCCAAAAGATTGGAAAAGGGCACAGTTCATCCCCGTTTTCAAGAAGGGACGTCGAACAGACGTGCAGAACTCTAGCGTCAATAAGTTGTACAATTTTGGAACACGTATTGTGTTCTAGGACAATTACTTTTCTGGAGACTAGAAATCTACTCTGTAGGAATCAGCAGGGGTTTCGAAAAAGACGGTCGTGTCAAACCCAGCTCGCGCTCTTCGTCCACGAGACTCAGAGGGCCATAGACACGGGATCACAGGTAGATGCCGTGTTTCTTGATTTCCGCAAGGCGTTCGATACAGTTCCCCACAGTCGTTTAATGAACAAAGTAAGAGCATATGGACTATCAGACCAATTGTGTGATTGGATTGAAGAGTTCCTAGATAACAGAACGCAGCATGTCATTCTCAAATGAGAGAAGTCTTCCGAAGTAAGAGTGATTTCAGGTGTGCCGCAGGGGAGCGTCGTAGGACCGTTGCTATTCACAATATGTATAAATGACCCTGTGGATAACATCGGAAGTTCACTGAGGCTTTTTGCAGATGATGCTGTGGTGTATGGAGAGGCTGTAACAATGGAAAATTGTACTGAAATGCAGGAGGATCTGCAACGAATTGACGCATGGTGCAGGGAATGGCAATTGAATCTCAATGTAGACAAGTGTAATGTGCTGCGAATACATAGAAAGAGAGATCCCTTATCATTTAGCTACAGATTAGCAGGTCAGCAACTGGAAGCAGTTACTTCCATAAATGATCTGGGAGTAGGCATTAGGAGTGATTTAAAATGGAATGATCATATAAAGTTGATCGTCGGTAGAGCAGATGCCAGACTGAGATTTATTGGAGGAATCCTAAAGAAATGCAGTCCGAAAACAAAGGAAGTAGGTTACAGTACACTTGTTCGACCACTGCTCGAATATTGCTCACCAGGGTGGGATCGGTACCAGATAGAGTTGATAGAAGAGATAGAGAAGATCCAACGGAGAGCAGCGCGCTTCGTTACAGGATCATTTAGTAATTGCGAAAGCGTTACGGAGATGATAGATAAACTCTAGTGCAAGACTCTGCAGGAGAGGCGCTCAGTAACTCGGTACGGACTGTTGTTAAAGTTTCGAGAACATACCTTCACCGAAGAGTCAAGCAGTATATTGCTCCCTCCTACGTATATCTCGCGAAGAGACCATGATGATAAAATCAGAGAGATTAGAGCCCACACAGAAGCATACTGACAATCCTTCTTTCCACGGACAATACGACACTGGAATAGAAGGGAGAACCGATAGAGGTACTCAGGGTACCCTCCGCCACACACCGTCAGGTGGCTTGCGGAGTATAAATGTAGATGTAGAGCAGAGCTGATGCAGGCCGAGCCGTGGCCCGCAGAGCATACCCGGTTGAAGTCTGGCACGCCGAGGCCAGCCCTGATCTTAGACGGTGGTCGTCTGATACATATTGGACTGGCGCTTCGAGCGCTATCGGCTCCAGGGTTATCGTAAGTGTTTTGTCCATGACAGTGGAGGTTATAGATTCGCCCGGTGTGTCTTTTTTGGGATGAGAAACATTGTTGCCAGTACTCGGGCGACGTACCAGACTGGGGAGGCACTGCCTCGCGGACGGCCTCGCCGCGGGCCACGGCAGCTGCCACCGCGGATGGCTGCTGTCGCCTGGAGGGGCGGCGGGGGGCGGCGCCGCGAGCTGGTGGGGGATCGAGCCGGGAGTCGCCGGCCGGCGTCGCTACTGGCCGCCCGGCGCAGCCTCCGCCCAGCGCGCCAGCCAAAAAGACGACGCCGACGCTGCGGGCTGCGGGCGCCGAACATGGTGGAGGCGCACTGCACGGGTCCCCGGCACGCCGGCCGCGCCACCGCGGAGGGGCCAGAGTCGCCGCCAAGTCCAATCCGGCCGTACGACTCAGTGCTGGCGGCATCTCGAGACCGGTCGACCTGGCCTTCCAAAACGCACTTCGTGACAATCGCTACGAAACTGCGAGACTTACGTTCCTGCGGCGAAGCCGCGTCTGATGACGCTGACGAGCAATCTGAAGCAGCGGCACACTCAGCAGTGCTATCTGAGCTCAAGAACAACCAGTTACGATCATGTGGACTGTCAGGGTGATTAATAGTGTGCTCTTAGATACTGAAACGGTGTAGTAGTCTCCGCTCTATAAGCAGCAGGTTTCGCTGCTCGCTCGCACCGGGGAACAGAAACAGAGGCGGCTCCGCAGCCAATTTTATTACACGACGCGGCCGGCCGCGGGTGCAACAGAACCCATGTGGACGGGTGGAAAGAAATGTGTCAGGCTTCATAATACGTATTTATATGTGTCGTATATTATGCATTTCTTGTACGTGGATGTGAATCTTCACATGAACTTTCCTAATCCTCCTCACACCTTTCCGTAAAGTGTGGCCAAATCTTTGTTGGGAAGTAGTTCTGCAGTATAGCATTCAGGGCTTGACGACATTAACTTTCATCTGGCGTCCCTAGGCAAGGAGGTTGGACGGTAAACTTTCAAGTCGAATTGCCGATTCCATTTTTTTCCGACGACGTTTCGACGACTGACCCAGTGGTCTTCATCTGGTGCTGCCGCCTGTGTAATAATGCGTAGTCGTTGCCTAGACTTGGACTGGAGCTAAGAACGACGCTTTCAGTTTTGTCTGCAAGGAAGTTCTGAATCCAGTTCGATTCCATACACAGTAAGCTCTTATTTTGTTCGTCCAAAAGACGAGTTTGAGGTGTTATACACCACGACAGAAATTGTACAATACAAGTTTAGATATTTTCTTTCGTAGTCAGTAACATTGTCGGCGTGTCTGACTCGTTGAAATCCAGGCAGCGGGTCGGCATGGCAATACGCTTCGCAGCGTCTGAAGTCGGCCATCGAATTGCCATGCAGAAAAAAAATGTGTCAACAACACAGCTGAATCCCAAAAGTACGCCATCAATCTGTAGAAGTTAAATCGTAGGTTCCCAGTGGAGTGTGCGCTGATATGAAACTTCCTGGCAGATTAAAACTGTGTGCCGGACCAAGACTCGAACTCGGGACCTTTGACTTTCGCGGGCAAGTGCTCTACCAACTGAGCTACCCAAGCACGACTCACGCCCTGTCCTTACAGCTTTACTTCTGCCAGTAGGTACTGGCAGTTTTAAATCGTAGGTTGTTTTTCACACTATGTGATCAAAAGTATCCCGACCCCACCACCTACCCCCCCCCCCCCCCCCCACCCCCAAAAAATACATTTCTCATATTAGATGCATTGTGCTGCCACCTACTGCCAAATACTCCATATCAAGGACCTCAATAATCGTTGGACATCGTGAGAGAGCAGAATGGGGCGCTCCGCGGAACTCACGGGAACTTCCACGTGGTGAGGTGGTTGGGTGTCACTTCGGTCATATGTCTGTAGACGAGATTTCCACACTTGTAAACATCCCTAAGTCCACTGTTGCCGATGTGATAGTGACGTGCAATCGTGAAAGGACACGTACAACACGAAAGTGTACAGGCCGACCTCGTCTGTTGAAGAGGGTCGTAATGTGTAATAGGCAGACATGTATCCAGACCATACCCAGGAAATCCAAACTGCACGAGGATCCACTGTAAGTACTATGACAGTTAGGCGGCAGGTAAAATACTTGGATTTCATGGTCGAGCGGTTGCTCATAAGCCACACATCACGCTGCTAAATGCCAAACAACGCCTCGCTTGGTGTAAGATGAGCAAACATTGGACGATTGAACAGTTGAAAAGTGTGGAGTGACGAATCACGGTACATAATGTGGCGATCCGGTGAAAGGCTGTGGGTATGGCGAATGCTCGGTGAACGTCATCTGCCAGCGTGTGTAGCGCCAACAGTAAAATTCGTAGGTGGTGGTATTATGGTGTGGTCGTGTTTTTCATGGAGGGGCTTGCACCCCTTGTTGTTTTGAGTGGCACTGTATTGATGTTTTAAGCACCTTACTGCTTCCCACTGTTGAACAGTAATTCGAGGATGGCGACTGCATATTTCAAGAAGATCGGGCACCTATCCATAACGCACGGCCTGTGGCGAAGTGGTCACACGACAATAACATCCCTGCAATGGACTGCCCTACACAGAGTTCTGACTTCAATCCTACAGAACACGTTTGGGATGGTTTTGGAACGCCAACTTCGTTCCAGGCCCCACCGACCGATATCCCTCCTCAGTGCAATAGTCTGTGAAGAATGGGCTGCCATTAACCCTAGAAACCTTCCAGCACTTGATTGAACGTATACCTGTGAGAGTGCAAGCTGTCATTAAGGTTAAGAGTGGAGCACTCCGTCTTCAGGCCACAAGTGGCCCATCGGGACCATTCAGCCGCCGTGTCATAATCATCTGAGGATGTGAATAAGAGGCACGTGTGGTCAGCACACCTCTCTCCTGGTCGTTCTGATGGTTTTGCGTGACCGGAACCGCCACTATTCGATCGAGTAGCTCCTCAATTGGCATCACGAGGCTGAGTGCACTCAAAAAAATGGCAACAGCGCATGGCGGTCCTGATGGTCACCCATCCAAGTGCCGACCACGCCCGCAAGCACTTAACTTGGGTGATCTGACGGGAAAGGCTGTATCTACTGCGGCAAGGCAGTTGCCAAGGCTAAGGGGGGCGGGGACGGGGGAGGGGGCAACACCACATTCAATTCCACCATTACCAATGGAGGGCGGCACGAACTTGGTAGTCATTTTCAGCCATGTGTCCAGATACTTTTGATCACATAGTGTTTCTACACTGTCGGTTTAAGACATTGTGTTACTTCGATAGTTCAGCATATCGGAAAAGAACTGCAATGCTGATGTTAGTGCAAGGGTAGCTGGTCCACTTCAGGACAGTGATCGCCCCCACTGGTATCTTTAGACTGGCATACAGTGTGAATTCACGACTAAACGGAGTAAGGTCTTCTTATAAGAGGAAAATAAGTGTGTTTGTATTGTGCAGACCATAGAAGATGTTCCAGATGAAAATGCGATCATATGTATGGATTTCGCGACAAGAAAACTGTTTGTGAGTGCAGGACTAGAAGCCAAACTGTTGCCTAAGATCTCTGTCTCCGTCAGTTATGGGTAACTTCAACCAGTATGAACATTACCCTCGTGAGATGATGTTCCATGCACGCGCTCCGCATAATTTTTAGCTGCCAGCTGGCCTCACTTCAGCGCAGACACCTAAAAGCGAAAGGTTCATTCCGAAAATGGTATTCAGAATGATTCCGTGATAATGTTACGAAGTTCCACGGATTGTGGAGAAACTAAACTCCGCCCGAACTGGCCATGAAGGCCCAACGGTACCGGCCGGCCGCCGTGTCATCCTCAGCCCACAGGCGTCACTGGATGCGGCTATGGAGCGGCATGTGGTCAGAACACCGCTCTCCCAGCCGTATGTCAGTTTACGAGACCGGAGCCACTACTTCTCAATCAAGCAGCTCCTCAGTTTGCCTCACAAGGGCTGAGTGCACACCGCTTGCCAACAGCGCTCTGCAGACCGTATGGTCACCCATCCAAGTGCTAGCCCAGCCCGACAGCAGTTAACTTCAGCGATCTGACGGGAGCCGGTGGTATCACTGCGGCAAGGCCGTTGGGACGGATGGTGGAGAAGGGTAAATGGATTAATCTGAGATCAGGGACCCTAGTCCGGAAATGACCGAGTCCAAAATTATAAGCGAAAATATTTCTGCTACATCTGACAGTACTGGCACTATTTTTGGTAAAATTGTGGGGTAGATAAGTTTTAGAAACGGTAGTAAGGTCTAAAACATCAGACTTCTATAAATATGAGCTCCAAAGTGCCTACCTTAAGTTCTTCGAGCACTTGTTCATCTTCGATACTGCGAAACGCGTCTCTCTTCTACTGAACAAGTGCTCATAGCTCTTAAGGTATGCATTGTAGATCTCATGTTTACAGGACAGTTTTTTCTTGTTCTGGGGCATATTACCACCTCTGAAAGTTATTACTCTACAGCCTTAGCGTCAGCTGTACTGGTACATGTATTCCACTGTCAGACATATCGGAACAGTTTTCGCTTATAACTTTCGACTCGGTCGTTTCCGGATCAGTGTCTCTTACCTCAAATTGAAACGTTTATCTTTCTCCATTATCCCTGAAAGTTTGTAACGTCATTACAGAATCAACCTGTATAGGCCAAATGCTCAAACGCAAGATGTCGTCTATTATCCAATGCAAACTGTGAATGCTGAGAGCAAAGCTGTTACTCGTGGACAGTGTTGGTAAACTGCGCAGCTAGTGACCTTTCCTACATCCGCAAACCACCTTAAGATGTATGGTGGAGGATACTTACTGTGCCAGTGTCATTTCTCCTTTTTCACGTTTCAGTCGTGAATGGTTCACGGGCAATATGATTGCTGGTAAGCCTGTCTGTGGCCTCAAATCCCTATGATTTCACCTTCATGCTCTTTTTGCGAGACATACGTAGGAGCAATGACTATATTTTGACTTTCTAGCAAAGTACGTTCTTAGAACTTTAAAAGTAAAACAGACACCGATGCAGAGCGCCTCTCTTGCAGCGCCTGCCAGTGGAGCTGTATGAGCATCTTCGTGATGCTTTCGGCCTGTACCGCAACGTGCTGATCGTCTTTGGATCTTCTCGATTGCCTCTATCAATCCTATGTAGTTCGGATCCCAGACTGATGAGAACTATTCAAGTAGGTCCTACTGGTCGAAGGAGTGTTTTGTAAATCACTTCCTCTGCTAACGGACTACGTTTCCTGAGAACTTTTCCAGTGAATCTCAGTCTGGCATCTGGCTTACCTGCGATTAGTTTTATTTGGCCGTTCCACTTCAGATGGCTCCTTGCGCATACCACTACATGTCTTACGGAAGTAACTACTTTCAGTGATTGTTCTGCAATAGTGTAGTCATACAGTAAAGCATCTTTCTGTCTATGTATACGAAATACGTTACATTTGTTTATGCTGAGGAACAATTGCCGCTCTTTGTATCAACCGTCAATCCTCTGCAGGTCTTCTTGCATTTTCCTATAATTCTCTAGCGTCGGGGCTTCTCCGTATACAACAGCATAGCTCGCGAAAAGCTTCATGCAGTTTCATTTATATATACTGTAAAAAGTAATGGTCCTTTAACACTCCACTGGGCAAGCCAGAACTTACTTCCATGTCTAAATTCTTTTTTCCGTTCAGTATTCTGTCTACTAGAAACTCTTCAATGCTGTCGCGCAGTTGGTCTGATATTCCGTAAGTTCGCTTTTTGCTCATTAGGCACCAGTGTGTAAGTATACCGAATATCTTTGGGAAGTCAAGAAACATGGCTTCTACCTGGATGCCTGTACCTTCTGTTTTGTGGGTCTAGTCGGCGAACAGAGCGAGTTAGGTTTCACACGATCGTTGTTTTCGGAATTCATGTTGATTGCTGCAGAGATTTCCGGTCTCTGTAAATGTCGTAATAAGCGATGTCCGATGTCAAAGATATAGTCCTATAGCTTTGTGTCTTCGTTGAGCCTTACTGAAAACGGAAATTACCTACGCTTTGCTCCTCCAAAAACATACCGTAGACTGCTGCTAGAAGAGTAATAAGTTGTTTCACGTTCTTTATATAGAATCGAACTGGTTTCTCGCCAGTTCCAGGGTCCAGTGGCCTTTCCTCTGTCCGTGGTAGCTCGCTCTCTGCGTTACATTGAGGCCCTGGCCTCATACGGTCGGACTGCAGCGGTGTACGGAACACTGTATCAGCTACCAGGAGCAGTATGACAAGGAATAATCTCAGATAATTGCGAATAATTGTGACGAACAATTCTGGACGCTAACTATCTTGCTCAACCTGGGACGTGACAATTAGGGTGGAACGTGGAGTTCTAGTTGAGGGTATTTTAGTGGAACAGTTGAACGATCAGTCTCGCAGTGATATCCATTCTGCACGTGCAGTTCAGAAGCAGACTTCCCAGTATCGTGAGACTGCTCTTACTGTTTTAAAACTCATCACCTAGCAATTACTAGGAAACAAAGAGATTTACGAACCCATCTCTACTTTCCTGCGATGAAATTTTGTGACTTATGCTGGTGGTCGTGACAAGTGAAGGTACACTTCGCAGCGTTACTGGAGATCTAGTAAAACCCGTCGCCGTTTGTTCGACGTGCTTGATTAATGGCGCGCTTTCGGGGCGATCAGCAGAATCATTGATTCCACTTTTCTGCGATATCATTTTGACGACAGAATCGGTCGTCTTCTTCACATTCTGTGAGATGTGTTATTATAGGTATCCGCTTTCGGGTCTCGAATAAGACGATGAAATAAAGTTGGTGCCGCCCAGTAATTTATAGCCAAGTTCGACTCTACACCCTTCGATGCTCATTTGATTCTCGGAACCCGAAATGTTATTCCTTGAAATGAACATCCTACCATCGCTTTCCAGCTCTGATCTATGATATCGCGGGCGGGATCTCAGGGCAGTGGAGAAAATATGCATTTCACGCAGTAACAGTGCGGGCTTCATAAACAAATGACCAACAAGCTATCGAAAGGCATAGGCAGTACCGGGAGTCGAAATCGGCTGTAAAAAGCGACTCGACTCAATAATACGAGAACTTCACGTACTTGTTGGAGTGCAGGAGGAAACTACACATAATAAGACGGCTCGTAACATCGAAATAACCGTGTATAAAAATGAAATCAACAACTCGGTTAAGCATCTGAACGCACACGATCAATTTGTTGAAGTTAGCTCGTGGGTCTCGTTTCCACGATAACTCTCGATGATAAGGCAATTTTTTGGTGCTATGTCGCGGCATAAACATATTGCAAAACAGCTACAGCGTGGCAATTACGATCGGGGAAGAGACAGTTCGTCCCCTTCAGCATAGCAGCGTCATTGCTCTCGCACGGCTATTAGTGGTGATCACACTACTTAATGGCTGGGAAGGCTGCTGTTAAAACTGGGACATCCGTATGTCTGTGTGTTTGTATGCTGTGGAAGACGTTTCAAATTCGAACAATATATCACGTGAAGATAGCTCGGCAATAAAACTTTGTGCTGATGCAGGACTCCAAGCAAAACTGTTGCCAGAAAAAAAAGACACGTTTACACACGTTTCATAGTCGCCAAAGGCTGCAGATAAATGCATCTTTATTAAATACCAGTTTCGACCATCTGATCGTCACCAGGTATCATAAATTTATTTACGACGACCTGTACGATCACGTTCTTACTGTGGCTTCAAATAAATTAAAAACCATCCTGCGTCACTGCCGTCAGTTACCTGACTAAAAGAAAAAAAAAAAGAGAAAAGTAGTCAAGCACTCAGAGGACATAGTCGGATGTCACTGCAAGTCATTGTAATTTCGTACACGTACATGCTGTCGACGGGTTCGTAAATGATTAGACTCTATAAATTATATCGTCAGTCCATAAAAACTATGCTAGATAGTGCACTCATTAATGCTATAGCTACAATGGGCGTTAACGTTGTGTATAGATCCATTTATTACTTTTGATCTTTGTTCTGTCGGATTTCAGAAGCAACACCGAAAAATTCTTCAACTTTTCTCCTTTCTTCTAACTTAATCTATGACTGGCAGGTAAGAAGAACGTTCCCATTATAATGTTCCATTTATTACACTTCTGCTGGCGTTACCTATCGTTATAATTATTTACATGACAATGTTTAGAACAGGGTTCACTGACACCATCGAGGACTCTGTCATTCAGGGCAACCCAAAAATATTTACAGATGCGTGCAGCATCCTTTGAGAACATTCCCGAAAGACATTTTTGACAACTACTAGCTGCATTCTGAATGAGCATATTTCTCAGTAGTGACGGTATTTTGCAACAGCTTAGAGGAAATAAAATCATAAAATGCAAACGGGATAATTCGATTCTAATAAAGATCGTTCCATAATTCCACTTATAATTATTTGTAAATTAATTAAATGTTATTGGATAAGGTGTCAGATGGAAACGAATACCGTCTAAAATGTGAAGAAGATTCTGTTTGTGTATAAGTGTGGTGGCTGCCCCTTACTGTAGAAAGGTCTTACTCTCTGTCACGACTCAAATGGCCCCACAACGTAAGTAACTTGATAAAAAGGTAGAGGCTGGAAAGAAGATAATTTAAACGTTTGAAATGTGATATTGCAGACGCATGAAAGTTAAATGGACAGATAAGATAATGACTGAGGAGATTCTCTGCAGAATAGGTGAGGAAAGGAATCTGTGATATACACTGACCAGAAGAAGAGACAAGAGAATAGGGTACGTGTTGAGACATGAGGTAATAACTAACATAGCACTAGAGGCAAGCATAAAGGACATATATAAAAACTGTAGAAAAGATAGATTAAAATACACGCAACAAATAATTGAGGACGTTGATAGTATGTGCTAAGATAAAAAGATTGGCTTCGAAGATTAAGTCTTGGAGTGCCACATCAGACAAGTTACAGGATTGATGACATGTCTTACCATGGAGATAGATGGAGAAATATTGCGTCTTTCTTGGTTAGGTACTAAAATTGCCAAATAATGTTTGCGCACCATTATATTAGTTTTCCTACGGCGCCTCACTGAAGAACTTACGTTACTGTACGAGCTTGCATCACCTTATCTTCATCAAGGGCAACGAAGCGTACTGTCGAAATAACGATGCTGTTCTGCAATCGTGCAGCATGTTTGCGAGTATGTTTGTTTGAAATGTTCACTGATCCGCCAGAACATGGTTGTTGTTGTAGTCTTCAGTCCAGAGACTGGTTTGATGCAGCTCTCCGTGCTACTCTATCCTGTGCAAGCTTCTTCATCTCCCACTACCTACGGCAACCTACACCCTTCTGAATCTGCTTAGTGCATTCATCTCTTGGTCTCCCTCTACCATTTTTATCCTCCAAAGTCCTCAAATACTAAACTGGTGATCCCTTGATTCCTCAGAACATGTCCTACCAACCGATCCCTTCTTCTAGTCAAGTTATGCCACAAATTTCTGTTCTCCCCAATTCTATCCACTACCTCCTCATTAGTTATGTGATGTATCCATCTAATTTTCAGCATTCTTCTGCCAGAACATTGTTAGGATCGAACTAGCCATGTTCGCATACAGCTGTGGAATCCCAACAGCGGTAGCCAACCACTCCTTGTATTCTACAGTTCGTTGGTACGTGGGACAGGACAAACATTTTCTCACAGATTAAATAATTACTGCAGAGTAACACGACTGTTTGTAAGTTGAAAGGCAACACTCAGTGACATTCTGCGAACACGTTAAGTGTTAACGAGCGTCACGTCTTTGGAACATTACAACTTGGTCATCATCCTTGTTGTATTCTTCTAGTATGTACATTATCACCTAGTTGAAAAATCCCTGTGCTCCACACAAAAAAAGGTGCGAAAGAGTGCTCTTGGAAAATGGCGTAATCTGAAAAAGCACTCATGCTACAACTGAATTCGTGATTCCAAATGGTTCAAATGGCTCTGAGCACTATGGGACTTAACAGCAGAGGTCATCAGTCCCATAGAACTTAGCACTACTTAAACCTAACTAACCTAAGGACATCACACACATCCATGACTGAGGCAGGATTCGAACCTGCGACCGTAGCGGTCTCGCGGTTCCAGACTGAAGCGCCTAGAACCGCTCGGCCACTCCGGCCGGCGATTCCTGCGGTCAGGCAGCCTATATCCACTGTTCCATTTTGCAATCATCACATGGCAGCGACAACTGCAGACACAGTTGACAATATTCTCCATCAATAACGGCTGCAAAGCTCGTTTATTACAACATACAATGAAAAATGTTGCGACGACCAACAATGGTCTTCAAAATTAACGTTCTTCATTGAGGAACGCGCGTCGAACGACCTGCGTCTCCAAGCTATTACACTGTCATTGGCAAAGCAGTAATGATACTCCCATTTGATTGGAATACTTAATTTACATGGATAAAAATGATACTCAACAGTACTAGTGACTGTCCGTAAATAACTAACGCAACCTTACTATTCTCTTACTCTTAATTCACAGTTGCGTACAATGTAGCTGTTGGAAACCTGGAAGCACCCTGGTTGTGAGAAGGAGTGTTGACCCGCTATAAGCAGTAAGAGAGAGCCACCCTCAGCGCCAGATCCTTGGAAAGATGCAGGAAAGGGCCGAGGATTACTGGAAACCGGTTAGCAGCTTTTTCTGCGCGAAACCGCAGCAGGATATCAGGCCATTGTATAGACACACAGATTTCCTACAGAGAAAACGTCTGGTGAAAACATTTTACGACCAGGAAATGCAGTGAGGAGACTAGCCCTTTAGTGTGCAGGCACCTTTGTGTTTGAGATGTAGAAAGCTTGCTGTTTCCACAGGAAGCAGAATAACTAAAGCTAAACATCTAAATGACAGATAGGGGATACTTGGTTCTGGACCTTTCAAAATGTAAGAGACTGCAGAACGGGTCGAGAAAAAAAAAATGTTTATTCAATGTAAAATCTGTCAGTACTGGCTAATGTAAATAAATTCTAAGTTAGAACCAGACACCAGATGGTGATGAGACAGAGTACCTCATTTGTCAAAGGAAGAGACAGAGAGAGCGAGACATGACTGTTTTAGTAGAGAATTGAAGGAAGCAAACCATTGGTTAATAAGTCAGAGGAAGGAGACAAAAGTTTTGAAGAGAGCAGTTTGATCAGTCATCTCTATGAAGATCCAGAGCCGAGACAATCAAAATTTAGTGAGAGACGAAAATTCAGGCAATGCGGGGTTTCTTTTAACTAACAATCGATTTGCAAGTAACATCAACATCGGGGGTCTCCACCAGCGGACCTCAATGGTGAGAGCTACCGCAGAACTTACCCAGCAGATGCATTGGGGGCTTAGAAACATTTCCTGCTAATTTGAATTTAGCCACTGGCGGGGGTCGCTGGTTCCACCAGTGATCGATTCAACCAGCACCTGCAAGAGTTTGATGAGATCGTACCACAACTGTGAGATTAAATATTGCAAATCATGTAATGTTGCCCTATAACACACCCGATAGCAATCTGCAGCTGTAAATGTAAACCATGACCCATGAACTGCGTTAGTCAGTTAGTAAAATACAGCGTGAAGCTGAAAAGTTCAGTGAATGGTCACAGAAAATAAAGGAAATAAGAGTTGCAAAAAAATCCGTTTACTGACCTTCGAAGTAATTACCATTAGCTACAACACAGTACTGTCAACGGTTGTAAAGCTGTAGAAAACTGTTAACAAAAGGTTCTTATGGAATGGGGATGAGACCTGATGTACCAATACGATCTGGGAACCATGGGGCAGCCATTGGCATGAAGTTTATCGTCTTCCAGAAATTCTTTATTAAACAAGCCTTGCTATCGTAAAAGGTGATCAACATCGTCTTAATCTTGTATTTTGTCACACGACTTTTTATTGTCAAGGCAGAAGCATCATGTACTATAATTTTGCAATGATTTGCAGAATGCGAAAGTATTGGTAGAGAGCCAAGTGATATCAACAAAAGAAGGAAATAACAATTCGCTGTCCACCGTTCAAAAATGGTTCAAATGGCTCTGAGCGCTATGCGACTTAACTGCTGAGGTCATCAGTCACCTAGAACGTAGAACTAATTAAACCTAACTAACCTAACAACATCACACACATCCATGCCCGAGGCAGGATTCGAACCGGCGACCGTAGCGGTATTCCGGTTCCAGACTGTAGCGCCTAGAACCGCACAGCCACTCCGGCCGACCGCTGTCCACCGTTTTGAGCGTCAATAGTGTGAAGTGACTATGAGTGTGGCTTGGATCGGACAATGCCAGAGGAGGAACTCCAACGTCGTCCTCGTGAGAGAATTTCGGCACCACACGCTTGCAGCTATATACGCAGAACTTAATGTCACGGAAAATCTAAATCATATTTAACGGACAGGGATCTGAATCCTATTACTCCCGAACACAGATCCATTACTGAAATAACAGCCCCACGAGATTAGCCGAGCGGTCTGGGCGCCGCAGTCATGGACTGTGCGGGTGGTCCTGGCGGAGGTTCGAGTCCTCCCTCGGGCGTGGGTGTGTGTGTTTGTCCTTAGGATAATTTAGGTTAAATAGTGTGTAAGCTTAGGGTCTGATGACCTTAGCAGTTAAGACCCATAAGATTTCACACATATTTCAACATTTTTTATTGTATAGGTTTTATTCCACACACTAGATTTCGGCCTTTCTCTTTTTTTTATTGGATTTCAATTCCAGCCAGGTTACGAAATTGATACCACAGCAAAAAGAGGTTGGCCTCAGATTTAGAAGTAGTCAAAGTTTTCATCGTAATCACCAGTGGCACGACAGCCCCTTGTGAGTCCAGCCCTTCTGTTGAAAATTGTTTCATTCTTTACTGTTAAGAGCCGAACTCCTCTAATTCTGATTTCCAATATTTCACTCCGGCCGCATTACCTTTGGCTTTCTAACTTGGACAGCGTGACTGACTGCCATGTGGTGGAACCACATTCGATTACTGGTAGTGACAGGGAGTTTTCCTTGGTGAGAGGGTTGATACGGGGTGCATTCAGCCTCGCGAGACCAACCGAGGAATAACAGCGGTTAAATGGTCAAGAAACCGGACAAGGACCGGGAAGGCGCTGTGCAGAACACGTGCCCCTCCATAAAACATCCGATGATGCCATTGGCAGAGAATGACATGGCAGTCGGTCGAGTACTATTGGCCCAACTAGGGCGGGAATTTTTCCTCCTCCAAACTCCATGTCCTTTTGCTGGCTCAAGAATTTTTATCAAACACTTTCTTTCAAATATGTCAAACTTGTATTAAGTCGAATTTCGTTAACGTCTATGTTACAACTCCATATGTTAGCACCTGTCTGAGCTTTGTCTATCCTGATATTTGTAAAAGTGAGACACACACAATATATATATATATATATATATATATATATATATATATATATATATATATATATATATATATATATTGGCCTTTAAAACTGATACAGATGCAGATGATAAAAGGGTATTCATTGGACAAATATATTATACGAGAACTGACAGGTCATTACATTTTCACGCAATTTGAGTGCATAGATACTGAGAAATCAGTACCTAGAACAATCACCTCTGGCCGTAATAACGGCCTTGATAGGCCTGGGCATTGAGTCAAACAGAGCTTGGATGGCGTGTAGAGGTACAGCTGCCCATGCAGCTTCAACACGATACTACAGTTCATCATGAGTAGTCACTGGTGTATTGTGACGAGCCAGCTATTGCTCGGCCACCATTGACCAGACGTTTTCAATTAGTGAGAGATCTGGAGAATGTTCTGGCCAGGGCAGCAGGAGAACATTTTCTGTATCCAGAAAGGCCTGTACAGGACATGCAACATGCTGTCATGCATTATCCTGCTGAAATGTAGGGTTTCGCAGGGATCCAATGAAGGGTGGAGCCACGGGTCGTAACACATCTGAAATGTAACGTCCACTGTTCAAAGTGCCGTCAATGCGAACAAGAAGTGACCGAAACGTGTATCCAATGGCACCCCACACCATCAAGCCGGGTGATACGCCAGTATGGCGATGTCGAATACACGCTTCCAATGTGCGTTCACCGCGATGTCGCCAAACACGGATGCGACCATCATGATGCTGTAAACAGAACCTGGATTCATCCGAAAAAATGATGTTTTGCCATTCGTGCACCCAGGTTCGTCGTTGAGTACACCATCGCAGGCGCTCCCGTCTGTGATGCAGCGTCACGGTTAACCGCAGCCATGGTCTCCGAGCTGATAGTCCATGCTGCTGCAAACGTCGTCGAACTGTTCGTGCAGATGGTTGTTGTCTTGCAAACGTCCCCATCTGTTGACTCAGGGACCGAGACGTGGCTGCACGATCCGTTACAGCCATGCAGATAAGGTGCCTGTTATCTTGACTGCTAGTGATACGACACCGTTGGGATCCAGCACGGCGTTCCGTATTACCCTCCCGAACCCACCGATTCCATATTCTGCTAACAGTCATTGGATCTCGACCAAAGCGACCAGAAATGATGCTATGCGATAAACCACAGTCGCGATAGGCTACAATCCGACCTTTATCAAAGTCGGAAACGTGGTGGTACGCATTTCTCCTCCTTACACGAGGCATCACAACGTTTCACCAGGCAATGCCGGCCAACTGCTGTTTGTGTATGAGAAATCAGATGGAAGCTTTCCTCATGTCAGCACGTTGTAGGTGTCACCACCGGCGCCAACCTTGCGCGAATGCTCTGAAAAGCTAATCATTTGTATATCACAGCATCTTCTTCCTGTCGGCTACATTTCGCGTCTGTAGCACATCATCTTCGTGGTGTAGCAATTTTAATGGCCATCTTCCACAACTCCTCCTGAGCTACTGTAACGATTTTAGCTAAGCTTGGTACACACTTCACTTGCTATCCGGAAAGAAGCAATGTGGCTTTAAGAAGCACCAATTTCCTATATGGATGGAGTTGTGGATAAAAAGGAGTTGACATAAAAACAGAACTAAGAAACGTCAGGATAAAGTACAAGAAAATTTTGCTCAAACATGTCTCCTTATTTGTATTATTTGTATAATTTTTTACATAAAAAATGCCGTGCAGGTACTATACCCCTACGACATCTACAGATGGGATAGGGTTTGAGTAACTGTTACATGTAGAAATATTCGATAACGACGAATAACCGTATAAAATCCACTCGCTAGGCTAATTGGTGGCAGTACCGATGAATTTTTATTCCTAAGGATTTGAGGAAGGACGTCTGTAACTCCTGACGGAATGTCTAGAAAATTTTCTACACATAGAAAAAGAAAAACATGAAATTCTGTGACGGTAGTATGCCAATATCACTAAAACTGTATGTGCGTGTGAAAAATTAACAACCGCAACCACATTTGGTTTTTGCATAACTCATTTGTACGTCCGCAGCTCGTGGTCTGGCGGCAGCGTTCTCGCTTCTCGAGCACGGCGTCCCGAGTTCGATTCCCGGCGGGGTCACCTGCCCCGAGATGACTGGGTGTTGTTGTGTCGTCTTCATCATCATCTTAATTCATCCCCATTACGATCGGAGGACGGCAACGGCAAACCACCTCCATTAGGACCTTGCCTAGTACAGCGGTGAAGGTTTCCCGCGTCGTTCCCCTACGCTCTGTCAAGAAGCATGGGACTTCATTTCCATTCCATTATTTGTATAAAAACCCTGTGAGAGTAACATACACAGTCACTCTGAGATCGCACTGAGACTGAAATGGAAAATTGCAGAGAGGAGACCCCTAATGATAAATTCGGTGTCCCTGGATTACTTCATTACAGAAGCCGGCCGCGGTGGTCTCGCGGTTCTAGGCGCGCAGTCCGGAACCGTGCGACTGCTACGGTCGCAGGTTCGAATCCTGCCTCGGGCATGGATGTGTGTGATGTCCTTAGGTTAGTTAGGTTTAAGTAGTTCTAAGTTCTAGGGGACTAATGACCGCAGCAGTTGAGTCCCATAGTGCTCAGAGCCATTTGAACCATTTTTTTTTCATTACAGAAAACATAATACGGTTCCACCATTCAGTCACCACAGAAATGCCGAAATCAAAGATATTGCGATAATTTGGTGCCGAATAAAAAATTCAACAAAAATTAGTCAACGGAGGAAATGCAACAGGATCTGAAGAGGTACCTGTATGATTCTAAACATATTATGCGAAATACATTACTCTCCTTCCAGCAGTTGCTCACAATAGGTAGCTGAGGCTACAAGGCATTCCAGGCGATTGGTGCAAGTGTATTCCTGTTTTCAAGAGGATCAAAGGAAAGACGGTCGTAACTGTAGGCTAGTATCGGAGACGTCACTTGAAATATTGTGGTACATATGTTTTGCTCGGGTAATATCTCCTCTGTTGGAATAAACAAGGATTCCGTGAACAGCGGTGTAGAGGAACTTCGATATCGTTTCACAGTGGTATCTAGAATGCAAAGTACGAACTTGTAGAATTTAAGACAAGCTTTGGCACTGGAAGAAAAACTTCCTATTATATATAACTCAAATCGTCCTCGTTAACTGGACGAAATGGTCAAATGGAAAAGCAATTTCCAGGGTAACACAAGGGATTTTTACCGTTCCGTCACTGTTCACGAATAAACAGGGATCTGACAGATGACAATTGAAGTTCCGTGAGGCGGTTCGCGGATGAAGCTATTGTATGAAGGAGAGTCGCAACGCCAGAAATTTGCAGCGTATTGCAAGAACACTTGCAGAGCATCGACGTTTTGTGCAGGAACCGACTGTTGACGTTCATCACATATCAATGCAGAGTATTATTGACAAGCAGACGGAAAGACTTACTGTTCCTGGATTACTCTAGTGGTTATCAATCACTGGGAGCTATATTGCCCGTGGTATCAGTCCAGAGTGATCTATAGTGGAACTACTACGTAGAACTAGTTACAATCACAGATGCCCAACTGAGATTCATTGTAAGGATGCTGAGAAACAGGAATTAACCAACGTTAGAGGAAGCTAACGAAACCTTCGTTCGAGCCATTCTTGGATACTGGTCGCTCAGCCTGGTGTTAACAAAGAAGACAGATAAAATATTCAAAGAAGAGTGGCGTCTCTAGTCACTATTTCGGAACTTTAGTGGGAGAGCGTGAAGCAAATGCTCATCAGCCTCCAATAGTAGGAGTTACAAGAGAGGCGTTCTGCATCACGTATTGGTTTTATAATTGAGATTTTCTCCACTTCTGATAAACATCATGCACTTAAGTAATAAACGCTGTATGTAGTGATGATGTACTGTAACCTGTGTTTTATTGATTACTTTTTATGCGTGTTTATGTATGTGTCCTCTCAAACGTAAACAAAATGTAACATAAATTGTTTGTATCTCATGTTTTCTGTGGTTTCTGCGTAATGTATACACAAAAGAGAGTGCTTTGGTCCTATATGAGAAATGTAATCTATGCAAATTTTACTAAGGAGGAAGTGACAAATGGAAAGTGACATTTGAAGGTGAAGTTCGGACGTTGAACTCTGAAGACAGATGGAGGGGATGTTTCGTTTCATTAGTGGAAAAAATGGTAATTTGCGGAACGAGGCAGTTTTCTTTGTGGTAATAGTCGAAACGTGTAACGTGGAGAATTACAGCACAAAAGCAGTGGAAGCACATTGAGTGTGCAGAGATGAACGGGACGAAGATGTTTGCGGTGGATTATCAAGGCATTATTGTTGCAATGATTTACTAAATTTTAATTGGAGAAACCAATTTTGAAATTAGCAACAAAGGAGAGGAGACCAAGAGAGAAGACTGCAACAGTCAAGATTCAAGACAGAATTAGCAAGAAATCAGCGCACAATACAACAGACTACCAAGTTTTCAAGACATCGGAAGCATGAGGATCACGCGAGGTTTTCGTCACGAAAGCGGGAATATTTTGTTTCTCAGCAGAGACGAAGAAGATAACAGCGTTATTTCGTCAGATTAATACTGTGAACTACTAGGCGGATGTAAACCACAGAATTGAATGTGACTGTTCATTGATTTTCGTGTTTGAGAAGTGGACTGTGAAGTGAGAAACTATTTGTTAGAAGAATTTACTGCGAATACCAAATCACGCTTTAAATTTAACAGTTTAATACCGACAAAGTGACGTAAAGTGACTACAAGCTAATCAGATATAGTCTGAATACATGAGTGTCAACTGTTCTGGTTAAAAACTATGTTCGTATATCATCCCAGCAGATCCCATTTCAATATCCTTTTCAAAAAGTTTTAAAAGGCTTTATCAATCAAGAAGTTGCACCTGCTTTTGTTTGCATCTTCTGAGTAATTTGATCGTTTATGAAGTTGGTCACCGCCCTCTTTACATTTTCCTGCCGCACTGAAAACAGCTGCCAGTTCAGAATCGACAGAGATTAACAACAGCTTCACTCGCTGGTGAGATAGAAAGAAATCACAGTGATATATTTCTGGTGGTAGCCACTATTTTCGACATGTCAGTGATTATTTACATCGGAACTAAACATTACGTAGCAGATTTCAGGTAAATATAGATAACAGTAAAAATAGTAGTGGTCCAATGAGTTATTTCACAGCAATAAATCTAACTAGGTTCTGTTTTACATTCAAACACAGAATTTTCACTTAGTCAAAAGCTTTGGTTAAATAGTTCAAATGGCCCTGAGCACTATGGGACTTAACATCTGAGGTCATCAGTCCCCTAGTGTCAAAAGCTTTACCCCACTATTTAACTGCAGTGAAATAGTGCTGCCTTGCTAGGAAAGTGTTAAGTTGGATATATTTTTTCTTGCTTCCTCTTACTTCAGTAACTTTGGAATTTAAATTTGTTTTGTAGAGGTTCGTTCATTCGCATCATTTCGTGTTAACACGTATTCACAGAACTGATATTGACAGATAGGATTCTGTACACAGCGGTAATAATCTTACGATAGACATCTCATGGTACAGCGTCTGCCCGATTATTAGATGACTCAGTAAATTCAATATTTTCATAACAGTTTAAATATTCGTAATTTGAAACAAGAATATCCCGTGTAGCTACATTTATGCCACAGCACTGAGTCAAAGAAAAGAATTTAATTATTGAGCTTATCAGGTACATAAATACTATTGTGAATTTATTTTTGTACCTGTTTTGTGCAGGTTTGACTGTTTGTATGTGTGTGTGTGGAATTAGTCACCCGTCTTAGGCAAGTGCAGAAGTCAAGCTAGGCACTTATAGGATTGAGGATAACATTGGCTAGTAATGAATTATTTTGACGAAACATCCGCAGGTTTGGTGGTAACATTTTGTGCGTTGGTTCTCGACAAAGACAGTTTGTAGTCCATCATGCAATCATTAATTTTTATAGTTTGATGTTAAAAGTCGGACAGCATACATTTCGAAAAGGGTCAGGCAACGTGTTACTACCGCCCACATTTCTCGCTAAAAGCGTTGACAGGAAAATCGGAGAAATTCGAGGTCATAAGGAGATTGACTCTTAGATATTTTTCCAGTGCACATTTCACGAATGGGACGGGAAAGGATGAAATGTCAATGGTAAGCGAAGTACCCTCCACCACATATCGAAAATTGGCTTACGAAATATGTACTGGATATGTAGAAGAAATGTACTCACGCACGAAGTCAGATTCTGTGAATTCAATAAGTTTCATTCTGACCTTTAATACAGTGTACTCACCTAAATGGCAAAGCGATATTGTATACATCTCGATTATGTAGTTGGGAGGTGGTAGCAGAAATTTCCTTACTGAATGGAGCGCCGTTAGAGCGATCTTATCCAGGAGAACAAGTCGACTTAGTGCATAGAATAATGCGCCTCGAGGGCCACCGAAGTATGCGATCTCACGATGTACTTGATTTACAGTGGATAAGTGTAAGCGTTGAATCGTTAAATGCAGTTGTTGGTTCATCACACCTCATTGCAGCCCCTAGCGATGACGCGTCTAGATAAGAACGGAAAAGCTGCCTTCAGGAACATACCCGGAGGTGTTGCTTCTTAAGACACGGAGCGCACTCTGCGATTTTTGCAATCTCCGGATGCGATGTAGAGATACCGTCATCTGTTATCTGAACATCTTGTTCCGCCTGATGAAGTCGTAAATCAGTTTCTCACAAGGAGGCAGGTATGATAGACACGAGCAACTTCTCTCTTTCCTGGCGTGCTTAACGAACCGTGGTCTGTCATGTACGGCTTGAAGTAATTACGCCTCGACAGCTGAGTGACAGCTGTGATACCACAAGTTACGTGCAGCGATGGCTGCGTCACATTAAAAAGTTGAATAAAGTGGTTTTTTAAAGGCCTTGTCGGTTGCTGAATGACCTTTCTATTTTATGAATAATTCTACATCTACATCTACACGAATACTCTGTCATCGAACCACCTTCACAATTCTTTATTATTCCAATCTCCTATAGCGCGCGGAAAGACCGAGCACCTGTATCTTTCCGTACGAGCTCTGACTTCCGTTATTTTATCGTGGTGATGGTTTATTGGCTTTTCTGAAGCATATTTCATTCATGAAACACTGTTGAGGGAAGATGTAGCTGCTCAGTAGTTGCATTGGTCACACACTCACGCGTCGCCCGGCGTGGCCGAGCGGTTCTAGGCGCTGCAGTCTGGAACCGCGTGACCACTGCGGTCGCAGGTTCGAACACTGCCTCAGGCATGGATGTGTGTGATGTCCTTAGGTTAGTTAGGTTTAGGTAGTCCTAAGTTCTAGGAGACTGATGACCTCAGAAGTTAAGTCCCATAGTGCTCAGAGCCATTTGATTTGAACACACTTGCGTAATTGATTTATTACACAAAAATGGAGACAGCTCAGGTGAAACAGTAGAAAGAGCTGTCTAGATAATAGACACAAAGGGGACGAAGTAGAAGAATCTTGTCAATGCTCTCCTGATTTCTATCAGAGAAAGGAAAACGTATCATCAGTAGAAGATTTGACATACCAGCAGTAACGGTATTGCTACGGCACAGATAAAATTATACTAGTGGGTAAGGAGGATTTACACTATAGGTGAAATAAATATCAGCTGATGTGTGATAAAATCCGATGAACACCCGGAAACGAAGTGCGGAAAGAAACCAAAATTCAATTTCATGAAGTAACAGTTAGACTTGTCCTGACGTACGGCTTAAAGTTAAGGACAGTAAGAAACCAAGGCCAACATCATTCGTTACATTTAGCTACACCTTGCCTTTGCTTCTCTATATAGACGCCGCACCGTAGTAGACATTAGGCGTAGAGTGGTACAAACTTCCCAACGCCCTCGTCATAGAAGGCAACAGCCCGTGCTTCATTCAATTCTCCACGCTGATCTGCAGGTCCTTATACCCAATGTTTCTTGTGAGCGAAGAGATGAAAATCAGAGGCAGCCACGTCCGGACTATACGGTGGGTGATCATAATTGTTTGATAAAGAGAGAGACCTCCGGTTAGAGAGTGGAGTCATTAGCTAAGTGAGTGTGGTGACTGATGTGGTTAGGGTAAATTCATCCCTTTGTTTCGGGTTTCTTCTGGAGTGTCTCCCTTTGGTTGCTGCAGATTGAACAAGCCCTCACCAATGTCTGTGTTATGCATTCGTGTTGCCGACTTTGGTATGGTTCAGCTGTCTCTGGACGATACCACAAATCCTGTTCACATGTTACTTGAATCGCCTGACGCCTCGAAAGCACTCGTGCACGACACTCCTATAGGGCAGTCGGCAGCCGTTCCCGCTGTCACCAGAAAAGTGATTCTGTAAGCGGGCGAAGACTGTCCTGATGCTTAACTGGGATGATAGTGTTTGACCTTTCTGCAAGTGTTTTTTATCACTCATATGGCAACTAAGATAAATATCGAACCATATTTATAACTGGAATACGACCTCATTGCAGATAGACTCAACATGTCCTACTTAACAATCGATCAATGTGAAGTTGATTTCGAAAGCACTCTAAGGATGCAACGCCATAAGACTGTAGTGAAATGCAGGAAGATCTGCAGAAGACTGACAGCTGGTGTAAGGACTGGAAACTGAACCCTAACGTAAATACGCTGCGCAGGCAAAACATTATGACCACTGCCCACCGCGACGTTGGATGCCGGCTGGTGACGTTGCGACCATTGAGACAAGCGACTTTGACAATGGGTAAATTATTACTACACAGAGCCTGTGAGCGAGTATCTCGAAAATGGCGAAGTTGGTCGTATGTTCAAGTGCTACTTTTTTGAGCATCTAAGGAAAGAGGTAGAAGGACGCTTAGGGACTGATGACCTTAGCAGTTAAGTCCCATAAGATTTCACACACATTTGAACATTTTTGAACTTAGGAAAAACATCTGCAGCGACCTAAAGTCCCGGAATGACAACACAAAAAATATTGTAGGAGAAACAGATGCCAGACAGTGATTCAGTGGAAGAGATTTGAGAAAACGTAATTCATCCGCGAAAGAAGTGGCTCACAATACTCTTGTTTAAGACCGATTCCTGAATATTGCTCGTCGTTGTTGGTCGATTGCCAGGTAGTATTAATAGAAAAGATAGGGAAGATCCAACAAGGCTCGTTTCGTCATGGGATAGTTTAGTCGGTGCGATTGCGTTACGGAGATGCCCAACAAACACATGTGACTGACGCTACAAGAGAGTCGCTAGGTTTAGAGTTGAAATTCGGAGAGCACACGTTCGAGGAAGAGTCGGGCGACATATTCCTTCCTACCACATATGCCTTGCAAAATGATCAAAACGATAAATTATGAGAGAGCTCATTTGTAGATTCAACGAGTGATTCCTTTCAAGTGGCACTTGCGAATGGAAAAGGCAAGAGGTACCCTCCATTACACACCACCACATGCCTTCTACAACTACATGGTTTGTATGCTGTGCAAAATTCATCGAAGAATCTCTCTTACTTGCGAAGAAAAGTATACCTATGGCAACAAATGCAGCCAATAGTAAGTGAAAAAATTATGAAATTACAGACGTAAAAAAATTAGTTTGCTATAGTTTTGAACTTACATTGCTATGAGTTTGAATCCTGAATCCTTCCTGGACGTGTGACAAACTTTTATGAATTTATTTGTAAAAGTATAGACAGTGGAAATTAAAATGTCGTGTTTTGCCTCTCCTACTCCAAGTCGGCCCGTTTGACGTCCTACCCCCCTTAAGAGCCTGCAATGGGGCACCGTGCCAAATGCTTTCCGGAAATCTAGAAATCTGCCTGTTGCCCTTCATCCATAGCTCTCAGTATATCACGTGAGAAAAGTGCAAGCTGAGTTTCGCACCAACGATGCTCTCTAAAACCATGCCGAATCGTGGACATATGCTTCTTAGTCTCAAGAAAGTTTATTCGCACTGCGAATATGTTCAAGGACTCCGCAGCAAACCGTAGTTCGGGATATTGGTCTGTAATTTTGCGGATCATTTCTGTTGCCTTGTGGGGTACAAATGTAGAACAAGCTACAGCTGTACATAGATATGTTTTGGCTTTTCGTAATGAAGCGCGACCTAATTACAGTCCGTATACGTGTCTGATAACCAGGAAAATGAAGGGACACGACGGCGAACTGGAGCACTGGTGTGGTCCATCTGTTGGAGGGTTAGCTAGGTGAGCTATTAGAATGTGGAATAAAAAGCACAAAGTTAGCAACGCAGAGTTAGAGTCGTCGAACTTTCTGTAAGCAAGCGGCGGGTAAGCGCCCCGGTGTCCGCAGTGCCAACGAGCCAAGACGTATGGCCCAATAAGGGCTGGGCTGTAATTTGCTTATCATTAGCCGGGCTCATTACTGCTAACAGGCGGGCAGCGGCTTGCCCCGGGGCGGGTCGCCGGCCGTTTCTGAGGGGACGTGGATAATAGCGCGGCCGCGTCGACGTCAGGGGCGTCGCTGCTGTGTCCCACCCAGCTTCAGACACACAAACCTCGCTCACTAATCAAACACGGAATTACGATAATTGGCCTATTTTCAAGAACTTATAGATATTAACAGCAGCGTTATAATTGGAAACAAATTTCAGACCGCTTTTCCCTATTTTCTACAAGGCTGCCATACGATTCTGAACCGTAGATTACTAAATAACGTACGTATTTGTAGAATATCGGAATAGTTCCAAACAAAAGTAAGTGCGGCATTCTTAAAGTGTACACGTCGTCATCACAGCAACAAGTGAGCAGCACAAATTACAAAAGTACAAGCGTGAGTCAAATGAAAACCTTAAATATTTTTTAAAATGTTATTTATTGTGCAGAAGTGGTACAAAGCTGTATCACTTTTCAACATAATCTCCCCCACGCTCAATGGAATTCCTACAGCGCTTACAAAATGCATAAACTCCTTTAGCAAAAAATTCTTTTGGTAGTCCGCACAACCACTAATGCACCGCATGGCGTACCTCTTCGTTAGAACGGAACTTCTTTCCTCCCAGCGCGTCTTTGAGTGGTCCAAACATATGGAAATCAATTGGGGCAAGGTCTGGTGAGCCAATCCTTGCACGCTCTCTTCGTTTCTGGTTGGAGGAAGTGAACCCAGGTTTCGTCCCCAGTAACGATTTTGTGCATGGAAGCCATCATCTTCTCGTTCAAAGCGCCGAAGAAGTTCTTCACAAGCATCGAAACGTCGTTCTCTCATTTCAGGAGTCAGCTACCGTGGCACCCATTGTGCAGACACTTTGTGAAACTGGAGCACATCATGCACAGTGTGGTGTGCTGACCCATGACTAATCTGTAAACATGCTACATTGTCATTCAGTGTCACTCGGTAGTTTTCCTTCACTATGGCTTCAGCTGCTGCAATTTTCTGTGGAGTCACAACTCGTTGTGCCTGACCTGGATGAGGAGCGTCTTCCACTGAAGTCACACCATTTGCGAACTTCCTACTCCATTTGTAGATTTGCTGCTGTGACAAACATACATCAACGTACTGGACCTTTATTCGTCGATGAATTTCAGTAGGTTTCACACCTTCACTACGCAAAAAACAAATAACAGAATGCTGTTCTTACCTGGTGCAAGTCGCAAGTGGGGTGGCCATCTTTATACTGATACTGCGACGGTATGTGTGCGTCTGCACCGTGCTGACACCTATAGACCATTCTGCACGCTGTTTGTAGCACGCTTACCAACTTAAAGGATAACGGCGCGAAATTTCGATTTCTTATAACAAATTTAAGGTTTTCATTTGACTCGCCCTCGTACAACAGGAGCGTTGTGTTCACAGTGCATATAAAAGACATGGTAGAAAATTTCAGGTATAATACTGTGCTTTCTGGTGTCCAGAAAAACTATCATGCGCACGCAGTATTTCGACGACCGACTCAGTGGTCTTCGTCAGGTCCTGCGAGCTTTGTTTTCGTGCGTACTCGGTGCCTGGACTCAACCAGACAGTGACGTATTTTAGGTGTCGTGTCACTATTTGTAGCTCACTTCGACTCCCGGCGCCCACTTCACCCTTGGCGCCCGTTTGTTTTTCCGGACGCCCCCCCCCCCCCCCCACACACACACACACATACAATAAATATTCCCAGAAACGCACATTCCATCAGCGTTTTCCAGAGCTCTGGTGAATGAGATGGTTACTGAGCCCGTGTTAATCGAGTACCGGACACCAAGTGAGGCTTAAAACGAAGCTTCCGCCCCGGTTTATTAGTTTTTCTGGCAGCTTTAATTCAACAGACGCCTTACTTACTCTTCTCAGAAACTTGGCATTTGGTCCGCGATGCTGATCTGGTCGTATTCCGTCCCATGATTGCTCACAAAGCAGTGCTTGGTGGGAATTTACTTGTTTTTTTTTTTTTTTTTTTTTTAAAGTGTGTTTACTCCTACAGAGCTTTTCCGTGGGTATAAATAAGAGAGATTCTTTGATGAATTTTGCACAGCATACAAACCATACTTACAGTTGTATAAAACTCTAGAATTTTCCAAATCTATTAAAAACTATGGTAAAAATTGAGATAATTAACTACAATGTTTTTCTAAACATAAAACTTAAAACGTAAGAGCTCATTCACTTTTTCATAAAATAAATAGATTCTAGAGTTTCAGACACCTGTAACTATGGTTTGTATGCTGTGCAAAATTCATCGAACAGTCTCTCTTACTTATGAAGAAAAGTGTACCTGTAGCAAAAAATGCAGCCAATAGTAAGTGAAAAAATGATGAAATTTTACACGTAAAAAAATTATTTCGTTATGTCTTTGAACTTCCGCTGTTATGGGTGTGAATGCTGAATCTTCCTGGTTGTGCTGACGAAGTTTTATGAATTTACTTGTGAAAGTATAGACAGTGGAAAATAAAATGTCCTATGGTGCCTCTCCTGCTCCAAGCCGCCCGTTTGACGTCCTATGAAATGAAAGATGCATTGAGCACAAAAGCTACCTTAGTAATTGGGAAATGTGTACCAGTAAATAGAAATTGTTGCTATGATGTGGAAACGAATGGCTGACTTCTGTTAGTTGACAGGATACTGGTAACAAACATTCAGTCCACAAGAGAGACAGATGGCTGCCTATCCTAGAATATTGGGAGGGATCCATACCAAATATGACTGTCAGAAGACATTGAAAGTGTTCGAAGACGGGCAGGAAGAACTGTCGCAGGTTTGTTTGACTCGTAAAGTGCTATACAGAAATGCTTGTAGACAGACGTCAACTATCCCGTGAATGTCTGCTTACAATGTATCGAGAAGGAGCATCGAACACTTGAGGAATATAATCAGTCCCATGTAGGAACCGCGAAGATAGAATTAGATGCGTTACACGGCAATAAAGAGAAGACCAAGCACTAACTTCAATATATGAAGGGAACGGTAAGAGACCCTAACATGGGGTACAATGGGAAGCACGCTTACCCATGTGCTCCATAGTGATCTGATATATATATATATATATATATATATATATATATATATATATATATATATATATATATATATATATATATAGTAGTCCATTGATCGTGACCGGACCAAATATCTCACAAAATAGGCGTCAAACGAAAAAACTACAAAGAACGAAATTTGTCGAGCTTGAAGGGGGGAACCAGATGGCGCTATGGTTGGCCCGCTAGATGGCGCTGCCATAGGTCAAACGGATATCAACTGCGTTTTTTTAAATAGGAACCCTAATTTTTTATTGTATGTTCGTGTAGTACATAAATAAATATGAATGTGTTAGTTTTCGCTTTGTGATAGATGGCTCTGTAATAGTCACAAACGTATTGCTCACAATTTTAGACGAATAGTTGGTAACAGGTAAGTATTTTAAATTAAAATACAGAACGTAGGTACGTTTGAACATTTTATTTCAGTTGTTCCAATGTGATACATGTACCTTTGTGAACTTATACCTGTAAATACCACATTAATTCAATAAATGCTCAAAATGATGTCCGTCAACTTCAATGCATTTGCCAATACGTGTAACGACATTCCTTTCAACAGCGAGCGTTCGCCTTCCGTAATGTTCGGACATGCACTGACAATGCGCTGACGCATGTTGTCAGGCGTTGTCGGTGGATCATGATAGCAAATATCCTTCAACTTTCCCCACAGAAAGAAATCCGGGGATGTCAGATCCGGTGAACGTGCGGGCCATGGTATGGTGCTTCGACGACCAATCCACCTGTCATGAAATATGCTATTCAATACCGCTTCAACCGCACGCCAGCTATGTGCCGGACTTCCATCATGTTGGAAGTACATCGCCATTCTGTCATGCAGCGAAACATCTTGTAGTAACATCGGTAGAACATTACGTAGGAAATCAGCATATATTGCACCATTTAGATTGCCATCGATAAAATGGGGGCCAATTATCCTTCTTCCCATAATGCGGCGCCATACATTAACCCGCCAAGGTCGCTGACGTTCCACTTGTCGCAGCCATCGTGGATTTTCCGTTGCCCAATAGCGCATATTATGCCGGTTTACGTTTCACATGTGGATGAACACTTCCTGTTTCCTTAAATAACGTAACTATCCATCGAACTGTCCGGACACTTGGATGATGTCATCCAAGATACCGAACAGCAGATATAGCACACTGCCGTTGGGCATTTTGATCACAATAGCCATACATCACCACGATATCGACCTTTTCCGCAACTGGTGAACGGTCCATTTTAACACGGGTAATGTATCACGAAGCAAATACCGTCCGCGCTGGCGGAATGTTACGTAGTACCACGTACTTACACGTATGTGACTATTACAGCGCCATCTATCACAAAGCGAAAAAAGTGGTTCAACTAAAACGTGTGTGTGTGGGGGATGGGGAGGGGGGGGGGGGTGAGGGGGGTGTAGGAGGTATATGTAAATGTAAATGCAAGTCATATCCGCGAATACCTAATTTCGCATCCCCCAAAGAAAACACAAGGGAACGTTCCAGAAGAAAAAAAAATTGCAATTGTGTTTCATATGATTTCGAGAACGCTGGGAGAAAGACAAATGAAAAGAACAAAAGAATGGTGTGTCTCAGAAGGAAACGGCGGACGAAATGCAATCCAGTGAAGAACGATGGGACGTAGCGTGTTTAACCACCTTACATAACCATGGCAGTGCATCGTCGTTTCAGCACAGTTGTGTACAGACGAGCTACCAGAAACCTCCCAGCAGGTACGAAACAGAACAGCGCACTTCATTAAGCCTCGCTGCGGCTGTAAGCGGGTCGGTACACAGTGCACCTGCTCTGTACGCGGAGACTGCGCTGCGCTGCGGAACGAGCGCTGTACATGACTTCGCCAACTAACGACCGCACTAAAACCGTGTTTGCACTTCCGCAGTTCTTTTACATCTGATGTCGCAACGTACTTTTTTGGTACAGGAAGCCCGAAACAAACTACGAGGTAATGGTTACTGTAATTCATAATGACGAAAACAGAAATCATAATTTTTTTCTCAGATTGTATATTTGAGCTCTAATTTGACGTTATCCTTATGATTCATCATGTTAAATACTGTTGTTGTTGTTGTTGTTGTCTTCAGTCCTGAGACTGGTTTGATGCAGTTCTCCATCCTACCCTATCCTGTGCAAGCTTCTTCATCTCCCAGTACTTACTGCAACCTACATCCTTCTGAATCTGCTTAGTGTATTCATCTCTTGGTCTCCCTCTACGATTTTTACCCTCCACGCTGCCCTCCAATGCTAAATTTGTGATCCCTTGATGCCTCAGAACATTTCCTACCAACCGGTCCTTCTTCTTGTCAAGTTGTCCCACAAACTCCTCTTTTCTCCAATTCTATTCAATTCCTCCTCATTCGTTATATGATCTACCCATCTAATCTTCAGCATTCTTCTGTAGCACCACATTTCGAAAGCGTCTATTCTCTTCTTGTCTGAACTATTTATCGTCCATGTTTCACTTCCATACATGGCTGCACTCCATACAAATACTTTCAGAAACGACTTCCTGGCACTTAAATCTATACTCGATGTTAACAAATTTCTCTTCTTCGGAAACGCTTTCCTTGCCATTGCCAGTATACATTTTATGTCGTCTCTAATTCGACCATCATCAGTTATTTTGCTCCCCAAATAGCAAAACTCCTTTACTACTTTAAGTGTCTCATTTCCTAATCTAATTTCCTCAGCATCACCCAACTTAATTCGACTACATTGCATTATCCTCGTTTTGCTTTTGTTGATGTTCATCTTATATCCTCCTTTCAAGACACTGTCCATTCCGTTCAACTGTTCTTCCAGGGCCTTTCCTGTCTCTGATTCAATTACAATGTCATCGGCAAACCTCAACGTTTTTATTTCTTCTCCATGCATTTTAATACCTACTCCGAATTTTTCTTTCGTTTTCTTTACTGCTTGCTCAATATACAGATTGAATAACATCGGGGACAGGCTACAACCCTGTCTCACTCCCTTCCCAACCACTGCTTCCCTTTCTTGCCCCTCGACTCCTATAACTGCCATCTGGTTTCTGTACAAATTGTAAATAGCCTTTCGCTCCCTGTATTTTACCCGTGCCACCTTTAGAATACTACCAGACTAATATTTCAAAGTAATCAATGTTCAGTCCTTGTAGAGACAAATGAGTTTTCATCTACCGATATGGTGTGCGTATCAAAATTGTGTTTTGCATCGCTGTGCGGAATTCGTGTTAAACTGTAGACCTGTCACAGACTGGTGTGTTGCTTGGCTTTCACATCAGTGGAAGACGACGATATAGCGTGCTACCTGTATTATGGTAGTGTCTAGTTAATGAATGATATACGCAAGCAAAGATTCTACCTAACGACTGATTCGAGAAAGACATGGGTTGATGAGAAGCTAGGCATTTGCGATTATATTTACGTATATATCCACACACACACACAACCATCAGATCACTATGAAGTACCTGGGTGAGCATTGTTCCTATCGTACCACATGTTAAGGTTTCTTACCGTTCCGGGATGTATGGACGTTAGTGCTTTTTCTTCTCTTTATGCGCTCTAATTCATCCAGTTCTGTCTTCGCTGCGGGGGACTGCGTATAGCCGGCCGGAGTGGCCGTGAGGTTCTAGGCGCTACAGTCTGTAGCCGCGGCACTGCTACGATCGCAGGTTCGAATCCTACCTCGGGCATGGATGTGTGTGATGTCCTTAGGTTAGTTAGGTTTAAGTAGTTGTAAGTTCTAGGGGACTGATGACCTCAGACGTTGAGTCCCATAGTGCTCAGAGACATTTGAAACCAATTGACTGCGTATATTCCTCAGGTGCTCGGTATTGCTTTCGGAACCTTGTAAGCAGGTTTTCTCGGGGTAGTTGATGTCTGTCTACAAGCATTTCTGTGCAGCACTCGCACGAGTCAAATAAACCTGCGGCAATTCTTGCTGCCCATCTTTGCACACACTGAATATCGCCTGTCTGTCCTATTTGGTATGGGTCCCTCTCAGTGTTCTAGGATGGGGTGCCATCAATCTCTGCATGTTACCAACATTCTGCAACGAACAGAAGTCTGCCACTCCTTTCCATATTTCCACAAATAGTTACAACCAGGTAGATGAATTCGGTAAGTGCTTCCAATTACGACTCTTTCACTGTTTTGTACCGTAAACAATTTTACATTTATCAACATTTAGTGTAAATCGCCGATCTTTGCACTATTTTTAAATCTTATCGCGATTTGACTGGATATTTCGTACCACACTGCCGGTGAAAAGCAAGGATCCATGTTTTTTTTCTTTTTCTTTTTTTTTTTACTTACACGTCTAGTTCCGTAGGACCAAATTCAGGAGCAAATCTCCAAAGTCATGGAACGTGTCACTACATGCAACTACAACATAAAAGTAATAACAGATAAAAATAAAGCCATAAGTTTAAGTAAACGCAATCAACAATGTAACGTAAGAATCAGCTTAAGTTTTCAAGCAGATGTGCAACAGAATAGAAGGAGTGACCAATGAGGAAGCTCTTCAGTTTCGATTTGAAAACACGTCGATTCCTGCTAAGATTTTTGAATTCTTGTGGAAGCTTATTGAAAATGGATGCAGTAATACACTGTACACCATTCTGCACAAGAGTTAAGGGAGTCCAATCCAAATGCGGTTTGGATTTCTGTCGAGTATCAACTCAGTGAAGATGTTTATTCTTGGGAATAAGCTGATATTGTTAACAAAGAATGGCAGTAAAGAATATATTTATTGAGAGGACAATGACGAAACACCCACACTATTGAACAGGGATCGACAAGATGTTCGCGAACTTACACCACTTATTGCACGAACCACCCGTTTCTGAGCCAAAAATATCCTTTTAGAGTGGGAAGAGTTGCCCAAAATCTAATACCCTACGACATAAGTGAATGAAAATAAGCAAAGAAGACTAGTATTTGTGTCGAGCGATTACTTAATTCAGATACCGTTCGAATAGTAAAAATGGCAGCATTAAGTCTCCAAACAAGATCCTAAATGTGGGCTTTCCACGATAGTTTACTGTCTATCTGAACACCTGGAAATTTGAACTGTTCAATTTCACTAATCACATGCCCATTCCGTGAAATTAAAATTTCGGGTTTTGTTGAATTATGAGTCAGAAACTGTAAAAACTGAGTCTTACTGTGATTTAGCGTTAGTTTATTTTCTACAAGTCATGAACTTACGTAATGAACTGCACTATTTGAAACCGAGCCAATGAGCACACAACATCCCTTACTACCAAGCTAGTAGTGTCATCAGCAAACAGCAATATTTTAGTTACCTGTAATACTAGAGGGCATACAATTTATGTAAATAAGGAACAGGAGTATCCCCAACACTGATCCCTGGGGCACGCCCCATTTGAGCGTACCCCATCCAGACCCCATATCAGAGCCATTCTCAAAACTGTGAATAATGACCTTTTGCTGTCTGTTGTTAAAATAAGAGGTGAACCAATTGTGAGCCACTCCCCGTATTCCACAATGGTCCAACTCTAACACGTATCCGTCATGAAGTTTTAATTTGTCACACATATTACCGATTATTTACTTTAATAAACAGAGATACGAGCCGAGTGCTAGCTTTACACTGGACTGACCTCTGAAGTGTTATCAGCAGTAACAATCGAATTAAGAGTTGGTAGACAGTAATACAAAAAGAAAACAAATCTTTGGAAGACGACGGAAGAAGACGTAACTCGTATAAAATATGAGATTACGAAGTGAGAAAGAAGACTCGTGACAACTTGTACAAAGTGCAGTACAAAGTATGTTTGGAATAAAAGGTACACGAAAAAACAAATGATTACAATTTCAGAAATATTGGATTATTTATTCAAGAGAAAACCTTTACAGACTGGGCAAGTCAGTAACACGTTTATCCACCTTTGGTCCTTTTGCAAGCAATAATTATTCGGCTTTTCATTCATTGATACAGTTGTTAGATGTTATCCTGAGCAATATCGTGCCAAATTCTCTCCAATTGGTGCTTTAGATCATCAAAATCCCGAGATGCTTGGAGGGCCATGCTCATAATGTTCCAAACGTTCTCAATTGGGCAGACACCCATCGACCTGGTAGGTCAAGGTGGGGTTTGGCAAACAGGAAAACAAGCAGTAGAAACTCTCGCGGTTTGCAGGCTGGCATTTTAATGCTGAAATTTAAGCCCATAAAGATTCGTGTTGAAGGACAAGAAAACGGGAAGTATAATATCATCGACGTACCGCTGTGCTGTAAGGGCAATTGAAGATTAATGACGACAAATGCTATTACTCAACATGTGTGATCGTGCTAGTGAAATCTCTGATAATAATGGAAGGACTTGAATGACTGACGCGTCAATGTTCAGTCATGTACTAAAATTCAAATGAAATTTGATGAACTGTAGAAGCTCGTTTAGCCTCATTGATAATGATTAGCTAGCCAGAGGGGACCAACGAATAACATTACAAAAGTTTGTGAATTTAAGCCGAGTGGTCTGAACTAACTTATGACGGCGATTATATGACTGAATTGTGAATGTTACAAGTCTTCTGCTGTGTTTTAAGTCATCTGTAACGACTATCGCTGCGATACTTCAGTACGCGTTATCACTATTCATGGTGAGCATGTTAACTTTCTCAATGAATTTTGGAAGGTGGTATCAAATGGAGGCAGTTGTCTGAACGCTTCTATATTCTGGAGAGGATTACCGAAATAAATTATCATAGTACATGAAAGAAGAAATTACAACCTGAGGTTAACGAATTGAGTGAAGATCGACTTCGTTTCTTTCACAAAATTGTAAATTTTTTGCCCAGGAACGGAATTCAATATTATACGTCCAAAATATTCTCGGTTCTACTTCATGTTAGCGAAAATGGACTTGACAGAAGGAGAATTAATTGCAAGACGTTTAATGTGGGTTCGTTTTGTTCCCGGCTAAACTAAGATTGAGCAGCTGCATCATGGCAACACATTGTCACAACATCAACTACATAAGAAATTAGAAGTCCATATCAATTAAATAGTTTGTCAGAAGAAGCCTGTAGTGAACACCATCATTTAATCGGAACACCGCAACTTCTAAGCGAGAGTTATTCGGAGATCCATGCTGATTATCGTTTGTACTAAGCACCTCACACTGTTTGGTTTTAAGACTTCCTCGACAATACCCTGATTTCTGTTTTGAACAGCGCCAAATAAGGGCCCCGTCTACTTCTTCGGTTCTCTTTATGTTTTACGAGTAACATTCGTAGTGGCCACGTGGCGTAATGTGGAAGGTCATTGATACCTGCATATCGAACCTATGACCACATAAAAACACAAAGCACATGATCTAAACACTATGAAAGTTAAGAGTGGTACTAGGGTTGATTGTTCGAGTGGGCACCCACTGCGGTTGACTGGACTTCAAGAGAGGTAGAACATGTCTCATACGGAGAACTTCTGGTGAACGAGGATTTTCGAGTGGCTGGTGCACCCTGGCTTAAGCCCGTGTTACACGAGCGACCTTCTGTTCTAAACCTACTATTCCGTACCTGCGTGTAAATCAGCAGCTCGCCACATCCCAGACGTATCTTTGACATCAGTGATATACAGATTGTTCCGAGTGTGGAGTTCTAAATTTCTGAATATGCTGCGCAGAAACAAGGGACTGGCAGCGTCGATTATCATCGGAAGTGTATCTATTTTATTGAGCTCGCTCATAGTATAGGAAGGTATTTAATGCTTTCGTACCTACTTATTTTTTATTGTGTTGTCCGCTTTGTTTTATTTATTTATTAGTTTTGAATGTACATTCAAGGATCAGATCAAACGAAGTATATGCATTTTCCTTACCGCAATAAGAAGGTTCCACGATGGCTGGTATTTTTGTTACTAGTTGTTGTGTACATAGTTCCGGGTAGTCAGCACGTACACAACTTTCCCAATAGAGCGCGCCCCGCTAAGCACAACAGCGCAGGAGCAGCGCTCATCCATCTCCGCACTAAGAGATGGCGCTGCCTTAAAGACGAACCAAATTCTGCTTCCGCCGATCCACGTATTAATATGTAACGCAGCCAATGAGATTGCTGCTAACGTAGAACCTTTTCTCCTCGCTGATCACACTCACACAGTGACACCTGAATGCGCGAGGTATTATCACGAGTGTACAGACCTCCGATTAGTCAGTCTGCATTTGTCTGCACCAGTCTGTACCAGTCTGCACTAGTCTGTACCAGTGTATAGTCAAGTTTCAGTCTGCACCTAAGAAGATTATCATATTCCTGTACATAGCCAAGAAGAAAAATGTATAGACACTTTGTCAAGTATCAGAGATATGTGATAATAAGATTAACATACCAAGACCAAAGGAACTTCAGATTGTCAGTTGTAAATAGCATCCAAAATCAAGTTAAGTAATTTTATGCTTGTTATTATTTTAATAAATGTGTGAAAAAATTAATCAAGTTCTGTTTAAAGTTGGTCACCGTCAATCTACTACTCTAAGCGTGCAAGTGGAATTTCTATCATCTGACCTAACGGCAGAAGATAAACACGCCACGATAAGACCACGAGACATATTGCTGACACTCACCTACTTCGTCAGAGCGACAAGTCAAATAATCTGATGGTGTGTGTACCGAAGGTCTTACAGTACACTCACCACACTAGTGTTCTGCTACAAGAGAGACGAAATACCTTAAAGCAAAAGGGTATTTATTTTTACAGGGGAAAGGCCTACACTATGCGTAAATGAGAGCGTAAATGGATAAACACTTTTAATTAAAATATTTAATTCGCTGAAAACTCAGATTTATTTGACGTGAAATATAATTTTCGATGCTTTTTTGTCAATTGGCAAGAAAACAAGATACAAACGATAAAGTAAAAAGGCGCTGTTTACAGCTGAGGGCGGGGATGATGATGATGATGATGATGATGATGATGATGATGATGACGACGACGACGACATCTGGTATTTGGGGAGCTCAACTGCACGGTTATCAATACCCGTAAAAATTCCCAGTCTTTTCACTATCCAGTCTCGCCGCTTTCCCGAATGGTGATGAAATGATGAAGAAAACACGAACACATAGTCCGCGGGTGAAGACAATCCCCGATACGGCCGGTAATCGAACCCGGGACCCCGTGAATCAGTGCTAGCAGCACTGCTGTTTACAGAGTTTTAGATATTGTTTGATGTGTATGCAAGTACTTTTTTTCTGAGCAAATAAATGTGTATGTTTTGATATTTTAGGACGACACTTTTCCTATTCTTTGAGTTCTCGGGGGTGTAGAGAACTTACCACTCGACTTCTGTCAAGAACAACCACTATGAGTTTTGGTTTTGTCTCTAATGAAATATTATCGCCGCTTGTTCCTACGTTGTGTTAGTATATCGGTGTTGTAATTGTTTTCGTAATAGGGATAGTCCCTCATAACCCCACTTTCACTGTTCAGAAGCCAAACGGCTTAGCAGACAACTCTCACAAGTACGCAGTTTCGGCGCTGACGTGTATACGAAAATGACGGTTCGGGACAGACGAGATTCAGTACAGGTAATGGAGCCCTTTTACACGATCGACTTTCTGGTCTCAACTGATTGCTCGAAACGCATGCGTGTACTGCAGCGCCCCTGACGTTTTATTAAAATACTGAGTCTTGTCTGTTTTCAGTGGTCATTTTCGTATACACGTCAGCGTGAAAACTGCCGGTGTTGTGATTGAGAGGCTATAAGGGACTATCCTTTCTACGGAAAAATCGAAATATAGTAACGAGATGTAGGAACAAGGAATGCCGGTAGAGTTTATTAATGATCAGAGCAGGATTCTTAGTGGGAGTTATTCCTAAATGTCGTGTGATTTATTGTTCACTCTCCTGATGACTGAAAGAGCAGGAAAATTGTCATACAAACATTTCAGAATAGATACATTTATTTGTTCGAGAAAGAATATACTTGAAAATACGTCAGAGAGTATGTACAACGCGGTGAATAGTACCATTTTGCTTTATCCATTGCGTATTGTTTTCTTGAAGTGCCAAATAACAACAAAAATTATTTTTCTCAATTTTGACTTTTTCACTATTGAAATAATTTTCATTAAATACGGTTATCTACCTTCGTTCTTATTAGAAGTAGTGTAGGCGTTTTCTCTGTAAAACGTAAAAGCTTTTAGCTTTCAGGAATTTCGACTTTCTTGTAGACTAGAAGAACAATAGTAGGAAAAAAATAACAGGACCTATTCGAACTTTTCAATGCGTCACGGAAACAAAACAAACAAAATAATGAAATTTAAGAATACACGAAAGCACAAAATCCATTTTTGTAAAAGGAGTGACCTAGACCAGAACAGCTTATAACTCCCGATGTTAACAGACGTAGCCTTAGTCCTTGTCTCTACACGTGCTCAGTGTGCAGCATACACTTGGCAAATTTTGTACACCACTGACGTCATACATACACTCGCGACGTGGCTGGTTGCTGATTTGCACGCAGTCGCGATAGACGCACACACGTCGAGTAGTCAATCAGTTGTAGAATTTGGAACACTTATTATGTTCGAGTATAATGACTTTTCTTGAGACTAGAAATCTGTTCTGTAGGAATCAGGATGGGTTTAGAAAAAGACGATCGTGTGAAACCCAGTTCGCGCTATTCGTCCGCGAGACTCAGAGGGCCATAGACACGGGTTCCCAGGTAGATGCCTTGTTTCTTGACTTCCGCAAGGCGTTTGATACAGTTCCCCATAGTCGTTTAATGAACGAAGTAAGAGCATATGGTCTATGAGACCAATTGTGTGATTGGATTGAATTCCTAGATAACAGAACGCAGCATGTCATGATGTCTTTCTCAGTGCAGAGAAGTCTTCCGAAGTAAGAGTGATTTCAGGTGTGCCGCAGGGGAGTGTAGTAGTACCTTTGCTATTCACAATATATATGACCTTGTGGATAACATCGGATGTTCACTGAGGCTTTTTGCGGATGACGCTGTAGTATATGGAGAGGTTGTAACAATGGAAAATTGTACTGAAATGCAGGAGGATCAGTAATGATTTGACGCATGGTGCAGGGAATGGCAATTGAATCTCAATGTAGACAAGTGTAATGTGCTGCGAATACATAGGAAGAAAGATCCATTATCATTTAACGACAATTTAGCAGGTCAGCAACTGGAAGCAGTTAATTCCATAAATTATCTGGGAGTAGGCATTGGGAGTGATTTAAAATGGAATGATCAATAAAGTTGATCGTCGGTAGAGCAGATGCCAGACTGAGATTTATTGGAATAATCCTAAATAAATGCAGTCCGAAAACAAAGGAAGTAGGTTACAGTACACTTGTTCGCCCACTGCTTGAATACTGCTCACCGGTGCGGGATCCGTACCAGATAGGGTCGATAGAAGAGATAGAGAAAATCCAATGGAGAGCAGCGCGCTTCGTTACAGGATCATTTAGTAATCGCGAAATCGTTACGGAAGTGATAGATAAACTCAGTGGAATATTCTGCAAGAGAGACGCACAGTAGCTCGGTACAGGCTTTTGTAGAAGTTTCGAGATCATACCTTCACGGAGGAGTCAGGCCGTATATTGCTCCCTTCTATGTATGTCTCGCGAAGAAACCATGAGGATAAAATCAGAGAGATGAACAATACGAGCCTGGAATAGAAAGGAGAACTGATGGAGGTACTCAAGGTAACCTCCACCATACACCGACAGGTGGCTTGCGGAGTATGAATGTAGATGTAGATGTAGTCGTTTTTGATCAAATGCTCGTGTAAAACGGGCATAAAACGCCAGGAGCTCACGTGTCTCGAGTAGCCAAATGTGACAAAAAAAGTCGATCGCATAAAAAAAGGTTCAGTGAGCAGGTAGTTCTCTGGAACACAGGGCGCTAATTTCACAGAGCAGTTATCAGATATCACTGTAGCAATGTCTGCCGAAAATGCCCTGATTATTGTTTTCCATTTTGACAGCGCCGTCGACGACCGCAAGTGCCTTGCTTCCGCAGCGCTCAGGAAGGCCAGTGACGTCCAAATGCGGGTGACTGCGTACGCACCGGGCACCCCGGTGGCGGGAGCAGTGCCGGCCATTTGTAAGCGCTCCAGATGGCCCCTGGCCACCGGCCACGGAGGGTAGCCCGGGCAGAGAGCGGAGGGGTCCCCAGGCGGCCATGGGGACGCGTTATGTGCGCCGATAACCGCGGCCTTTCAGCCGCCGCACTGCGACACTCGATAAAACGCTCTATGGCCGGAATAAATTCCCAGCAGTGGCACTGGCCGCCTTCCGACACACGGCTCTCCCGGGGAGGATACGTCCACTGACCCGGCAGCGGTCGCCAATGTCATCGGTAGCTGTATCCGCGTGGTTTACGATAACCGTCAGCTTTAAGACAGCTCCACAGCACAGGAACAGGCTACTATCTGTTCCCCAGAATCATTTCGTCCTTCTGCAGAACAAAATCCGTAAATTTTAATACTTTTCATTAAAGCTGCAAAATACTAACACGAATTCTTTGTAGACGAATGGAAAAACTAGTAGGAGCCGTCCTCGGGAAAGATCAGTTTGGATTCCGTACAAGTGTTGGAACACGTGAGGCAATACTGACCCTACGACTTATCTTAGACAATAGATTAAGGAAAGGCAAGCCTACATTTCCAGCATTTGTAGACTTACAGAAAGATTTTGACAATGTTGATTGAAATACTCTCTTTCAAATTCTGTGGGTGGCAGAGCTAAAATACAGGGAGCGAAAAGCTATTTACAATTTGTACAGGAACCAGATGGTAGTTATAAGAGCTGAGAGACATGAAAGGGAAGCAGTGGTTGGGAAGGGAGTGAGACAGGGTTGTAGCCTGTCCCCGATGCTATTCAATCTGTATATTGAGCAAGCAGTAAAGGAAACAAAAGAAAAATTCGGAGTAGGAATTAAAATCCATGGAGAAGAAATAAAAACTTTGATGTTTGCCGAAGACATTCTAATTCTGTCAGAGACGGGAAAGGACCTGGAACAGCAGCTGAACAGATTGGGCAGCGTCTTGAAAGAAGGATAATGGAATGTATTCGAATTAAATCAGGTGATGCTGCGGGAATTAGATTAGGAAATGAGAAGATTAAAGTAGTAAAGGAGTTTTGCTATTTGGGGAGCAAAATAACTGATGATGTCGATGTAGATAGGATATAAAACGTAGACTGGCAATGGGAAGGAAAGCGTATGGAGTGTAGCCATGTAAGGAAGTGAAACGTGGACTATAAAAGGTTTAGACTAGAAGAAATTGGAAGATTTCGAAATGTGGTGCTACAGAAGAATGCTGAAGATTAGATGAGTAGAGCACATAATTAATGAGGAGGTATTGAATAGAATTGGAGAGGAGAGAAATTTGTGGCACAACTTGACTAGAAGAAGGGATCTGTTGGTAGGACATATTCTGAGGCATCAAGGGATCACCAATTTAGCATTGGAGGGCATCGTGGAGGGTAAAAATCGTAGAGGGAGACCAAGAGATGAATGCACTAAACAGATTCAGAAGGATGTAGATTGCAGTAGGTACTGGGAGATGAAGAAGCCTGCACAGCATAGAGTAGCATGGAGAGCTGCATCAAACCAGTCTCTGGACTGAAGACAAAACAACAACATGTTTTAAAGAAAAAATTACATTCCGGTATACGTTTTTTATTTTCTTCGGCAATTCAACGCTGGCCACGAGCTAATGTCCAGGCCATTGAGTCCTCTTTCCGTCCATTAATAGGCACCGGACACATCACAATAGTAGGGGTGTCACGATGTCAGATTCTTCGAAGTTAGAAAGACAGCAGCAATGGCAATTTGAGGAATTCTTTGGAGGTGTAATCCAGCCAAGAAGAGGTAGCTTACAAAACCCTCATTCGATTGATACTTCAGTATCGTTCGTGAGTCTGGGACCCTAACCAGATAGGACTGATAGAGAAAATAGTGAAGATCTATCGAAGAGCGGTCCTTCAGTAAGCTCGAAAAAATCATGAACATCTTCAAGAGACTCAAGTGGCCGAAGCTACAAGAGAGGCATCGCGGTGTACTATACTGTTCAGAGAGTGCACGTTCCTGAGAGATTCAACAAATCCAGGAGGTGTTCAAAGATATGGAACACAACACATAACTATGTCTAACAGAGTTTATTAAAACCATTGGCATTCACAACAGCTTCCAGTCGTCTCAGAATGGATACATACGCTTCATGTATGGTTTTAGAAGGAATCGTATACCATTATTCCTGCAAAATAGTGGCAGGTACAGGTAACGATGATGGAGGTTGTAATCTCCCCCTTCCTTCGTAATTCCGGTCATTGTCCAGAGGAAGCAAAGCCTTTTATGAAAAATTTGAAAGGAGCGAAGATCACAATAAACTTTCCAGTTTACTTAGCTTTTCGTGTACAGTCGGCTCCAGTTCTTCTTCTGTAGGTGTCTGATTTTCCAAGCTGTAATTCTCCTTATCGTTTCATTGCTCTAAATAAATTTGAAGATTGTTGTTGCAGAATTTTTGTTGTTACATTAATATAATTTGTCACGTTTTAGTATATCATACAGTCTTTTGAATTTTCACACTAACATTACATTGTTCGTCCAAAATACAAAAATACGTCCGATCACATCAGAGGCATGGTTACTACTGTATCACTTTGCGGTAATAATCATATTCCAAAGGATTTACCATTTTTCTTAACGAATGAATTTCTATTAAGTATGATTACTATTTGAATGCCGGTCGGAGTGGCCAAACGGTTCTAGGCGCTACAGTCTGGAACCGCGCGACCGCTACGGTCGCAGGTTAGAATCCTGCCTCGTCATGGATGTGTGTGATGTCCTTACGTTAGTTAGGTTTAAGCAGTTCTAACTCTAGGGGACAGATGGCCTCAGATGTTAAGTCCCATAGTGCTCAGAGCCATTTGAACAATTTGATGCAAGCACTTCGTTCTTGGTCGTCCACTCTTATTATTCCCTCTTGGCTCTTGTACATACTGTGTATTGTGCGTCATTCCCTATAGGCTGCCCCTATTTTTCTCAGAATTTCGAACATCTTGTACCATTTTACATTGTCGAACGCCTTTTCGAGGTCGACAAATCCTATGAACCTGTCTTGATTTTTCTTTAGTCTTGCTTCTATTATCAACCGCAACGGCAGACTTGCGTCTCTGGTGCTTTTACCTTTCCTAAAGCCAAACTGATCGTCATCTAACACATCCTCAATTTTCTTTTGCATTCGTGTCAGAAACTTGAACACATCAGCTGTTAAGCTGATTGTGCGATAATTTCCGCACGTGTCAGCTCTTAAGGTCTTCGGAATTGTGTGGATGATATTTTTCAGAAAGTCAGACGGTATGTCGCCAGACTCATGCATTCTAAATATCAACGTGGTCGTTTTGCTGTCACTTCGCCCCATAACTTTAGAATTTCTGGTGTAATGTTATCTACCTCTTCTCCATTATTTTATCGTAAGTCCCCCAAAGCTCTTTTAAATTCTGATTCTAATACTGGATCTACTGTCTATTCTAAATCGACGTCTGTTTCTTCTTCTATAGCATCAGACAAGTCTGCCCCCTTATAGAGGCCTCCAGTGTCCTCTTTCCACCTATCCTTTCTCTCCTCTGCATTTAACGGTGGAATTCCCATACAGGGTGTAAACCATAACTCTCTACAGGGAACCACAGCAATTAAGAGAAGTCGAGAGGAATAATTTGATACAGGACACTTGTGGTCTATCAAAGAAAAAACAACCTCAAACAGGTCAACAAAGGCCACGTAAGTTACAGCGCATGGGCGCTGCCTGAAATATTCAGTGTCCTCTCGACCTCTTTTATCCCACCGGCTTTAGTTAACATTAGGAAGTTCACCTGTCCTATTATGGTAACGAAAGCGAAACACTTCTGTACGGCTTTTACAGAAACTAATTACGTTACCAGACCGATCGAAACGTAACCCTTAAAAGCACAATTGTCTCGTAGCAAGAAGACCAGAGACGCAAAACTATTTAATTGTTAATTTTACGCCTCGAAAATTCGGAAATTTGTGAGCTACAATCTATGCAAACGTCAACTTGACAATGTGTAAGGCACGACAAAGGAGATGGCGAAAGAGGGCGAGTGTCTGTTGTTGTGGTAACTAGCCCGAAGAGTATTCTGATGTAGTTAAATGCTACTCTATTCTGCGCCAAGTATCTTCACCTCTAAATAACCACTGAAAGCTACATCCTTCTGAATATGCTTACTGCATTCATCTCTTGGCCTCCGTCTACGTTTTTTAGCCCTCAGACTACCCGCCCATATGAAATTGATGATCCCTTGATGTCTCAAAATGAGTGGTATCGACCGATCGCTTCTTTTATGGGAGTTGTGCCACAAATTTCTTTTCTCTCCCATTCTGTTCAGTACCTCCTCATTAGTTACACGATCTACCCATCTAATAACCTAATAGTTAGCAGTCTTCTGCAGCAGCACGTCTCAAAAGCTTCTATTCTCTTCGTGACTAAACCGTTTATCGTCCATGTTTAACTTTCATACATGGCTACACACCATACAAATATTTTCAGAAAAGACTTCGTAACATTTAAATCCATATTTGGTGTTAACAAATTTCTTTTCTTCAGAAATCCAGTTCTTACCATAGCCAGTTCACATTTTATATCCACTCTGCTTCGGCCATCATCAGTTACTTCGCTGCCCAAATAGAAAAACTCATCTACTACTTAAGTGTTCTCGTTTCCTAACCTATTTCCCTCAGCATAATCTGATTTAATTCGAATACATTTCATTATCTTTATTTTGCTTATGTTGATGTTCATCTTATATCTCTTTTGAAGACACTTCCCATTTCGTTCAACTGCTCCTTTAAGTCCATTGCTGTCTGCAACAGAATCACGTCACCGGAATACTTCAAAGTTCCTATTAGCATATTAAAAACTTCATTCGGTGTGCATGGGCTATAGTTTAGTTAGCTTTTAAAGGACAATTTAATGTTTTTTTTTTTTTGGTTGATAGACCAAAAGTCTCTTATGTCAAACTTTTGGTCTCGACTTTTCCTCCTCCACTGTGGTACGTTATAAACAATTATCGCTTACACCCTATATAAACAAAAGGCTTGCTGAGATTAAGGTTGAAAAGTAACTTTGTCTTTACTGAATACATCTGGTGAATTAGGAGACGCAATTTTAGCCACAGAAACATTCGTTGGGCCGCGTCCTGCAACTCATAAAACAGGAATCACCAATATTCAAATACTATCCGTAGAAGTCTGCACTGAACGGGGTGACTTCAACAGAAACAAGCGTAACTTCAGATGTTCCCCAGTGCAGCGTAATAGGTACTCGGATTTTTACGATTTACATAAACGATCTGGTTGATGGTATTGACAACGGCCTGAGACTGACGATGATGCTGTAGTCTACAGGAAAGTAGTATCACACGAAAGTTGTGAACAAATCAATGAGGATTTGCCGAAAATAAATGCGTTGTGTAATGAAATGGTTCAAATGGCTCTGAGCACTATGGGACTCAACATCTGAGGTAATCAGTCCCCTAGAACTCAGAACTACTTAAACCTAACTAACCTAAGGACATCACACACATCCATTCCCGAGGCAGGATTCGAACCTGCGACCGTAGCGGTCGCGCGGTTCCAGACTGAAGCGCCTAAAGCCGCACGGCCACTCTGGCCGGCGTTGTGTAATGACTGGCATTTATCTTTCAGTATTAGTAAGTGTAAACTACTGCGTGGTAAAACCGGAACAGAAGAGAATCGAAGCATTTGAGATGCGGTGCTATAGACGAATGTTGAAAATTAGGTGGACTGATAAGGTAAGGAATGAGGAGGTTCTACGCAGAATCGGAGAGGAAAGGAATATGTGGAAAACACTGATAAGGAGAAGGGACAGGATGATAGGACATCTGCTAAGACATGAGGGAATGACTTCCATGGTGCTAGAGGGAGCTGTAGAGGGCAAAAACTGTAGAGGAAGACAGAGATCGGAATACGTCAAGAAAATAATTGAGGACGTAGGTTGCAAGTGCTACTCTGAGATGAAGAGATTAGCACAGGAAAGGAAGTCGTGGCGGGCCGCATCAAACCAGTCAGCCAGTCAGTAGATTGATGACCTAAAAAAAAAAAAAAAAAAAAAAAAAACCTACTGTGTATAACAGGGCGACAATCCCCATTAATGTACAAGTACAAAATAAATGCCCAGTCTTTGCAAGCGGTAACGTCCGCCAAGTATCTGGGTGTGACTATTCGAAATGATCTCAAATGGAATGATCAGATTGCACAAGTAACGGGTAAGGCGAACTCTAGATTGCGGTTTATTGGTAGAATCCTGAAGTGATGCAGTCCTTCAGCAAAGGAAATAGCTTACAATGCATTATTTCGTCCAGTTTTGGAGTATTGTTCGTCGGTATGGGACGCTTACCTGTTGGGTCTGATTTAAGAGATTGAGAAGGTCCAAAGAAGAGCGGCAAGATTCGTGACTGGTACATTTAGCCATCGTGAGAGCGTTACAAATCTCACAGAAAGTTTAAAGTGGGACACACTTTCAGACAAGACGACGTACTAAACAGAAGGGGCTGATCACTAAATTCCGAAATCGGATCTTCACGGAGGATGTAGAGCATATATTATTACCGCCAGCTTTCAAATCGCGCCATGATCATTATTCAAAGATAAGGGAAATAAGAGATTGTACTGAGGCGTTCAGGTAGTCGTTTTTCCCTAGCGCGATTCGCGATTGGAACAGAGCGGTGGAAGGGGGGAGGGGGAATTGATTTTGGCGCGAATTGCGCCCTCCACCACACACCGCTTGGTGGCAAACGGAGTACACAGGGTGTTACAAAAAGGTACGGCCAAACTTTCAGGAAACATTCATCACACACAAAGATAGAAAATATGTTATGTGGACATGTGTCCGGAAACGCTAACTTCCCATGTTAGAGCTCATTTTGTTACTTCTCTTCAAATCACATTAATCATGGAATGGAAACACACAGCAACAGAACGTACCAGCGTGACTTCAAACACTTTGTTACAGGAAATGTTCAAAATGTCCTCCGTTAGCGAGGATACATGCATCCATCCTCCGTCGCATGGAATCCCTGATGCGCTGATGCAGCCCTGGAGAATGGCGTATTGTATCACAGCCGTCCACAATACGAGCACGAAGAGTCTCTACATTTGGTACTGGGGTTGCGTAGACAAGAGCTTTCAAATGCCCCCATAAATGAAAGTCAAAAGGGTTGATGTCAAGAGAGCGTGGAGGCCATGGAATTGGTCCGCCTCTACCAATCCATCGGTCACCGAATCTGTCGTTGAGAAGCGTACGAACACTTCGACTGAAATGTGCAGGAGCTCCATCGCGCATGAACCAAATGTTGTGTCGCACTTGTAAAGGCACATGTTCTAGCAGCACAGTAAGAGTATGCCGTATGAAATCATGATAACGTGCTCCATTGATCGTAGGTGGAAGTACGGGGCCCAATCGAGACATCACCTACAATGCCTGCCCAAACGTTCACAGAAAATCTGTGTTGATGACGTGATTGCACAAATGCGTGCGGATTCTCGTCAGCCCACACATGTTGATTCTGAAAATTTACAATTTGATAACGTTGGAATGAAGCCTCATCCGCAAAGAGAACTTTTGCACTGAAATGAGGATTGACACATTGTTGGATGAACCATTCGCAGAAGTGTACCCGTGGAGGCCAATCAGCTGCTGATAGTGCCTGCACACGCTGTACATGGTACGGAAACAACTGGTTCTCCCGTAGCACTCTCCATACAGTGGCGTGGTCAACGTTATCTTGTACAGCATCAACTTCTCTGACGCTCACATTAGGGTTATCGTCAACTGCACGAAGAATTGCCGCGTCCATTGCACGTGTCCTCGTCGTTCTAGGTCTTCCCCAGTCGCGAGTCATAGGCTGTAATGTTCCGTGCTCCCTAAGATGCCGATCAATTGCTTCGAACGTCTTCCTGTCGGGACACCTTCGTTCTGGAAATCTGTCTCGATACAAACGTACCGCGCCACGGCTATTGCCCTGTGCTAATCCATACATCAAATGGGCATCTGCCAACTCCGCATTTGTAAACATTGCACTGACTGCAAAACCAGGTTCGTGATGAATACTAACCTGTTGATGCTACGAACTGATGTGTTTGATGCTAGTACTGTAGAGCAATGAGTCGCATGTCAACACAAGCTCGGAAGTCAACATTACCTTCCTTCAATTGGGCCAACTGGCGGTGAATCGAGGAAGTACAGTACATACTGACGAAACTAAAATGAGCTTTAACATGGAAATTAAGCGTTTCCGGACACATGTCCACATACCATCTTTTCAATATTTGTGTGTGAGGAATGTTTCCTGAAAGTTTGGAGGTACCTTTTTGTAACACCCTGTATATGCAGTTGTAGAATGCAATGATGTCCATCAGTTGTGCCTCCCTAACGACATTTCGGTTTCATCGGAGCGGAATGATAATATTGGCGGCTTTCTCTACTGCATTATCTGCAGCATCCATAAATTCCTCTAACCTCTCAAGAACATAAGCAGTACGTCGTTTAGTCTCCGAGTCCTACTTGGTGTGTAATGCTGCGGACTGTTATTACATAGCTACAGGTCCACTTCAGTAAACCATACGGTGGCAACGAGCCTTTTTAGAAATGCAACTGTTTCGGCTGCTATTGGAAAAGGCATAATTCCGCGTCGTTGTTGAAACCTCGGTGCTACACTTGGCGCCCGCCGCGGGCGCGATTAATGACCGGGCTCTAGAAGCTGGAAACACGAACAGAACGGGATGGGCACGTACCAGCAGCGGCGCGGCGTCTTTGGGAGGCGAACCTCCAATCAGAGCGGCCATCGTGTCACGTTTCTGAGGAATTCCAAGGCGCCGGCGGCCGACACCCCACGCACGCTACCATCAGACGCCCTGGCCTCGGAGAGCCACTCCAGCACCACTCCAGGGACTCCAGCGACTGGTACCTGGCAAGACGGACTGGAGACCTGGCAGCGCGCTCGTATTGACGCCCGAGTAAGGGAAGGGAGTAAATATTTCTCGCTCATGGAGACATTACTACTCTGTTGCCATTCAAAGCATCTTCCGTGTTGTAGCAGGCAGCTGACGCCAGAAGGTAGTATTGATTCGTGGATGCGACTCAGGAACGCTGCCTCGTGTCGGTTTGGCTCGGAGCACTATGCGACTTAACTTCTGAAGACATTAGTCGTGTCGGTTTGCTCGGGGAACTACAGTTTGATTAGCTGCTTCTGGTGTGCGTACTGTACGACCTTCGGTACACACACCATCAGATTATTTGTATTGTCTCTCTAGCGAAGTAGGCGAGTGGTCTTATTGTGGCGTGTTTATCTTGTGCCGTTAGGTCAGACGATAGAAATGCCACTTGCACGCTTAGAGTAGCAGATTGTCGGTGGCCAACTTTAAACAGAACTTGATTAATTTTCACACACATTTATTAAAACAATAAAAAATATAGACATTACGTAACTTGATTCTGTATGTTGTTTACAATTGACAATCTGAAGTTCCTTTGGTCTTGGTACGTTAATCTTATTCTCACATATCTCTGATACTTGACGAAGTGTCTATTCATTTATCTTCATGGCTATGTACAGGAATATGATAATCTTATTAGGTGCAGACTGAAAATTGACTACAGACTGGTACAGACAAATGTAGAACTCGTACAGACTGGTACTAATGGAGACTGACTAATCGGAGGTCTGTACACTCGTTATAATACCTCGCGGGGCCAGGTATCACTGCGCGAGTGTGATCCACGAGGAGAAAAGGTTCTACGGTAGCAGCAATCTCATTGGCTGCGTGACATATTAATAAGCGGATCGACGGAAGCAGAATTTGGTCCATCTCTAAGGCAGCGCCATCTCGTAGTGCGGAGACGGACGAGCGCTGCGCCTGCGCTGTTGTGCTTAGCGGGGCGCGCTCTAGTGGGAAAGTTATGAAAGCGCTGACTTCGCGGAACTATGTACACAACACTGCTTCACTTACAAGGGAAGGCCACGACATGCTACCGCGAAAATTGTATTCATACACAGCGTATTTAATAGAGCAACAGCATAAACTTACACCGTAACAATAAGACTTACTATGGATTATTAGAACAGAAGATATCAATTGTCGAATTTACAATGCTAATACTGCGAGTATCAATGATTTTTACACGTTTTGATTATTTTAGACACATGGTCAATGATAAGACAATAAACATTCTAGAACAGCCGAGTGGCTCTAGGCGCTTCAGCCTGGAACCGTGCGACCACTACGGTCCCAGGTTCGAATCCTGCCTCGGGCATGGATGTGTGTGATGTCCTTAGGTTAGTTAGGTTTAAGTAGTTCTAAGTTCTAGCGGACTGATGACCTCAGATGTTAAGTCCCACAGTGCTCAGAGCCATTGACTACATTAACGGAGGAAAAAAAGAATTGCAAGTCGGCAATAACAGCATGGTCAATGTATAGACACTTTTCGCAATGTGCACGTTTGATGAAAGCAGGATGGTCACAGTTCTCATAGAAACGGTCTTTCGTTAATCCATCTTCGAAACAGTATTCCAAGTGTGCTCGAAACAGACCAGAGATGCCCTTAGTGTAGCCGCAATGAAAAAACGCAAATTTGATTAAGTTAGAGAATCGTGTCGTCGAGAACTGGCCGTACACAAACGATTGTAGGCATGACAAGTGGTCTCCGTGCCATGTTGTTGTTGTTGCGGTCTTCAGTCCTGAGACTGGTTTGATGCAGCTCTCCTTGCTACTCTATCCTGTGCAAGCTTCTTCATCTCCCAGTACCTACTGCAACCTACATCCCTCTGAATCTGTTTAGTGTTTTTATCTCTTGGTCTCCCTCTACGATTTTTACCCTCCACTTTGCCCTCCAATACTAAATTGGTGATCCCTTGATGCCTCAGAATATGTCGTACCAAGCGACCCCATCTTCTAGTCAAGTTATGCCACAAATTTCTCTTCTTCCCAGTTCTATTCAATAGCTCCTCATTATTTATGTGATCTACCCATCTAATCTTCAGCATTCTTCTGTAGCACCACATTTCGAAAGCTTATATTCTCTTCATCTAAACTATTTATCGTCCACGTTTCACTTCCATAGATGACTACATTCCATACAAATACTTTCAGAAACGACCTCCTGCCACTTAAATCTATACTCGATGTTAACAAATTTCTCTTCTTCAGAAACGCTTTTCTTTCCATTGCCAGTCTACATTTTATATCCTCTCTACTTCGACCATCATCAATTATTTTGCTCCCCAAATAGCAAAACTCATTTACTACTTTAAGCCTCTCATTTCCTAATCTAATACCCTCAGCATCACCTGATTTAATTCGAGTACATTCCATTATCCTCGTTTTGTTCGGGGCCATATATTAATGTAATTGTCAGAAGATACCATAATACTATGTGTGACAAATTTCACAAAATTTTGTATGGATGGAAGAATAAAAGGCCGGGAGGTTGCACAATGTCTGTGCACTTCGCTGGAATCAGCTTCTTCATGAACTCAACGCCTTCAGAAAGTGCAGTGTTGTATAGTTCATCATCTCTATTGGCTGTCCAGGAGTCACCCAAAATAAGGGCTCACGTTTTTTCTTCTATATGTGGCCAATTTACTTGTTCTAGCAAGACTTCTGAATTAGCAAATTTGTTAGCGAACGCCTTGATGTTTTGGTAAATTTACATTCGCATTCACAGAAAAATGGCTAGTGCATACATCCATCACAGTGCCATGCATTATCTTATAAAAGTGCGTGGTGGCCACTATGGATTCGACCGCACCCAAGACACGCTTACTTCTCTTCACTGCGAAAGTCCGTCCGAACTATAATTCTTTATCAAATATTGGTTAGTCGGCGTTAATTACTTGATCTGGTGATAAACGTTTATCTTCAATGAGAAACTTGATTCCTCTCACGAACTGACAAGCTTTCTGTTGAATATTGGCATCCCCTTCAACGAACCGCTTACTGACTTTGTGCGTTATTTTGTGACAGGCAATTTTATCCTTACATTTAAATTTCTTTATCTATGAGTTGAAAGCTTTGAACTGCATTGAATTATGACAGTCAGTTCTTTTATTTATTTTCACTGCAAAAAGTCTCAATGAGCGGTCATGTATCATGCCTCTTTGCTATAAAATGCAACCTCTGCTTTTAACTCATCCACTTCTGACAATTGTTGCTTTTCTTTCATAGATATCACTCTTTTCCTGCAGTTAACAACTTCTGCAGTACGAAAGTGCCCGACCAACAATTTCACATTTATTGCCTGTCCCATTGTCCAACGTGGAACACTAACTCTGTAAACACTCTTCCACACCTCAGAGATAATCTGATCTACTCTAACAGTAAACACAAATCCATCTGACATATTGTGACCACTGCACTGCTTGCAAAGCGACACGTAAATGGAGGGAGGAATCCTATTACCGCCCCACCTATTCTTTCCGTTCCTGTCAATGCCATTGCAGCATAACAGCTAAAACTTTATGAAGAGCCTTTCTTTCTACTCTGTAACATAAACATAATTTTGTTCTATTCTGTGCGACATCTACCGTAACCTTCCCTTGTTAGATGATGGACTTAAGGAAGCGAAAACGAGCGGAAGGAAGGCATTGAGATAAGCGTTCAATGGCTTTGAAAGAAAAATTTTGTCAACCGCTCTGAGTGAAAACCCGTAACAGGTTTTGCTCTTTTGTGAGATCGGTAAGCGGTTAGAAATCCTCTATTCATTCACTCAGGGACGATACAGGCACCGAAACGGGACATAACATAGAAAAGGGAGAAATACTGAATTTGGTCTTCCGAAATTGTTTCACCTCGGAAGATCGTAATACTGTCCCCGCCCCTCCCCCTTTTCAATCGTCGTAAGAATTTTGAAATGGCAGAGATTGAGATAATCGACAGTGGAATAGAAAAACGATTACAGTCGCTTAGCACTGCAAAGGCATCAAGACTATATGAGATTAAATTGTTCAAATGGCTCAGAGCACTATGGGACTTAAGATCTAAGTCATCAGTCCCCTAGAACTTAGGACTAATTAAACCTAACTAATCTAAGGACATCACACACATCCATGCCCGAGGTAGGATTCGAAGCTGCGACCGTAGCGGTCGCGCGGTTCCAGACTGAAGCGCTTAGAACCACTCAGGCACACCGGCCGGCTCTACTTGAGATACCTATAAGATTCTGCAATGATTATGCGAAAGAACTTGCTGCCCTTCTGAGATCAGTTTATCGTAGATCATTGGAGCAATGAAGGGAAATATAGAGACTGGAGAAAATGAGCAGGCCTTTCACAGTTTCAAGAAGGGTTGTAGAACAGATGAACATAATTATAGGCCTATATCGTTGACGTCAAACTGTTGTATAATTATGGAACATGTTTTGTGCTCCAGTAATGAGGTTTTTAACAGAACAAAAATCTCCTCTGTAACAATACCACACGGATTCCGCAAACAGAGATTTTTCACAACAGCGTTTTGTCTATTCCTCAATGAGATCCATAGGCTGTAGCCAACGGCACTCCTACTGAGGACGTATTCCTTGACTTCAGGAAGATATTTGACATCGTCCCGCATTGCCTTTTAGTGAAAAAAATACGAGGTTACCGAGTATCTGACCAGATTTGCGACTGGATGCGAGACTTCCTTACAGACAGAACTCAACACGTCGCTGTTAACGGAACTAAATCGACAGATGTAATTTCCGGAATACCCCAGTGAAGTGTTATAGGACGGATACTGTTTGCAATGCATATAAATGATGTGGTAGAAAGCGTCGGGAGTTCTTCAAGAGTGACGCAGATGATACGTTTGTCTGAAAGAAAGTTGCAACGTCAGAAGGCAGTAGCGATTTTCGGTATGAGTACTGATGAATGGTGCAGTCTCTGACAGTTGAAAATGAGCGTAAATAAATTTAGCGCATAGCGCATACAGAGGAAAAGATCCATAACTCTACAACTAGACTACTTACGACAAATTTATGGAAACAGGATCTACCGTAAAATATCTAGCAGTAGCTATCAAGAGCAACCTTAACTAGAATAAACACATAAAACAAATAGTATGAATGAGAGATAGGAGGCTGATTCATAGGAAGAATCTTGACGTAATATAGGTCATCTACGAAGGAAGTGGCTTATATGGCGCTGCACGTTCTTCTGAATTGCATGTTAGTATGGCGCAGTGGTCAGCGCATCTGCCCAGAAAGTAGGATACACAGGTTCGAATCCCGGTCCAGAATTAATTTCCAACTTGCCCCAATGATTTAAATCAATGCCCACTTTTAACCAATGTCTGCAGTTCCTTTGTGTCTTAGTTCATAGTAGTTGCAGGATCAAAGTGTTGTCTGTTTCTTTCAAAAATTTCCGAAAGAACAGACATCACACGTATCTGGCGAGATGTATTTGGAAGTATGTGGAAAGTGCTCCTTCGAAACTTCAATAGGAAACCTGTATGTGGTGACAACGTCTCTATTGTAACATCTGCCACTGGATTTTGTTGAGCTTATCTGCAACGCTCTCACGCAGGCTAAACGATCTTGTGGCTAAGTCACCGATCTTCGTTGGATCTTCTCTATCTCTTCTATCAGTCGTACCTGCTGCGGATCCCAGACTAATGAACAGTACTCAAGAATCGGTAGAACAAGCGCCTTGTTTTGCTTTTGTTGATGTTCATCTTGTATCCTCCTTTCAAGGCACTGTCCATTCCTTTCAACTGCTCTTCCAGTTCGTATACTGACTCTGAAAGAATTACAGTTTCATCAGCAACCCTCATAGTTTTTATTTATTCTCCATGATTTTTAATTTCTCCTCTAAACTTTTCTTTGGTTTCGTTTGCTGCTTGTTCAATGTACAGAATGAATAACATCGGGTATAGGCTACAACCCTGTCTCGCTCACTTCTCAATTACTACTTCCCTTTAATGTTCCTCGACTCTTATAACAACCATCTTGCTTCTGTACAGGTTATAAATAGCCTTTCACTCCCTGGACATTACCCCTGCAACCTTCAGAATTTGAAGAGAGTATTCCAGTAATTATTGTCAAAAGCTTTCTCTAAGTCTACAAATGCTATGAATATAGGTTTGCCTTTCTTTAATTTATCTTTTAAGATTAGTCGTAGGATCAGTATTGCTTCACGTGTTCCTACATTTCTCCGGAATCCAAACTGATCTTCACCGAGGCCGGCTTCCACTAGTTTTTCCATTCTTCTGTATAAATTCGTGTTAGTATTTTGCGTCCATGAGTTGTTAAACTGGTAGTTCTGTAATTTTCACACCTGTCAGCGACTGCTTTCTTTGGAATTGTAATTACCACATTCTTATTGAAGTCTGAAGGTATTTCGCCTGTCTCATACATCTTGCACACCAGATAGGAGAGTTGTGCCATGTCTGGCTTGCCTAAGGCTATCATAGTTCTAACGGAATGTTGTCTACTCCTTGTACCTTGTTTCGACTTAGATCTTTCTGTGCTTTGTCATATTCTTCGCACAATATCGTATTTCCCCATTGTATCTTTATCTACATCAATTTCCATTTTTATAATATCGCTTGTATAGACCCTCTATATACTCCTTCCACTTTTCGGCTTTCCCTTGTTTCCTTATGACTGATTTAGCATCTGAGCTCTTGATATTCATCCTGGAGATTCTCTCTTCCCCAAAGGCTTCTTTCATTTGCCTTAGGCAGCGTCTACCTTTCCCATATTTAATATGCTTCTAAAGCCTTACATTTATCCTCTAGCCATATATGCTTCTAAATCCTTACATTTATCCTCTAGCCATTCCTGCTTATCATCTTTGCGCTTCCTACCAATCTCATTGTTTTGGTGATGATATTCACTTTGTCCTGTTTCATTTGCTGCATTTTTTTCTCCTTTCAACAGCTAAATTGAATTTCTCTACTGTTATCAGGGATTCATAGTAGGCCTTATATTTTTGGCTATTTGATCCTCTGCTGCCTTCACTATTTCATCTCTCAAAGGTACCCCTTCGCCCTCTTTCTGTATTCCTTTCCCCTGTTCTAGTCAGCCGTTGCCTGATGTTCCCTCTGAAGATCTCCACGTCTGGTTCTTTAAACTTACACAGCTCCCACCTCCTTAAGTTACTACCGCTTTCCAATTTAATCAGTTTTAATCTACAGTTCATAACTAATAAATTACGGTCAGAGTCCATATCTTCCCCTGTGAATGTCCTACATTTTAAAATCTTGCTCCTAAATCTCTGTCTAACCATTATATCATCAATCTGAAACCTTGACGTGTCTCCAGTACATATCGCCACGAAACCACGCATTCGTATATCGCGTGACTGAGGTTGGAAATGGGAACCACCCCAGTATTCACCTAGTTGGATGTGGGAAACCACCCAAAAAACGTTCTACCATGCCGAAAATGTTTGAAATTTATCAGTCGCAAATGTACTAAAGACCAGTGGTGGAAACGATAGTAAACTAAGGTAGCCTCGCTGCAATAATTTGAAATTAATCCACATCGAGATGGGGCCCCTCCACGCCAGCACCAACGTGGTGACCAGACCAAAAGTTCTACTGTCACCTCCGTCAACGTGTTAGTTATCTAGTAAGTGGATCACAGGATGCTGGGCTGTGATGTTATCCGTGCGTCTGGGTGAGACAACGCATTAACACGGTGCATCAGGTTATAGATAGTGGACGAAACGTGAGTGAGGGTAGCGATTTGAAGAGCAGAGGGAAAAAGTGCCGTGGGAAAAATACCTCTGCGACAGTGGGATGGGTAGTAAGAGCAGTAGTGACTTACTAGCTGCGATAGTTTATGCAAGGTTGGATTTGTTAGTATGGGTATCATGGATCATTACCGTGGCGATGTATCCTAGTTGCTGCACCCGCTACATTCCTGGAACAATCAAGATCGCTATACAGTAGTGGGAGATCAGCCATAGATCATCTCACTGTGTGGGGGATGTATGGAGCTTGTCGGAATGCAGTGTACGGTACGGCTTCCCTGCGTGGTGCCAGTTATTCGGCAGAGTGTTCCAGCTGGATATCCTGTAATGCCGTCTGATTAACAGGGGCCCACCTGTACCGTTGTGTTTGAAATTAATCCGCTTCCAATTGAAGCAGAAGACAGTGGAAGCTATGACTGAAATCGCACAAAATATCAGCCTCTACTGAAACAGCTGTGTGTCTGTATCTTTCGGAGGATGAGCGTCACGAGTGCACGGTGTTGACATTTGGGACGACCGTGCACGGTGAGCTTTCAGTCAATGTTTTCCGTTTCCGGAGTGGTATATTCTGGATATCTGGCATCCTGTTTGCCCTCCCCGTGCCCGCCACGTTTCGCAGAGGTTCGCCGGCGGTGCCAGAATCCGTCGACGCGGCAGAGAGCGAGACGCACAGGTGGTGGTCGCTGCCCTCTTTGCGTTGTCGCCCGGAGACGAGCGCAAACATTTGCCGGCCGGAGCAGATCGCAGCTCGGCGCCGGCGGGCCCACGCGTGGGCCGCCATGTTTGCTCTGGCGTCTCCGGGCGCCACCGGAAGTGCGTCACCGCCGACCGGCAAATGTTCGGCGGAAGCGGCCACCAGAGACGGACACGGCGTGATGGGTTTCTCTGCGCTCTGCGCCACTAATCTCTCGTTCCCCCTCCGGTCTGTTTCTGGGCTTCTGGACAGCGCACGACGTATCGGACTTCTGTAAGCGATCATTTCAGTTTGGCGATAGGCTGAACTGATATTTTCTCTGGCCAGCGCACAGAGTTTTGGACTTCTGTGAGCGATCATTTCAGTTTGGCGATTGCCTAAACTGACATTTTTCGATTGATTTCTGTTAATTTTCCTTCTCGTTAAACCAACGTGCCAACCCATGTTTGTGTAAATACAGGGTGACAGTTATTGAACTGTATGATATATGATTGCCAGAGCTTTTGAACGGCTTGCGTTAGGACGGTCAAACTGCTCGTTTGGCCGCGGGACGTGTTGGGAATTAGTATGCACATTCATGGTTCCGTTTAGCGACGAAGTCCACTATCATTTATCGAGCGAGGTGGCGCAGTGGTTAGCACACTGGGGTCGCATTCGGAAGGACGACGGTTCAATCCCACGTCCGGCCATCCGGATTTCGGCTTTCCGTGATTTCCCTAAGTCGCTCCAGGCAACTGGTTCCTTCGAAAGCGCACGGCCGACTTCCTTCCCGAATCCGATGAGACCGATGATCTCGCTGTTTGGTCTCCTCCCCCAAACAACGCAACCCGACCCAATCGACTGTCATTTGGATTGGTTCTTCAATAAGCAAAATTGGCGCATTTGAGGGACTGAAAATCCAGATTTAGCGATCGAGGAAGCTGTTCACTCTCAACCGGTGGCTGTATGATGTGCACTGTCCAATCAGGGAATAATCGATACGACATTCCTTGATGGTACAGTGACTACCGAACGGAACTCGAAGGTTTTGGAGGATAATTTGATCCCAATTATCCAAAGTGAATCTGATTGCGACAAGATGTGGTTCATGCAAGACGGAGCTCGACCCGGTCCAAGCAGGAGAGTGTTTGACGTCCTGGTGGAGAACTTTGCGTACCGTATTCTGGTTCCGGGGTACCCAGAGGCCACTGGCACGGGTCTCGATGGACCGTCATATTCTCCACATCTGAACACATGCGACTCTTTTTTGTGGGGCCATATTAAAGTCAAGGTGTACAGCAGTAATTCCAAAACCACTGCTGAGCTGAAAACAGCCATTTTGGAGGTCATCGACAGCATCGATTTTCCGACATTTCTGTGGGTCATGCAGAATTTCGGTATTCGCCTGTGTCGCACCATCGCTAATGGTGGCAGGCATACCGAACGTGTCATAACCTAAACCCGAATATCTGTAGTGACATTTACATGTAGAATAAAGTGTGTATACGCCGTAGTTTCTAACTAATTTGTTTCACGCAGTTCAATAATTAGCACCCTGTAGCTGCGCTCTTCGTACTGGTCAGATCTGTTTAGACTGTACGTTAGTAACAGTAATAAATGTGATTTCAGTTCTAATTTTTGTACTTCACTGACGACATTGCCTTCCGATAGGGACTTGACTGTGGTTTCGACGTCACAGTGTTGTTAATAACTGAAACTATTCTCTCTCTCTCTTTGCTACATGATAAACACAAGTCATGCGAGAAGTGGACACTCTTGTGCACAGAGAAAATTTGGTCGTAACAAAACAGTCTGTAGTACTTAATGTTTACAATCATTCTTCCATTAACTTTAAATTTTGTGGAGCAAAAACAAGTATGAAAATATTAACAGTAGGGTACTGATAATCCTAATATAAATTACGATACAGTACACTACGAGTTCTTTAATATAATACAGATTCTACCCACTTTGCTATGCTCATATGTGCCAGAACTACAGTTTGTCACTCAGTGTTGAGATAATCCAAAATACCACTATCAGGAGAACTGGAGTAGTTGCCACTGCTCCTTTAGATCAACTACAGTTTCTAAGTTTACGAATGAGCTTGAGTGAGATTGCTTATTGCAGTTCTGAACACTTCCCCAACTCTACTGCTTTCATTATCGGAAATATTGCCTGTTGCACACTATGAATAACGTTGTTAGTACCCAGCAATAATAGAAAAGTTGCTGAATTTCTCAAACAGCGCAATACACTGGTTCGACAGCTACCTCAAAAACAGAAGTCAACAAGTCATTTGTGGGTCGGAAAAGTCATCATGGAAAAACGTGCACTCTGGAGTTCCCCAAGGCTCCGTCCTTGATCCACTACTCTTCTCACTGTACATTAATGATATTTCTACAGTGATTCACTCCTGCAACTACCATCTATATACCGACGACATCCAACTGTACATAAGTGCAAGCCCCAAAAACATTGCTGACGCAGTAGCGAGTATGAACAAAGATCTTGGCTCCGTTTCTCGATGGGACAGAACCTAGGTCTGAAACTAAACCCCAAGAAATCCCAGGTCATACTTATATCTCATCCAAAGTTAATGAGCCGGTACTTTCGCGAAACAGTCCCTAAAATACTCCTCAATTGTACCCAACTACCATACCAAAAAACAGTAAAAGACCTTGGAATAAACTTGGATGAACACCTAAACTGGGAAGAACAAACAGTCACAGCTTGCCGGAAACCGCTCTCCTCCCTACATGCAATTCAAAAATTTAGAAAAATATTTCCAACCCATGTTAAACAAAAATTAGTCCAAACACTAGTCTTGCCTAATCTTTACTACTGCGATGTAGTTCAGCACGGCACAAACAGTGAAAATTCTAGATGCCTCGAGCTAGTGATGAATGCTTGCGTTAGATACGTGTGCAATATTCGATTGTATGATCATATCAGTCCTTCATATTCCCAGCTAGGTTAGATACGCCCACATAAGGCACGCGATCTCCACACGATGTGCTTACTTCATCGATTTCTTAGCCACTGATGCCCCCAATAATTATCTTCTCACATTAAACACCTATCATCATTCCACAATCGCAATACCAGATCGGATACGTCTAGCATCTTGGCTGTACCTTTACATAACACAAAATCTTTCTCCGTGTCATTCTCCGTCTCAGCCATACGACTACGGAACGCGCTCCCCTGTGATCTGCGTCTTATCCAGAACTACTCAACATTCAAGAGGGAACTCAAAACTTACATATTAGGGACGGTATAGCCACCATTGTTGTGCCCCTCCCATCCCTTTCTTTCTCCTCTCCATCACAGCTTCGAATTTTACCATTCTATTTCTCTTCCTCTAACCTATCTACCTCTTATATATCTCTTTCACCCCATTCTATCGTCTTATGTCTCTGCTCCATGAGAATAACTCACAAGCTGCAAGAACATAACGAGAAAATTCCCAACTAACAATGGGACTAACATTCACAAAAGAAAAGTATGTTTACTTTCATATACATAGTCATTATTATTATTATTATTATTATTGATTGTTATAATTATTTTTATTGTTATAATTATCATTGTACTACTGTTATAATCTCTATTTTTTTCTTTAACATCAATACTGCCTAATACGTTATATGTCCTTAATGTTCTGTAGAAACTGTAACTCGTTCAATCTGAGTATGCCTGGTTAAGTGTAAGAGAGGGCCTGAAGGCCCTAATCTTGCCAGGTAAAATAAATGCATAAATAAATAAATAAAAGTTTAATAAACGTCGTTATTTTCCAAAATGTAGTTCCCACTTCGATTACTGGTTACCCTCCATGTACATCCACATCTAGCGGTGAGAATCGTGAAGATTCGAGATATACATCGATAGCATGAGGCGCAAGATTCTTAGAAGGAAGTACGAACAATAGTCAACGGATGGTATATGTCGCTGAATGCTATACCTTTAGTTGTTACTTGTGATTTCTTACTAGTCTTGAGTACATTCGAAGTAACAAGTGATTTTCATGATAGTGTGAATACTGTAAGCTAATGGCGAGCAGTCTATATGTAGTTGTGACTGAAATCACAGACAGTATACTCATACTTGTTATTTCGAGAACTGTGACTTGTCAGTCATTTATGATTTGTAACTCTTACGTGACTTCTTGCCCACCTCTATTCGATCTGACTCCTAGCTGGTACGTGGCGATGAACATAAGAAGCAGTTGTCGACAAGGGAGTGAGACAGACTCCCCGTTGCTTCTGATTTTTGTTAATGTTTTAAACTAAAATGGACACAGTCTACAGTTTTCAGATGACGCAAAGTTGTTTCCTAGTGGGAAGAGCAACATGCAGATCGTACAACAAGCAGATGATCGGCGCGTCCAAGGAGTAGTAGTGATGAAAATAAATCAAAACAAAACACAGAGCATGACATATTGCCCCAGTGATAATGGAGCACTGGGATATGTTGGAGCTGTTAAGATTCTGCGTTTCTACTCGTAGATCCACAGTAAATAAAACGGAAAGAGTACGCCATACATCTGTGTGCGAAGCTTTCAAAGGTCCTCTACTTTTTGAGGGAACAAACAGAACAACGTCTATTAACAGTCTACTGTGCCTTATTCGACAGCCACGTCAGGTACGGAATCCTGCTATGGAGTCACTCTACAGGTTGCAGGAATGTGTTGCTACTACAGTAGGAAGTAGTGAGATACAATACTTGAAGCAAAAAAGTGAACACATCCTTGCCCAACTAGGAGTTACAGCTAATGTGTGTTCAGCTGCCGCATACACCTGAAGTTGAAGCACAGCACACACACACCAAGAAACAACAACAGATTCATCACCACAACACTCGATATCAGGTCATTTTGTGTCTTGGTTCACGTCTTAACCAGACTAATAGCTTTCTAATGGCAGCAGTGAAAATGTTTGGTGTATTACCAGTCAGTGTTCGTTGCCTACCAACGGAGCTGCTTGAAGTAAAAATGGTGATTGATTTAATCGAACTTCCGTTATATTCTACGGATAAATTTCTCATTCTGAACGAACAATGATCTCCTAACTTGCGACTAAGTGAATTAACACTAGTACCAATTCTAATACTGTACGTGTAATATCGTACTATTGTAGATTAATATACTCTTGAAGCACCAATACTGTCCAAACAGATCAGTAATGTAGGATTGACAATAAATGGTAGTAAATGGCAGGCTACTCAAAATGTTACTTAACGTATACATTGGGAAATCTGTAAAGAAAAACAAGGAGAAATTTGGAAATGGAATTATAGTTCACAAGAAGACTTTGAGGTTTGCCGATGACATTCTAATTCGGCCAGAGACTGCTGCGCCTCAGTTACGATGTGGGGTGGCATCACAGTTGATGGCCGATCGGACCTTCAGAGAGCCAATGGCCAACTTAATGCTCAGAGGCACATCAACGAGATTGTCATGTTGTGTCCACTTGAACCATTTTGTTTTTCAAATAAAGTTTCCATTTTCCATTACTATAGTCTGTTTCACTCCAAACATTACTAAAAAATAATGCAGATGATTAAAATGTTGTCCCTTCAATTTTTTGATCTGTGTAACTGATTATGACCGAAGAAGAGAAGATATAAAATGTAGATTGTCAATTGTAGAAAAGCATTACAGAAAAATCTAAAATAAATTAAAAAGTTTGAAGTCTTGAATGTAGGTATGTGCAGTGTAGCCTCGTGCGGAAGTGAATCGTGGACGATAAACAGTCCAAAGAAGGAGAGAACACAAGCTGTTGGAATGTTGTGCTACGCCGGCCGTCGTGGCCAAGCGGTTAAAGGCGCTTCAGTCTGGAACCGCGCGACCGCTACGCTCGCAGGTTCGAATCATGCCTCGGGCATGGATGTGTGTGATGTCCTTAGGTTAGTTAGGTTTACGTAGTTCTAAGATCTAGGGGACTGATGACCTCAGATGTTAAGTCCCATAGTGCTCAGACCCAGCCAATGTTGTGCTACAGAAGAATGACGAAGATAAAATGGGTATATCGGACAACTAATAACGAGGTAGAAACAGAAATGGGGAGAATAGGAATTTATGGCAGAACTAGACTGAAACAAGAAATAAGTTGACAGGTCACATCTTGAGACATCAAGAATCGTTCATCAATGGAGGGAAGTGTGAACGTAAACATAGAGGGAGACAAAGGCTCGAATAGAGTACGAAGATTAGACTGGCTGTAGATTACATTAGTTATGCAGAGATGAAGAGTCTTGCACAAGATAGAGTAGCATGCGGAGCTGCTTCAAATTAGTCTTCGGACAGAAGGTAGCAACAAGACACTCCCTGTGCCACTAATATCTCGGTTCCCAGCGCAACTAATCTCTCAGTTTGATGCACCGATTCTGACCTTGTTGCCAGTGCAGAGCTTTCCAGCCCTCTGCGGAATGTCAGTTCAGCTTCTTCAGTATCCTGACTGACGCGTTAGTTTCTGGTTTCTTTTACTGGTCAATCGCTTCTCCACCATTTCTGCCGGTGCTAGACATTAACCGAAGAGTGGAAATGGAACATCCCGTCAGTGCCAAAACTGACATTTTGTAGGAGAAGAAAAAAAGCAACGTATCTCTGTTTGTACACAACTAATCTGCATACAGAAAACTGAGAAGGTATCCTGATGCCACAGAATCATGTTGCTCACCGCGTTACCGTAAAAAAAAGTGAGACAATTTAGAAAGTAATTACTTGATTAAGAAAGTTCTAAATGCCGTGTAAGTAAACAGACTAGTTCTAAGTGCCAATAAGAAAGTTTTACAAGATGAACCTCGCCAAGAAACTAACAGCAACCAGGAACTGTTAATAATATTATTTATTTACATCACTAGCGCCGTTACCGGTTTGGAACAGACACGTTTCTCTTTAGACGGCTGTTCACGTTGATGTCAAGTTTGCTGCTGTTTACATTAGTTGCTGGCTGTTTTCTTTCCAACAGCAACAAATGTAATATTGCCACAAAGGAATTAAAGACGTTGGCTGCCAGTGGGCATTGATTCATATCAATGGGACAGGGTAAAAATTTGTGCCGGTGTAGGATTCAAATCCGGGTCTCTAGCTTACTAGGCGGCCGCACTGACGCCTGCACCATCCGGACACAGCGTTCAGCACACCTGCATTGACTGCCTTAGCTCGTCTCCTGTCAGACCCAAATTCTCAACTCGTACCACATATTACTGATGCATTACCCTTTTCACAGCCTCATTACTCGCGGTATTTCACCGATTCCTGTAAGACTTCGAGCTTGGTGTGCGCCTGTACTGAAGGAATCATTAGCCGTCATCGCCTTAATTGTGCATGTCCGAAAGAATAGGTACACTATATATATATATATATATATATATATATATATATATATATATATATATATATATTTGTCGGTTTTCTAACCGATAACCATTTGTGTAAATAAACATCATTATTAGCTGTCAGTGGTAGCTGTTTCTTTGTTTGGAAGGATCCATTTCTATTTCGTACACTGTCACGATTCGAAAATGTCAGTTTTCGACAAAATAGCAGGAAGAAAGTTTTTGTTCCAAGTGTCATTAACAGTGCGGAGTTCTAAGTACAAGATACTCAGACTAGGTTGATATAAATTAGTACTAATAAAATAATTCCACAAAAACATCAATAATGGCTCATTAAGGCTTAGAAGAGAATCTACTGTACATATGCAGACTGTACCAAGACAGGGATTTGCTCCTACTCACTAGCAGATGGACTAACCACCACAGCACTCTAACACAGTGGTGTTGCAGTTTAGGGGGAATACCAAGTACGCTGAGCCGTGAATGGAAATTTTGAACAGGAGGGGTGGGGTGGGGGGGGGGGGGGGAGCAGGTGAGATAGGGATGTGCCAGCTTGACACAGTGATTAGTGCATCTGCCTAGTGAGCAGGACACCTGGGTTCGAATCCTGTCCTTGTTAAAATTTTCTTTCATTTCTTCAGTGTGCTTATATATATCATAAATGTCTGAGGCCTCTGGAACCATACAGTTTCATCTGAACAACAATATTTCACATGTCATTGCTAACATTCAGTCACCCAGTATCTTTGTTGTTCTTGTGGTCTTCAGTCCTGAGACTGGTTCGATGCAGCTCTCCATGCTACTCTATCCTGTGAAAGCTTCTTCATCTCCCAGTACCTACTGCAACCTACATCCTTCTGAATCTGTTTAATGTATTCATCTCTTGGTCTCCTTCTACGATTTTTACCCTCCACGCTGCCCTCCAATGCTAAATTGGTGATCCCTTGATGCCTCAGAACATGTCCTACCAACCGATCCCTTCTTCTAGTCAAGTTGTGCCACAAACGTCTCTTCTCCCAATCCTATTCAACACCACCTCATTAGTTATGTGATCTACCCATCTAATCTTCAGCATTCTCCTGTAGCACCACATTTCGAAAGCTTCTACTCTATTCTTGTCCAAACTAGTTATCGTCCATTTTTCACTTCCCAAGTAAAAATAAATAAATAAAAAAAGTGAAATAAGCCGTTAGCGTCAATAACTGCATTCTTCATCACCACCACTGAATGTTCTTCATTTATCTTATTTAGTATTTTTTTCCAGTACCTTTAAAAATACTAAATAAGATTAATGAAGAACATTCAGTGGTGGTGGTGATGATGAATGCAGTTTTTGACGCTAACGGTTTATTTCACTTCTTTTTTTTTTTAATTATATGTTTTATTCCTTTTTACAGTTAATTGTCCATAGAAGTGTGGACGTCTGTTATTCCACTACACACAGTGGGTACATATCAACATTTTATACATCAACTTGCAGCCAAATCAATAGCTGCCTTACTACGAAACATGGAAGCAACCAATTCTATTACGACTGGCTTTTAAGGCTTTGACATAACCACCAACTACACGTCTTCTGTTACCATCGATGTGCTTTAGAGAGTAAAATTTTTCCGTGGGGGTTTTCCACGGAGCAGAAGAAAGCTTTATTCCTCTTAAGTGTTGCTACTTAACTGCAACGTAAGAAGAGGGTTACGCAGCGGCAAGAACAATCACGCGAGCCATAGAGCGCCGGCGGCATACCGAGCCCCCACCACGACCTGGCGGAGGCAGAAAGCAACGCACGAATGTAATTACCTCGACCGGCTCCTTCTGGGCGATTCATCAGGCGGCGTATCATTCCGAGGTGCGGCAGAAACTGGCTGGCAATATTTACGTGTCAATTACGCTCGCCGCGAAAAAAAGATTTACCACCTGAAATCCAATTAAATGCAGTCGTCCTAGAGAGGGATGTTTTCAGTGCAAGAACGGAAATAAAGCACACGGATACTACTATCATCGTGCTATTTGATTTATAATAATTGCTAGTAGGTGGAAGTTGCTGTGAAAAGACAGTATTATTTACAACGTAACTTCTTGTTTTGTGAACAAGGAATTCTTAGTATGAAGACAGCTTGTGGTAAATGAGATACTACGTATGTCAGTTATGGAGTATCTTACGCAACAGAGATGTCTCAAAAAAGAAAAGTAACTCACTTATATATGTCTGTTATGCAGACAAGAGCAGGATAAATGCACGAAGCTATCACAAGAATCTGGTGACTCACCGAAGTTGGCAATGAACCAAGCAGTTCCAGGCTTACCTGTAAATAAAGAAAAAAAACATGTAAATTACTAATTTCACAGTTAATAACAGATTAAGTGAGCAATTTTACATAAATTCCTTTGTGGTCACTAAACGGTCAGATCGATCTAAGGAAAGCAGGTCAGGAAAACATTGAGTATTCTGCCCGTTACTTCTGCAGCTATTAAGTCATTTTACATCATAAACTGAAACTGATGTATAAATCTCATATAATTAAATTTTCCTTGAGAAGCTGTGTACATAATGGGATAACCCTGCCTGTACCTCATGCATAGGTCATTTAACGGTCTTATATACCATATTTATAAGCAGACGTGCTATTCGAATACTGGATAGCCGCCGGAAATACTGGCGATTTAAGAAGGGGAAAACAGGATGAAGTCATGAACACAAGTTTGTGTTAGGGAGGGCACTGGACTAGGGTAGGCCGTGCAGGGCTTTTGTCTATCCTGCTACGGTGGTGTAATAGTTAACACATCTGTCTACTTAGGAGAAGATCTGGGGTAAAGTGTTGCCCGTGGCATAAATTCTGCTTCTATCATTATCTAGTGAAACTTATATGCTGCCTAAGGTGAAATAGTGTTCGCCGATATGTTTGTAACTAAGCAATATCCAAAATTTAATTATTCGAACCCAGGTACCCGTATCGGTTACAGCAAAAAGAGGAGTGCAATATTTTCTACTTCACGTCCGTCCTCCTAACATCTATCTTCTCACTCTATACCTGCCGGCAGCTGTGGCCGAGTGGTTCTACGCGCTTCAGTCCGGAACCGCGTGACCGCTACGGTCGCAGGCTCGAATCTGCCTCGGGCATGGATATTTGTGGTGTCCTTGGGTTACTTACGTTTAAGTAGTTCTAAGTTCTACGGGACTGATGACTTCAGATGTTAAGTCCCAAAGTGCTCAGAACCATTTGAACTCTATACCTTCCAAACTAGCTCGCTGTGTCCACTGTGTGTCAAATGAAGTTATACAAGTGTATCAAAGATGTGCATTGACGTTATCGCTTTTATTTTGTAGCTTATAAAAGCAGCATTCTCATGATTACTCAGTAATTATCTTCCTCTCAGCTTACAATTCTATATGTACCTTGTGTGTTTCATGGCAGTATTGGTGCTCGCCACTCATTATCATCATGCTGCGAGTATGGATCACGAAGTACTTCAAGGGCGATATCCCTGTGGCAATTCAAAACATTTAAGACTCATGTTGGACGACACAACAAATATTTACTCTCGTGGCATAGAATTTTCTAAGTAAAAATTGTTCATTATAGCTAAGGGAGCGACTACAAGCATAAACAGCCATCTGTCGTTAATTGGGTGAGCGTTCAGGACATGGGCAACGGCGACAGGACACAGTCCTTCTAAAATGATAGATTGAAAAACATTTCACCCATATTTTATCCGAATAAAGGCTACATTTAGTACCTAATGTAACTGATACACTCAAAATAAGCATTGTTTCTGAAGAGAGAGTTAGTTACACCAAATGAGATTGTGATGATATTTCGGCACCTGAAGATATACATATCTCCCTATTCAGTGGCTTTGAGAACGTGTTCCAAGGTCGGAGAAAGACAGATGCCTTATTCCGTTGACCACAGTGTCAAGAGTGGGCCGAGAACACCGAATTTCAGTTATTACCTCTCACCAAGGACAACGCAGAGCCCTCGGCCTTCACTTAACGACCGAGAGCAGCGGCGTTTTGCGTACACTTGTCAGTGCTAACAGACAAGCAGCGCTGCGTGAAATAACTGCAGAAGTCAATGTTGGACGTACGACGAACTTATCTGTTAGGAGAATGCGGCGAAATTCGGCGTTAATGAGCTGCGGTAGCCGACACTGAGGCGAGCGCCTTTGCCAGCAGCACGGCATCGCTTGCAGCGCCTCTCCCGGGCTCCTGACCACGTCTGTTGGTCCCTAGAAGAAATGAAAACCATGGCCTAATCAAATGAGTCCAGATTTCAGCTGGTAAGTGGTGTGGCGCATAAACTGCCCTTTTTAATCTATCCCAGGCATGTTCGATAGGGTTAATGTCTGAAGAACGTGCTGGTCACTCTAGTCGAGGGATGTCGTTATTCTGAAGGAAGTCATTCACAAGATGTGCACTATGGGGTCGCGAATTGTCATCCATCAAGACGAATGCTTCGCCAATATGCTGCCGATGTGGTTGACTATAGGTGGGAGGATGGCTTTCACGTATCGTACAGTCGTTATGGGGCCTTTCATGATCACCAGCGTCATACGTCGGCCCCACATAATGCCACTCCAAAATAACAGGGAACCTAAACCATGTTGCACTCGCTGGACAATGTTCAGCCTGACCAAGCTGCCTCAAAACATCTCCGACTATTGTCCGGTTGAGGGCATATGTGACACTCATCGGTGAAGAGAACGTGATGCGAATCATGAGCAGTCCATTCAGCATGTTGTTGGGCCCATCTGTACCGCGCTGCATGGTGTCGTGGTTGCAAAGATAGACCTCGCCATGGACGTCGGGAGTGAAGTTGCGCATCATGCAATATACTGCGCACACTTTGAGTCGTAACACGACGTCCTGTGGCTGCACGAAAAGCATTATTCAACATTGTGCCGTAGCTGGCAGCGTTCCTCCGAGCCATAATCCGTAGGCAGCGGTCATCCATTGCAGTAGTAGCCCTTGGGCAGCCTGAGTGAGGTATGTCATCCACAGTTCCTGTCTCTCTATACCTCCTCCATGTCTGAACAATATCGCTTTTGGTCACTGCGAGACGCCTGGACACATCCCTTGTTCAGAGCCCGACAAGTGCAAGTGCTCTAGAGCACTTGCCCGCGAAAGGCAAATATCCCGAGTTCGAGTCTCGGTCCGACACGCAGTTTTAATCTGCCAGGAAGTTTTACTCTAGTGTAGTTCACTTATTGTGTTTCGTACATTATTGCATACATACTCTACCTACTATTATTTTCTATTAGCTTTGTGTCATGGACGAAACAAAGTGATCTTTTAAGTCTGTAAGAAATTCGTGTTATGCCTTAATGTTTACACAAAGGTAAGAGGTACATAAATACACAAGATACCGCACTGTGGAGTTGTAAACTGGATACAATTTGATGCTCTCACAGAAAAAATAAATGCTTGGTGGCAAAGCGACTCGAACATCGGCGAGTCTGCTTATTGTTTCAATTGTTTCGCACGTTTTCTTTTTTCTGCCTAGGACGGGAAAAGGATACTACAAAAGAAAAAGAAGATCTACTTGATACCGCTACTTGCGTCATAGAAAAAGAAAAGAAATAAAAGAACCGAACCTCTTCAGGCGTTGCACTTCGGCACAGCGCATAGTTCATGCTACCTGTTCCTGGCCACGCTGCGCGCAGTTACACCGTTGCCAGAACCTCAAGAAAATGTCTCTGAGCACTATGGGACTTAACATCTGAGGTCATCAGTCCGCTAGAACTTAGAACTATTTAAACCTAAAGATATCACACACATCCATGCCCGAGGCAGGATTAGAACCTGCGACCGTAGCGGTCGCGCGGTTCTAGACTGAAGCGCCTAGAACCGCTCGGCCACAGCGGCCGGCGCCAGAACTTCGTTTTTAAGTCACATTACTAGTAAACCTATTGGTGGTACTTGTTGTGTTGGCAGAAGAGCCAACGACGTGTTAGTAGTGGAGGCCGAAATGCACGCGTTTTAGCTCACACAGGCTGGCGTGAGGAGGGAAGAACTATACTGATGTGAGGTCTGGAACATGACAATGAATTAGAATTCAGAAAGCGGACGTAATTAGTTTGATACTTAACTTTAATCCATTAATGATGAACGTCGCTGTTGACGGTACATGATTCACAATATTATCTGTTCAGAAAACATTCTTGAAGATAGTAATTATAGTAACTGAAAATGGCGCCTTGCTAGGTCGTAGCAAATGACTTAGCTGAACGCTATGCTAAACTGTCGTCTCTGCAGATGAGAGCGTATGTAGACAGTGAACCATCGCTAGCAAAGTCGGCTGTACAATTGGGGCGAGTGCTAGGGAGTCTCTCTAGACTAGACCTGCCGTGTGGCGGCGCTCGGTCTGCAATCACTGATAGTGGCGACACACGGGTCCGACGTGTACTAACGGACCGCGGCCGATTTGAAGGTTCGCCACCTAGCAAGTGTGGTGTCTGGCGGTGACACCACAGTAGTAAGTTTTACTTGAACTGGCCAAGTTCATCTACAGGTGTTGATTAAATGCAGAGTCTCAAAATATGTGAGACTAACGGCCGTATCTTTTGTTTGCACTGACGTAGAAGCTTTATTTATTTATTTATTTTTAAGCGCTCCAAGGGGCTGTAGACCTAAGTATGTGACACAAATTTCAGCATGGTACCTACACCTGTTCCTGAGGAAAAGGGGGTCTTAACAGTCACGTGGACAAACAGACAGACATGCAGACGGACGGACAAACAACAAAGCTACCTTATAAGGCTTCCGTTTTTACAGACTGAGAACGGAACAGTAAGAAGAGAGCTTTCTACCGCAGGGCGGTCTGTTTGCCGCGGGCTGGTGAACTGTCAGCGGGCGCCGACGACCCTGCGATAGGTGCACAAGGCCACGGCCGCGGTGTTGGAGAATGCGATGCGATGTGTACCCTCGGTATTGTCGGAGCGCCGTGCCCGAGGCGTCCCCGGCTTCCACGCTCGACCGGCTCCGCATAACGGCGGCTGCCGGGTGGTCTCCGCCGCACGTCACTCTGTGTTCCTGCCCTGCTACCGTCTCTGTGCTCACTGGCCGATCTGCCGTTCACGTCAGCTCGTCTGTAACGAGCACAAACTCGTCCTCCCGACTCACTGTCTGTCTCGCGCTGGGCCTCTTCTTCCTCTGGAACGCCAAGTCCGAGACTTCACGTGACTGTCTAACGCAGAGTTTTCCAAATCAGGTACTCCGACACCGCGGGGTATCGTGTAATACAGTGGTTCCCTACCTGGGAGTAATTACCCCCTGAGGGTAAAAAGAAATTTTCTGAGGGGTAGCAACTAAACTATTTGATTCTGTTTCAGTCACAAAACTATTTACAAAATATCATTACTATTATCACAATTTTTTAAGACACTAATATTAATTATATGGGATATCAATAATTACTTTTTATTAATTAGTAGCATTAATGGGGTGGAGATTACAGGTACCTCAAATAGTCCACCCACTACACACACATGTTGTGCTTTGTCCCGTACTTTGCCGGCCGGGGTGGCCGTGCGGGTCTAGACACTACAAAATGGCTCTGAGCACTATGGCACTTAACATCTATGGTCATCAGTCCCCTAGAACCTAGAACTACTTAAACCTAACTAACCTAAGGGCATCACACAACACCCAGTCATCACGAGGCAGAGAAAATCCCTGATCCCACCGGGAATCGAACCCTTGATCTAGGCACTACAGTCTGGAGCCGCGCGACCGCTACGATCGCAGGTTCGAATCCTGCCTCGAGCATGGATGTGTTTGATGTCCTTAGGTTAATTAGGTTTAAGTCGTTCTAAGTCTAGGGGACTGATGACCTCAGCAGTTAAGTCCCATAGTGCTCAGAGCCATTTGAACCATTTATCCCGTCCTTCCCTGATGATAAAAGTGAAACTACAGGTAACAAATGCTAAAGACCTCAATAAAATGTCTTATCCAAGTTCTAGATAGGACTTGCAATAGTCCAGAAGCTGCTTCATCATTAGCTTCAAAACAGGTAAATTAATTAATTGACAGCATGACAGATCAGTATCTACGTAAGGGCCAGTATAGTGCTATATGCAGTTTATTATTATTATTATTATTATTATTACTTCTTTCATTTCTCAGACGTTATGTTTGGTTAAAAATGAAAAGTGACGCGGACCTTGATCAAGCAAAACTTCCTTTTAACTGTACGGTATATGTACATTGTATTTAGGAACTTTCGGGTAACTGAACATTTGTCAATAATTACAGATTTCTGTAGTTGTATATATACGTTTGGATGTAGCTGTATTGCGTTGATTTACTGGTGGATATTGTGTGGTATGACTTCGGTAGTTGGTTGTATAATTGGTATAATGTCAACTTTCTCCTGATGCCACATGTCCTTGACTTCCTCAGCCACTTGGATGTATTTTTCAATTTTTTCTCCTGTTATCTTCTGTGTATTTGTTATATTGAGTATGGATATTTCGATTAATTCTGTTAATTTCTTCTTTTTATTGGTGAGCATGATGTCAGGTTTGTTATGTGGTGGTGTTTTATCTGTTATAATGGTTCTGTTCCAGTTTAATTTGTGTTCATCATTCTCCAGTATATTTTGTGGTGCATACTTGTATGTGGGAACGTGTTGTTTTATTAGTTTATGTTGTATGGCAAGTTGTTGATGTATTATTTTTCCTACGTTGTCATGTCTTCTGGTGTATTCTGTATTTGCTAGTATTGTACATCCGCTTGTGATGTGATCTACTGTTTCTATTTGTTGTTTGCAAAGTCTGCATTTATCTGTTGTGGTATTGGGATCTTTAATAATATGCTTGCTGTAATATCTGGTGTTTATTGTTTGATCCTGTATTGCAATCATGAATCCTTCCGTCTCAATGTGTATATTGCCTTTTCTTAGCCATGTGTTGGATGCGTCTTGATCGATGTGTGGCTGTGTTAGATGATACGGGTGCTTGCCATGTAGTGTTTTCTTTTTCCAATTTACTTTCTTTGTATCTGTTGATGTTACGTGATCTAAAGGGTTGTAGAAGTGGTTATGAAATTATTATTATTATTATTATTAGAGTGATTAGACACAAAGCTTAACAGCCTTAAGTCGTCCAATTTCTTCCAGTTCAGAAGTTCCAAGTTCAGAAGTTCTCCAAGAGGAACACAATGTGTGGTAACCGTTGTGGTGCACGCTCGATGATTTCGGTTAAGAGTTAAGGACTTTTCAGAGACGCTAAATATTCTCCCAGTAATAACTAATGAGAAAATTTTTTGTGAGAATTCTTACGAGCAAGACTTACCAGAGAATTGCTATTAGCGGAAGAGAAGGTATGACCGAAGGTAATGCATACATTTGTGTCATCTAGATCTAAATCTACATACATCGCATGCCACCGTTCGAATGCGGGAGGACACATTTCACCACTAATAGTCATTTCCTTTCCTGTTCCACGCGCAAATAGAAATAGGGAATTACGTCTATCTATATCCCTCCTTACTACTCATTTCTCTTGTCTTCTTGGTCCTTACGCCCGAGGCAACACACTCTCACAACAGTCAGCTGCAAATGGGCCAGAATTAAATAATTATGCACTTAAAGGGTGGTTGGCTGAATGGCCTCACTATAAAGTTAGACTTAGTTCCTGCGAAAGCTGAGAATAGGGCGGCAGATTTCCTGGATGCAAAAGCTGAATTGTTGGCCGTCTAGGACCAACATCATATCCGAAAGTTGAAAGTCTGTCGTTATGTTTTGTCAAAACATAGATATATAATGAAACTTCTGGCAGATTAAAACTGTGCTCCGAAACAGGATCCAGACTTGCGAACTTCGCTTTATGCACGCAAGTGCTATACTGCCTGCGCCATACAACCTCCGACCCGCTCTCAGAGCTTTTGTTCCGCCATTACGCCTCTCCTATGTTTCAAAATTCACAGTACTTCTCCTGTATACACTGCGGGTGTAGGATGTTTACGACGCCGTTGCAGACGATAGATTCGATAGCCATCTGTCTTTCACAGATCACTGCTTGCTTATCTCTCTATCTTCCTATTTGGTGAAATGTCTGAGTGGAGTGGAAACAAGTTTCGCTAAAAATTACTCAATGGGTTTTTATCCGAAGTTTCATGCCCGAACGAAAAGTGACAAATGAACAACCGGTGCATCAAACAAAGCAGTTTACCTAAGACAGTATTTAATCACTCGAAAGTAAACAGTTAAATAAGAATAACTCAATTAGTGACTTCAGTGAAAACAAATATTTCAGGAACAGATGCTGCTTGTTGTGTAAATGAAGTTAAAGTTCATCTCTTCAAGGTCTAGCTATTTTGAGAATACAGAGTTGTGATATTTGAGTATCAAAAGACCTTCTTCGAATCAAGCACTAAATTTAGAGCATTTCAACAAGTGCAGATATTAGGAAGGCAAATGAGCTATCAAAAAGTTTATTTTTTCAAAGCCTAGCTATTTTGCTCATAAAGAGTTGTATTGGTACCATATTTAACTGTCAATTGGCTTCCTCTGAATCAAGCACTAAAATCAATACATTCCGAGAAGAGAAGACGCTACAACACCAAAAGAGATTTCGAATATCATGCTTTCTGAACAAAACCTCAAAATAAAAAGTAAAAATTTGATAAATTGTAGGTTAAACGATTTCTGGAATATTTCATCTAAAAGTAAGAAATAAAATAGATTAGAGAGACATTTTCCATTCCGTTGAATGATGGTCGAAAGCAACGAATGTTTTTCAAAATGATTTTTCCTCTTCCACTCTTTCTGGAGCAGTTGCTTTTAAGTTCGTCTTTGGGAAGCTAGTGCAACTGTGACAAAACAAAAACAGTAACAATAAGTGTACTCGGCGAACGATTTGTGTCATTCTGCCAGTCCTGATTCGACCTATTTGTGTCATTCTGCCAGTCCTTTAAAAACACACACACATATTCCAGGCCTGTCCTAACGACAGTGGAGTAGGAGCTACTGATTAGAACCTACAATGTTTGTGATCACCCAGCATCCTTTTCAGTCCAGCCACAGAAACGTCTTGTCGATTTAAAGGGATGACACGCAATGTCCCTATTAAACCTCTTTCACAAGTTCTGATATAAATCGAGAGAGAGAGAGAGAGTGTGTTCATGCGCGGGTATGTGCGTGCAAGTATTGCAGAAATCAGTATCCAAACGAAGTCAGTTCTAGATCTCATCCATGTATGAATCATTGGTTAATGGAAGACTATGCGGTCTTTGTCACGATACTGCACGCCACCAAGACCTGAATCAAAATTTTGGGTAAATGTGGTAACCCAGCACAAATTAACAGTGTGGATAATAACCGAATAGACTCACAAAGAATCAAAATTTTTCCACCGTGCACTCCATTTCAAATCATTTCGCTTTTTCTGTATCACTTTACAATTTCGAAATGCCCGCTGGTTAAATCAATTACTGTAGGCAATGTTTTTCAAAGCAGGCTGCTGGAAATTAATTTCGTACTAGAAGTTCTAACACGAAGAAAATTTTCCACTTTTAAAAACTTTGTTCGCTTGACTGGACTTCTAAAAAAAATCAGAAACGACTAAAATAAAAAGGTGATACTGCAGCGGAGGTATAACGTTTACAAAGGAACAAATTACTTTGTGTTTAGTGTACGTTCCTTTGTTTGTCTCTCGACGTTTAAAAGAATTAAATGCTTTAGCAAATTAAATGTGAACGTTAGCATAATTACGCAGAGCTCTGAGCAGTTGCACACATCATGAATTAATTAAAAACTGGCTCTGATTGTTTCAAAAAAGTGAGCTTCAAAAATTCCTGCTGAAGATGAATTGGCGAAAAAAAGCCACAGACAAACGATTATCTCTGCCAGCTCTTTGAAGAAAAACGTGTGATTCTTTAACAGGCGTTTCCAGAAAAATACATATGAATGCGCAATCACTTCTCGGAGTCACTGACCTTAGAAAGAGGGTTCTAGTGGTGCTGATTTTACTCCTGTATTTGACTTATGCTGAGAAAGCATGTACTTAAAGTACAAAAGACTTATACATTAATTTGCAAGTAGTCTGCTTGGTCTATCTATGAAACCATAAAAACCATTAGACGTTATAGCCACGAGTTTTTATAAAAAGTCTCCTGCATCGTCAGTCAAATTAGTTGATCGTTGCAGAACAGACAATGGCTACAAGGTGATCTCAAATTTCCGCCTGTAGATTTGTCAGCCCTGTGTTCACTGTGGAGGAGAGGAATCGTGCGAAGCACGTTGTTGAAGGCATTCTGGAAACTGAACGGCCTGAATTGATGAAAATAGTTGACATGAATGTGAAGACCTGGACCATAAATCCGTCAGATAGGTTACTAACGTTAGAAAACCTATTGTCGTTTTTAAATAATTTGATAAAAGACAAGTTGTGGTGGTTTACTGACATGGTCAGTACCAATTATTTGGTTATGATGAACAACCATCAAAGCCTCGTCGGCTCAGAGTTAAATGTACTATGCGAGACGCATTGGGCTTTTCTCCTAACAAAGACAGTGCTTTAAAAAATAAATGACTCAATAAATTTCCGAAAAACGGAAGAGAACAGCACCCCAATTTCAAATGAACGTGTAAAAGCGGGCATAAATGCATGCAAATGAAATAAAATTCATTGCAACAAATAGTATAACACATGTCTTCGACCCATTTCAAAAATTCTACAAAATCTATAGAGGACGCAAAGAAGTAAAATTTAACGTTATATTATGTCAGCCAACGAAGCAAAATCGAAAGTCTAGCCTCTTCTCGATTTGGTGTGGGTGAAAGTAAAGTAGTATTATAAATTCCAAATGTTTTCTTAACACGGGTCGATTAACGACATTCACACAGTGGAGGCTCTACAACATATTGAAATTATTGTGGATTACAATCCGTCTTAGCTGACAAAAGTCATCAGATACCTCATAATATCGTATGGCACCTCCTTCATCCCGGCGTATTGCAGCAGCTCCACGTGCCATGGAGTCAACAAGTCGTTAGAAGACCCCTACAGAAATATTGAGCCATGTTGCCTCTACAGGGTGGTCCATTGATAGTGACCGGGCCAAATATGTCACGAAATAAGCATCAAACGAAAAAACTACAAAGAACGAAACTCGTCTAGCTTGAAGGGGGAAACCAGATGGCGCTATGGTTGGCTCACTAGATGGCCCTGCCGTAGGTCAAACGGGTATCAACTGCATTTTTTTTTAGTAGGAGCCCCCATTCTTTATTACATATTCGTGTAGTATGTAAAGAAATAAGTTTTAGTTGGACCACTTTCTTCGCTTTGTGATAGATGGCGCTGTAATAGTCACAAACGTATAAGTACGTGGTATCACGTAATATTCTGCCAGTGCAGACGGTGTTTGCTTTGTGATAGATTACCCGTGTTGAAATGGACAGTTTACCAACTGCCAGCTGGCGTGTACTATGTAGGCTGCTCGGTATCCTGGCCGACTTCATCAAAGTGTCCGGACCGTTTTGCCGGATAGTTACGTTATTAAAGGAAACAGGAAGTGTTCAGTCACGTGTGAAACGTCAACCACAACCTGCAACAATAATGATGCCCAAGTAGGTGTTTTAGCTGCTGTCGCGGCTAATCCGCACATAGGTAGCACACAAATTACGCGAGAATCGGGAATCTCAAAATAGTCGGTGTTAAGAATGCTACATCAACATCGATTGCACCCGTACAATATTTCTATGCACCAGGAATTGCATGGCGACGACTTTGAACGTCGTGTACAGTTCTGCCACGGGACACAAGAGAAAATACGGGACGATGATAGATTTTTTGCACGCGTTCTATTTAGCGACTATGCGGTAACGTAAACCGGCATAATATACACTATTGGGCAACGGAAAATCCACGAATGCTGCGACAAGTGGAATATTAGCGACCTTGGCGGGTTAATGTGTGGTGCGGCATTATGGGAGGAAGGATAATTGGCCCCATTTTATCGATGGCAATCTAAATGGTGCACTGTATGCTGATTTCGTACGTAATGTTCTACCGATGCTACTACAAGATATTTCACTGCATGGCAGAATGGCGATGTACTTCCGACATGATGGATGTCTGGCACATAGCTCACGTGCGGTTGAAGCGGTATTTAATAGCATATTTCATGACAGGTGGATTGGTCGTCGAAGCACGTACACTTGATCGGACGTCCCTGGATTTCTTTCTGTGGGGAAAGTTGAAGGATATTTGCTATCGTGATCCAACGACAACACCTGACAACATGCGTCAGCGCATTGCCGATGCATGTGCGAACATTACCGAAGGTGAACTACTAGCTGTTGACAGGATTGACTTTACACGTGTTGCCAAATGCATTGAGGTTGACGGTCATCATATTGAGCATTTATTGCATTAATGTCGTATTTACAGGTAATCACGCTGTAACAGTATGCGTTCTCAGAAATGATAAGTTCACAGATGTATAAGTAGCACACTGGAACAACCGAAATAAAATGTTCAAATGTACCTACATTCTGTATTTTAATTTAAAATACCAACCTGTTACCTACTGTTCGTCTAAAATTGTGACTATTACAGAGCCATCTATCACAAAGTGAAAAAAGTGGTCCAACTAAAACATTCATATTTCTTTACGTACTACACGAATATGTAATAAAAATGGGGGTTCCTATTTTTTAAAAACGCGATTGATAGGCGTTTGACCTATGGCAGTGACATCTAGCGGGCCAATCATTGTGCCATCTGGTTTCCCCCTCCAAGCTAGACAAGTTTCGCTCTTTTTAGTTTTTTCGTTTGACGCTTATTTCGTGAAATATTACCCCGGTCACGATCAACGGACCACCCTGTCTAGCGGTCCATAAATGCGAAGGTTTTGTCGGTGCAGGATTTTGTGCACGAACTGACTTGTCGATTATGTCTCATAGATGTTCGATGGGATTCATATCGGGATGTCTGGGTGACCAGACCATTTGCTGGAATTGTCCAGAATGTTCTTCAAACCAGTCGCGAACAGCTGTGACCCGGTGGCATGGCGTATTGTCGTTCAGAAAAATTCCATTGTTCTTTGGGAACATGAAGTCCACGAATGCCTACAAACGGTGTTCAAGTAACCGAACATAACCAGGACTCAGTCCATGCCATGTAAACACAGTCCAAACCATTATGGAGAAGCAACTTGCTTTCGCAGTGTCTTGTTGCGAGCATGGGCCCGTGGTTTCGTGAGGTCTGTGCCATATTCGAACCCTACCATTAGCCCTTACTAACTGAAGTAGTGACTCATGTGACCAGGCCACGGTTTTCCAGTAGCCTAGGGCCCAACCGGTATGATATCGAGCCCACGAGAGGCGCTGCAGGCGATGTCATGCTTTTAGCAAAGGCACTCGCAGCGGTCGTTTACTTCCCTAGCCCATTAACGCCACATTTCGCCTCACTGTCCTAACAGATACTTTCGTCATTCGTCCCACATTGATTTCTGCTGTTCTTTCGCGTAGTGCTGCTTGTCTGTTAGCACTGACAACTCTAAACACATGCAGCTATTCTCGGCCGTTAAGTGAAGGGCGTCGGCCACTGAGTTGTCCTTCTTGAGAGGGAATTCCTGAAGTGTGGTATCTTCGGCACACTCTTGACACTGTGTATCGCGGAATATTGAATTCTCTGACGATTTCCCACGCGTCTAGCTCAACTATCATTCCGCATTCAAAATCTGTTAATTCCTACCGTACTGCCATAATCACCTCGGAAACCTTTTCACACAAATCGCCCGAGTATAAATGACAGCCCCGCCAATAGACTGCCCTTTTGTATTTGTGTACGCGATACTAACGCTATCTGTTATATGTGCATATCGCTTTCCCATGACTTCTGTGACTTCAGTGTACCTCGTATATGGCATATTCCCCATGGTGTGCATTTTTCATATTCCACTGCTGTACTCGCCCCATATCCCAGGTGAACTAAGTCTATACATTACCTACCTCCACTGCATTTCATGTTCTCGAGTATATCTGCACAGCCGGCCGGAGTAGCCGAGCGGTTCTAGGCGCTTCAGTCTGGAACCGCGCGACCGCTACGGTTGTAGGTTCCAATCCTGCCTCGGGCATGGATGTATGTGATGTCCTTAGGTTAGTTAGGTTTAAGTAGTTCTAAGTTCTAATGGACTGATGACCTCCGATGTTAAGACCGATAATGCTCAGAGCCATGTATCTACACATGTTTGTGAACTCACGCACCGCTTCGAGAAGCCTCTGGTTTTGTTAGTTGCTACCCATTACCACTCACAGTCCCTCCAGTAAAATGCCATAAC